>NC_063163.1:24603022-25283380 GCF_023159225.1 Perognathus longimembris pacificus | reverse complement strand
TTTGGGGAAGAGCTGTAAGGTTGTAGGAGATGGTATGAAAATGCAAAGTAGCTGTTGCAGCTAAAGTCCCGGTGAATACCTGGTGACAACAGGCACTTTAGCTGATGATAAAGGCATCCTATTTGGTTAAAAGGGAGTAGTGACAAGGAAATGAAACAAGGACATATAAGAAAGACTTTCTAAACCTGTGGTTTAACAAAAGAGAGAATAGATCTGTGGGAAGATGGATTTGTAGTTGGGATTTGGTAAGTGTCGCTTCATATTATGAGTGTAAAAACATGAATTGTATGAGGATTTATTTTTGACCCTTTTGCTAACCCAGAGAGGCACAGCACTGTATTACAACTACAACATCCTTATCTATTGACCTATTTTACTCACTGATTTCTCAAGTGGGGAAACTGACTAAATGATTTCACAAAGCTGTCTCTGTAATCAATAGTTATTTTTTAGGTTTATTCATGCTGTATTAAAATTCTGGTAAATGCCTGCAAGGTAGAAGATTGTAAGAAAGATATGAATATTGACAAAGCCAGGATAAGTCAAGCTCTTAAATGTTCAGAGTTTCAATACAGCAACTGGTGTAGTTATTTTCAAAATGAGAATGTATATAAGATATTTAAAGAATCTGAAGTACATCAACACCTTAAAGGCTGCATGTACGTATGTATGTGTGTGTATGTATGTATGTATGTATGTATGTATGTATATATATCCCTTTAATGTCTCAAATTTTCTTGAGAGCTTTGAGAATCCTCATTTTATGACATCTCTAAATGAAATAAATAATTCGAACATATGCATAAAAGGCAACTAGAAAAGATTCATGGCAATATTATTTCCCAAGTTATATTAGAGACATGCAGAGGAAAAAGAAAGATGTGTACTCCAGATATATACTGAATTCCTTTTAGTGACAGGACAAGGAGATAACATGCTTCATGGATTAAAAGGGAGATTTACCATTCTGAGCACATCACTCTAATTATGTTTACTCTAATTGAAGGCAAGGTTGGGGTTTTTTTTGAATCTGAAATTACTTTCAGAATTTTTTTTTAAATAATGCAAGTGGATCCAATGTTGATCACAGCATTTCAATCTTTCAAAATGTATTGGAAAATTAAATGAAAAGTAGAGTTTGGTACAAACAATGCCCCAGGGCAAAAAACAACTAACACTAGATTTTCCAGTCCAGCCATAACACAAATCAATTTGAGCACACTTCTATGGCCAGACTGCCAGATTGTTATGACTGCTAATTCACTCAATCAAAGAATGCATTAGCACACCCGGCACAAATAGCCTTAACAATAGAGTGTATTTCTCAACTACAAGATATATCACAATGCAGAAGTAAAGAGGAAGATCTATTTTTCATCTGCTTATTTACTAATGGATCTGTTCCCTTAACAGAAATTTTAACAAGGACAGACTGAGATAAACTTCAGACACAGGTTTATTAAAGAACTATCAAAGTTTGGCAAGTCTAGAAAAGGTATCAGGGAACCAGTAGTTCACTTACTTTGTTAAGATGTTTCTCAGGAGAGAGTCCAAAATTTATGTTTGCACTTTCGTAGTAAATCATTGAAGATGGAAAAATTATGCCAAGTGACTCTCAAGCCTTTTTAACTCAGAGACAGAGCTTCTCCTGTCAGCTGAGCAGATTAAACCTTGTGGACTTAAACACACACTTCCTAGCTTTTACTCCCACAGTTTCTGCATTCTGTCTCATTTTGTTTCAAGATCTCAGTTTGGGTGGTTTTCATTTCCACAGGCTTCTTTTCTCATTCCCTGCCTCTTCTGAAGAACAAGGAATTGGACTCTTATCTCAATGATGCATTGTCTAATCAAATGTAGAGAGCTCAATGATGAATTACTCAAAGGACAGGAGGCAAGAGAGCTAAAGGTGAACACACTTTGACTTCAAGCACTCCAACTAATATTACAAACTTTGATTCTTAAAATCAAAGCAGTTAACATAGTTGTCAATACTTGCATGTGTTTAACAGCTCAGAGATGCAAGAGGCTATATATGTGCTCACCGAATTCGTGTGGTAACTATCTATTTGCATTTGCACTTACACAGATCCAATTGCCAAATGGCAAAGTTTGGCACCACTGGCTCTCCCTCCCCTAGCTCTGAATGAAGATCACAGGTGGCAGAAAATACTTTGGTGGCTGTGGAGCATGTGATAAGAAATCTCTCAACTCAGGTAGGAAGAGAAAGGTCAGTGGCAAGAAAAAACAGTAGTTAAAAAGTATATTTTAGGGCTGGGAATATGGCCTAGTGGCAAGAGTGCTTGCCTCGTATACATGAAGCCCTGGGTTCGATTCCCCAGCACCACATATATAGAAAAGGGCCAGAAGTGGCGCTGTGGCTCAAAAGGAAGCCAGGGACAGTGCTCAAGCCCTGAGGCAAGCTCCAAGGCTGGCCAAAAACAAAAACAACAAGAAAAAAACACACGTATATTTTAAAAATCATCACACAGTTTTCAGATTCCAAGCTGCATCTTCCTGACTACTCAACTCCTCAAGTGAGTTATACTCTCCCATTGCTCCTCACTTGTAGGTAAGTGGCCTTTCTTCCACCTGTGGTGGGAGGGCACTAAGGGCTGTTTAGCCAAATATCTGATTGATTAAAAGAAAAAAAGAGTACTGAGATAACTGTACAATTGGATTGTTAAATGAAGTACAAAACAGAATAATATAAAGTAATTAATTCCCTTCATCTCTGAAACCAGAAGACTGGCAGACTAGACTGAAGTTATATCAGATAGACAGATATTTGAATCCCTAGATCTCTATTAAATATTGTGCCTTTAGTTGCATCTTTCACGTGTGGCATTTTCTAATGGTTATACTCCTCTTTTCAAGTAATCAAGATCAATATTAAGGCATATGAATTACTTAAGAGATTCAATTGGGAAAAGGACACATAATCTGTTACAGTTTAAAAACACGCTTATATTAAGACAAATATTTGTATAACTTTGTAAAATTGCAAGAAATGTACTTAACTTGGTTATAGAAGTTTTGATTGATCCACTGTCTGCTTTGTTGTTTTAACTTATATCATGCTCCTTTTTTTTCCTTTTCCTTTTCTGTATTATATAAGAGATCATCATCAAATCACTTATAAAATTGTTTTATTTGAACCCAGAAGTTTCAAGGTTTGTGAGAAAGAATAAACTGTTTATTTATTTATTGCCCTTCAGAACAAAGAGATTAAAAAAAAAAACTTAAAAGAACAACAATTGCTACCTTCTAGCCTGAGATCTTGTATGTCAAGTTTCAGCCCAGAGCAAATTTTTACAACGAGTTATAAACCTCTGTAACAGAGGGTTTATTATAAATGGAAGTGCTGACACAACCTTAACTATAGCGTTGTAAACGGCTATGCTATAATATCCATTAAGCAGAAAGAAAAATAAGCTGGCTGATCAATAATTTATACAAAGAGTACCAACTGCAGACATAATAACTGTAATGTTTGCAAAGCAATCTCTCTGCTCTCCAGGCTTAACAGTAAACGCAAACTAGCAACGCTGTTAATTTCCAACTCCTACAGATAAGAATACAAACAAATTACTTAAAATTATATTTTGCTCAACATTTAGCATGCGTCGATGGGATAAAATAAAATTTAATTATGATGCAACTTGTGCTGGATGCAAAGCTGTTTTGTTTTCCAGCACATTTTATTATGAAAGGACATTCATTTGGAACATCAATTATGGGGAAATAGTATGTTTCAATGAGTTGACTTGGGTCAGGCAGGCTCCTCTAAGAGTCATTCAGACATGGAAACAGATTGACACTGTTTAACTTCAAAGAAAGTTACAGGGTTTTACAGAGCCACAACCTGAAATATAATACTGCATGCTCTGATCCAAGTCAACTGTCAGTAAAAACACACCTTGTCGTTAGAGTTCATGGGAAAAAAGCACTGGATTAGAAAATGTGGCTGTCATTACTCTCCAGTGAATGTGAGAATGCTTATTTAGTGGTAAGCTTTGCTTTTGTGGAAGTATAGGACAGGAGGAGCATTATTTTTATTTCTAAAAAATGTCTACAAGATACTTTCGTAAATATCTATGTATCTGTACTTACTTTTATAATGTCTACATATGTAGAATGTATTGGGTTTTTTCCCCCTTTTTTGCTGATGATGCGTTTCATGCCAAGAAGAGAAGAACCAAAAGAGAGAATTAAAAAATCCAAGGTTGCCTTGTATGAAGTTGAACCAGACTGTACATTTCAAAGGTTCACATCTTCATCAGTCTTTTTTGTCTGTCCATTTCCTGGTGGTGGAGTTGGGGGAGGGAGTTGTGGAGCCCAGCAGAACGAAGAGACTTTCCTATCAGAGTTGTAAAATGGTGTATTACCCAGTGAGCAATTGCACTTGGAAAGGAACCAGTAATTTATATGAGAAGTGTTTAAGATTGCCTGCTCACCCAGTGATCCATGCCAGGTCAGTTCCAGTAATGGTAGAAAACAAAAGGAGGTGCATATCACAGGCAAAGGGACACCTTAGACGCCTTGCCTTTAGAGCTTGGGAAGGAAAGCACTCAAATGCCCTTTCCTCCAATGAACTGATCATTACCATTTAAAATCCTGAGGGCTGTAGTGTGGGACTGGGAGGAGAGAAAGAATTTTTCTTTTGATTTAACAGGACTGTGAAGTACTGGTGTTAAAGGGGAGGTGTTTTGTGGTGATTGTCTCAGCTCTATGCTTTTTGCAAAGGTTAAATCTTGAAACAAAGGTACATTTTCAAACAACAAAATGGGAAAGAAAACAGGAGACTTAAAAAGGGTCTCTGAGAATTCACCTAGCCATTTTAAGCCTAGAAATGAACTGTTTCTTTTCTAATGACAGTTATAACCCCCTCCCCCCACCACTAAAAATGTTTATGTCAGTCTCTAAATTGTTCAATTTTGCTTTGTATAGAATTTTCCAGATTAGATCCTCACTCCTCTGTTTTTCATAAAAGGACTATGAGTGTTAAGTTTTGTTACAAATAATACTCATTCCTAAAAACTCTTCATAGACTTTTTTTCCTGTATATTCCAGGTACAGGTTCTGACAATACATCCATTGGGAGGAGATTGCAAGATTGTCATCCTAGATATAAGTTTCTTCTATATGACTTAAAGTCATTTTAGTGTTTGGACCAAAGTTCAGTTCATTTAAATGTTAGACACATTCTTATAATTTATTCTTGCCTATGTGAAGAAAGAACTAAATGAGCATTTACTACATAGTTCTGAATTCATCATTTCCTGATTTGCTTAAGACTCAACATATCCTGTAATCTTTGATTTATCCCAGGTGATACTTGTGCTGCCTTCTGATGGAAGGGACAATTATATTAGGCCTTTATACTTGTTGATATGTTTCTCTGTAGGTGGCCTCAAGTCATTTTTATTCCTTCTGGATGGCTAAGGTAATACTTAGCATGAGTATCTAGTACAGTGCTTAGCACTTAGCATTTACTTATTAAATGTCTCCTGCTAATTAAAATGACTGTGAAATAATGGAAACCATTTCCTTTGCCCCAACATGAATATAAGCTGCTCATTCTTCATAATTTATACGTGGCTAAAGAGTAAAAGAATTTGAGACATTCTTACTATTGTTGTCCTATACTACTAATCTGGGAAACTTCATGGGAGAAAAAATTAAAGATGCTAGTAAACCTGGTTTCAACTGGCTAGAAATGTATTCCTTATACCTATCATTACAGCGTTTTGGGGTGATCCATATACAAGATTTATCAAGAGAGTCATACAGAGTTTACCAAGACTGAAAATATGATTACATGCTGAAGTGATGCTAAAGATGATGAAGAAATAATGATATCTAATTCTATCTCCCAATTATGAGAGTACAAAGGCTATGTGTTTACATTAAAATCACTACCATTTTTATGTACACAACATTCTGTTATACAAAGCACACCTGGTTTTGTGTGTTGACTCTATGCTCCTCGCTGAGGTTACAAAGGAGACAAAGGCCTTCATCCTGATCAGACTTTATTCTACCTTATCTCTGTTGAGTCTTATTACCATAGGTCAGGAAGCACTGAGTGGGAGGAGCCTGGACAATCTTTCAGTCCTAGGCCTGTATATCCTACAGTCACATCCCCAGTGACCAGGTGGATTTTGCATACAGTTCTCTGAGCCTCCCCTTGATGTGCAGTGGCAATTTGAGAAGCTTTTTCAAAATAGCACTGTAGGCAGCCTCCCACTGTGTACCCATCCATCAGATCCATCCTCATACATTATCCCTAAACTTGGGAAAGAAGAAACTGGCAGTTAGCCATAGATGAGAACTTCCCTTTATACTAAGAGCTAGTGGAGGTTCAGGCCAGGTTACTAGTTTAAAAATAAAATCAAGTAGTCATTATTTTTTCCCTCTGATTATCTTCCAAGGAGACTTTTTTTTTTGGGGGGGGGTAGGGAAACATGAAAAACAAAATAGTTTGATATCATTTTGTTTGTAAGGAAATTATAACAACTAGATTCATGATACTCTGCCTGTTTCAGTCACAGTATAATGAATCACTAATATGTTCTAATATGTTAGAATAGAGCCCCTGATGAGTTCTATGTACCTGGAACATAGGTTAGTATGAACTAATGTGATACAATCTATCATGATGAGGGTAGGATTCCCTCAACCCCCAAAAAAGAAAAAACTTGCAGAAATAATGCTGTTGTCTTCTGGGAAAAATGTTTCCCTAGTGTGTCTCATGAAAGTTAAGCTTCAAGGAACCTGTAGGTCCTTGACTTTGTTGACATACATTCCTGGTTCATATGGTTATGAAATGACATCACACAAAAATAATCACCTGATGGAAATGCTGGGCAACCTCATCCCTTAAACCAGCAGTTGCCTGTGTAATCACATTACTTTTCCATACTCTTACCAGACGAAATCTCCTATTCCAAAGGGGACTCTCTAGGCTCTTTCTCTACTTTTTCATCCTCAATTAAAGAAAGAATACCTTCCCACTTTTTCCCCAGGAGGTGATTGGGGAGCACCCACAGCTATTCCTAACCCAGCAATCACATGCCCTCCTGCTGCCCCATTGAAAGTGCCTGAAGGGCTTCGCTTTTTCATGGACTCTCCTTTTAGAGAGAAGCTGAGGAGGGAAGACTTGAATGGCCTTCCATCTTCAAAGAATTGCCTTGAGCTCTGGAATGCAACCAAGTGGGAGAAGCCACTGAACAGCCAGGAAAGGTCAACAATGAGGCAGAAAAGCTTGGTCAGGTGGACCAGGCCTTTTCTAGGCATTTTCTCCACAAGGCTGTCAACTTAGTCCAGCAAGAAAATAAATCCTTTTCCCACAGAAACCAGCATGACTGATTTCGAAATATATTGATAACAGCGAAATATTGATATTATTCCAGTATGTTCTGAACAGTTAGTTCTTACTATTTTTAAAGTAAGGGATTGATTAAATTAATGATGGTTATTATTGAAGAATGAAAGCTTCTCATGTTTGGAAATATTTCATTTCTGATAAAGAATTATAGCCCTGATACAAAGCCTTAAAATGCCTAAAATTAATTTTTTATCACTAGTTTTGGCACTAGTATGCATTTAAACTTTAGCACATTTCAAGCTGAAAATAAAAGAAAGCAAATATAGCTCCATGTACCATAGGCCAGTCGTGGCAAACACAAATTTAATTTCTTCTAAGCATAGAGTATAAAAGGAAAATATAGTTAATAATCTACAATTGTGAGCTACATTGTAAATATAATAAGCATTTGATGACACCTCTGTCAACTAAATACAACATTCTATTTACAGAGACAAACTATGTCTTTCTTATCTCTTTATAACCTTAGTGTTCTGCAATAATCATTATTAATTTATTGATTAACAAAAATATTTCTCTAATAAATTAACTACTTGTTGAATTCCAAAGGCAGCCTTATAATCAGGAATTGTTAGTTCAGCATGCAAAAATTATTTGCGCATACTGAATTTATGTGCTAATATCATTTATAATAAAACATTCTCAAATCAACATTAAATTAATGCTATATTTGAAGCCTTCTATATATGTATGGAGTTTATTTTATTCTGAAAAAACCTCTGTAAAATTAACTTATATTTTATAGCATGATAATCTCTTATTTTAATATTGTGATCAAAGATAAGATATGAAATCACATTTTCATAATTTAGCTATACAAAAATGATTTCAAGGAATTACATTATATACTATACACATCTTTTTCAAAATTCTTTAAATAGTTACTTTCTTTAGATTTATATTCTATTATTATTGTATTCTTAGTGTCCAAAAATATGCATAGTTTTTGTTTCCATTTAAGTAATGTTAGTCTAAAAGCACTTACTAATCATAACAACACAGCAAAGGTTTGTTATGTCAACACTGTACTTTATTATCAGCCTTTGTTTTCCAATACAATGCTTTAAAAATATCCTCTGTTGTATAAAGGACATTGTTGCAAAAAGGCAGCTCAAAACTTGTCCTTCCCTTCCTTTCATTGATCTGTTGCCTCTTAGGCAATATGAACAGCTGTCTCTAGCTAACCCACAAGCAAGCTGAACATAATAATAAGGTAGTGTTCCTGGCCTGTATCTAGGGATGATTAGACGCAAGGTGCCAGCTCTTTTCCATTAAAGATAAGGTAACAAAGACACTGTGGAGGAGAAAAGTGGGTAGGAAAAGCAAGCAGTGCTTCTGACTTTAGGAGTTAGTGATTTCTCTGATACCCACTGAGTTTCTCTTTCATATGGGTTTCCAAAAGGTGAAGGTGCCCTCTGTAGGAGACTCCTGGTAACTGCTGCTTCTTTACACATTTAGGTGACAGGAGGCAAGTTTCCCTTCCTCCTCCCCAGATTATAAATAAATAAATAATCAGAACTCTGCGGGAACACAAGTTTGAACTCTATAAATCTTAGGAGAAAATTAGTAGAAGCCCATAATCAGCTATGTAAATCTACTGCTTTTCCAGATTGAGAGACATTGAACACTGGAAAGCTGTTCAGCACGTTAATGTTTGTTATTTACATTGTGGGCTGTCATAGGATGGGTATTATGAATTCAGAAGGGTTACTGCAAACAGAAAAGCAGAAGGTCTTAGCATAGTGGAGTGAAAGCTGGATTTAAATAGAAGAATCCACATACAGAGAGACACAATCACCACCTAATAAATACACCTCCCCAAAAGGTCTTCTTATCTCCCCTTCTTATAAAGGTTACCATAATGCAGATTCATTATCAGTCCCACTGGGTAGCATATAGCTTGGTAAGAAATTGCTTTTGTTAGCATGCTCATAGAAAGAGATTAGCTATTTCATCAGATCTCTTGGGGCTATTTGAAATTTTGGGAATTCTCTCTGTAATTTAAAATGGAAGTTAAAGCCAATGTGAATAGACTAGGGAAAAATCTCACAAATTAAACCTCTCCATCTGGTAGTTTCTTCATACTCATTGCAAAAGGAAATTTGCTACAAGCAGGAGAGATTTCATCAGTGATAATGCAATTATGTGTATATTCATGTTTTAATAATTATGCATTTTGGTTGCAAAGAAAAAATTACTTTAGGAATGTTTAATTTCTTGACTCAAATTTTGTATAGTACTTAAATTTTATCTTTGATGTCATCTATTTACAATTTTTATACACTGAATAGATCTGCATGGAATGTGTGTTATTAGGAGAGTGTTATTTCACCTCTATTGCAAACTAGGGGATAAACAAGGAGACATGGGCATAAGAGAAGGGCATGGTTCAAATAATTAACTGTATTTGTCCTACAAAATAAGCTCAGATAAACTATTCCCTGTGAATTTGTGTTCCTATAGCACTAGGTGCTTATCTGAGTTAAATTTTTCCTAATGATTATCTCAAATCCTCATAACAAATGCTAAAAGTAATTATTATTACTCCAGCATGAAAATGAAGAAACTGATATTTGAAAGTTTAAAACCCTTACTAAAACTACCCATGAGTCTGCTTTTCTTTTTCTTTTCTTTTCCCCCCTCTATGAGTGACTCTTCTGATTTATTTTCCCCACCTATTTGTCCTTCACAAGTTTAACTTAGTTGTGATCTTTATTCTTAATGCAACTGCCTTGTGAACCCCTAGTCAGTACTGACATAGTCCTCTATTATCCTACCAGATGTCTGAACACTGCTAAGGCCCCTGGCTCTCTCTTCCACAGTTATGCAGGATGGGAGCATCCATTGCTCTTGACCCTTCATGCTTCAGAATAGAAGCTAGCTTCTCCAGGAAGGGGCTGAACATATTCATATCATCACATGAATAATAGGCTAGGACTCCAGGTATTCTCAGAGTGAATGTAGCCAGAAATCTAGATATCCTATCATCTCTGATCTCTGAAGATGTTTGTCTCAGCATCTGTTTTGGGTTCCTAGCAGTAACCATGGTCAATAACTATAAATGCATCACCAGACATGGATTGGGATTTCCTTACACAATTTAGTAACCCAAAGAAGGGCTCTAGTTTGGGGGATAACTTGAAAAAAAAGTACATTTCTGAATTAACAAGAATAGAAGAGACTAAAGGTATCAGGCAGTAATAAAGAATATGTGAAATGTGAACTCAGATGCATCGACTTCAAAACGGTCTGCATGTGACCTGGAAGAAGCTTATATTTCTCTGAATCGATTTCTCTATCTGAGAAAAGAAGATAATAGTTGTACCTACTTCACTTCATTTTTATGAAGAGTAAACGAGTTGCTCTGGAATAGTGATTAACTCCGAATAGTATATCATCACTGATGGTTCTTACTTCAGGATTGGTTCTGTTTGTGCCTAATGTTCACAGCTCCATGCATGTGACAAAGGGGCCAAAGTAATCAGAGAGAATTGAAGCCTGATTCGGAGGAAAACTCTTAGCTTACAGAGCTAAGAAACTTTGTAGAAGTTAAAGATTTCCAAATGAGAGGGAAAGGATTACTAGATACACAAATCGTATGTAAAAGACTGCTATATCTTTATGAAAAAAAAACTAGTCACAAATTTCCTTAAGAAATATAAAAAATAATAAAATATTTGCAAGCCAAATTCAATAATATATTAAAAATGTGGGCATCATAATCAAATTGATATTCTAGGAATGCAAGGAAGACACACACGTTATTTTTTTAAATCAATTCTTTTTTTCTCTTTATATATAAACCCTTTTTGTAACTTTACATAAGAAATTTTTCCACTCTAAGATCATAAGACTATTTCATGTTATTTAAAAATTGTTGCTTTTTCTTTACACATAAAAATTTAGTACAGTTAAGAATTGCTGGGTGTCACACCAGAGATGGAAAAGTACTAAGAGGGAGTTGAATGCTGTTATTACTAGCAGCCAGGTGGGTACAAGCCAGGAATTTAACAAATATGTTATAAGACACAGGATAATCTCCAGCGAAAACAACAACGAAATAAACAAACTATAGCATATATAATGCTGAAGCTGAAGAATCCTGGCAGTAGGGATTTTGTATAATATAGCCATACCCAGGGTACTTAAACTATTTTATGTGTGCTTGAAAACAAAGCATACTCTATAATTAAGAGTGTGATTGCGATCTGTGTTCTGTGTGCTTCTTTTAGTTAACCTTGCTAATTTTGTGGTTCAGAGCTTTCAAATTTCTGCTGATTTTTTTTTTTTTGGTGACATGGTTTATTATTATTGAGAGACCTGTGCTGCAATCTCCTTGCATGTGGATTAGTCTACTGCTTCTTATAATTCTATAGCCAGGTCCTCTTCTCTACATATCTTAGGTAATGCAAGCATAGAGATCTTCCATCTTCCTGGTGAAGTGAAATGCTTATCATCTTTCAGAAATACTCATTTTTTCTGATATTTTTGAATATTAAATCTATTTTGTCTGTCTGTTTTTATAAATACATTGGTCTGTTTTGTGTTAATATATATCTGGTATAGGCTTAAAAGTTCCTTTTTTTGTATTTTCAATATCCTTTCATTCTAAATCGGCCCCTGTAAGCAGCAAGAAACCATTTGTTTTAAATTCAATTTAATAGATGTAGAATACACATTTTTCTCAGCAGCCCATGAAACTTTCTGTAAAATAGATGTTTTAAGCCAGAAACTCTTAATAAATCCAAAATTGAAATGATGTCTGTATCTTATCAGATTATAATCAAGTAAAATCAGAAACCAATAGCAAGGAAAACTACAGAAACTATACAAATAAATATGCTTTTGGACCATCATAGATTCACTGAAAAAAATCAGGAAGGGAATCACAGAATTTGCTAGAAACAAATGAAAATTTAGACACAACTTGCAAGAATATTTGATTAGGGTAGAGCAAAGCCAGGTATAAGAGAAGTGCTTAGAGTTCTCAATATCTACATTAAGGAAATCTGCAATTCAGTAAATTGGAAAATGGATAAATTACTATACACATTGAATCAAGGGGATATGAACAACTTAAGTATATCCACAATAAGCAATGAGAGTAATAGTAAAATCTCAAAGTGAAGAAAAGTCTAGGGTCAGATAATTTCACTGGACTCTACCAGACCATTAAAGAACTAAAATCAGAAAACCTCCTACTATCTCATACTATAATTATATATTACTATATATTCCATAATATAGACTAAATTGCTGGATTATTATAAATGTAAAAGTTGTTGGTAAAATAATTTTCCAACTAAATACAACAAAACATTAAAAATACAGTAATTTCTATCTAAGTTCTTTTAATTCCAGGGATACAAGAACAGTATGACCCATGCAAATCAATAAACAATGCAGCACAGAAAACAACACATGATCATTTCAATAGGTTAAAAATAATGCCTGTAATAAAGTTCAACAATCTTGAAGAAAATAGAAATGGAAGGAACATATCTTAATATAATAAAATGGCATCATATGATACACCTATAACCAATGTTATACTAAATGTGTGTATATGAAAATATTTCCCCAAATTGTCAAAGTATGTTTGACCAAACAGTAATGTTGTATTATAATATGATAGATTATTTGATGAGGTAGTAAGTAGTCAGAAAAACAGACATAATGGCCAATGGAATAGTACAAAGGACCCAAAAATAAATACATGCAGTTATAGCCATCAAATTTTTGACAAAGACATCAAAAATATACATTGGTGTAAAGCCAATCTCTTCAACAAACAGTGCTGTGAAAACTGGGTATCTACATGTAAAAATCTGAAAGTAGTAGATCATATCTCTCACCCTGTACAAAACTGAATTAAAGTTGATTT
This sequence comes from Perognathus longimembris pacificus, assembly GCF_023159225.1. Lineage (NCBI taxonomy): Eukaryota > Metazoa > Chordata > Mammalia > Rodentia > Heteromyidae > Perognathus > Perognathus longimembris. The sequence goes on along the minus strand of NC_063163.1, from coordinate 25,270,109 downwards.
ACAGGCCTTAATTAAGACCTGAGCTTTGAAACTCCTAGAGAAGAACACAGAGAAACAATTTCAAAACATAGGTATAGGCAACCTCCTTCTGAGTAGGACTCCAATAGTTTAGGAAATAACCTGTAAAATTGACAAATGGGATTGTAGCAAATTACAAGCCTTCTGCACAGGAAATTAAACAATTACCACAGTGCAAAGACAGCCTATAGGATGGGAGAAAATATTTGCCAACCATTCATCTGACAAAGGGATTATGTTTAGTATATATAATAAATGTAACAATCTAATCCTGAAAGAACAAATAATTCAAGCAATAAAATCAGCAAATGAACTGAATAAATGATTCTAAAAAGAAGTACAGATAGTTCTCAAAAGAAAGACAAATGACCAATAACACAGGAGAACAATTTCATATTTTTACCCATAAAAAATCTGAATCAGAACTACACTGAAATCCCATACCACTCCAATCAGAATGAATATCTTCAAGAAAATAAGCAACCAATTCTGGTGAGCATAGAGAAGAAAGGAACTCTTAGACAGTCACTTAGTATATCAAAATCAATATTTAGGTTCATCAAACACTGAAAGTAAAACTACTGTTTTATCCAACTATACCACTCCCGGGTAAATGCTCATAGTAATCAAAGTCAATGAACAGTAGAGATGCTTGCACATTCATGTTTATTGTAGCACGATTTGTAATAACCAGGTTATAGGATCAGCTTAAACACTCATCATAGGACAAATAGATAAGGTGGTATATACATACTATATATTTTGGATATGTTTGCATTTTATATATTGGATGAGATAAGGAGTATTGGATCTGTATGTGTGCTTGCACGTCTCACTTACCTCTGAGAATTAACCTCTGAATAGTAGTACTTTTAGGGCAAGCAGACTTTTCCCAGTGGTAAATCTTCTGTTTCTGTAAGACATCTCTTTTTAGGCTTCTGGTTCTCACTCCTTTTACATGGGTAGAGATGGCCATTAGATGAATGACACATAAAATCTTGGCCTTCTCCTTTAGAAGGCTGAGATCGAAGTAGAGGCTTTCACTTTTTTCGGCAGGTGACTGTGGGGAATATGGTCCTATGCTTTTGACAGACATTTTACAACTTTGTTGGAAAGGAGATGAAGATAAATTAGATAATCCAGAAAGTAGAGCAGAAAGAAATAGTCATGATTAAATCTGGCAACTGCTCTATCTCTGAACTTTGTTACTGAGACTAATAAACCCACTTAGTTGTTTGTGACACGTGACTTTACATTCTTGATTCTCTCTCTCTGTGTCACACACACACACACACACACACACACACACACACACATTCTAGTTTACAAGAACATTTAAGAAAAAAAAAGGAACAGAATAGAAAGAAACCCAACCAGCAAAGTGTATAAATCACAGGTAAAATGTTTGACCATGACTTACAATGTGACTAGAGCAAGAGTGTCCACGCTTTACAGAAGTTGATCACATGCTGTGACTCATGCTTGTCATCCTAGCTGTTTACAATTCTAAGCCAGGCCAGGCAAGACAGTATGTGAGACTCTTTTCTCCAATTAACCTCCAAAAGCTGGAAGTAGAGCTGTGGCTAGAGTAGTAGAGGGCTAGCCTTTAGCACAAAAGCTCAGAGACTGTACCAGGCCATGAGTTCAAGCCCCAGGACTGGCAAACACACACACACACACACACACACACACACACACACACACACACAGCTGATCACATATTAAATCTTCTGTAAATAGGCTTTATGGTTAAAATGATAATGATTGAAAATAGCTCACTAACTTATCAAAAATAATGGAACAAAACACTAGTAGATTCAAAGCAATTTAGGCAAGTTTACCCTTACAAAGAATAAGGAGCCTGTGTTAGTCACTTGTATAATCTGCTTCATAGACCACTCATATGCCGTAGTACCAGTTGTTGTTTTAATTAAATTTACAATTGTCTTTTATTATTTTTACTGAGCATTGAACTCAGATCCTTGTGATTGCCAGTCAAGAGCTCTTTCTCTTCGTGCAAGTTCCCAATCTTTTTGCTTTTGCTTTGTTTTTCACATAGGACTTCTCACTAATTGTCCCCATGTGTTTCACACCAAGATCCTTTTGACTCCACCTTCTAAATAGTTGAGCCATAGATATGAGTCATCATGCCCAACTTGCTTTAAAAAAAATCTCATACTTTCGTTTTTTTGAGGACCTTCCATACTATTTCCAGACAAACTTACATTCCCACCATCAATGTAAACCATGTCCTCTCCAGCATTTGTTATTGTTTTCCTGATAATGACCATTCTAACTGGGGTGAGGAAGAATTTCAATGTTGTTTTGATGTGTATTTCGTCTATGGATAGTGATGTTGAACATTTCTTCATGTCTACTGGCCTTTTTTATTCTTTCTGCTAAGAAGTCTCTTATCTAATGACACAGCCATTCCAGTCCTGGGTATTTATTTAATAGCGTATAAACAAAGTTACAGTAAGGCTACCAGCACCACCATGTCCATTATAGCACTATTCATGATAGCCAAGATATAGAATTGATCCAGATGTCCCTCAATGGATGAGTGGATCAAGAAAATGTGGTATATGCATCGGAATTTCATCCATCAGAAGTTATGATATTGTGCTATTTTACTTATCCATCAAAAATAATGATGTTGTACCATTTGTAAGAAAAACTTGGAAAAAAATTTGTTAAGTGAAGTAAGTCAGATTCAGCGAAACAAAGGCTGTATGGTTTCCCTCATTGGTGGTAGCTAGAATGAAGCTTTGAACCTATAAGTAAACACATTCAGTGGTATGCAAGTGGTTACAAATTAATTAACCGAAGTATTGTAGACTCAATGAAAAATTCAAATAATGTAATTTTGTCGAAAGTTAAAGTCCAAACAAATAAGCACCAAGAAATGGGTACTTGGCTGGGGATATAGCCTAGTGGCAAGAGTGCCTGCCTCGGATACACGAGGCCCTAGGTTCGATTCCCCAGCACCACATATACAGAAAACGGCCAGAAGCGGCGCTGTGGCTCAAGTGGCAGAGTGCTAGCCTTGAGCGGGAAGAAGCCAGGGACAGTGCTCAGGCCCTGAGTCCAAGGCCCAGGACTGGCAAAAAAAAAAAAGAAATGGGTACTTGTAAGGGCATGGGGGAGGATTGAGACCAAGGGTAGAGAGCAATGAATGGGGCCTAGGGAGGAGGATGCAGGCAAGAACTCATGGTATATACCACAAAAGTAAGAAAAGGGTGGGTAGAAGGGGGATGCGAATGATGAAGGAAGTCACACTTGCAAGGTGCATTTCATTCATGAACTGCTTTGTTCAATGTCACCTCCTTTATACAACTTAAGTAGTTGTATTTAAGTAATATATTTTAAAAATATTTAAAAAAAAAAACAGACCTCATTAACTTTTCCTGGGCTGGCCTCAAATAGTGACCTTATTGCTTTTGCCTATTGAGTAGCTGGGATTACAGATGTGTACCACCTCATCAAGCCACAGTTCTCTTTGACTCCATACTAAAAATGTGGGATAGCAAGTTTGTGGAAAATAAGAAAATTCCAGAGACAGTAAATCTAAGCAATTGGGCTGAACTTTCTCCATATTTCCAAGAGTATTAGAACTACTGGGATTTTTTGTTTGTTTGCTTGCTTGGCTTTTTGTTGTTGTTGAGGGTAGGGGGAAGTGGCACTGGAATTTGAATCTAAGTCCTTCATGCTTTTCCCACTGAATCATTCCTCCAGCCCTATTTTGTGTGGAATTTTTGAGATAGCAACTCAATTACTACCTGGAAAGAAGCCTGGGTGCCATCTCTTTACGTCAGGCTTTCTGACTACGTCAGGCTGGCTAACTGGAAAAAACAAACAAACATGTCATTATGCCCTTCAAACCACTTTTTGCAATATTACCACCCCAAACATTAAGAATGGCTTATTTCAGGAGAAACTGTCTCTGGGCGTGCTCACAGTGTTCTAGTAGTATAGAGACCTCCCTCGGCTCCAAGAGTCTTCATGAAACTTCAAGATGGAAAGCTTACTATTGTCTGCTAAATAGACAAGCATTATTAGATATTTTCTAAAGGGTAAATTTAGACGTGAAGGAATAGAAACACAAACACAGATTCCTGTTCTACCTAACTCATAAATCACTGTGAAATCAAAAACAAGTATTAGTTATTTTCTTTAACTATTTGATATGTAACCCCTAGTGCAGAATTCACAGGGCAATAGAATGCATTTAATATATTTAATATCACAGTAATCATAACTATGAAAACCATCATAATAATGCTTTGCTCTGACTAAGTACCATTCATCCAGGAATCTTAAAGTCCTTTCTAAACATTAATTAATTCTTCTCCTGACACTTCCACAGGATAGATTAGTACTATTTCCCTCATTCCTCTGGTGAGGAAACAAACACTGAGGTTGTAACTACCTCCGGGCTCTTCTGTAGGACTGTGGCACTTCTGAGGTTGAGATCTTAGGGAACACAATCCCTACCCTCTGTATTGCTCTCTCATTGCTTTATGTTCATTTAAAGAGTGCTGAGTTCCCAGACAATTGTCTTAAAATTGTCAATGAGCTGTAAAGTCATTTTAAGAATATAGGAAATTCCCCAATGAAACTAATAAAAATAGGACCACAGGAACAGGATAGCATGTGAACATTTTCCTGACATTCATTTCTAAAGCTTTGTTCCCTAAATGTCACAACAAATAAGACTAAGTCTATAATCAATTTGTACTTGCAGTGCCTCTTCGCGAAGTTTCCATAATTATACCACATCACTGTTTTTACTTTCTTCTTCAATTTCTCTGTGGTGTTTCACATAGAAAACTTTAACTCTCTGGTTGATTCAATTTCTTTTAATGTAGGATACAGCAGATACAAATGAAAAATACCTGCATTTATTCTTCTGATACTGATGATGCTGAAGTGTTTAAGCACAGACATACTCATACAGAAAAAAAAAAAATGCCCTTGGGATTCTGAGATGAAGCTTTCACTTTATTTCCCCTGTCTGCCTTGACATTCTGATGAACAATTTTATACCTGCCTTAGATGCTCTTTTTTTTTGTTTTTACATTTATATCATCATTTTCTCTTAAGTTATAGATATTCACAGTGAATAAAGGCATACTTTAAATATGTCATTGCTCACTATATTCAATTACATAAATGCAAAGATTTCCATGTACATGTAATTAAGTATGAGATAAAATTTTGAAGAGTCAGATAATTATGTCCCAGACAAAAATTTATAGTACCAAAAGTGTATAGACAGTGTCATAGATATTCAAATCCTATAAACCAATTCAGAACTAGTTATGTTAATGGTTTATGAATGCTAATTATATAGTCTTGGATCTGCTAATATTAAGGTAGAGCCTAATAAATAGATAATATGAAGTTTGGTTGTTGAGTGTCTACTTATCCATGTCTAGGAATGTCTACCAGTAGAGCTAGTAGATGAAAGTGAACTCTATTTATTCTTTCACTAATGGTTCACTGTTGTTGAAGTAAATTCAGTTTTATTTACAACATGCAAATAGTGCATTATAAAATTTTTGTCACATTATCCACAGTATTAATATGAAATAAATATCACCTCTTATCTGCTTTTCTGTAATTGCTTTGGTTTGTTTGTTTTCTGCCCAAATTCTTCCACTCCATTTCCTAAAATCTCACCACCAGTTGACATGCTTCAGATTATCTTCCAAGTAATGAGGATCTGAATCCTTTTGCCCTCTGAATGGAGATTTCAGATTATATTGTTGTTATTTATTTAAACTGATTACCATAATCATTACTATAACTCTGCACTTAAGTAGCAATCTAATTTTGGAATTCACAACTGCCATTTTGTTCAACCTGAACACTATTTCAACTTCAGGAGATAACAGTAATCTATACTGTGATAGCTTCGCTTTCTGAACACTCCATGCTCCCTCAATTTAGATGGCATACCAATGTAAAACCACCTAGATCTAAGCTTCTGATGGATGAAAATTGGAAAATAAAAACAATACTGATAGCAATTACAGTAACGTTGACTTATTCAATGCACAGAGAAATGGTTAGATACATTTTTGAACTGTCCTTCCAAAAGTTAAGCCTTTAATGATGCTTTCATCTTGTGTGATCTCCTACCAAGAATTGAATGTATATTACATGCCTCATACTGATTCAATGATGCCTCTTTACAACACTTACCTTTAACTACGGTTTCACACATCTGATACCTTCAACTAACTGCCTGAGTCACCAAGAGCAGACTCAGCTCACCCCCTTTCTCACCCCACACCCAGGTTAGGGACAGGGCCAGACACGCTGATGGCAGGACCTCAGGCAATCTTTTCCGCCTCCCACAAAATAATTACTGCGTAATCACTCAGGGCAAAGATTAAGTTGTTTCAAGTTAAGAGGAACAAGAAATGGTGGGCAGAGAATAATTGGGTTCTGTTGAATTTTCTCCAACTATGATAATACATACTATTTCCATTGTAGAATATGATATACTTCAGGAAGAAAAATCTCAAGAGCTAAAATATTTATACTTAAAAAAGTAGTAATAGTGCATTTGACTTAATATCACAGAATTTAAGATTGGTGTGAATATTTTTTAAAATCAGAAGTTATCTTTGAAAAACGTTTAAGAGCTACATGGAAGGTCAGAGATACACCTAATATATTTGACTTCATTAAAAAACAGAGGAATAATTAATGTCAATATACTTAACTTTAAGTACTATAAAAATTTGATAAGGTGCTAGGAATTGCAAAAACGATAAAGAGCAGTAGACATGTGAATAGAAGTAGATAAGTAGAATAGATACGTGTAACAGAGACCAGGAGAAATTCACTTCAAGGAAAAAAGGATCACCTTTCACTTTTCATCTAATGCTGATTTACCATGCTTCCCAAGTCACCTGGATCCCCTTTGTGAGCTCCTTCTGCCAACACTTAAGAGTCACAGATTTAGTGATCCCTTCCCTCTGCCTAACAAGCTGGCTACAAGCTATCCCGATCAGTTTCAATGAGAATCTGGGAATTTCTGCCTCATTTCTCCTCCATCTACTTCTGATGGACTCAGGCCCACCGAACTTGGCTTCATCTTTCAAGTCTCTGTATATGATTCAAACAATAGTGTAAAGAAGAAAAGATACCAATCTCCACAGAAGATTTTAAGACAACTTTTGACAGACCATTTGATTGATGAAGTTATATTTGACACAACTATTAAAATTCTACTCGATCAGCATTGCTCTCTTAGCACATAAATAGTATATTTTATTTATACATTTATAGATTAGGATTGCCAACCAGATCTCTTCTATGAAAAAGCTGTATATGGCCTACACTTGTATTTTTAAAGTCAGCATAAAACCTAGGACAATGCAGGTACTAAGCAAAGGATTTTAAATAATGAAATCATAAAAGACAGTTGTTTTGCATGATCTATTAATTGTGGAATCTAAAAACTTAAATTCATGTGTGCCGTGAAGAAAATAGTTACATGAAGAGCTCCAAGGTGAAAGGTTGGAGAGACATTAATCACATAACAAAATTACGGGGGGAATATGTTAGAGAGAATGTGTTCTATTGGACAACATGGTAACTGTAGTTAAAAAAACAACGATGTTATATACTAAAAAAAGTTAAGAGAGTGAAGTTTTAAGTATTCACCCCCTGATAAGATTAGGTGATACATATATTAATTAACTTGATTTTGCCATTTCACTATGTGTATGTATTTAAGAACATTGTATTGGGAACCATAAATGACAAATTAGTATATGTCAATTAAAATCAGTTGTTTGTCCTTAAAGAAATGAAGTAGTACTATCAACATAGAAGCTATATTCAAGGATCTAGGTGTTTATCTCAGTAGTATAGCACTTGCTTGCTGGCATACATGAAAAGATCTTGGGTTTGGCCTTAGCAACACACACACACAGACACAGTGCAGGATCAGCAGCAATGGCTACAGCACCTGCATGCATTCATTTGTTCAATAAATATATATTGATTTTTTTATCATGCATCAGACACTTGGACATTGGGATATATCAGAAGTAACAGTGAATTAAGTCTTTGCCCTCTAGATCCTACATTATGTCTACAGACACAGCAGTGTAACTCTTACAGCTAACAAGTTAGAATAAACAGTTTTGAGAAAAATCAAGACATCAGTCTGATTTCTGTCATGAAAACAAACCAGCTTATGAAAAGAGAAAACACACAGAAGACTGAATATAGAACTTCTGCCTACTGTACAGGACTTAGGTTGTTTTTTCCCCTGAACATGTTTTATTAATTTCTGGATAAAAGTTGGTACTCTGATACTACTTGTTAAGAAGTAACAGATCCATATAGCTCATACAAATAGATTTGAAAACAAATATTTTTAAAATGCTCAGTATATTACATGACAACTAATATATTTAAGGAAAAGCAACCACGTTGAACTGATTTTCAATAAAGTTTATTTCTTCTTTTTCAAATGCACTGCTGAAAAAAAAAGAAATAAAGAATATTGTAGTTACATATTTATTTTACTATTTGAAGATTAGCTAATTCTTTGTCATATATAGGTGTCCTATTTACTTAAAGATTACTCTGAGGATGAAGTAGTTATAAAACAACATTTGAGCAAATTATTTTAAAGGGTAGATTTATTTAGAGTTACTTAAAAATTAAAAATACATTTATTGTGCTTTGGTTTTCATAATTTCTTTGGTATCTCTAATCAGTAAAGAAAATATGAAAAAGAATATTTCTTTTAAGGTGAAGAGAAAAAGCCAGTTTCAAAATGGTCATCTACTTAATCATACATATATATAATATCAAAATTTAATGTCTGAAATATTCTTTGACTAATTCAAAACAATAAAAGTTTTCTATGACCTTAGATTAAATTAACATTTTTATTCTACCATCAAAATGCTTACTTTTCATCTACTACTGAACAATTTAATTAGCATCAGATTAATTATTTAATATTCCTAGGCCTCAGCTATTTTACCTGTAAAGTGGTAATACTGATTAATCTACAGAAGGAATGGTGTGATATGCACATACCTATACCCTGATTTTTAAAATGACATTTGAGATCATATTTTATGCCTTATTGTCTTGTACCTTTAATAACACACATTATGTGCTCTATTGTAGATGTAGAGTTCAATAAAGTTTACTGAATGCATGAATTTTCACATTCATTTTTACATTCACTCATTTGAATTATACATGAATAACCATTATTTTTCACTTGCTTTAATGCATTTTATTGCAGAGACATTCTATTATTTATTTTCAGTATAACTTTTAGTTTAATCCCTCATGTTACTTATTTTGTGATTATTAGTAATAATATTAACAAATTTATAGGTGATGCTATAGAGCCTCAGGTAAATTAATTTCTTCACTGGATTTTAGAGACCTGTAAATTCTATTACATTTACCTTCTGTGCTAAAAATAAAATGGAAAGAACAATTTAAAAAGATGGAAAGTTAAGAAAGAAAACCTCACAATATAAAACAAACCATTATCCAGATTCCTTTGTACTGATTGTTCTGGATGTGAATTAGTTTCCCTAAGTATATGGACCCATGAGAGATTTGGGAGGTATCTGAAGTAGAGAGTATCTTCTCACTCTTCTTGGATGTTCTTATGAGAAACATTGGGACAATTGCTTCTTCTACTATTAATATCTGCTGTTGGAATAATTTATCAGTGACATCCCCATTGGCTTGGTGAGTGTGTGTTTTGGTTGCCTGACCACTGTAACTGCTGTTAGTGGTGAGAATAGCCATGAGACACTAGCCTAGACATACTCTCAGAGACCTATTTAAAGGTTCACTTCAGCCCTTCTACCCCTGGGTGCACATGGTGGCATCTGAAAGATGTGGTTCTTTCCAGTGACCATACGACACACAAGCAGCAGCTCCTTGGCTGGGTGGCAGCAGTGGATTCCTGACTGGATCATTGCAATGGACGCTGGGCCATCTAAGCCAATGTTCTGGCAGCCCCTTGACTTCTGCTCTTCCAATCTCTCTCTTACCCAATGATTTTTTAAGCCCCTGATTTCTTATGGCAAATTCTTCTGTGTTTGATATGGTGAGAGTAATATTCTTTTTCAAGCACTGAAATACATCCATTTTCTTCACAGGGTCTTGTTTTGTGTTCTCAGACAAATGTCATTGGGAGCTGTCAGAAAAAGCCATCACGTAGACACTTTCATACACATTCTATGGCATGCCACCCTTCCTGTCAAGGAGAAGAAAATGGCAGAAATGAAAATATCCCAGATTCTAGCTAGCCCTGTTGCATGTCCTCCTTTAAGGTGTTATCTCAAAGTAGTTCCTTTAGTATATTGGTGATCTAATTCTTCAGTCTTACACACACACACACACACACACACACACACACACATCTTTGTTTCAATATCTCTGCCACCTGGGTTCCATTTTCCCTGAAATATTTGTCTACACTTATTGTTTCACATCAATCTATCCTAGCTAGGGCAATAATGATCACTAAAAAAAACTAGCCATGGGCTGGGGATATGGCCTAGTGGCAAGAGTGCCTGCCTCATATACATGAGGCCCTGGGTTCGAGTCCCCAGCACCACATATACAGAAAATGTCCAGAAGTGGCGCTGTGGCTCATGTGACAGAGTGCTAGCCTTGCGCAAAAGGAAGCCAGGGACAGTGCTCAGGCCCTGAGTCCAAGCCCCAGGACTGGCCAAAAAAAAAAAAAAACAAAAAAAACAACTAGCCTTTTCAAGATCACCAACATCCTTCAAGTTGCCAAATAAGAAAGGATTTCGCTAACTCATTAATTTGACTTTTTTCCCCCTTCTGGGGAAAAATGGGCATTACTGACCATTTCTTTCTCCTGACATATTTGATTTCCCAAACACCTCACGTTCTACATATTCCTTGTACCTATCTGCTTAGTGGTTTTTAATTTCAATTACTGTTTTTTTCCCCTTATTTTTCTATATGTAGCAGAGCCTGTAACATTCAGTTCCTAACTTTCCTTCTTCATAAAGCCCTTATTGTTTTATGTAACTCTCAAACTTACATATTTAATGTTTTATTTTTTAACTTTGAAATTTTTATTTCCCTTTCACTTGTTTATTTTCCCTTTCAGTATAGAATACTAGATTGACTAAAACATTTTTCAGTACTTAAAAGGTGTCTTACTTTTCTTGTTTTCCTGTGATCTGATGTGCTACATGGTAATGTTGCTTCTTAAATAGTTTCTTTTGCCCAATGAGTACCTTCAGGATGCATTGTCTGATTTCCAAGTTTGACCTGTGACCTCCCTCTCTTCCCTCCTCTTTCCTGCATCCATTTCTCCCTTCTTCCCTCCCTCTCTCTTTCTTCTTTCTTTTCTGCTTGGAAGTCTCTATTATTCCTGAATTGCTCATTCATTTCAATTAATTAACATATTTAATGTATTCTGACTCTGAGTTGCACCACACAGGCAACTGCCTCCTATGTCTCCACATAGATGTGCAAGAAATAGATCATGAGGAATTCTTCACTTCGTCTTTTAAAAGGAACTTCCATTTTTGTCTTTCCTCTCTATGTAGATGAAAGAACTGTACACCTGGTCAATCAAATATCATCCCCAATGTTATCCTTACTTCTTTCTTGTTCCATTTGTCTCATTCTCTTTGCCTTCAATATGTCACTGACAGTGTATTTGTCCACATCTCATTATTATCACTCTTCTGGACAGAAGAGTGTCCAGCTTACCTTCTATTCCCACCTGGACCACCATAATACTTCTGAGCAACTTTCCGTGATTTCATTCTATGTCCTTTCACAATGCAACTTTAATATAACCATAAGGCCCGTCTTGAAAACACATATTCAACCACATACTGCCATAAAGAAAGCCTTCCTATGTCTTCTACTACCCAGCCCAAACTCCTGATCCTCATTTGTACTGCACAGTACAATGTATACCATGACCTTTACACAACTTACTTGCTCCCTGCCTACCACACACACTGGGTTTCTTTTTAACCAAGTTTGTTCTTGCCATGTCATTCTTTCTGTTCAGAACTCTCCTCTCACTTAGCTGCTTCTTTTTAATCCTTCAGGCATGTAGTTATTTCCACTTTTCTTAGGTCAATCTATCTAAATCAGCAGGTCAGTCTACCAACATCATTAGTTTCCTTTTTAGCACTGATTAAAATCTGAATTATTTTTATTTTAGCTTTTATATTTTATTCTTATACTAAGCAAGATAAAACAGTAGTGTTTTATAATTTTTCTCTCTTGTACCCTCATAGCTGCTATAGTACCTGAAATAGAAGGTGTGCTAAAATATGTTTGTTGAAAAAATAAATCATATTGGACATCAAGAGCAAACAGTGTATTTTTTCTTTCACCGATATTAGCAATGACAAATATCAGATAATTCCATTGTAATTTGTGAATTTTAACTTTTTTACTTCTTTTGTGTCTCTCATGTATGAATTTTCTTCAGTGATAGATATTTTATTATCAATATTTAATTTACTATATCTGTTAAAGTAATTAAAATGCTCTATTGCTAATGTGTCTTTTCTTCTTATGTTAATATTTCTTAAAAATTTTGTCTAGTAGGGTATCTAATTTCAGGCATATTTTCTTATTTGAGAAATAGTGTCTACTGAGGAAAAAAACCCAGATATTCTAAAACTGGATTTTCTATTCTAATTGGGTAATTTGGGGTGATAGATTGTTCAACATGGATTCAGTTTACTCATCTGTGGGAATCAAAACTGAATTAAAGATTCCTAAAGAGCCTTCCAGCCAAATTTTTGTATGATGTTAAGGCAGAGAACAAGAAACCATATGACCAATAAAGGATAAAATGAGTATATACAACAAAAGTAATGAAATATCCATAAGCGAAATGAACTCCAAGTTATGGAAATAAGTGGTTTTATCATTGCTGTTATGTTCAACATACCATATGAAATTATGACATTTTCTTTTGTCTTTCTTCCCCATGGTTTCACCCCAGATATCACTGTAACTGATTCTGGTACTCTGGTTATTGTATATATGTTTATTGGAAGTAGGGAAGGGAAGGGGAACATCAAAATGGAAAGACAAAAGGTAAAAGACAAAACAGTGCAACAGCAATACTTACAAAACTAAATGCTGTAAACCAACTGTACAACTTGTGGTGGGGGGGCTTGGAGGGAGTGAAGTGAAAGAAAATGAGGGAGGAGGTAATATGTTTGATGAGAAATGCATGCACTGCATTATGAATGAAACTGTAACTCCTCTGTATATCACTTTGATAATAAATAAGTCAATTTAAAAAAGAAAAGAAACCTACATGATGAGCTACTTAATACTTAATATTTATGTTAACTTCATTCCCAGCTACATCTTATGAAGATTCCATTTTATTATATTGTTTTTTGGCATTTATTTATTTATTTGTCTATCTTTCAAGTAATAGCCATATGAAGTGGTAAAAAAATACTTTATGGTGGTTCTGATTTTAATTCTGTGATGGCTGAGAAAACTGGACTTTGGATTCACAATTTGTTGACCATTTTTTTTCCTTTGAGAGGTATCGAGCCATATATTTTGCTTATTTCTTAAAGCTTTTGAACTTATATCATTGAGTTGTTGTAAATTCCTTATATGTTGTGATCGTACTCACTTGTCAGATTAATAGTTTACAAAATTGTTCTCTCCTTTTACATGCTGTCTCTGCCCTGTGTTCATTTTAGCCTGAATGGTTCAACAGCTTCCTAAGATAACTTTATTTGTCTAGTTAATAACTTAATTTGTCCCATTTGTCTAATTTTTCTTGACTCCTGTGCTCATATCTTTAAAAATGCCTGTAGCAATTATCTCAAGTGTTTCTCATATGTTTTCTTGTAAGACCTTCATAGCTGCAGGTTTAATATTTAGGTCATTTGACAAATTTGAAGTTTGTTTTTGTATACAGTGAGAAAGACAGTTTTAGCACTTTAGATATGATAAATGAAGTTCTTTGTGCCTTTCAAATCACTTTCTATTGTTACTAATCTACTTGTTAGGTATGGATTTTTTTATATCAAACTTTGGAGGTTAAGTAAAATTATATGTTCAAATATTGAACATATAATAACTATTTCTCACAGGTCTGAGAGCATTTATTTTTTGCTTATTTTTTTTCTGTATTGTTCAGCTTGAGTAATACGGATTAAAAGTTATTTAATTCAGAAAAAAGGAAAAATCAAAGTCTAGAAGGCCATCACAGTCATTGTCTCACTACTTCTAAGTCATCTAATAACATCTTGTATTTTATCATCCTGGATTACATTGTGGTTTCGACTATTGCAATACTCCAGTGCTACGGTAGGTCATCACCTTCAGTTCCAACACCACTTGTAATAGCATTACATAACACCTTTCATCTTTATAAGCATCAATTAAATTGCCGATCTTCTCTATGCTAGCATTACCGTGCCCACTTAACAGATGGAAAACTGAGCCATATTGTTGTTGAAATCATAAACCACAGCTTTCTCATTTTAAATAGGTAGACTTCTCTAAGTTAGTAATTAGTATGTGAGCAATGACCTGGGGTTGAATTTAATGAATGAGAATTTCTGTATGTGATATTGTCACACTTGTAGGTTGTGGAGTTATGTGTGGTGTCTGTGGACACGTGTGGGTGTTTACTTGGAGTTTATGTGGGTATGATTATAGGTGTGTGTAGTCTATGGGAAAAAAACAGTATAAGAGCATGTGTCTGAGTAAATATGGTCTGCTCAGTGACAACTGGTTTTGTTTATTTAAAAAATAATACCTTCTTAGATGCATTTAAAATGTCTGGAATCTTCTGCCCTAATTTTTAATGCTTCTCATGGTGTCTTCTCAATTCTCCACACTTTGTTCTTTCTCTTCCCATCTCAAATTTTTACCCTCCAACATTTGTGCTTACTTTACATTCTCCTTTCGGTGCTTTGTTCCCTTAGCATGGTTTCATTGACTCTCTAGCTGCTGATTTTATCCAAATCTATTTCTACAGCTTGTCTCTTCCCTAAATGTCTCCACTAGCTGTGCACCTCCCTCCATTTATATGTCCCAGCACTATCGCATCCAAGAACACTCATCTCAGAACACTAAACTCGATCTCCTTCCCTAAAGCCAAAACCACTTTCTTCTTATTACTAAAAGCTGACTACAAAAAATCAGTGCTTAGCCTCTATTCTCCCTCTTAATCAACTTCCACACTCCATCAGTAATATTCTATTTTCAGTTTTTGTACCTTTAAAATTTTTTTATGTTAGTCTTAGGGCTTGAACTCAAGCCTGGGTGCTGTCCCTGAGCAATTTTTGCTCTACCAGTCGAGCCAAAGCTCAACTTCTGGATTTTTGGTGATTAGCTGGGGGTAAAAGACTCATATTTACTTGCTCTAGATGACTTTGAACCATGATCCTCTCATCTCAGTCTCCTGAGTAGCTGGGATTTCAGATGTGAGCCACTGGCATCCAGCTAGCTTTCATATGACTTGATTTTTCTCAAACCTTGTCATATCCTTGAAATGAGTTGCCTTTACTTTCTGCCTATTTCATGACCAAAGTCTCTTAATAAATAGTTGAGGCTGATAACAGTGTTTTATTAAAAAAATACACACAAATGGATCATGTTTCTTCTACCAACACCCATTTAACAGTTACTATTCAAATCAGGTCTAAACTCATATAATTTCCAAGGTGTGCATAATGCAAAATGTGCACATTATAATGATCACATATTTCTCTCTTCAAACTCATATGTCCAAATGTATGAGCACATATATGTATTTTTAGAAATCATGTATACGTTAGAAATCATGCACATGTATATTTTAGAAATCACTTATACATATAACCATATATATATATATATATATACATGGTTTAAAAACACATTCTTCTTCAGTTCCTTGAACTTGCATCTTTAAAAATATATAGGTTGTCCACATTTTCACTATTTCCTTTTTCTTTTTTTTTTGGCCAGTCCTGGAGCTTAGACTCAGGGCCTGAGCACTGTCCCTGGCTTTGTTTTTTTGCTCAAGGCTAGCACTCTGCCACTTGAGCCACAGCGCCACTTCTGGCCATTTTCAGTATATGTGGTGCTGGGGAATCGAACCCAGGGCCTCATGTATATGAGGCAGGCACTCTTGCCACTAGGCCATATCCCCAGCCCCACTATTTCCTTTTTCTTAACCAAGGAAGATATGGGTGAGAAGGTTGAAAGGTGTGACATTGATCAAGATATATTGTATTCATAAACTGCTTTGTTAAATGGCCAGTCCTTTGTACAGCTACTTAAAAACAATAATAATTAAAAACATATCTCTCCCAGGATGACCCTTGTTTTTAAAGGCAGCTTGTTCTTTCAGAACTCACTATCGATCACTTATCATACACTTAACTTAACATTGTTTTGTTGTTTTATCTTAGATTTGAAATCTGGAAAAAGTAGAAATGTCTCTATTTTTTGAAATTCTTTGTCCTCAGTGCTGGTTCTGTTCCTGGTGCATAATAAATATAGTGTAAATATTTACTCAATGGTTTTCTAACTTGATGTGTCACCACACTGAGTTTGTACAAAAGTCAATGAGGTCACTCCTTGAGGTAAAGCCAGAAAATAATATTAGAAGTAAGGAAGAATGAATGAAAATTGGTTAGACTCATGTTACTTTAAATAGACTATTTGTCTAAATATTCAGGATCATTGGACCACTTAGTAAAAACAGTATATATCCCAGTCGAAAAAAAAATATTTACTATGTTCTTGAGTCTCTTGTTGCATAACAGGAGTGAATGAAGCTAATTACTTATGTGAGTTTTGAAGAATATCTTCTTAGATTTTATCTTGTTCATCAGTACACTCATGCAGGAGAGAGTCAGACCTGCCCCTCCAAGCAAGGTGGAAATCCTTGGCACTGGGGATCATCTTTCTAAACGCAGGCTTAGAACTCATCACCATTCCTAAAGCCATCAATTGCCTATCCCTTTGAATGGATAGGGGCCTCTTTTTGGTCTGAAGAGGTAAACTTTTGAGAGAACTGGGGATTGCAAGTTCAGATTTGAGGATGCTGTTGCCAATTATGTCAAGGTAACTCATAGAACTGGCCCAGTGGGAAAAGAAGGGAAGGCAAAGTAGGAGAGGTACTAGGGGTAGACATTGACGAGTGTAGACTTCTAAGGGGAACGGGGTGCTTCTATTTTATTGGCATCTAGCTATCAGGTTATTTTAAATTATATTTGTTAAGGTAGGAAGTTATAACTTTCTTAATAGTTTCTCAAGTTGCTTCACAGCCTTCAACCAGAAAAACATGTATTTATAAGGATCTCTAGTTACATTCTTGGTTAGATTCCAGTTATATTAGATGCTATACTGCTATTTTAAAAGTTATTTTTTTCTAAAAGATGGTTTATAGGACAAGGTCAAATAATTATTAAAAGGTCCCTTAAGTTTTGGATGGCTGTCAGTAATATTTTACAACAACAGTAAGTACATATTTCAGTTATACCTTAGGGCTAATCATGGTTTTCATCACAACACAGAAAACCAGTATTGCACAGACTCTATCTATGTCTACACTTAATGAGGATGAAAGCATTTCAGGAAAGTCCCTGTTGCTTCTGCAGTTAGTGGTAGGGGAAAGACTGGATATTATTTAATCCATATCCTGCTTTTTTCATTTTTAAAAATTTCTTCTTATAATTTGTTGTATTTCAGCAGCTTCTTATCACTTCTCAACTATATGAAAAGAGAAAGGCGATATATTTTGGTGTTATTTAGGGTTTTTTTGATACAAGGTTGTTGCATATTTATTAGACACATTTTTTTTTAGAATTTATTGGCTTCTCAGCTGAAAATTTGTAAATATTAGCTCATTCAAGCCTTTTAATGACATTTTGAAGAGTGTTATTGTCATTCTCATTCCACGTGAGAAAACATGGGCAATGAGAGCTCAAGTAACTCATTCAAGATTCACTAGCTTACCACTCATTAAGAGTGGAACAAGGACTCAGTCACCAGGAGTCTAACTGATGGGGTTATTCCAAAGCATGACTCCATTGTCTACAAAAGTAATTCTTAATGAAGAAACATGGGAATTCATTTAAGAAACAAGAATGAAAAATAGGGTTTAGCCTGCACCAGTGCTTCATGCCTATAATCCTACTCAGGAAGCTGGGATGCCAGGACTACAGTCAGGAAAGTCTAAAGGATTCTTTGATTCAATTAGTCAGAATAAAGTCAGATATGGAGGTTTGGCTCAAGTGGTAAGAGTGCTAGCCTTAAGCAGAAAAGCTGAGAGATGGTGACCAGGCTCTGGGTTCAAGCACCAGGACCAACACACACACACACACACACACACACACACACACACACGCACACACACACGACTTTAATAATTAACAACCATCAAAGGAGCAATTACTCATCTCATTGCTTAATTTTTGAATTGCACAATTTAGATGTTTGACAATTTTTTTTTTTTTTTTTTGGCCAGTCCTGGGGCTTGGACTCTGGGCCTGAGCACTGTCCCTGGCTTCTTTTTGCTCAAGGCTAGCACTCTGCCACTTGAGCCACAGCGCCACTTCTGGCCATTTTCTGTATATGTGGTGCTGGGGAATCGAACCCAGGGCCTCATGTATATGAGGCAGGCACTCTTGCCACTAGGCCATATCCCCAGCCCCTAGATGTTTGACAATTTTAACGTCTCAGTTTCCAACTTTGGTAGCCATTATGGTTTATATCTAACAGGCAATATGGCTTAATCAAAAAGTATGCTACCACACTGCAATAAGTTATTAGAAAAATCAGATGGGTTACAATGCGAAGAATTTATGGTAATATAGCCATACTCAAAGGTTTTCTTTATTACCATGATATTATTAGGTAGATGTATAGTTTGATTTACAAGTCACCAACACAGACAAATGAAACACATATCAGAAATGTAAATGAATGAATTTCAAAGTCTTTGATGTAATAAATAGTTGAAAGAAACAAAACTGCCGGTGGCAAATAAAATTGATATGTTCCCTTTCACAACAGTAACTATATTTCTGTCAAAAATTGGGTTTGGCCAAATTTATCCTTAACAAGACAAGTGCTTTGAAATGAGTCATATAACCTTTGTTTTAACTGTTGACATATTGTTTCACATTTCTATAAAGATTTAAACTTCATGTTTTACAACTTTTGAATACAATTGATTAAAAATATGTAAGGAAATGAAGCAGGTATCCACTTACTCAATTAAACAAGAATAAATCAAATTCACATTAAATGGCTTCTTTTTGCATCTAAATTGGTAAGGAAAATATGTCACAGATTTCCAAGTTAATATAAGTGGCATTTCATAATCTATAGAGTAAGAACTGTTCTGGAATTAATGTTAAGATACTTTCCATGTTTTCTCCCAGGATAAATGTAGAAAAATATTTTTTGGCCTAGATCAGATCCTTTTATATAAATTAGACTAGAAAAATTGCATCAGCTTTATTTAGAAATAACCACAAGAGAGATCCTGTGGTTATTGAGGTCATTGCTCTGACTACAGAAGTGACTTAAAAACCAGTCTCACAGTTAGCAACTATGTATGAAAGTAATTAAACTTAGCTTAAATTAGGAAAAACTATAGATAAAGGCCACAAAACTTCTGAAATCAATACCGCAAGACAAAAAAAAAATCAGTTATATTTTAATTGAAAGGGATTTTTCTTCAATACAAGTCTAACAGTTATATTACTTTCCCCATGAAAAAGATGATTGCTTTTGCAAAGCTTAAGGAGACATGTACATATTTCCATACCTGCTTGGGAAGGAGATAATACAGGTAATTTAAATATTAGTAGCTACTTACCACACACACATATACATTCTTGTGTGTGTTTATGCACATGTGCATATGTGTATGTGTGTATACATTTCTTGCAAGTTTCCTACTGATTTCAACTTTGATTAACATGTGAAGAGATGACTTTTTAAAAGTGATCATTTTAAACAAATAGATCCCAGTTATTTGGGTCTTAACAAAGTATTATTTCCCACATGCATATATAGACACAGACACGTGTGTGTGTGTGTGTGTGTGTGTGTGTGTGTGTGTGTTAATCATGGGATCTCAAGAATTAAATGTTCTATTATACTATCACCACCATTTCATGTTCAAGGACATCGACAATCAATGGGCACAGGAATATTTTGTAGCTTTTACGAAAAAGCAACTGACAATACTTATCTATAAGAAAAGACAAAGATTTTTGTGTTCTCTCGTTTCATGATTTCAAAAGAGTATTTATTTCCCTATTATAAAGAAAGATTATTTTTATTCCTTTCTCAATGCCACTCTTGCACACTCTGCTGTGTTCACTATTTATTTTACTTACAATTAATAGAACACTAATAACATGCTAGGACCATCTGTGAATACCAAGAATCCATACTGAAAAATAGGGTTGCTTTGTTTTCTTTTTTTTTGCCAGTCCTGGGCCTTGGACTCAGGGCCTGAGCACTGTCCCTGGCTTCTTTTTCCTCAAGGCTAGCACTCTGCCACTTGGGCCACAGCGCCACTTCTGGCCATTTTCTGTATATGTGGTGCTGGGGAATTGAACCCAGGGCCTCATGTATACAAGTCAAGCACTCTTGCCATTAGGCCATATGCCCAGCAAGGGTTGCTTTCTTGACTTCATAGTACTTACTCTTAGTGAGATCTATTAGAAATTATGTTTATTCTGCCATTTTAAGTTGTATTTTCAGTACATTCTTTCCTGCATGTTTCTGCCACTATCATCATTTCTTGTGGTGTTTGCTGAAAATCTTTTCTAACTTGTTTCAAATATTTTATTGTGTGACCATAACCTAGCTTAAAGAGAAATCTGCATGAAACTATGTCAATAATACTGCTTTTATGCTTAAAACCTGAAAGAGTTATATTTGTGGTGTTTTCATCCTACTGCATTATCAAACTGAATGTGACTAGTCCAGTTCTATTTCTCCAAACATCATATTTTCTCTAAAACCACATGGACTGCAGTTGTGTGATTTGTACAGTCTGTGCTAATTCATGGTCTTTGCAGTAGGCATCACTTCTCTCTCTGCCTTTCCATGGGGGAAGCAAACAGCACAAATAAGACTGAAATAATGAAGTAAAGTCATTATTGCATGAAATAAGAACTGCAATGTGAAGGGGCAGTTTCTGGGCTGGTACCTTCTTAGGGTCTTTTTGGAGCTTCTATTTTGTGGGAAGTGAAAAGCAAGAAGTAAAATAGGGAGAAAAAAATATCTTACATGTGAAGTGGTGGCATTTTTATGAATACAAAAGAAGTAGAGCAAGAGAGAGAAGAGCTGTTGGGTTTTAAATAGTCATACGGTAGTTGTTCATGAGATGTTAGTGTTATTGTTATTGATACTGATACAGACTTATACAAAATGAGATAATCCTAATTTTGCATTTGTTAATTATTAATGTCACTTTTCGAAATTTTATAATAAGTGTGATGAAATTATGGATGAAAAAAGACACAGATTATACTGAGGCTCAGCCTTTTTATCTTTTTATGTCAACAGTATCAACAAACCGTCCCCCAAAATGAGCATTTTATTCTACCCCTTTCCATTCAGGCTAGTCACATTGCTTATGCATCTCTTTTTGCTTCCTATGTACTAATAATTGCCAACATTATAGGGCATTTAAAAGTTAAGAAAATGTTTAAAACATGTAACAAATCAATTTAAGAAAATAATGGCACTTAGATATACATGAACTTGCTCTTTGAAATAGAAATTTATTAATAAAAGTATGGCTCACTGTAAATGAAATTACAAATTGTGCAGTAAAGATCAAAATGTGAAGAATAAGTCTTTGTGAGTAGAAAAAAGTGTTTACTTGTAACTTTTCAAAACTATACCAATTATAAAAACTACTATAAAACTATAAAACTATAAAAAAAGTAAATTGCTTCAAAATATTTTCCTAAGAATTCTGTTGATTGTTGAATCGCTTTATGTCTACAAACATGAAATCAGAGTGTATCCAGTTGTATCTGACATGAAGGAATGTACATTGATTGCCACTTCCCTTTCATTCTCTCAAGTAACTCGACCACATTTTGCAGTTACTAAAGATTTAGATTTCCTGAGCCATTTCCACTCTCATTTCTCTATGTCCTAGCAAGCCTACCACAAATGTCTTGTTTTTTTTTCTGTGTTCTACTTCCTTTTTCCTTCTCAATAGGAAAACTTCCCTTTCTCATTCTTTCTACTTTATGTCTTTATGTTAACATTAATTCACATCTCTCTCTCTCTCTCTCTCTCTCTCTCTCTCTCTCTCTCTCTCTCTCTCTCTCTCTCTCTCTCTCTCATCACCACAAAAGTTAGGGTATGAAAGAAACTTCTAGAAAACCTACTTACTTAGTTTGGGTTATACTTTCAAGTCTATATACCACTGGATATTTCCCTACACATTGCAGATTATTTTTTTCCTGTCTTGGGCAATTTAGTGTTCAAGGAAACTTTTAATTATTTGAAAAGCTCCGCTTTAAATGCCTTTTGTTCTTTTTATTACCTGTCTCCCCAGCTTCCCTTTCTGAAGCCACATTTTAAAGCTCTGGCTGCCTTATTTATACACAAGAATAAGGGAGAGAAGTGTTGTAGATTGCTGCTTTCTTGGTGAAGATATTCCTAAAACATTGAACACTGGATTTTATATGAAAATTGTATTCGGAGTTGTTTGATTTGTAGAACTAACAAGCTGGAATGCTTCAGTTTCTGAGGGTAATTAGTTTTCAACCCAGACAGTCTGGATAAGTATATATTTACTACCTTGTAAAGAACTATCATAACTAGCCCTTAAGCATTACTTGAAAATTAATAAACTGAAGCAAGAGGAAACCCTTTACTTTCCCATAGCAACATGGACTGAGTTATTTTATTGTGAAATTTCGCTTTTCAATTATAGGTATGCTAAATTAAGAGGCTTGCAAGGCATAAAGAAAAAATATTAGTTTCTTAACACTGCAGATGACTAATTCAGGATGTCTACTTTACTGTGAAAGAAAACTTTTCCAAACATCTTTTCTTTTTTTTTTTTTAGATCAGTTTTTCATTGCCTAAGAAATAAATTCACAAATAAATCTTATTCTTATTATGTTAATAGGAGGAATCTGTATATTAAGTAAGATTAAAAATTAGGTAACAATAAACCTTGTACAAAAGTGTTATTCTTAACCTTTTTGAAGTTTAAGCTTATTTGGAGATTTGTAAATTAAAACCACTTGGGTCTAAATAGTGTGCAAGATTTGGTTGTCTTGATTGGAACTGAACAATAATTCCTATTGATGACTACATCAGATTTGAAAGCTAAATATAAGTATAAATGGGGCCAATTGCTTAGAAAAGAGAGAGGAAGCAAGAACTATGTCATCTAACTCTCATCACAGGTGAAGAGCCACTGTTAACACCCTGACAGAAAAGAGATTGTAATCACTTCATTGCCTCACCTAGGATGAGGACTTAGTCAAGCAGAAGGTAAAGTTACTTAGACTCCTAATGGCTGATTCCATGCAAGTCAAATTGTGTATATGACTGTGTGAGTTTTAGAGACTGAAGAAAGAGCCAGAACCATATTCAACAGAGACCCAGAAAAAGTGAAGCAGAGAAAATCTTTTTTTGTTTTCTCCTGTTCTTAAAGTTAAGAAAAAAAAAAAATGCTCTCCTATTCTTACCCTCCCAACCCAATTTAAGCTCACAGATGTGTTGTACTTTACAACACAATGATAAGCAGTGAGGACTAAATGGTCAAAGTCCTAGAACAGGGCACTGCCCTGTTGTGTGGTATTAGTCAGGTCCATTGTTAACCTAGTTGTAACTCAGGTTCCTCATGTACAACATGAAAATCACCTTCCAAAAGGGTTGAAAGAATTAATTAGTTATTAGTTATGAGTTTCTAAATAAAACAACATGTATAAGTTTGGATAGCAAAGCCTTTGCAAGACAGTCATTTTCAAGAAAAATTTTTCATTTTTCCATTCTTTGTAAGATATTTGTACTCTAAAAAGTAATTTCTAAATGTTTATTGCCAAAAGATCTCTGGTCATTTATTTACTGTGATAAATTAGAAAAGGGAGTTAAGAAGTAGAAAGAGGACAAAAACATTTTTTAAAGGAGGGTATAAATTGTTGAGTCTCCAAGTCAATACATTTAACTCTAACTTTCCAACCCTTGCACTTGAATTGCTAAATGTCAGTGAATGAGTGAGATACACAAGTGTATGTTCTTATTTTAATAAGAATAAAAAGAGATCAATCAATCAGTCAATTCAAATTAATAAGAATCATAGTCAGTTTTCTCAGTGAAGGATAAACTACTCCAGGAAAGTCAAGAACTGGGTGAGCTGCATATATTCTTATTCATTCTTCTTGCCATCAATGTGTTCAGCATTGTCTGGTACGTGAAATGAGATAAAGGAATACATATTTCCATAGTAGTCAGAGCAGAGAACATAGATTAAAAACTGATGGTCAGAAAGATTAAGTTGATTTTTCAGGTGTACTTTGTTTGGTGCTGCTAGTCTTGTTTTTTTGGTCGGTCCTGGGGATTAAATTCTGGGCCTGGGCTCTGTCCCTGAGTTCTTCAACTCAAGGCTAGCGCTCTACAACTTGAGCCACAGTTCCATTTCCAGATTTTTGTCAGTTAATTGGAGATAAGAGTCTCACAGACTTTCCTGCCCTGGCTGGCTTTGAACTGCGATGCTCAAATCTCAGCCTCCTGAGTAGCTAGGATTACAGGCGTGAGTCACCAGTGCCAGGTTTCTGCTGCTAGCTAGTCTTTTAAAAATAGAAAAATATTTTAAATTCAGAGGATTTCATACAAAAATTTTTTTATTCTCTTGGAAAATTAGCAGCTATGATAATTACAGGCTTCTGTTGTCACCTAGCAACAAATTCCTGAAGCGGCTACCTTAAAATGGACAGAAGTTGGTGACATCTTGCCTGCTTCATTCGTTTTTCTTTCCTGCCAGGTTCCTCCTGCCCTTTATGCATTTATGATCAATTGCTTTGCTTCCTTTAAAGATATTTCCATAACTTCAGTTGAAAGTTCCTCTGAGCCATTCAGGGTTGTCTCCCTTTGACAAAAGATGAGGACTCTGGAGTTAGTTACAGAAATTCTCATGCTAGGCATGACTGACACTTTGGGTGAAGACATTGGTTGTGAGGCCTTTCTAGGAATCACAACATCCCTGGCCTCTATCCACCACATGCCCATTTTGTTATTCAGTGTGACAGCTAAAATTATTTCCAGGCATTGCTAAGTGTGACCTAGAGGGCATGATATCCTTTATTGAGAACTATTAGGTAGATATCCAACTGGAAGAGAACATAGACTAAAAGACAATGCTAACCTTACATTGGAGAGGTGATTGCGAACTTGTACGATGGTATTAGCTATATGCTTCACATGGTGTATAGGGTCTAGACTGAGTTGGTAGAAATTAAGCATTGATTAAGCTATATTTATTCAAATGCAAGCTATATTTCAGCTTGAGTATTATTATTCTATGGTTTTCAATGACTATTGAGTTCTGATAGAGTTCGTATGTCAAGAAAACATAGTTAAAAGAGTGATATCTTCAAATTCAACTTTCTGCAATTGGTGACACCTGGGGAGAATTCATATGTAGCGATTTAGCCAATTTATAACATGTTGTTCCTGGTGAATTAATTTTTCAGCATGACTAAATTATACATTACACAGGACCACAATTATTTATGTAAGTGAGGTTTACCACCAAATTTCCAGTATAGATTTTTTTATTATGGGTGTCAATAATGTCCCTAAAAATAGAACTATATTCCTAGAATTAAGTAATTCACATGGGCACATGATAAGGATGGAGAAATTGTATACTAGTAAGGGATTAAATGTTTAAATCTTAAGGGAGTTTTTAATTATAGTAAATTAATAAAATATTATTTATTATACTTATGTGTAGGATTAAATGTTATATGTCAGAATATCTCCAAACAATGAAAATGAATAAACTTCTAGACAGAAGGCAAAAACCATATCAAAATCCTCTTGGTAAGTTAAATCTTTTTTGTTCACCTTCTTTACAACCTTTCCTTCTGTCGATGAAGTTATATTCGCTCTAACCTGTCCTCTGATGCCTTGTCCAATGTCAGTTTCAATGACCCAGGTGATAGTTTTAAGTACAGTACAATTCTTCCTTTGGGAAGCTATTCTATTTGACTCACATTTCATGGGTGATCTTCGGTATGCTAATTAGCTACTTCATTCAGTACAGACTAAGCACTATGTACAACATATCCTTCATCCATGAATTTTTACTAAGTTCTGGTGACTACGTTGAAAATGTGTGATATTTTTCTCCAACAATGTTTGGTTTAGTATTGAAGCACATTTTTGACAGAGTTTTTTAAAACATACAACAGCTGAAAACCAACTTCACTCTGAATATATATGTTAACAATGGGCTCATTTTTCTTCTTAAACTGCTAGCAGCATACTAATGAAGATAAATACTACTGTTAAATTTAGCTCTTTCAATAGTTGAAAAATACTCAATATAAAAGTCACAGAAGTGGCCAGGTGATGGTGCTTCACATCTGTAATCCTAGTTCCTCCACAGGCTGATATCTGAGGATTATAGTTTAAAGCTAGCACATGCAGAAAAGTCTATAAGTCTCTTATCTCCAATTTAACTACTCCCCACCAAAAAAAAAGCCCTAAGTGGATTGGGGTATCAAGTAATAGAGCCATCTTGAGTAAAATATGCTAAGGGATAGAATCGAGGCCTTGAGTTCAAGCCACAGGATGACATGTACTCAAACACACACACACACACACACACACACACACACACACACACACATCACAGAAGAAATATCTATTTGGTCGGAATTATAAAAATTGCAATAAAAATTATATTACAAAATAATATTAATAATTTTAGAAATTTATGTAAGTTAGAAATAAAATTAAAGATAACTTTTTATTTTACTAAAGCATGTAAAAAACAGTCTTCAAGAATAGCTCTTCACTTTGAAGTTATCAGAAGATATTTTTAATAAAGTCCAAATAAACTCCAATCAACAACCTCAACTGTTTCTCAACCCTAACATAATTTGTCTCTTACAATAATTTCTACATGAACAAAAGAAAACATTACTCACCTCAAATATATTTACCTATACACCTCACAAAAAGGAACCATTTTTTAGACTTTTCCCCAGAATTGTTATCTAAACTAAAAAATGAATCTCAATGATAGTGAACACTGCTATGAAAATGAATTTTGGAGTCATAAGAATTTTTTGTCAACAGATATAAAATGACTGAGTGCCTAAAATATGTGTTTTCTCAAATGCTTTTATATTTACTTCTGAAGCACTATATTTGTTAATACAAGATCTTCTGCTGTACTGTACTATGGTATGATTTTTTTAAGCGCGGAACATTAAAGGAATTCATTGTGTTTAGACCATAAAAAATATATAGAAAAAGCTAACTAAAGAATATCTTTAAAGAACACTGTTATCAAGCCTTCCCTTTTCATGCCTGGCATGGCGGTGCAGGTTTGTAATCCTAGATTGAGGATACTTAGGAAGGAGGACCAATAGTATAAGACCAGCTTGGTCTACAAACTGTTCAAGTTCAGCCTAGACAACATAGCAAACCTATGTTTCAGAAAAACAATTTTCTATTAGTGCCATACAAATGTATATCTTAGACATTGAAAATTGCTCAGCCAGCCACTTTACTGAAGTAAAAAAGGCTGAAAATTTTGATACAAGTAGCATCTGAGTGTTAACGGGTAGAAATGAGGAAAGTAGGTCTCAGAAAAGAGATCAACCAGAAACCAGATTCTTGAAGACACAGAAAACTGAGTATACATTGGCCAGCAGAGATCCAAATCTGTATTTTAGAAAGAAAGCCACAAGAAATTGTATCACCTATGGGTATCTGCTCATGACAGCAATTTTTTTTTTTTTTTTGCCAGTCCTGGGCCTTGGACTCAGGGCCTGAGCACTGTCCCTGGATTCTTTTGCTCAAGGCTAGCACTCTGCCACTTGAGTCACAGTGCCACTTCTGGCCATTTTCTGTATATGTGGTGCTGGGGAATCGAACCCAGGGCTTCATGTATATGAGGCAAGCGCTCTTGCCACTAGTCTATATCCCCAGCCCATGACAGCTATTTTTTAAGCTTATCTTATTCATTTTTGACTAACTTATAACAAACCATGGCCATAAGTCTCTTTCTTGGCTCCAACAAATTTAAATTTGACTTTGAGTAAGAGTGGTTTACATAGCCTAGTTCTCACAGAAAAATGGCACACAACAGATACAAATATGCAACAGGCCAGAAATATGTCAGTCTACTTCATTAGGAACCACATTTGGAAAAGAGAACGATGT
This sequence comes from Perognathus longimembris pacificus, assembly GCF_023159225.1. Lineage (NCBI taxonomy): Eukaryota > Metazoa > Chordata > Mammalia > Rodentia > Heteromyidae > Perognathus > Perognathus longimembris. Next base: position 25,241,639 of record NC_063163.1, on the reverse strand, counting down.
GTGAGCTAATGAACACACAAATAATTATAGTGGCCATTTTAATACTGTCACCAGACCTTTTGTAAGGCTATATAAATGGATCTTAATTTTGTTATACTGACCCCCAAAGGCACTTCCTATTGTAAAATAGTCTATTAAGAATTGGTTTATATTTTGGAAAGCAATAATATTAAGCTCATTATGGCTTTTGCAGTTCAGGCACTAATTTAGATTGTGTAATCCTCTTAAGATTTTAATGGGGGAAAGCTATTTTAAGAATTTTTGCAAGCAAAGTATATAGGTATGCTTAGAAAGGTACTTCTCTTTGAGGCTCTTTAAAATATAAATAAGATATTTATGTTAAATTGATTCAGGTTAAAAATGTAACACACTCAGTCAGAAAGCCTAACAAGACAGAATTCTCTGTATGGTAGTAGAATTATTACTCAATCTTGGCTCCAGAGTCTTGATTTTAAAAGTCAAACATGGCCTGTCTATTATTAATACATAACAATATTGCTATTATTACTAAAGAAAGTTATGGTCACTGTGGAAAAATGTTAGTAAAAAGTAGATAAACAAATGAGAAAGGTTAAATTCTCACTATACTGAGTGCATATTTTAGTACACTTTGTTATATGATAATATATCCTGTCAAAAAATGTAATAAAAACATTTTGAAAACTGACTAATGGTACATGAATGCCACAATTTGTTAATCCATTTGCTGTTGTTGATCATTTCTGTAATTTCCTTTCTCTTTTTCTCTTGGTATAGTCAGTGTTTCAAGGAACATTTTGCATCTTTTTTATAGAAAGGCAACATGGAGGGGGGTGGAAAATTAAGCACATAAGCTGTAGCATCAAATACAAGGTACAAGTTCTAAGAATTTCTTAAATTATTTATCATCTGTTTATCTAGTTTTTTAAAAAATGTACTTAAAATATAGTTCTCATGTGGATATTGGTTGTATTCTTCTGAAAGTTGTTAAATTCTTGGTTTTATTTTGTTGAGACTCTCTCTCTCTCTCTTCCGTTTTGTTTTGCTTTTTTAATAATTCCTAGAGAAAAAGCTAAGAAAAGGAAACAAACAAATGTTTTTATTTAAAACTCATAAATTTCATAGAGAGTACCATAATAGATTCTATTTAGAAAAATGTATGACAATTCTTAAAAAAAATAAATCAGCATTTCCTTTTCTAAGGGAGGAGAGAAGTAGGGGTAGTAATATCATGTCTAATTTATCCAAATGAAAGATTTATAGATAAATTCAAAGTCAATATAGCATATACATAGTATAAATATTTTAAGACATACAGTATTATTAGCAAGAGTCTAGCCTGAAAGTAAGAAAGAAGAGCTTTGTGACAGAAAGAATTCATGTCAAGGAGTAAGATACCCAGGTAAAGAAAGCTGAGAAGACAACTAGTGAGACAGCTCAGAAGTTATCAAACCTAGAAAGCCAGAAGACCCAGGGCCTAAGGCCCAGGCCAAAACAGTGAGGAGTGAGCACAGGGAGTAGCAGAGATGTGGTCGCTGCTGCTGCCAGAGATTCCACAGTAAGAGGAAAGACAGGAAACTGTGCCCAGTATTGCCTCTTCATCTCACCTTCCCATCTCCCATCGGTCTCTATTGGTTTACTTCTCTTAGAAATCAAGGTTCAAGAAGATCAGAGCATCCTCCCTAAGATACAAAGCAAAGCTGATGTTGGGACAAGGAAAAAGATCGGAAGTAGTGGACAACTGATAGGCATATATTCTTAATTGCAAAGTAAGCAGAGGTCAGAAATGATCTGTCAGAGTTCTTTGGGACATTAGCAGATAAAGAGCTTCCTGTGACTTATAAAACTAAGAGAACTATCTAGGAAGAGTAACAGGTACAAAGGTGGGAATGAACAGATCCAATGTGGAGAATAATTTAATAAGCTCCTAGGCAGATAAACTGTGTAATGGAGAAATGGAGAAGGGAATTTTAATGAGAAACAGAAGAGGAGTGACACCAACGACACGATAACTAGGACTTTCATCATTTTTAAAAATTTACTTACTTTCGGGCTGGGGATATAGCCTAGTGGCAAGCGTGCCTGCCTCGGATACACGAGGCCCTAGGTTCGATTCCCCAGCACCACATATACAGAAAACGGCCAGAAGCGGCGCTATGGCTCAAGTGGCAGAGTGCTAGCCTTGAGCGGGAAGAAGCCAGGGACAGTGCTCAGGCCCTGAGTCCAAGGCCCAGGACTGGCCAAAAAAAAAAAAAAAAAAAAAAAAAAAAAAAATTTACTTACTTTCAACTATTAGTTAAATATGGGTTCTAATAATAAAATGAAACTGATTCAGAAAATCAATGTTCCAACCCTCAGTAGTCCAACTTTGATATCCTCTAGATTTATCAGTTGTTCAGTGCATATGAAAGATTATAGTATAGGCTGCAATATACAGACATTTAGATACATGTCTGCAATATACATACATGTTTAGATATCCTTCTAAGCATGAATCTTTAAATGCAAAATACAGGAATTGGCGCTGTGGTATAGAGTGTCAGCCTTGACCACAAAGAGGCTCAGAAACAGCACCTAGGCCCTGAGTTCAAGCCCCCAAACCAAAAATACAAACATGAGACTCTAAGTGAAAAATACATTAGACTCCAAACCAAATGTCAGAAATGCTCACTATATGAAACTGTTGCCTTAGTATAGTACACTAAGTGGCCCATGTTGATGGAGTTAATTCACTGGAAAAGTTTTTATAAGGCAAGGTATTTGATCATTACTAGTTATCAGAAGTCTTCTACTCTAAAATATTGAATTTTTCATAGCAATAGTCCACTTTCTTAGACTACTGTATCTGAGCTTGGATCTTAATCCCATGACCTATGAATGACAGTCAAAGCTTTCTCACCATTGCTGAAAGCAGTGAATATCATAGCTCTGCCTTATTTTCTGGTTTTTGTTTCCAATTTTTCATTTGTGTACTGATGGTGATACCTTAATATGAAATATGAAACTCCTCCTCTCCTGTTCCTTTGTCCCGTTCTATGTTTATTCTCCTGTAATACTTAAAGCATAGGGAATGGGCTTTGCTTTCATAGTCTACATGCTCCAATGTTTTCTTGCCTGGCAAGCTTCTTCAAATTATCTTTGATTTGAATCGCATACACTGTGTTGTATCAATGCATTTAAGTTCAATCTTCTGTTCCATCGCAGTAACTTCCGTTACTCTTTGTCATCTCTGTTAAAATTCACCAACTATAGTATTTTACAACGGTGTGTTAATGGTTTTTAAGCCTGTCCTCAGAGAACCCCAAATGGCTCAGATTATACCACATTGCCTTTACCTTTTGGAATTAAGGGCTCTGCAGACCCAAAGAAACATGGACTCAGAGGGAATAATTAGCACAGGTTTAGGCTAGTCACAGCAGAGGATCACAAGCGCCTAATAGCTATGCCCTTATGAATGCATAAGATGATGCTAAGTGAAATGAACTCCATGTTATGGAAATGACTGTTATATCACTGCTGTAATTACTTTCAACATCCCATGTGAAACTGTAGCTTCTGTTGTCAATGATCCTCTTGTATCCCCTTTCTGTGGTTGTTCCCCGCACTATCACTGTATCTCATCTGAGTACACTGGATACTGTATATACTAGTATTAGAACTAGGGAAATGAAAGGGAATATCAAAATTGAGAGACAAAGGATAAAAAGACAAATTACTCCAAAAACAATACTTGCAAAACCATTTGGTGTAAACCAACTGAACAGCTCATGGGGGGGGAGAGAGAAAGGAGGGGAGGGATGGGGGAATGAGGGAGGAAGTAACAAACAGTACAAGAAATTTACCCAAGGCCTAACCTATGAAACTGTAACCTCTCTGTACTCACTTTGACAATAAATTTAAAAAAAAATAAAAAAGAACAAAAATAAAAGCAAAAAAGAAAAAAAAAGGAATTAAGGTCTCTGTATTAAATTCTCAGCAAGTGTTTGTTGGATTGCACTGAATCTGAAGCTGAATTCTGACTCTACCAGTAAGATGGTAGGGATGTTTCTTTGACTACAGGCATCAAGCGAACCACTTCCTCAAGTCTCCCTGCTCATGAGTTCAGGGCTTGGTTTTGCATAGAACCCCACCCACATCATTCTCCATATGCTCTCCGGCTTTGACAAACCTAATTTCTGATTTGCCTGGAGAAAGAAGAAGGCAAAGAATAGCAGTCTGCCTAAACAATTAATGTATGTATCATTGGCCAGTCTTGCTGCTATTCCATCAAGAAAAATTTAGTGCATTGCAAAATCAAGGCCATATTATTTATAAAAATACTTATTATTGAAAAATTGACAAAATGTAATTGTATATACTCATGATATAAACAGTGATGAATGATTTGTGAATATGATATCACCTCAATTGCTTAGCATTTCTGTGGTGAAAAGATTTGAAATTTACTCTCAGTTATCTTACACTGTTTTTTAATTATATTCACTATGCTTTGTAATAAACTGCAATTGTATCATCAACAACAATCTATTCTTCCTAATTAAAACTTTATATTTTTTTTACCATAATCTCCTCTTCCCTCTAGCCTGTGATAACTTTGCCTCTTTGAATTTGATGTTTTTCATTTTATATATAACTGAAAACATTTGCTATATGTTTTTCTATGCCTGTCATATTTCACTTAGCATATTATCATCCAGGCTTACCAATGCTATTGCAAACAGCAAAATTTTCCTTTTTTATGGATATTGCATATTATTGCATTAAACATATGGACTGCCTTTTCCTTATCCATTCAAGTGTAGATGGATATTTACATTAGTTCCACAACTTAGCTATGATGAATTGCATCATAATTAATATACATGTGTTTATAGACATCCAATCATCTCAAATATTAATCAAATGGATGAATTTAGTACCACAAATACAAAGAAACTTGGAGTTTGTAGGAACATTGAAGATAAACTAGATAAACATGATGTCTTTTACCAAAACTTAGCCTGAAATTATGTAGTAGTTGTTTTGTGCATGTTGGAGCAATTTATAGTTGTTGATTTCTTACCATAGCTACATCTTAAGAGTCTTACAGGCATCAGTTTATATAATTTTCTAATAATTGAGTATAACTGAGTAACCCTATATTACAGGAATGGGCCCTTACAAGCATATATGAAGAACACAAAAGCTCATTGGTGCTAAATCTATGATTTATATAGTTTAGTTGTAGAAACCGAAATCCTAATGAGCAGTCTAGGTGACCTCTTAATGGATTCCAGCTACATGGTGCACTTCTTTAAGCAACTCTTGCAATAAGAACTCAGCATATCTATTGCATGCATCTGTACTTCAGACTCATCAGGGACTATATGTGACTCTGGTATGTTAACTTAAAATGAAAGGAAATTTCTCCTCACTAGGAAAATATGGGGTAGTTAAAAAAGTGGTAAATTAAAGTATGATGCATAGTGTCCCATAAATGAATGGGAATGAATTAATCACTGATGTGAGAAAGGTAATATAGCAGGTGTGAGAGCAAATTGAGAATATCTCAAGAAGACATAAGCAGTTGGTTATCAGCAAAGTTTTTCTCATTACAATCTTAATGAACATAAGAAAGCAAGGTTTGTTTTATCAGGAGTTAATTGAGAAGTTCTAAAAGGATAAGGCACTTTGTACCCTTCAGGAAAAGGAAATCCTATGAAGATGTAATGAAATTAATGCTCTGTGTTCTGTGATGAGGATAGAAGTAAGTGTGGGGCTTGGGTGAAGGGCTTTGGAAAAGGATGTTCAGCTGTGAACTGTGAACTATATCTCCATGACAGTCTTGGGAACCATTTCAGGTTTGAAAGTCAGCTGATGACATGATCAAATGGCATTTGAAAAAGGTCACTGTGACAACAATGAGAAAGGTGGACTAAAAGGTCCAGACTTCATAGAACAAGAGGCTCCTGTACAAAGCAGAAGAGGAAAAGAGGAAGACAGAGTGAAAGCAGTAATCAGTTCTACTCGCTCAACTCTGTGCTCCCAGAAAACAATATATATTTTCATAACATCACATCTTATAATAGTAAGTATAATAATAGCATAATTTACTATATGCATCTTTATCCTACAATACGTTACATGCTTGATAGATGATGTCGGATAACTGAAAGAATACTTTGTTGAGCATATGTGAAGAAAAGAAATAGAAAGAAATACAAAATAACCCTCAAAGTATTTGTTAGGAATCCATGGTACTGTGTGCTTAAAATTGTAGGGCAGCACCAGACAGAGGTTCCATTGGGAGGGTGAAAAGATGAGGGCAGGTAGTGGCATGGATTTCAGGCACATAAATATATCTATTTGGCAGCTTGATATGGAAGAATGGTGTTATTTCTGGCTTGGAAATGGAAAGTAAACAGTATAGGTATGATGGTTTAAATTTAAGTAAAATCCTTTAGAGGAATTATGTAGATTGAATATCAATATATAATGTAGTAAATATGATGTCATGTTTAAGGTATATGCAACATAACACAATGGAGAAAAAGAACACAGGAAGGAAGCAGAATAGAAAAATATAAATAGGATTAAAATATTATAGGAAAGGAGAACTATAGAAGCCCAAAGGGTGGACTTTAGAAAGGAATGAGGACTCAACATACAATGGCTGCAGAGAGATGAAGGGTGATGGGAAAAGCAAGAATGGCTTATATTACTAAAGGTCAGGAAGGTATCAGAGAAAGCATATGCAGTGAAATAGTAGAATCAGGAGAGAAATTAAAGTAACACAGGAATAAAAGAGTATAAGGACATGGAGAAACTAATGGTTCCAAAAAGTTTCTAGACTTTTCCCTAAAAACGAACCAATAGGAAGCAATAGATAGTAGGTAGAAAAGGATGTTCATGCAAGAGTAACATTATTTTAAGCCAGGAACTATGCCATTTCTTTATTGGCTGAACTGTTACCGCATAAAATGGAAAAGGGAAAAAAACAACAACAGGAGAATAAACAAAGAAACAAAAGATTCTGGATGCCAGTGGCTCATGCCTGTAATCCTAGCTACTCCAAAGGCTGAGATCTGAGGATCACTCTTCAAAGCTATCCTGGACAGGAAAGTCTGTGAGACTCTTATCTCCAATTAACCACCAGAAAACCAGAAGTGATGCTCTGGCTCAAAGTGGTAGAGTGCTAGCTTTGAGTGAAAAGGTTCAAGGATAGCACACAGGTGTAGAGTTCAAACCATGTAACCATCAACAACAAAAATGAGGATAAGCAAGTACATTTAGCACAAGTGATTGAGGGGCTTACCTGTGGGCCTCAGGTAAAATTTGATCAAGGACAGGAGGCATGGTGATATTGCTGGTCTAAAGTACTAAACAAGAGGTCTCATATAAAGATGTTCCAACCAATAACTCAGAATGTAACTTTTACTGGGGACTTGTTGAACTAACAATGGGATTTACTTATTTATATTCAGGACTTCAATATTAATTTTTATTTCTAAATAAGATCCTAGATGAAAAAAATTTACAACTGAAGCCTTATTTTCTTTTGGAGTTGAAAATGGGTGTAGTTAAGTTTATGGGGCAAGTTCAAAGAGTCTGCTAATTCATTAAGAGAACAAGTCAGAATTACAAGCCCTAGTCAGAATTACAATAATAACATGAGTCTGAGCTGAGAAGAAATGTGATATCTGGAAAAGATTTGTGGCTAACTGCTCTGTCACTTTTCATGAATTTGAGGAAAGGTACTCTGTGTACAACCAAAGAGCTGATGTTGGTAATGAGAAAAGTGCCTTACTGTTGTGCCATGAGCTATCTGCAAGCTTGGGCCTGCTGGCTGACCTAAGAGGTGAACTTGAATCCCCTAATAAAATAAAAGCTGGTGTGGAAGGGAATCCTGTTTCACTGGAATCTCAGATTGAACTTGTGACAAGGATCTCAGCCTTGCGCGAAGAAGGGGAATCCAGGGACATAATATGCAGCGATGGATTGTTCCTTTTTCTTCATTGACCACTGCCAATCCATTAGCAACTTAATTTCTCTGAAATGAAACTTGCTCAAAACACTTATGGCTGTCATTTTTTATCACTGCTCATCAGATCCATCAATCATTGTCAAAAATTGTCAATCATAGTCAAATGAGGGCATTTGCAGGACTAATGGGTAAAACTTTTTTGACCTCATATTTTTCATTACCTTAAAATTGCATGCAAAGGAATAGACAACTTTAGGTGACCTTAGAGGTACTGGAAGTGAAATTTGGATAGATAGACAGATAGATGTGTATACATATATGTGTGTGTGTGTCTGTACATACATATGTGTACATATACATATATATCACGAGATTTTTTTAGTAATTTTTATCTTAAGATATCAGATACATTCAGAGTGGAAAAATAGCAGGAATGAAAGACATGAGACCTGAGTTTGCACTCTGTATTCTGTTGTCAGATGTGGCCAGAGGCAATTCAATTACTTTGTATGAGAGCTGTGTTGTTTATTCTCTAAAATGGGTAAATAATACTTCAGCTGTGGGAGAGTACTGGAAAAATGATCTTAAACCTTTTCCTCTCAGTCTGAAATTTTTTAATATAATTGTTTTATGTAATTGAAATGTACAACATCATAGTAAATCCAAAACAAAATAAAGCAAGAGAAACATCAAACTATTTATTTAGGCTTATTTCTGTTAACACATAGACCTTTAGTATCTATATTTTGCATTCACACATTATTTAATTTTGTGCCCCCAATCCCTTAATTCTGGAAGACCTAAATTTCTGATGGAAGTTCACTGTGGTTATTTTGTTTGGGAAAACTATCTTCATTTCATGATTATTTTCAGTGCAGATGCTTACTAAATAAAGATCGCAGATGGCCAAATAATAAAGGAAGTGCCAGAAACCTTGCTTCTACTGCTTCCCAGGCACTGTACAGTCTTAGTTATAGCTGACATTGTGGATGCTTTTCTGCAATATGTACTCATAAAAATTGAGATTCACCAGTTAAATTTCACAATATCCAGGTTAAGCCCACCTATTCTCGTATGTCCACCTGCCTTTTCCAACTACAACTTTATTTTCACCAAAGGTTTATTTCCTGTATTTTTGGATATCTTTCTATTGTCTTACAATTCATCTATAGAAATGAATCCATTATTGTTGTTTCTCCTTATTTAAAAAAAAAACTATACATTAGGAATATTTCCATTTTTCTCCATTCAAATAAATCAAAATGCAACCTGAACATTTCCATCAGGAACTCCATGAATCAGTTAGTCTCCTGCCAACATTAAAAGTTCATTCCACAATGAAAAGTTAAAAAACATTTATTTGAGCAACTGTGAAGAGTTGGATACTTAGCCATTTATATAACCCCTAGTTCCTCAATATCAATGCAAAAATATTTTCCTTGAGGGTTGGATTCATGTATCAATAATTAATTACTATTTGTCCCTTTTTTTAGTTCCTTTTTGCAAAAATAAGGAGTAGAGGTGGTACCTGGAATTACCTCTGATAAAACAAATGGAGGGGCTGGGAATATGGCCTAGTGGTAGAGTGCTTGCCTCTTATACATGAAGCCCAGTGTTCGATTCCTCAGTACCACATATATAGAAAAATCTAGAAGTGGCGCTGTGGCTCAAGTGGTAGAAAGCTAGCTAGCCTTGAGCAAAAAGAAGCCAGAGACAGTGCTCAGGCCCTGGACCAAGCCTCAGGACTGGCAAAAATAAATAAATAGATAGATAGATAGATAGATAGATAAATAAATAAATAAATAAATGGAGGTAAATAGGCAATATTTCTAGATTCCAAAAAAAATTCACAATTTTATTATTTTTTCAAGTTTAAGTCTTTCAAAGGCACAAGCTACTACACATACCATTGGTCAATTATCCTACTGCTCTAGTGTGAATTTTCCTCCTGGACTCAAGCCAAAATCAACCAAGCAAGAAGTAGGGTAGGTGAAGGAATTCTTTGAGACCATGAGTTAATTTTATAGACTAAAATACAAATGAAAAAAAATAATTTCCAAGACTGAAAATAAGTTAAACAAAACTATAACTGATTAATAATTTGGAGGATAATAGCAATAATATTAAAACAAATAGTATTTCCTTTTATTTTAATTATCCCCACAGATTCTTAAGATAAACTGGGTTAAAACCTACTAATACTTCCTTTTTGGCTTTTTGAAAATTTGTTCTGTTAAACAGGTCACATGCAAATCAAATTTGGGGCCTTTTTTGGTTATTATAAATAACAATGTTATAGATATAATTTTGTTTGTATCGTCTTGAAAATACCATAGGCCAGCAAACATTAAATAATATTTAAGTATATTTTATGCATGTGATTGGTGACAAAATAGGTAGTTTATATGCCAAATAGTGCTGTAGTAAGTACTTTAAAAAATAATGCAACCAGACACTGATTCTACAGTGACCTCATACATCACTTCTGCCACTGTGTCTCATAACGACAATGCAAAATTAATGAAACCAAGGAAAAGTATATCTATCTGATTTTGTTTTTAGCTCTAATATCTTATCCCCTTGTATATTTAAGAGATATGCACAATACACAGTTGTTCCTTTTCACTATTTTTAGTAATTTGATTCTTCCCTATTTCCTAAGAAAAGGACAATCAGACAGATTGAAGTAAAATGATTAACCACAAGAGAAAATTAATTCCTATATGACACTGTATGTAAGGGGCATATAATGTATCAAGCATACCAATTAGTGCTCATTTCGGTTTACAAATATTTCAAGAGAAGAAAAATTTATATATAACCTTGTGGGCTACATAATGAAGGAGTGGAAAAGCTAAAAGGCTGTATAGTAAGTTATCAGAGAAGTAGTAATCACAAGAAACACCTCTACCCCAAAGAACAAAGGAAGGAAGTAGGCTTATTGAAACTTGAGAGTTATAGAAGTGGCCCCATAAAGCTATTAGTCAGTCCTTTGAGGAGGATGTGCTATTCAGTCAGTGTGGCTGCCTCTGACCTAGGGACTCCATGAGCCTGGAACTCTCCCATGTGAAGAAAGGGAATCAACTAACTCAGCATTCTATTTCTGAGGTCTGGAAGAAGTTATTTCTAGTAGTGTTACAGTTACTGCAAACTGGAATTCATTGTTGTTGTTATTCTTCAAACTGGTTGTTATTGTCTATGAAGTCCCACGGAGTGGAATGAAAAAGGAACAGGAAACAAACAGAAAAAAAAATATGGTCCCTTTCTCTTTTTTTTTCTCTTCCAGTTCCCTCTAGTGTCTGCAGTTAGGAGTCCAACAGAAAGCTAGATAGTAAAAAGGAAGTGTGGCTTACATAGTCCTACTCCACAAAACAAAGTACATTAGGTGAGTAAAGTAAGAAACTTGAAAGGCCGTAGTTTAAAAAATAATGCATAAGGAATCCAATACCTACTGGTGTGCTTTCTGACTGTATAGAGCCTCAGTTTTTCTGTCAATCTTTTCCCTTCTGTTGATTATAAACCATAATCAGATATATATATATATATATATATATATATATATATGCACATGTACATACAGGGGGGCTACAATGGACAACAGTGATTAGGGAGGCCCAGGCTCAAAACAAATAGCCATCAGTAGAGTGAATGAAACAGCAGGACTATGGTTAGTTGAGCTACCAATTTAAGGTAAGGAAGAATGTCGATGTAAAACAGGTTATAAATTGTATTTTCCAAATCTAAAAAGCAGTATTATGTTCCCACATCCTCTTCCAGAGCATGCTATCTACTTCCTGGAATGAAGTAGATGGATTTCCTTTCTACCTAAAACCTAATCAGTCCTTGCAGCTGTCATAATGAGTACAGTGTGAGGTACTTCTGAGTGTTTCTGAAGACTGGATCATAAAGTAGAATTGGCTTCTGCGTGACCATGTTTCTTGGCATGTTTTCTATTTCATTCATTCATCGTGTTGTGGGGATACTCACGCCACCTGGTTGGGTTAGAAGTGGGTGATCTGGTAAACATTCTCCATTAAAATCTCAGGTGCCAGCTAGTTTTAAATCATCAATATATGAGTGAGCCAGTATTTATATAGCTATGGCACCTAGATTTTAATCACTGGTGGTAACAGTGATAAACTATTTCTGCTGTTCCACTTGGACATTCATAAGTAAAACACACACACACACACACACACACACACACACACACACACACACACTTTGTAAGAAAATTTATTTTGGGATCAGTATTATATAACCACTATAGTTAGAACAGAATTTGGTATCAGAGGTTGTAGGTGGCTCTAGCAAAATCTGAAGTAGCTTTAGAACAAGACAGTAGGTGAAAGTTGGAATAAATCCTCATTCAATAAAAGGTTGAAGAGATTGTATTACAAAAACGTCTGATTAGGCATTCTGTAAGGGTTTTAACAAAAGTGAAAAATATATTATTGCAACCTAGAGGTAAGGGAATTCTGGATATACCAACACAGTTGTTCTAAAGTCAGAGAGAAAATAGAAAAAATATCCATTAAGTAGGTCTCTCTGACTAAGCAAGTTTCCATCGGAATATGTCTTCTTGCTGTCTATGGTAAAATGAGAAAAAAAAAGAAATGGAAAAGGACTTTCAAGCAAAATTTAGGGAAAAATATAAAAACCTCTAACCTTGCTGATTTAAAAAACTCAGACTATATCTCATACTTACTTACAAGGTACACGTTTAGAATTTCATCACAAAAACCTCAGAAGGATACTTGACAGTGCTGCAAAGAATTCTTTTAGCCAGAGAAAAATATCTAAAAATCATAAAGATGTGTCTCACAGATTTTCTTCCATTAAGTACAGAAGGAATGCCTAAGAATTTTAAGTGAGTTTATGAGTGCATAGTTTGTCTAATGGAGTAATCTTCAGAAGCAGTTGCAGACAATCACTAGTAAAAATAAAGAGTTTCCCTTCTCCACTGCATCCTGGCGGAGGCCCAACCCATGTATTAGGTAACAATTTGTGACTTCCTTCTGTTCTGTGACTATAGAAGTTCATGTAATCTCTTCTACCATGGAATTTGAATCTATATTCTTGGGCCTTGGTCATCTATATTTGGATCATAGTAAAATACCTCATTTCCTTTAGGCAAGAGTTGTATTTTAGGGGCAATCAAATTAAGAACTGTACTCAAAGGGCTGGAACTTGAAGAACTTTCCCCTGAGGAGCTTGGTCTTTGTGTAACACAAAGATGAGAGAGAGAGAGAGAGAGAGAGAGAGAGAGAGAGAGAGAGAGAGAGAGAGAGAGAGAGAGAGAGAGAGAGAGAGTCCATAGTGCATCAAGGTCTTGTCAGCAGACTAGAAAAAAAGATTTCATTTTCCCAAAATAGACATAGCAATATTGCCAGGTCCATATACTTTCTCAGAATATTTCTAGTATTCCATCAAAAAGTAAATCCATTTTCCCATCCACTAAAATCATGCAAGCCTTTGTGGCTGTCTGTCTTCACAGAATACAGAAGAGGTGACACTGGGTTCACACTCCTGTGAACAGACAATGCATGCAGTTTGTTTCCTATGTTGATCACTCTTCTGTCAGGATACTTTCAGCAGAAACTCAGCTGTCAGATGATGGAGGAACCATGGACACATAGGCATTCTGGCTAAAAGGTTCAGTTGCATTTTCTGACAGCCAACACTCACTTCCACACAGATTGGTGAACAAATTTCCAGACTACTCCAAACCATCTCCACAGATGCTGAAGAGTCACAGGTAAGGCTTTCATGAAGATCCTTGCCCCCATATTAGACTTGGATCAAATTTAAGACAGCATAGATTTATGCCACTAGGTTTGGGTGGTTTGCTTCACAGTTGTTTTGGAATGATTGATTTCACAGAGGGAATGTTGTATTAACATGTATCAAATACTTGCACAGATAGCTGAAGTAGAGGAATGAGCAAAGATAAAAGAATAGAGAAGATGATTATTCAAAGGATGATGTGAGATCAAAAGCACAGTGGGATGATTAACCATAAGAAATTTGGGACGATTCTTTCCCAGAAAAAAAGAAAAGGGGTTTGACAATATAACAAGAGTTGAACAACAGGAAAAGGCTAGTGTGCTTCGTAAAACTTGGCTTACAGCACACTGGAAACCTTTAACATTTTAGAAACGGTTTTAAATCTCTTTTACCTACTTTATTCATGATGATAAATATTACTTACCTTTTCAATTTTACTGTGTTCCTGGTCTGCTGCATATTTTAATTCAAAATTTTTAATGTTTTTTTGAAAGGCTAAATAAGATGAGCATAGTTTGCTTTAAAAGGCAAAAACTTATAAGCAGTCCACCCTAAATTAATCATCATGCCTCTTCTTCTCATATTTCTCTCCTTAATGGTTTAGAGATGAGCAGACACATTACCATTATGTATGAATACTACTAAGCATAAATAAGTGGGACAGGTTCGCCTGCAAACAAATTTCATTAAAGTACCTAGATTAACACATTTTAAAGGTCTCTTTAATGAATCTTTGTCCTTGTGATACAACACGAGCAAGAACAGGGCAAACTAAGTTGTAGAATTTTATATCTGCATCTCTAGCTTCAAACAATTAAGGGAGTTATAAATAAGTTCAAAGAGTATCTTCGTCCCACTCAAAAATAATGAATGGGCCATCCTCATGAATCACAAGATTATCACATCAACCCATCAGCAGCCCAAGATCATGAAAGCAAGACTTTAAACCAGCATTATACTTTGGAATAAATCATAGACTTGGTAAGTATTTCAGAATTGTAAATGTTATGGTTTTTTTAGAGTCGCAGCATAATTCATATATCAAGCCAAGGCATCTATGAACCCCACTAGAGAATCACTAAGCTCTTTCCATTTTTAGAACAAACCTTTGTAAGCTAGACTTTAAAAAATTAGTATGATGAAAAGAGTAATCCAAGCAAAGTACTTCAAAACTGAGAAAAAATAGATTTTGTAGTAAAAATAATATACCAATAAATAAACATAAATAATAAAAAACCTAACTTCCTTTAAAACTGAATCATAGTCAGAGAAATTAGGTGGCTTCTGTTGTTGCCTCTAGTTTTTAATGGAAAAAAGAGGGCAAAGGACTAAAACAAATGTTACCATCTTGACAAAACCCATATTTTTAATTTTAATCTTAATGCAGCTATAGACATGCGGTTGGATTAAGCATTAATATGTATCTTCAAAATTAGTAGTATTACATCTTATTAAAAATTTTAGACACAAGCAAATATTAAGTAGTAAGTGGAGAGGTAACACATGAAACTCATAGGAGATGCCTGCTTTCTCATCTGACTGGATATCTGAAATAAGGTGATAGAACACATTTCCAAATATTAGACTCAGAATTCAAGGAGACACATTGCATGTTGTTATATAATTTATTTGACTTAATAGTTTATAAGTTTTATGGGTTTTACATTTACTTCCTTATATAGAGAACTACAAGTACAAAATTCTTTTAGACATTTAAACCTACCTGTATCTTGCAAGATATTTAACAGTATTGTTGGATTCCCAGCAACATTTGTGAAGTAGATTCCTTACCTAAAAGGGTCAAAAATAATACCCAGTAGAGCAAGATTTTTTGGGGGGAACCAAACCCAATAAAATTAATAGGAAAACTCAGAAAAGTGTCTCAGAACAGCCAGAGATAGTGAATTTTCCACATATAAACCATGGTAAGTTTTTCTAACTTATTGATGTGTTCATAAAAATGTGTTTTGCTTTCTTTCTAAAAGAGTACAGCAATGAGAATTCAAACACAAACTAGAAAAGCAGACCTACAATTACTATTTAATATGATATAAAAAAACCTATTTAAAGGAGCATTCTATAACTTTTCCCATATCAATCTTTCTTTTCAATTTCTAGCACTTCTGAACTATTTGTTTGTAGTCCAATTTATTGTTACATACTTTTCTTCATTTTACCAGAATAACAAAGTTTTCAATTTTTATTTCTGCAAAAAAAGCATAGCAAGCAGCTAGTTATACGCAGTGCTTTCAATCATAAAGCCCTTAGGATCCCAAGTATTTGTTTTCTTATTATCAACTGATGATTTTTATATCATGAAATGCAAATATACTACAACTCCCTCAATTTTAGAGAAGCCTAGAGTATATTTTCTGTAGGATTCAGGGTCTACTCTTACTGTTAATGTAATGTGGCAAGGTATTTTTTGACATAAATGTTACTATTAATAAAATGAGTAAAAAAGAAGTCATTTATGGATAAATCTGATTTTTTAAATGGCAAATAAATCCCTGCTAGAACTATGATAAGTGGAATTCCATGGGAGGAAAATAACTTAATAATCAAATCAGACCCACATTCCTCTATAAATCTATGTTTGCATTATTACTTTATGTACTTATCAGTTTGATTATTAGATTCCTCAGATGGGGGGAAAAACAAGCAAAGCAAAGTTTAAGTAGTATTTTAATAGCTACAGGCCACAAAGACTTCCTGTAGTCTATGGAAAATTTTTCAAATGCCATTTGTCCCTGAAATATCATTTAAATTTTTTCTTGTCATTTACCATTGCTTAGAAAGAAAAAAAAAATAAACGCCTTAGAGATTTAGTTCAGTTCAGCAATGGTATATTGAATGACTATGACATGCCAAACTGAGCTCAGTGAAGGATTCCAAAATCAACAAGAGTACAATTCTTGCCTTCTTTCTTGCAACACTTGTTTCTTTTATTTTACTTAGCTCACTAAGAGTCTGGAATTTTTCAAGATAATTGAAATATGCTAGCATTCACAGTCAGCCCTTTGGGGTTCAGATTTGAACAGTGGAGGTAATAGAGGGGAGGATAAAATAAACATAACTAAATAAATTGTATGATATGTCAGAATTCTCAAAAGAGATAAATCACATAATATGCCAGCATTCTAAAACTGGACATGGAAATAAGCAGCCTAGTGGGAAAAAATCAAGTTTATAGGCAGAGCTCTGAGACAGAATAGGTTTTGTTCACAAATCCTGCAGTAATATCTCCACAAAGTGCATTGCACAATTTTTTTCTGTTTCCCATTACACATGGAAGCTAGTGTTTCTATACTGTAGAAGTACATGTGAAATAGCATTAAAATGGATATACTTAATAAAAATGGACACATTAATTTAGAATGATTTATTGCTAAAAATATTAATATTAAAAACTATTGCTACACTCTGAAGATTATTGCCTTCAACATTTTGTAGTGTTTTTCCTGGTAGATCTCTTGGCTCAGTGTTGATAACTACTAATTGGTCAGGGTAGTAATAGCTAAAAGTTGGGTGGTTGAAGAAATTCCTTAGAATAACAATGACATTTGCCACTATTGACTTTTTTCCTTCACAAGAGATTTTTCTTTTGTTGTTTTGCTTTTGTAGAATGTATTTGCTTTATGACAGTAGACTTGGCTATTCCCTTCTCAAATATGTTTGTGTAGTATTCTAAATTATTGTTCTTACATTTCAACAATGTTCACTGTATCTTCACTAGCAGAAGATTATACTTCATGAAGCTACTTCACTTGTTAATCTTCTAAAAGGTAACTCCTCATGGGTTAAATATTTATCAGAGGATGGAAGCAATCTCTCCACATGTTCAGGTTAACTTGTAACTCTTGTTCTCCTGTTATTTTCATGATATGCTCAGTTGTTCCTACACTAAATTCTTGAACTCCTCAAAATCACTCCTGAGGGTCAGATTGGAATCAGTTTCATCCAAAATTGGATATATATCTGTATCTATCTGTCTAGATAGATAGATAGATAGATAGATTGATAGATTTCTCACACATATATATCACAAAGACATATCTCTCTTTCATTTGAGATACATGGATACACATGCATCTATTTGGGTATACATGTGTTTGTGCATTTTATTTGTATGTTATGCATATATGTACATATACGTTTTAATACAAGGTATCATTATATACCACAGGCTCGGCATAATTCTTCTTTCTAAATACTGGGAGTGTAAGTGTGTACCATTATGCACAACATGAATGTTGTTAATAACATATATAATGACAAATTTCTAGAATGTTTTCAATTTACCTCTTGTATCTCCATCAAAGGAATCACTATCTTAGGCAGCTACATCTTTACCACATGCATTAAAAATGTTTTTGCAGGTACGAGGGGTTGAACTCAGGATTATTACACTCCCTTGGCTTGCTTGCTCATAGATTGTGCTCTGTCATGTAAGGCATGTTACCAGTTCCATATTTTACAGGTTAACTGGAGATAGAGTCTTATGTACTTTTATGCCCAGACTGGAGTACTATCCTCTAGCTTTCAGTCATCTGAGAAACTAGAATTGCAGTCATGAGCCACTAGCATGCAGCTACAAAACACATTTTTGGTTGTTGTTGTTGGTTTTTAACAAAACACATTTCAAAAAAAAAAAGTAAAACCAGTTCAAAATTACCTGTGGATCTGTGGGCTGTAGTACTATTGTTCTTATTTCACATCTCTATCACACATCCTGGGTGATCATGTGCACTGCCAATGAGCAGTCATATTTTGAAAGAAACCTTTTCTTGTAAGAAGTAGGTCTCAACCTCAGGCTTATAAATGTTCAGTAAAATATGTTGTAAATAGATGTGCTGTCCTCTAGACTTTGTTGTTCCATTTATAGACAAAAGCAGAATAGCTTTAACATAGGTCATAAGGTCCTGAGGATTTTCAGAATGGTAAATGAACATTGGCTTCAAATGAAAGTCACCAGCTACATTAGCCCTTAATAAGATAGAGTCAGCCTGTTCTTTGATGCTTTGAAGCCAAGCACTGACTTCTTTTCTAGCTATGAAAGTCATAGATAGCATCTACTTCCAATAAAAAGCTGCTTCATCTACACTGAAAATCTGTTATTTAGTGCAGGCACCTTCAACAATTATCTTAGTTAGATTTTTATGGATAACTTGCTGCAGCATCTATTCCAGCATGTGTCCCTTCCCTTTGGCTTTGATGTGATAACATCAATTCTTTCCCTCCAACCTCATGGATCAACCTCTACTGGTTTTAAACATTTTCAATGAAGCTTTCTCACCTCTCTGAGCTTTGTTGAATTGAAAAGAGTTAGGGTCTTACTCTAGGTTAAGTTTTTGCTTAAGGAATGTTGTTGCTGATGTGAACTTCTAAAATGTAGTCCATATCAATGAGCCATAAGTCTCGTTTATTTTCTTATCATGCATGTGCTCACTGAAGTAGCACTTTTAATTTCCTTCAAAAACTTTTCGTTGATATTGTCACTTACATAGGTGTTTGGTGTAAGAAGCTTTTCTTGTGGCCTATCTAGCCTTCCTCAGTAAGCATAATCATTTCTAGCTTTTTTTAATCAAATGAGAAATATATGACCCTTTCTTTCATAGGGACACTTTCAATGAATCCTTTTAAAGTTAGCAATTGTCCTAATGTTAGTAGTATTGTGTCTTGAGATATAAGCAAGCATGAACACAGGATGAGAGCATGAGCAATAGCCTGTCAGTGGAGCAATCAGAACATATAAATTTGAGACCAAATATTTTACAATACTCCTCAAACAATTGTAATAGTAGCATGAAAGGCCACTTATCAGATTACAGCAGTTGGATATGACAGTGAAAAGTGTGAAATATTTTGGAGAATTAACAAAAACTTAACATGGACATGAGTAGAGTACATGCTGTGGAACAAGTGGCACTTGTAGCCTCGCTTGATTCAGGGTTGCCATAAAACCCTTCAATGTGTGGAAAGAAACACAGTATCTGTGAATCACACACAAGGTTTGACTTCACAGAGGTGAGGGTGTGTGGAAAGAGTGGATTGGAAATGTAAATAGTTTGGTGAAGGTTGGGTAACTCCATCAAGAAGTTGGAGTTTAGGCTAACAATGGAAAGAGATGAGAAAGAGGTGGGCTTCAATTCCTGGGAGGGGGTTAGGGGATTGTTACAGGATAAAGGGGAAGCCACAGCAAAAACCCTGAGCAGGAAAACATGCTGATGTGCTTGATGAGAAACAAGAGACTAGAGACAGGTGAGCAAGGGGAGAGTAGTAAATCATTAAGTTAGAGAGATAACAAGATGAAGTAGGAATTTGGCTTTTACTTTGAATGGGTTAGAGAGTCATTGAAAAAATTTAGAGGGCTGGGGATATAGCCTAGTGGCAAGAGTGCCTGCCTCGGATACACGAGGCCCTAGGTTCGATTCCCCAGCACCACATATACAGAAAAAACGGCCAGAAGCGGTGCTGTGGCTCAAGAGGCAGAGTGCTAGCCTTGAGCGGGAAGAAGCCAGGGACAGTGCTCGGGCCCTGAGTCCAAGGCCCAGGACTGGCCAAAAAGAAAAAAAAGAAAAAATTTAGAGATATGGTATGGCGTTGATGTTACACTTTAATAGTACCACTTTAGGCTTTATCCTAAGAACACAAAAGTGAGAACAGAAAGACCAGTTAGAAGAATATTGCCAAAGAAATACAACAGAGTAGTATCCGGGGGCATTAATAGATTCTCCGACACCTTTTCTGGCCCGTTGGCTTTTAAAATCAGCATGCTAGGTAAACATTCTGATTGGTGCTTAATGGATTGCTGGCAATTTATTAGATTATATCTTATTTATATGAATGTATTTAAACCTGCAGGGATCAGTGTGTGCCAATTTTAATACATAGAAAACCATTATCTACTACAGTAAAATTTGAACGCTAAGTTAATACCAATTTAGACCTATCAGTATAATTTTCTTTAATTTGCCTTCAAGTCTTCTTTTCTGACCTATCATCCTATTGAAATGGCTGCTTTTTCAGGTTCACATTGAATTTGGGCTGTGTTATTCTGACCGTTATTTTGCTGTTCTGATAAGATGCTTCAGTTGATTTTCCAGTTTACATCTCCATACAAAACATACAATACAAACACTTCTACGTTCAATGATCCCTTTCATCTTCCTATAAAATTAAGGTGTTATTCTAATGGTCAATTTTAAGAGAAAACTAAAATTATAAATTATTTTCTAATCTTCCATAACCAGGCTTAATCTGTCACCTAGTAGTCTCCACACTAAATAAATGGGTTTATGAAACTCATGCTAGATGGGTAGAAGGCAAAAATGTTTCAAGTTCTATGCTTAGGTAGAGGAGGAAAGGGTCCATTTATTTATTTTCTTGTGTATTAATAGGAAGAATTAAAGAAACTTCACAGCAGTAAATCTTTCTAAGGTAATCCTTCTATCTAAAGCATTTCTCCTCTCATCAGACATTAGTAACATAAAGACAGTGTACTTTCTATTTGTTTTATGGTTTTAAAATTTTGAGAGAGCAGTTACAAGGGCAAGTTAACTTATTAAAATGCTCTGAGTCCTTTGAAGAGAAGATATTTTTATTAGATATATGTTCAAGGCATTCTTTGTGTCTTTGCAGTTTTTTCTCTCATAAAAGATATTCTCTTTCAAATAGACTTCAACTATCAAATGTGTTTTCACTTACATTTACTTCATCTTGAACTTGCTAGGGCCCATCTGAAGTAATAAACCCTTTGCTAAAATTTAATCTCTTCAAAAAAGAAGAAAAACAAGCCCTTCTCACCAGCCAAATAGATGATATACTATAATGTATAAGTGCATGTTGTTAATTCATAAGTGCTTAGTAATTGGACCAGGCCTCCTTTATCATTTACCATAAGTTAATACACATTGGATATGTTCGTATTCTTCAAAAGTATGCCTGATTGTTTTATCCAAAGTCTAAACTGCAGACAATTAGCTAGCCCACTCCTCTGCCAAGGTTTGAAATAAATCTCGATTTCAGATATTGGAAAGACAGCAACACCCCTTGTCCTCAACATGTGATTCCTTAAATGGTACCCCAGTGGCTTCAAAGAGTCAATGCACTTCTTTAAGCTTAATTTATTCTCTGAATATGACCTAGGTTCGGGGGAGGATAGAACACATTATCTGATGTTCAGATTGCTCAACGGTACCCTGGAGAATGAAAACATTAGGAAGCATATGGTATGAATATTGTGTTGGTGAAGGCACATTGTTCCACTTTGGAATTTAAAACAAGGAACACAGCAATTGGTATTAACTCACCCAGACCCTTTCTTCCAAATCAAAAGACTTTATAAACTTTCAGGAAGTAGTATAGTAGATTACATATTCTAAATATTTTCTGCACTCCACATCAGAGTCAATGGTTAGACACACACACATACACACACACACACACACACACACACACATTTTAGTAACTATACATATAGATCATGAAAAAAAGTAACATCAAACTTTTAGCCTTGCCCTTTCCTTAATTCCTTTCTGATGGGGGCAATGACAATGGTTGGTAACAAAGACTTTTGAAATTCTGTCTGATACTGCACTTAAATGCACATGACAGAAGGAGCAGTGCTGATGGATGGCTCTGATGCTGCTGTGCTGACAAAGGATGGGATGTTTGCAATGGTTGGTTATCAGTGAAAATGGGCATTACCTGTCTTGGCATTTGAACACTTTACAGAAACTGAAGTGATGGTCAGCACTGAACCCTGAAGACATGATGCTATCAGGGTTAATAGATGGTATAAACTGTCAATCCTCTGTCATGATGGATTATTTACTGAATCTCGGAAATACACCTTTTGATAAAACATTTGAAAAGTAAAATTTCTAACTGTTTTGATGTTGTTCTTGTTGCTGCTGATGATTTTTCATCTTAAAAAGTTCTTCATCAGTTAAGATAACAACAAACACACAGACTGTAGCTGGCTTCCAAAATAATGAGATCTTACATCGAAAAGATTTTTGTTTAGAATTTTTCTTCATGCCAGCATTTATTTTTCTGCCAAATAAACATATACTTTTATTTTAAAGTTAAGCTTCCTCATACGGATTCTTATTTTCTCATTTTATGTGTAAATAGATGATTTTACATGTTAGTTTCACTGGGTCTGTTGTTCTGTGTTTATTTTATTTAAACTAATTAAATATACTCTGGGTTAAAGGAAGTGGGAGAAAACAAAGAAAAAATGAACATTTTATGCCTAAGGTATTTCACTTACAGGTAATGGAATTGCAAGTAGCTCAAGCAAAAAAAAATAAAAGGATAAACACTGAGGTACAGATCTCTTGTTCTCTTGAAAGAAGCATTGTCACCTCAGAAAAAAAGAAAGCAAGCTTCTCCGTTTGGGACATAAAGTGTGTGTGTGTGTGTGTGTGTGTGTGTGTGTGTGTGTGTGTGTGTGTGTGTTTACTTTTAAATCAGGACAATTAAATAAAATACAGCCCAACATTTCCAGTAGAAGTCTACAGAAACTGTAATAGTGTTCACCTTGTAGCTGTGTCTTTTCCTTGACCTTAGCAGCAGGCAAGGACACATAAGGAAATGAGAATTTGAAGATTAAACAGAGAGAAATGTTGGACCTATGTGGCATTTTGTCCACTGAGCTTAAAAAGCAGTTCAAATCTCAGTATAATTCTAAGAAATAAAATAAGGCGAACACTCACTAGAAGAACATTCACAATTATATTGCAAATTTATGCAATGTTTATTTACAGATTATTTTAGTCACTTCAATAATTTCTCAGGATAAATAGTCCATTTGCCAAGGCAAAGCTGGAGATGCTGAGCAGCCTATTCTGGCAGTGCCGTGCCACTGAGTTGCAGTAAATCAAAGCTTTGTGCTCTCAGGAATATTATTTCTAAAGTATATGCAGAGATAGTTTATTAAGTAAGAACAGTAGTGATGTTTTTCATTTCATAATATAAAATTAAGAAAGCAAATAAATAATGAATTGGAAGTTGAATGAAACCATGAAATATCATTGAATAATTATAAATTATAGTATTTGCAGTGAATAACGTGAAATGGCCATTTTGTAAATCAAAAGAAATTTAGCAATTACAAATGCTTTTATTTATGGTAAATTTTATTTCCCCAACTACATATTTTGTAAAAAATATAAATTTAGAATCACTCTGTCTTACTATACTACCCAAATATTATGAACAGCTATAGGAAAAGTATTCATAATTATATTGATAAATTGTGATTTCTAGAAGCAAGATAATAAAAACAAAAATTTCCTTTGTTCACATAACTTAATATTATATACTACTCCCACTGTACTGATGCTTTTACTCTAAGAAGAAACAAGATAGAAAAATACACTGGAAGAAAGAAAAAGAACAATTAATGACACAAAAGCTTTAGGATGAAGACTTAAAAAAGTAAACCAAACTGAAATTGTCTGAAATCATATGTTTTTGCCAAAGAAAATTTTGGATCTTATTTCCAAAAATCAATCTAATGTATAACTTGAAAACCACCAAGCAACATTTTCCAAATTGGTGGTCTGAATTGCAGGTTCTTAGAAGAAATTGTTCTGTGCTCAAAGAATGAATTACAAGTTAAAGAAAATAAACTAGGTTTCTTTATTTTTCTTTATTTTTTTGCCAGTCCTAGAATTTGAACTCAGGGCCTCACGCTGCTCTACTACTGAGCCAAACCTCCAGACCTTTTTGTGTGTATATATGCAGGTTGCTTTTGAGAAAGAGTCTTTTTTTCTGCCTGGATATGTATCTTGACTGTGATCTGCCTAAAAGTTCTCACATTTTGCTAGGATTTCAGTCACAGCCGCTATACTGTGATTTCCTCTGAAGAGATAGAGTTTTGTGAAGTGTTCTGTCCAGGCCTGGACACATAGTTTCAAGTGACAAGCTTTGTCACTGTGCCCTCCTAGGGCATGAGAAGTAGTCTTCTCAACTTCCAGTCCACACATGCTTCAAAATGTGATCCTCCTATTCTCAACCTCCCAGGTAAGTATGGATATAAGGCAAAAGCCATGAACAAGGGCTCTGAACTCTTTCTTTAGGTATTTTCTATGATAAACCCTAGGGAAGGGAAAGAGAATATCAAAATCGAGAAATACAGGATAAAAAGACAAATGACTCCAAAAGCAATACTTACAAAACCATTTAGTGTAAACCAACTGAATACCTCATAGGGGGAGAGGAAAAGGGGGAGCGGGAGGGGGGAAAATGAAGGAGCAGGTAACAAATTTTACAACAAATGTACCTACTACCTTACCTATGAAACTGTAACCCCTCTGTACATCACTATGACAATAAACAAGTAATTATTTTAAAAAAGAGAAAAAACCCTTTGTAATAATTCTGGGAAAGGTCATCATATATATATATATATATATATATATATATATATATATATATATTATCAAACTGAATTACAGAGAGGTTACACTTTCATATATTAGGCATTGGATACATTTCTTGTACTGTTACCTAGTCCCTCATGCCCCCCCCCTCCCCTGTCCCTTCCCCCCCTTGAGTTGTTCAGTTCATTTACACTAAACGGTTTTGCAAGTATTGCTTTTATAGTTGTTTGTCTTTTTTTACCCTGTGTCTCTCGAATTTGGTATTCGCTTCCAATTTCCTAGTTCTAATTCCAGTATACCTGGTTTCCAATATACTCAGATAAGATTCAGAGAAAGTGTAGGTACAACCACAGGAAGGTGATACTAGAAGTTCCTCAATAATAGAGGCTACACAGGCTGGGGATATGGCCTAGTGGCAAGAGCGCTTGCCTCTTATACATGAGGCCCTGGGTTCGATTCCCCAGCACCACATATACAGAAAACGGCCAGAAGTGGTGCTGTGGCTCAGGTGGCAGAGTGCTAGCCTTGAGCAAAAAGAAGCCAGGGATAGTGCTCAGGCTCTGAGTCCAAGCACCAGGACTGGCCAAAAAAAAAAAATAATAATAATAATAGAGGCTACAGTTACATATGGCATGTTGAAAGTAGTTACAACTGTGATATAACAATTGTTTCAATAACATGGAGTTCATTTCACTTAGCATTATCTTATGTGTTCGTCAGGGTTTAGCTATTGGGCTCCTGTGATCCTCTGTTGTAACTTGCCTAAACCTGTGCTAATTATCCCCTAGAAGGGAGACCATAGAGTCCATGTTTCTTTGCGTCTGGATCACTTCACTTAGTATAACTTTTTCCAAGTCCTTCCATTTCCTTACAAATGGGGCAATGTCATTATTTCTGATAGAGGCATAAAATTCCATTGTGTATAGGTACCACATTTTCCTGATCCATTCGTCTACTGAGGGGCATCTGGGTTGGTTCCAGATTCTAGCTATAACAAATTGTGCTGCAATGAACATTGTTGTGCTGGTGGCTTTAGTGTGATTATGTTTGTGGTCTTTTGGATAGATACCCTAAAGGGGGGCTGCTGGGTCATAGGGGAGTTCTATGTTTAGCCTTTTGAGGAATCTCCATACCGCTTGCCAGAGTGGCTGAACCATTTTACTTTCCCACCAACAATGAAGTAGGGTTCCCTTTTGGCCACATCCCCTCCAACAATTGTTATTGTTAGTTTTCTTGATATAGGACATTCTTACTGAGGTGAGATGGAATCTCAATGTTGTTTTGATTTACATTTCTTTTATGGCCAGTGATGTAGAGCACTTTTTCATATGTCTCTTGGCCATTCTCATTTCCTCATCAGAGAAGTCTCTTTTTAAGTCTCTAGCCCACTTGATGAGGGGGCTATTGGTTCTTTGCGGTTTTGTTTTGGAGGAAGGTAATTTTTTTAGTTCTGCATATATTTTAGAGATGAGGCCTTTGTCCATTGAATGACCAGTAAAGATCTTCTCCCAATGTGTGGGCTTTCTGTTTATCTTGTGAGCTATGTCCTTTGCCCTGCAGAAGCTCTGCAGTTTGATGCAGTCCCATTTGTCTAACCTTTCTTTGATTTGTAGCCTTTCTGGGTCTTTGTTAAGAAAGTTCTGTCCTGTGCCAAGGAGCCCACCAAGTGTTTCTCCTACTCCTTCGATTAGTGTTTTCATGGTGTCTGGGAAAGGTCATCTTATGCTGGATTTACCACACCTATTTAATTAAGGGATAGTTTCTTAATTGAATACATGTTTCTTGTGCCCTTGGGATTGTGTCCTATGGAATCAAGAAACAAATACAAATTCTCAATAAGAAATATTATTGAGATAATGATTATAATACTTTAAACCACAGACATCAAATAAGAACAGAATAAAAATTTGTTTTGAAGTTTTATACACTAGTCAAAGATATCCATTTGAACAATTCTGTATTTCAGTCAAAACTAAAAGTTAACCAAATTAAATTACAAGGTAAGGATAAAGTATCCTTAGAAACACCCACACAAACATTGAAATCAGTACTAACTTTCTGGGAAATATGTGTACATTGAAAGCAATAAACACTTTAAAGACTGCTTTTTCTCTCTCTCCATGGAGTATTAATAGAGCTAATCACACATTGAAATGAATTAATAAGCTCCAGTTTTGTTCCATTATATGATTTTATAGTTTGACCTTTATACTACAAAAATTCAGAAGAGATGCTAAGCCCCAATGACTTCAGTAGCTAAATGATCAGCTCCATATTTATCCTACAATAGATGAAAATGTGATTTCACTCATGGAAATCATTACTATTACAGGTAAAAACAAATGAGTAATTTCTTTATGCCCATCCCTAAACCCAAACTGAGTACTTCATTGGAGATCAATAATACTGAAAGATCTGTGTGCTTAATTTAAAAAGAAGATAAAAACCATCTCTGGTAAAACCATAGAGATAGGTGAGATGATACATAAGCATAAACAGAATAAAATAAAATATAATCAGTCAAAATATAAAATATCACATAGCATTAGATTCTTAAATTGTCTTCTCACTTTTTATAAAGGATAATTTTCCTTTACATATTTTTTCTTCCCTGGGAAGTCATAAAAATCCATCAAAATAATATATACTATATGTGGATGTATACATATATGTAAATTCTTTTGTTCTCTATTCTTAGTAAATATTTGCAAATAAAACAGAATGAGGCCCAGTGATTAGAAAAATCCCTACAAGCTCTGTCCTCTATGACTGTTATCTCCTGGCTTCTAAAGGCTCTGTCTTTACTCTGGAACTCTGGATCTGATAGGAAAAGTTGTCTCTTTATCTGCTTTTCTGCCTGGCTGAGGAAACAGCTTTTCTCAGTTTGACCTCAGTATGGAACTTTATCACACTGCCAGCAGACAAGCCATTTATGCTACAACCTGGTACCAGAGATGGACTATGGATTTGTGCAGACATAAAGGATAATAGGTAAAATTTTCATGAATCTTGGTAATTGCATTGAACTTGTTTATTATAGTATAAGGAATATACATTGAAAATTTGTAAGTAAAACCAGAAAAATAAAAACAAATGAATTTACTTTATGATTCCTCTTTAAAAATAATGACCAATAAAATGTAGGTAGGAGTAGCTTTAGTAGTAGCTATAAGAAGAAACACTTAAAATAATGAGGTTCTTTATTCCCTGGGACAAATATATTATTCAGATACCAACTATATCTTAGTGCAGTAGTTTCCATTTAAAGTAGCTACCCATTAATAAAGTAAATGAATGAAGCATTAGGTCTTTGTGTCTTAGACATTCATATGATATTTAAAATAATTATTCTAATATGTTTCAGGGACATACATTCTTTTACATGATTTTGAAGATTATAAAAATGCCATGTTTAAACTGTTTATTCACTGTTTGATAGCAAAAAGAGCAAAAGTCTGGACTTTGAGGTTCAGAACTGTATTATAAGATTCTGAAAACTGGATCTCAAATTTAATTTTATGTATCCCTTTAATATACAACATACATTGATGTTGATGTTTATTTTATTGCTTCCAACCAAATTGTTTCAACCCCAGCAACTGGGTGAAATGAATCTTATATTGCATAGGAGAACAAGGCCTGCTTTGAACAGAAGTATTTCATGCAATCAATAGACTAGAAAATGTTTATGTAAAGGGCAAAGCCATTTATGGCCTTTGATAATTGATTAAAAGTTAACATGCCAGTACATATCATTTAAATCTAAAGCACACATGTAGGAAATCTGCACAAGTTTTACAATTAAATATTCTAAATTATTTTAAAAATATATTTGAAAAAATGTAAAAATTAGTTTTTACATTACTATTCTTGTGCAATAGACATTTCCATTTAAGAAATATGACCTATGACTCCCCTATCCATTTCTAGCATTGTTTAAATAGACCTCAACCCTCAGTGATGATATACTTGCCTATGCATAAGGTTGTCCCCTCTTTCTAATCACCACATTACTACATCATTCAAGGCCTTTTCAAAAGCTCTTTTCCATGGAGCTTTTCTCAATATACCAGTCAGAATTAATTACTTCTTCCTATGGGCTCTCAAAGCACTTTGAACCTCTAAATGGCAATTACTTTACTCTGCCTTGCACTATTTACATGTTTAAATATGTCTGCCTCACAAGACTTCAGCTTCCTCAAAGACAACATCTTAATCAACTTTTGTTTCACCTCACTGGATCTCTTCACTTATGATTTGAGAAATGGTTACCAGTTATGCCATAAGGTTCCCAAGGACTTTGAGTTGAAAAAAGGATGGAAAACACTATCTTTAAGTAAAAAATAGGAGCAGCCACCTTAAAATTTTTTTAATTAAAAATTATTGTAAAAGTGGTGTACAGAGGGGTTACAGTTATATAAGTAAGGTAATGAGTACATATCTTTATGAACAGTGTTACCACCTCTCTCATTTTCTTTCACTCCTCCCCCCTCTCCCCCACAAGTTGTGAAGTTCCTTTTCCAACATAGGGTCTAGCGAGTATCACTGTTGTATGGGTTCACTTTTTGTCACATTAATTCTGTGATTTCCCTTCCCTTCCTTAAATCAGGTAAACTTATGTACTAGACAAAGGGTAAAGAAATAAAAATAACAGTGACAACAGGGAATAAACCAAAGGGGCAACAAAGGAAGAAAGAAAGGAAAGAAGGAAGGAAGGAAGGAAGAAAGGAAGGAAGGAAGGAAGGAAGGAAGAAAGGAAGGAAGGAAAGAAGGAAGGAAAGAACTGCCAACAGTACAAAAAAAAAAGAGCAACCTCTTGCTTTCATTTCTTGGAGTTCATTTTGATAAGCATCATTTTATGTGGTCATATTCAATTTACTATTGTGATCACCATTGTGGTCTTCTGCTAAGAATATCCTTGATATCCTAGATATATTCTAGTTATTACCAATGAGGAAACCCATGTGAACTTGTTCAACCACTCTGGAAAGCATTATGGACATTTCTCAAAAGACTAAATATAGAGCTCCCCTACAACCCAGCAGTACTACTTCTGGGTATTTACCCAAATGACAACAAACAAGACCACACCAAAACTATCAGCACAACCATGTTCATTGCAGTACTATTTACCATAGGGAAGGTATGTAATTGACCTAGATGTCCCTCAGTAGATGAATGGATCAAGAAAATGTGGTATGCACAATATAATTCTATGCTTCCATCAGAAAGAAAATGACATTGCCCCAGTCATAAGGAAATGGAAAGACTTGGAAAAAAATAAAGCAAAATAAGCCAGATCCGAATTACTGACTTTTAAAGCCCCTTCCAGTCAAATCCTGACTGTAATGTAGACTTTCCAAGTGGGTCATCTGTAATTTTGCCAAAAGTTAAAACTGTCTATGTGTGGTATTTTCCAACATTTCTTGGACTCCTAAATGTATGTTCAATATATCATACCTGTAGAATGTCTAAAAATGTCACTTAGATAACTATCTTTTTTCTGTACTTTACTAAGATTAACCTTTTGAGTCATATAAATCAAAAATTCAAGGAAAGAGAAAAAGCTGAAGTACATGTCACCTTTGTCTCTTTACTTTGAGGAACTTTTAACTTCAATATTGTATTACTGGTTGTAACTCTTGGTAATATTTGCAAGGCATTGTGCTTTATGGAGGTAAAAGCAAGCATTATTCACTATCACATGTCCTTTAATTTGCTCACACAAATTTTAAAGTTAGAAAAATATAGATACTACATTATTAAATTCCCCAAGGGATATAAATTGTGAAAAATAGTATTAAAGTTAGACATAATGTTTCCACTTCAAGCCAGTGACTGTGTCACTAGATCAGGTTGCAATACAAATGGTAATTTAAACATCTGAGAAGAATACATCAGTTATCCTTCACTGGGCTAGATAAATGCACCAACTATTCTTATCTAGCCTAACTTATGTGCTTTCTCTGATAATTTGTTTTATATGAAAAAAAGTTAATTTCTCCTTTATTTAACTCAAAATTGTACTTAATCTTGTTTTTCCATAGTTCTTAATTTTTAATCACTTAATTTTCTATGATTATCAGATTAAGATACATATCCATTCTCATGGTGTACACAGAAGAAACGGAGGTTCAGACATTCAATGTAAAAAAAATCCCTTCATTTTTTTCGTATTCTAGGATCTTTGCTCTTTGTTAAACTTAGTAACAGAAAAAAAAGTTAGAGATGTGAGTGGGTGAAACTTAAAAGTACTTTAGAAGAGCTTTTTTTCAAACTGATTGCTATTTGATCATATATACATATATATGTACATATATAATGTGATAATTTGTCATATACTGACAATAATTTAAATTTGTTTTTCTTATTATAAAGGCTTACATGACCCATTCACAAATCTCCTGATATATAGCTTTTCAATATCTTTGTTTTTAATATTAAGTGCTTACTCAGAATTTTTAATCTTTATATATGTATAGTGTGTGTGTGCATGTGTAAAAAATAAAGGAATAGCAGAGTTTAAATATCACGTGTGCTATATTACTTTATTTTGAATACCAATAAAATTAATGTTAATATTTTGACACAAATCCAAATATGACTGCCAAGTTATTCCAGAAATTATGAGTGGAAGGATAGGCAAAGTATCAGCATATATATCAGAAGTACAAGTTTTATACTATAAAAGGTGCACAAAGGAGTAACATCCCTGGACAAGTTCAAATCTGGCTGTTAATCAAAGTATCAGCTGTAAGAATTTATAAGAATAAAAAAAATAAGAAAATCAAGGCACAACAAGTCAAAAGAAAAAATAAAAGCTAACAATTTTCTTAAATATTTAGTTACATATTTAAATCTAGCAAAAATGTAAACTAATGGAAAATTGAAAGTTTCAGTATGAAATTAAAGCAATATATATATATATATACATTACATATGACCCTTAAAGAAGTGTGAAAAATTATATGAAATAT
The DNA here is from genome assembly GCF_023159225.1 of Perognathus longimembris pacificus. NCBI lineage: Eukaryota > Metazoa > Chordata > Mammalia > Rodentia > Heteromyidae > Perognathus > Perognathus longimembris. The sequence continues at coordinate 25,209,540 of NC_063163.1, read as the reverse complement.
AAATAATTAAAATTGATTGAGGAAAAAGTTAAGGATTCAGTTTATCATGGTAGCATTATTAACAGCTTAGTTTGTAAAGGAATTTTATCTTCTTATGGATATTATCTTCTATGCTACTTGGATAGTTACACCAATGAATTAAAGATAAAAACTGCTTAACAAAGCAGTCAGTATAAACTCTGAATATATAAAACACAATTCTCTTATGAGCAGAGAATAACCTTTATTCTGTTTCCTTTACATCAAAAAGGGAGAGAAAGGCCTATAGATAATTTCTTTTCAAAATTGTCTTCATTTGATCATTAGTTTTGGTTATCCTTAAACATTTCTTTTCTACTTCCTTTGGAATGCACAATCTACCTAACAATAAAAGCTACTAAAACATATAGCATAAAAATTCCCTCAAAATATTAGAGAGTAAAAATGATGTACTTCTTCATCATCATCATTTTTCTATAAGAAGGAATGATTTATGCAAGAAGTGAATTAAGTTTTGGTTTTGATAAGATGATGAAGGTTAATTGGCACCAACTCAATTTATATAGCTTTTGTATATTTCAAAACAGGTTTTGCCTTCATTAAGATTTTAGGAAAAGGGTTTTGGAATGTAGATGACATTCAAGGCTTTGTGTTCTATCCTTAATACCACTGAAGGAGCCAGGAAGAGAGAGGAAGAGACAAGAAAAATATTCTAGCATTTACCATGGCTATACAAGCATTCACAAGTGGAAACCACGCTGCTTAAAGTGGAACTTGAAGATAAAGAAATACTTAGAAATATAATAAAGAGATTCTCTATACTGACCAATTTTTGTGTTTTGGTAAATGTTAGTTGAAATACATCATTGAGTGACAATCATCTTGAGAAGTTATTTATATATACAACAAAAGGAAGACATTTAACTCTTACTGTACACTGTTTTTTAAGAACCCTACCATCTTCATGAATTTTAGCAAAATGTAATTAATTTTCATAAAGAAAACCAAGTCGGATAGCTATGTATCAAAGATTTATAGATGCACATGCATATAAACATACAGCATTGAACACAGAGTTTATAATCAGTACAGTTTTTCTTAATTAAAAAGAACAAGGAATCTATTTCTCTTACATTAATTTAGGTATCTTCTTATATAAAATTGCCACTTATCAGGATTTAAAAAATATTTTCCCTGGACATGGGGAAATTTCACTTAAGTTTGCAGGAAGTTCTTTGTTTTCTCCAAAAAAACCCCCCAAATAATCATAATTTTAAACAGAATAATAAACTACATAATAAAAATTTGCTTCTAAGCTATTAAATTTTATCCTGAACTCCCAGTGACTGTCTCTCTTTTTCTCCTATGTCTGAGAGACATAACTGATGTTCAGCAACTGAGTTTATTTTTATTACTGAACCTGTGTCCAAGTCTCAGCCTGGGGTTCAAGTTCTCAGAGATGGGCAGATTTAATATAGTTGTCACCACCTTGATATTACTTAGTTTCAGGAGAAAGGGATGTTTGGTATGTCTGTGAATTGAGGACAAACCCCGAGTTGTTAGTGTTGATATGCTATTTCAAAACCCCAAGTGTTTATTTTCGTTCTAAGTTACAATAGATCTTGCTAGTCTCATACTAATTAATTTTAACAGTCTTTCTTTTTCTACAGTTTATCCTGTAGTTATTTTAGTTGGTGACTTGGAGTGTTACTACTTTTATTAATTTTTGGGAATAAGTAGAATATGACGATTCTGTAAAAGTCTTTTATTTCTGGAAATCCTTGTGAGACAAATATCTAGAATTATTTTAGTAAAAGAATACTTCCTTTAAGCAGAAGGAAAATTTTAAAAAGTCATTTGCACTCCCATAAATGAATATATTTTGAAGATCAAATAAGCTAGGCTTCCTTTAATACAGAGCAGGTGAAATGACCAGAGTTTGTATTTGAAAAATGAATTTGCAATTGTCTTTTGTCTCTATTTCCTAATTCATTTTTAGGGCTTTAAAGATCTGTTGTAACAGGACCCTTGTTACATTTAATAAGTGCCATGTTGATTGGCGTTCTCTAAGTAGGCTTTTCAGTTTGCCTGTGGGGAAATTTAATATAAAAACATTCAACATTCTTTTATTAGTGTTTTTTACTATTCCCAGTCCCATCAGACCTTTGGTGCAAGCAGTGTATTATTGAAAAGCTTATCTGTAAGAAGTGAGCCAAGGGGAAATTCAGCCTTTATTAATATTGACATCATGTTCCCACACAATGGCTGTCTAAAGAAACTTTTCAATTGGATTTCAACTGCTTTGATGCAATATAAATGGAAACAACTGAATGCATGGTTTAGCACAGAATGGTGAATGATGTTGTATCCTATGCATCCAAACATAAAGTTGGAGTTTAGGGGTATTTTAAGACCATGTTTATTACTCTCAATTTACAGTGGTTAGTCAAGTGTTATGTTAATTTGGTAGGTTCTGGAATGTGTGTACTTTTTTGGGTTCTATCCATGGCTCCTCTTTGGGTAGTTTAAAGAAAAAGAACAATTACTCTATTTTCAAGATGAAAGGTATATTTAAAGACTTGGAAAATACTAAGTCAAGTAGTAAGCTCAAAGATACATTAATCTGTTTATTTTCTCCATATTCATTATTATACAGTGTCTATATCCAGAAAATGTTAGAGACCTTAAAGGTAACACAGATTAATTTGTCCAAAATTCTTACTTGTTATGATGAGAAATACTAGAATAACAGTAGTCATAACTGATAAAGGGCCAATGAAGCAAAATGCTTTTCCAAATCAAATTTTCTGGAAGAAAGATAGTTTTCAGTAACTTTAGATTAGATTTGTGGACTTCACAACAGAACTAAATGCACAACTTTCAACACAACCAGTCAACCAGCATCCAAGTTAAAGGTAATGAAGTGTTTAAAATTAGGACAAGTAGTTAAAAGTTCTCACAAAACTTTAAATGCAATTTATTGTAGAATAAATTCTTGACTTAATGAATCCTATCACTTCCCTGGTTAAACAGTCCAACTTTGACATCTAGAACATTTCTTTAAAATCACCATTTTCCTGGAAACACTCTAATTTTGAGGTGTCTAGAGTTACATTTAGCTTTTGAAGAGTAGTCTTTTAAAAATATGGTTATGAAACAGATTGATTTAGAGGAGTATTATAATTAGCTGCTGAATATGTTAGACGGATGGATTATTCTGCATGATTCACAGAGCTCACTTTAAGTGTCATTCCCTTCCACACTGCCAGCTTAATTCCTTCCCATTTTTCACCACAAGAGCCCTTTTCTGTACTATGCCAATAATAAAGGTATCATTGTCATAAAACCAGCAGATCTTTGTGATACAATGAATGATATACTGTTTTCTTTCAATTTTTCAAGTAACTCGAGTCATTATTACTTGATTTAACAATGACCAGGAAAACCTACCAGTAATCTAGCCTTTTTTAGAAAAAAACATCTATCAAGAATTAGTAGTTTTAAGCTGACAAGCCTGCATAAAGAAATGAAGAAAAAATATAATGTAGAATAACATACAATGTTAAAACATATGATTGGTCAAATATATATATATATATATATATATATATATATATATTTATATATTTTTTTTTTTGCCAGTCCTGGGCCTTGGACTCAGGGCCTGAGCACTGTCCCTGGTTTCTTCCCGCTCAAGGCTAGCACTCTACCACCTGAGCCACAGCGCCCCTTCTGGCCGTTTTCCATGTATATGGTGCTGGGGAATTGAACTGTGTAGGAGGCAAGCACTCTTGCCACTAGGCCATATTCCCAGCCCCTCAAATATCTTTTAAACATAAGTTATTACATAGAGAACTAGAATAATAAAGATACACATCAACATTTGAGGAAACATTAAGATCCTACATACATGCTTACGTAAAAAATACAATGTGACATGATAACTTATACAGGATTCTAGACATTCACACAGTGAGACCAAAGGATATTCTCAGGAGAGGATCACATAGTTGCAATAGCTGTGTGCATCTGACTGCATCAAATAATATTTATGAAAATGAACTCCAGGAAGTGGAGACAAGATGTTATTTTTTTCTTTGTTGCTGCTTTTGTTTTCATTTCCTTTTGTCTTATTTTTCATTTATCTGTCTTTTGGAGGGTAAGGGGGAGGGCACGGAAAAGGAGAGACAAAAAGTCAATATCCAGTGATACTCACTGGACTTTATGTTGAAAATGAATTATACAACTTGTGGGTGGAGACTGGAGGGAAAAAGTACAAGAGAGTGAAGGAAGGAGTTATGTTAAAAAAGAAATGTGCTTTTAACCTGGGTTATGCGACCATCATCTCTCTGTACAACAACTTTGCAATAACAATAAATAAAATTTAAAAATATATTATTTCTTGGAATAATTTGACAATTATTTGACAGAAAATATGCAAACATTATTAGCTTTCTAAAACTATAAGGTAAAAGTTATGATATCACACGATGTGAATCTTGTAGAGATTGTCTATATCAGTGTATATTCTTGAAACTCTCAGAAACGATGACCCATAGAATATTGGATTAAGAAAAAGCATGTTTCTAGAGACCTTAAGCAGAGTTTTTTTTAATAAAATAAATGTTATTTCATTTACTGACTTAATAATTTTAGTTTACCAAAGTATAACTTCAGTTATAACTGAAAAAAAGATTCTTTTATTAACAAAAGTATATAGAATGCAGATAAGGTTATTAAGTTTTTCAAAGGTAATTGAAAACCACTATTGAAAGTGAGAGAAGAAAAAGATTAAAGCTGAAATGCATCTCCATAGTAGAGCACTAGGATAGCATGCACAAAGTCCCAGGTTCAGTTCTCAGCTTCACCAAGTAACCTAAAAAGGTTTGGGTTTCTAAATTTTTATGACAGATTTTATTTATACCCCTTAATTTTTCAAGTTGTACAATATGTGTATTTTCTTACAAATATATGTGTATATATTTGCATGATTATATATAATATATATATACTTATATCCTTGACTGACTAAATATATTTAATATATGTTTGTATATATGTATTTAACTGATTATATATTTATATGATGTATATATTTAATCAGTCAAGTGTATAAATATGTGACTTCATTTGTAAATTCTATGGTAATTTTTTGGTCATTGCTGGTATTTGAACTCAGGGCCTCACACTTGCTCAGTTTGTTTGCTTTCCTTGAGTTTCAGCACTGGAGCCATATCTCCGGTCTTGCCTTTTGCTTTAGAGATGGGGGTTCCACAGGCTTATTTATTGATGCTATCTTTAAGTAGTTGTACAAAGGGGTTTAAATTAAACAAATCAGTTTATAAGTATATCTTTCTCAGTGTCACCTCTTCGATCTTTCTCCTGCAACCTCATCCATACATTTAAGTTGTGTGGTTCCATTTTCACATATATACACTGAATATAATGACAATATTTTCCCACTTTTCTTTCCCTCACTCATTTATCCCACTTATTGAACCTCCACCCCTACCTTCCCACAAACATGTTTCAGTTACCTGATATTCATTTTTAACTCTTCATGTTAAGCTGTTTGCTAGTCATTTGGAGGAATTACACCATTGGAATCCTCCCCAGAGGGCTTGCTGATTTTTCTCCCCAGACTACTTTCAAACTCAGCTTCTTGAGTAGCTAGAATTAGAGTGAGCCACTGTGCCTGGTCTGTATGCTCCATGCTTACTACCTTAAGCATGTATATGCAGTATTTATTATTAATATTTAGAGGAGGGGGGATGATGTTGGTAACATTAATCTAAAAGTCCCAGAAACCTGGAATTTTTTGAATATTCCAGCACCATTTCTCTTCATAAGTTCGTATTTCAGTCGTTCTTTTGTATTAGCATATATTAATTGTACAAAAGGGTTTCATTGTGTTCTTTCTAGTCATGAATATAATGTACTTTGATCCAATTCACCCTTTAATTACTCTCTCATATCTCCTTCCTCATTTTTTTTTTTACAATTTTAATGGGTCTCCTCTCTGTATTTCATACATGCATTTAAAGGGCTTTGATCGTATTCAGCTCTCTATCACCTTCTCTGTTCACCTGTTCTGCTCTGCCTATAATCAGTGCATATATGCTTATAAATCCACAATGTAAAAGAGTTACTTTACCTTCCTTTCCCACCATAATTTGTTTCTTTTCTTCATGATGGCTGTTATAACTAGGCCCAGGTGTTTTTCATTCTCTAATATTTTTATAGATTACTTCATAACGATGCTTCCCTATCTTTTATTTTGGAATAAAACTCATTGTTTTTTCTGTGAAAATTATTTGCACTTCTCCTCTTGAAACGATGTCAAGAGTATTGAGAGATTTTCAAAACCACTTCCTTTACTTGCCCATCAGTTAATGTTATTTTCCCTGACGGGGTGAAATAAAGTGATAAAGAGCTAGCTGCCAAATCATATGCTCAATATTACACAGAAGATTTTGGCAATTCCTTTTCTCTTTCTTCTCTTTTGGGCTTTATTTTTCACTTTTCCCCAGCCTTTTCGTAGTTGAAAGTTCTCAAAGATGCAGTAGCAGATAGGAGTGTGAGGGTTTTTTTTTTTTTTTTTTTTTTTTTTTGCTGGTTTGTTTGTCTTTTTGTGAGCTATTTTGTGAGTTTTTCATTCAGATTGAGTTTTATTTTACCCTTAGCTTCTTTTTCAAATCCCAATTCTGCTATTCTCTACTATGCCTCTTCTATCTATCTTTAACAGTCATTTTCCGTTCCACTAAGAGTACTGTATTTTGAAGAGAATTTCATTATTTGTTTACCTATGTATCATATTCTCTGACTGCAGTTGTTTGACATTATCTAATAAAAAATAAAATCATTGAAAGGAATAAGTTGAAGTACTTAACATTATCATTTATATCTTGTGTGCCAAAATGCTTTTGCTCAATCTCTATGATTTGATCAAAAAATTATTTCTATTGCCTTCATAACTTGTCAAATATTCAAATTGATTTTGTGTCATTAATCCTGTCAAAATTGTATCCCAGTTATTCACTTGCAAATAATTTTTGTATTCTAGAAACCTAAATTGCTAATTATCTATTTTTTATGTAAAGAACTGAAGATTTGCTGGGCACCAGTGGCTCTAGCCTGCAATCCTAGCTACTCAGGAAGCGGACATCTGAAGATCGCAGTACGAAGCCAGCCTGAGCAGGAGAGTCTGTGAGACTTTTATCTCCAATAAACCCAGAAAAATAAAAAAAAAAGCCAGGGCTGGGGATATAGCCTAGTGGCAAGAGTGCCTGCCTCGGATACACGAGGCCCTAGGTTCGATTCCCCAGCACCACATAAAACGGCCAGAAGCGGCGCTGTGGCTCAAGTGGCAGAGTGCTAGCCTTGAGCGGGAAGAAGCCAGGGACAGTGCTCAGGCCCTGAGTCCAAGGCCCAGGACTGGCCAAAAAAAAAAGCCAGAAGTGGCACTGTGGATTAAGTGGCAGAGAGTTAGCCTTGAATAAAACGTAACTCAGAGACTGTGCCCAGTAGCAGCAAAAATAAAATACATAAAGAAAGTAAAATAAATGAAGACTTTAAAAAATAAAGTATGGTGGAAGTAAATTTAATAAGGCTTCAGAAGAACATCATGGGAATTGATATAACGCACCATACATGTCATTTGCTTCTGTACAAGGAAAGGACTCTCCTTTTGAATTAAAGTATGACGAACCTTTAGAATAATATCTAGGACAGAGTAAATGCTTTGTTTAAGATCTGGTGAGAATTAATGTTCTCATCTCTGTTAACCCAGAGTGATGACCAAACCATCATGTGCTGAATCTTCAATTAGGGTTCTATCAGAGGAATGGAATTATTGCAAATAGTTGAAGCTCACTCAAGCATGTGTGATATGATGTTTTCTAGAATTTCTGCTATGCAAGATTCTCTTTTTGGTTTGTTCATTTGTTTTGTATGTTCTTTTGCACTTACTGCTCCTTTTCTTTCTTTGGTTTCTGTATATCATCTGTCTATCAATCTTGTATTTGTTTTCATTAACTAGAGCAGTTGGTATTGCTTGCAACCATAGAACCCTAGCTTTGGAATGGAAAATGGAAAAGAAATGAACCTCATGTTTACTAAGCCACTGTTCTGTCAATAATCTTTCTAAGGCCCAATGTTCAACTTTCTAAGATTGCTTACTTGCCTAAATTAAATAATAACCTTTAATAATATCTTACAGAATGCACATGTTAGAAAATCAAGAACGCAAACATGCTTTCCTCTTGTACCTTTTCTTCTCTACAATTTTATTTATAACTTAGATTTGCCAAAGAGAATGTGGTTGCCATTTCCTTTGATTTAGCTAAGTGTTTATTTGACTCTGCTTGTCCTTTATTGAGCTAAAGGTATCATCAGTGCCTACAAAATAATCATGCCTTCCAAAGATTCTAAAATACTCTGAAAGGAAACCATGCTGGCTATTGCTATTTTTATATTTGATTTTGCTTTGAAGTAATATTGTTTTTAAAATAGAGATTGGCAGTAAAATATATCTTCAAGTTATCCAAAGCCAAGTGAATAAGCAAGTGAAGAGAGTGTCCTGAATTTAATGATTTCCTAACTGCCTCCTTCTAGTAACTCCTCAATGCCAGATGTGAAATCAGCTCTTGTCTTATAAAACGTCAACTTCTTTCTCATTTGCCTAGATTCTCAATCATTTTGACTTGGAAAATGAATTAGGGAAATTTTTCTTAAGTGACTAAGATATTTTTAATGGATTATGAGACTTTGAACAATAGGTGTTATTCTAGAGAAGAAAAAAATCTTTTGAGTTTAGGCCGTCTTTTCTACAATTCAAAGATCTTTGACAGAGTAAAAGTTTGATACATGCATGACATGTATTATTCTGATTTAGGGATTTTTGTGAGTGTTTCATAAGCACATGGACCATGAGCATTTTTGTATTCATTGTATTTTCTGAGTGCCTTCAGTGATAATGTAACTTTATTTGCATGCTTTGGTTTAAATTATATTGAGAAAGGATAAAAGAAGGCCACAAGGGGTAGTTACCAGTGAGAAATGGAGTCTTCTTACCTAAAATAAGTGTCTGAAATATTGAATGATTACTTTGGGTGATTTGATTTATTTTCAGAAAGTTATAAAATCAAACTTTAAAGACCTGTGCTCCAATATAAAATTTCTAATCCCTTCAAAACTTAGAGTATATTTTAAAACTTCAATCATTTATAAGTTTCTTTAAATTTAAACTTGAAGTTCTCTAATCTAAAATGAACACTCCTTAATTATCATAACTTTTAACATGTCTTCTGTATTCTGGTATGAAGATGAATAATAAAAACGATGTCAAATTTTGACAAGCAATATGCATCTCAAAGTTCAATGTGTTTATAATTGCCGTCTCATTGTTAAATAAGTATCGTACTAAATAAAATATTAATGGCTATTTGAAATATGTGTGAATTCATATATAATAATATGCTTATTCAGGCAAGAATAAAGTTTTTGTAAAATAATGTTTGATCTGAAAAAAATTAGTAATGATTGTAATAATGAAAGGAAAATATAAATCAAGTTAGCGATCCAAAACAAAGGATAGAGAGTCCATGCAAAGGAATTTTCCTTCTAAACAATGCAGTTAACCTAAAGAAAAGACACATGAAAAGCAAGGAAATTACTGAAGCTGTTACTCCCCACAACGCATCCAGCTGGGACTCCAGCTGCTCAAGAAAGCTGGTGGTTCTTGATGCATGGGAGTTCCTCATTGGAATACTACAGAAAACATAAAAGAAGGAGAAATTGAGTATTAGATTTAGTTCTTGTTTTGCTGCTTTGAATGATAGCAAAGACAGACTTAAAGAAACCTGGCTAAATAAACAATGAATAATTTTTTATAACTTCTGACTGTAGATACCAATTACACTTTATCAAAGGTTCCAATATTCTATCACCTATTTATCTCTACTTTTAGGTAAGTATGCCTACCAACAGCTTGTGAATTGTATAGTGAATTTTAAAGATGCAGTATATGAATCAAATAGTGTGCACCTAGGATGCATTTATATATTCCTTGAAAAACAGATCTTTTTTCCATTCGGCTCTTAATATATAACTCTCCAAATCTTTTTGCAATGGATGATCCTGCCTAGTATTATAAATCATAATATGCTAAAATAAGTGACATATAAATTGAATATATAGTACAATACTTTGCACAATGATAATCACCTATAGCCTGAGAACACATAAATATGTGACTAATTCATATTTTTATTTTAAGGAGTCAAATAAATATAAGCCCACATATTTCATTATTTATGGTATTTCAAATTACTCCTTTCATGTTTATAGCATGAATATGAACTTGCCAGGGTCTAGGCTAACCCAAAGAAAGAATTCCAAAGCAATTAACTGGAAAATTAAAATAACAGCAACTCCAACCTACAATTCCTACTTGTATGAAATTTTCTCAGTATTTCAAATAAATTCCATTTATGTCCAAATTCAAGTGGACTTTTGCTTTCATCCTCCATTTCATTGCTAGTGAACCTTATTTTTCAAGATTGATCAGTATGCAAGACACTGTGTTCCCTGATTGATCAGTATGCAGGGACGGATTACTCTGGAGAACAGTTGGGCATTTTCACTATGTCCTGTAGATTAACCTGCAGAGTGTGTGTTTTGGAGGGCAGATACTGAGGGAGGAAACACAGTTCCTTAATAGTCTGGCACTGTGGAAGTTTGATAAACTCCCTGAGTGGGGTTCAGACTCTCTTAAGAAATCATTTGCCATATGACAATGATTCTACAGCTCTGTGGAAGTAAATCTACTTTATTGTCATTCTAGAACAATAAAAGTGATTAAACAAAGAGTAGTGAGTGACATTCATATTTTAGTTTTGTAATTATAAAATCATATTGAACTAATATTCAGATGCCTTGATTTTCTTGTGGTAGTGGCTATTTAATGTTATATTCGAGGATTGGAAATACCTAAATATCTGTCAAATTATTTTCTATGACAGTAGGACTTTTGTTATAACCTCGCTGTCTCTGTCTCTCTGTCTCTGTCTCTGCCTCCCTATTTTGTGCATGTGTTTCAGTAATTTCTAGAACACAAGGTGAGCAGGATGAGTAGCATAATTTCATGACTTTGGAATCAGATAGACAAGAGTGCAAACCTAGGATGTATCACCAATGTCTAGATGACATTGGGAAGCTAAACTAGGTTCTTTGAGCCTTAGTTTCCTCTACAAAAAAGAATTATCTACTAGAAACTCGAGTAACAAGTTAATTAACAAATAATCCTTCCATGGAATTTCTTAAAATAATAGGTTATTTTTAAAATTTACTTGAAGATCTAACATAGGTGGTTGGGCAGCAATTCTGCCACATTCTAAGTGGTAACTCATTGACTTGGGTTCCTTCCAACTTGTGTCTCCAATATTCCAATTTACATATTTAGACCTCTCTGGGGCAAAATGAGGGTGGAGCTTAGGTGGCCTAGAAAACCAGATGACCAATAATCTGTGAGTGTGTGAGTGTGTGATTTTGGCAGTGGGTTCATGTGACTATGGCAGTCCAGAAGCCCCATTATATGCTACTGAAAAACTGAAGAACTAGGAAAGACATTCCCCATTTGAAGGCATGAGAACTAGGGGTCAATGATGTAATTTCTAGTTCAAGACTTAAGGCCTGACTGGGGTAAATTCTAAAATCCTAAGGTTCTTCACCTGAGTTATGATGTTTTAGGACATGAGAAGATGGATGCCCCAATTCAAAAACAGAGAGAACTGACCTCCAATTTTTTGTTCTGTGCTGTCTATGCATTGTCTCAAAGTTGCCTTCCCCTTTGGTGAACACTGAGCTTCATGAGTTTGTTGACTGATTCACATGCAAACCTCTTTCGGAAGCATCCCTATCCTGTAGACGCAAGTGAAAATAGTAACCAGCTGAGTATCACTGGCTCCAGTCAGCTTGACACCTAAAATTAACCAGCACAATCCTTGAGCAGATTTTGAATATTCTAACTAGCAGGAGAAACCAATACTTCTATTTATACTTCCCTGGATAGAACTCACTCTCAAGACATCTACTGAATGTGGAGGCCAGTGCTGGCTTATGAAAGGGCAGCATTGGGTTTACAGGACTTAAAAATCTTCTTACACTTTGCAGCCCTAAGTGCCTTCCTTTCCCCAATACTAGTCCTAGATGGAAGAAAACAGTTTAAGTCCTGTTAGCCACTCCTTGTAACATTCACATACCTCACAGAACTATTATGAACATACATAGGAAGCTTGCTGCTTAATCCTTACCTATTTCATCATCACAGGTGTAAAAAAACTTTTGCTCTCCCACAAAGTTGCAATAATTACATGTCATATTTAAAAACAATCTTGGAAAGCATCTATCTCCTGAAGTGTGCCACATTTGTCATTCTAAATTATTTTAAATGAGAATTCCTAACTAAATAATTTTCAAATGTATGGTAGCTTTTAATCTAACCATTAAAACATCTCTGAGTGAAGACATTCAGATTTTCTGCAACTTCTTTGAAAGTAAGTTTTTCTTTGTACATCTTGATTTCTTAATGATTATTGGATGCAGAGAATTTCTTTCCACCACTGCTCTCTTAAAATTCAGTGAGGCATTCTCAGGACATGCTTTTCCATAATGACCACATTATAGTAATCGTCACCAAAGAAAAAAGACAAGAATGGCTGTGCTGTAATCTTCAGAATGTTTACATGGCTTTAATGTTGGTCATTTTAGGGAAAATGCCAACAATCTCACGAAGCAGTAAACATGCGTTCTGTATTTAGAGAAGTAGTTTAACTTCCAGAATTGCTAATTCCAAGTTCAGTTTATCTTGCTTTATGTACACAAGAGCTGTTTGGATTTTGACAGCTTATGAGCAAACCATTCTATAAGACGTAGCCATGGATCTGTTATTGAAAGAAGAAAGGATGGTCTGTGGATAAGCTGCCACAAAAACTAGTGGCTGTTATAAGTTGATGAAGTTTTTATTGTTAATTAAGTCTAGAGGAATCTTTTCATCTATGGAGAGTTCTTTACAGAAATCCAAAGTAATAACTGTTGACTCAATCTCATCTTTCTTTCTCTGGAAACTTTGCACTCACTCTTTGTTCATTTCTTTTTTCATTTGAGTAGTCTACTCCCTAGTAGTGTCTATCCAGCATGGTTGAAGTTGAATATGCCCAGAACTCAGGAAGCTTTTTGTTAAGTGGAGAAGGTGAATAAGGACACACATACATGGCTATAGTATGTTGCAGATAATTACAAGAAAATGAGAGGCCAAGATGGAGTGTCAACCAGATAAAACTACTAGTCTTCTCACAGAGGTTGTTTTTGTAGTGGAGAAAAAGTCAAGTGAATTGATAGAAATCATGTTGAAGTGAGTGGTGGTAGAAATATGGGAGTTGCAAAATAAGGATATAGGAATCACCATATTCTGCCACTGAGTATTTAGGTAAACTATAGTAAATACACTTAAAAGGCGTGTTAATGAAATACTTTTTTAACCTATCAAATACTTTCATAATGCCATGCACAGAATACTTACAGTTGTAAACAGACTTTCACTCACTATCTGTTGGAGGCCAAGTACTCTGCAATCTCATTTTTTACTGTGCCCTGAAAAGTTATCTTATACCTACACCTGCTGAAAACTCAGGGTTCTTTTGAAGAAGATCTCAAAGATCACATAGTCTCAAAATTTTAGTATCTACCACTGAAAAATAAATATTCTTTCCAAGCATGATCACAACACCATTATTGCACTTCAAAATTTAGAATTAATTTCTTAACATCATCAAAGATGGGGAAAAACTAACTTTCCTGTAGTATCATATATTCTTTGTTGGATATAAAAATGTTCTATGTTGCTATTTTCACTGTATATATTAACTTACAAGTTAGTCACTCAAAAGTCAGAATCCTGGAGCTTTTCCACATTCTACCTTATGCTGACTGTAGAAGCTATCTGATTTTACACAACCTTGAAATGAAAGGAACAAAAACATTTCATCCCTCCATCAATTTCTTTATTCTATGAAATGTGGCTCTTCTAATTTAATATTTCATCTCTCTTTTCTTGTATATATATTATGTACCATTTGACATATGCATGCATATATATGTATGTATGTGTATGTATGTATATATATATTATATACTATTATTCGAGGCAAGTTTCTTTCATCTTGCCATTTCTTTCATCCTAATGAAAGCTACTGAACTTTCTCCATATTCAGTCTCTAATCATAACCTATGGTTTCTAAGTATTCCGAGATTCCAATCTAGAACTATTTACTTCGTTCTCTGTTTCCAAATGTAGTGTCTATCTTCTTTCTAACCATATGCAGAGGCTTCACTTCTGCTCTTCACTCTATTAAATTTGAGTCCAAATAATAACTTTTTAACTTACTGGAATTAGTTTCCTATCTGATTGAAACTTAGGTTCTTATCTATCTTCTTGATCAAAATCCCTTTCTTTCCCCATTTCACTCCAGAACTCACTTGTTACAATTTTGCTCATTTCCGATTCCTCTTACCATTTTAATTATAGCTAATCTCGACTGTATTTCTCCAGGTACTTTATAATATAAGTAAAACAAAAAAGCATTAATGAATGCACAGTCATACACAAATTTATATGAGTGCATATTTTTAATATTCAAGTGACACAAATATAAATATGTAAGTCATATTAATTTATTCTTAAACTCTCTCTCTTTTTCTCTTTCCCTTGCATTCATCTTAGCTGTCCCAAGCAAGCTGTTTGTTCTTAAATCTGTTCAGAAAACCTGAAGCAGATTTTCCTTTATTGGTTGGTAGAAAATTCAATGTATTTGAAAGACTATGATCAATGTCTTTATATTGAAATAGAATAAAATAAAACTTAAGATAGCACAATACATACACAATAAATTCATACGTTGTAAAATTTTCCTTTTATTGTGTGAGAGAGAATGTGTGTGTGTGTGTGTGTGTGTGTGTGTGTGTTGTGAAATAATTGTGCTTTTTGGTGTTATAGGTCCAGATTGAAAAGAGCCTCAGCTGTGCCATTTTCTTGGACCTTCTCCGAACTGCAAGTACTTGTGCCTGTTTATCTCAGCAGAGATGACAGTCTCCTGCAATTGAATAATACATTGCTGTGCTATCTTGAGAACTTATAGTCAATGGAAGAGATGTTCAGAGGATAGGAGAATGCCTCTTGGAAGATGTTTGTTTATATATACATTTGGAAATTATAAGCCAATCTGTTAAGTATGTATAGAAAATTTGAAGCATATCAGAAAAATCAATTCACAAACACAAAGATCATAGAATAATAACCAATATGAGAGGGAAGAAAATTATTCAAGGCTAATCTAGTAGCTATTGTTGAGAGCAGAGGACATGTAAGATAGCAGAAAAGCAATAAACCTAACACATCTCAACCTTGGGAGAGCTTTTAATTTTGTCCCATATAAGAGTCATCAACAAGAGGAGAAAGTGGAGCTTAAGCCATTATTTCTCAAACTATGCATCATAACCCCAAGGTTATCATGAAGAGATATCAACCATGTCGTACAATTTGCAACAGTATTTCTTCTCCATAGTGTTTGAAACCAAGGAAGTCCCACTATGGAGCAAATATATCGACAAAGGTGAATGTAATTAAGGGATGTAGAAAAGAAGAATAAAGACATTTCTGTAAGAACACTAGTTATTATCACATTCTCAGATAGCCAAGCATGATCTTTCTTCTACTATTACTAAAACACCCATCCTGCAACTGGCCACGAAGGAAGGTCTAGCTAATCCAGGCCCTTATTGATTTTTATTCTTGCTTTAGTCACTCAAGTTCTCTGGTATCAATCACATTAACACTACAGGAATAATATACCTAAATTCAGACTCATAATGTCTAAAGTTTATTAGGTATTTATGATATCCAAACATTTTATAAGTATCTAAGATATGAAGTATTTAACCTATATAGGAATACTACTATTTAGCAGGTTCTACAACGATCCATAGCTCACTTTCTACTTATAACCTTAAGTAAGGTAGTTAACTACTATTTCCTGGTGAAAAAGTTGAGACTCCGAGAGTTGAAGTAACTTGCCCAAAGTTGAATGTTAAAAACTGGAAAGGAATCATCAGAGGAGATTTCAAATCTGTAGGCTGAATTGTACAGGAATAATCTCTCCTCTGCCCTGCCCATCTTTTAAGGTCATGGCCAACATTGTGTAACAAACAACAGGTTAACAAGAGAAAAGCAAGACAGTTTTATTAGACCATTGTTTTATATGGCATAGGGGTCATTCTGTAGAAGACTGAAAAGATCCATAGGAAAGTAACCACTTTTATCCTTGGGTTTGATACAATGTGGACTATGGTTTAGGAACATTATTGAAGGAAAACTGTATTATCCAGTTGTAATAAACTTAAGATTCTTCCTGGCCTCCCTGTGCAGGACTCCTTCCTGGCCGAAAGGGTCAGAACCCTTTCTTCAATGAGAATCTAATGACCTACAATAGAATAAGTTAGGTCAGATGCATTCTTTATGGCTATCTCATACAAAAGAAAGGGAAGTTAGAGCAACAGATTTAGTTTTAGGGTGTCCTTGAGGGAAGCAATGGAGTTTTGGTTTCTTTGACCTTGAGATCCTTAGAGTGTTATGAGATTTATAAAATCAAATGGGAGTGCTTTATACACCTTTTTAAAAAGCAATGTACTAATGGTTAATTAAGAGACTTAGAGGTATGTTTCTCCCTGATTAAATTTGTAGTTGCATTTGGAAATGTTTTTAAAACTATAATAAAATATGACTTCAATGAAAAGGAAATGAATGAAATCCCTAAAAACTGTTTTTAAAAAGTGTGAGAGGTTAAAAAGAGTAATATATGGAATGAATTAGATCAAAGTCCATTATATGCATATAGAGAAATTTCACTATGAAACACCTTGTACCATTAGCAATTTGTTAATAAAAATTTTTTTTAAAAAGATGTAATTGGAAGAACTGTCCAAAGACAAGTAAGAGTTTGCTGAGAAAACAAGGAGCTTAGATAAATGACAACATTCATAAAAAGATTTGGGGGATTTTCATCAAGTTTCCTTCTTAGAAAAAATTCTTTAAAGGACACCATTCTTCTAATGCCTACACTAAAGAATTTCCTTGAGAAGAAGCCTAATTTTGCATTACAATTAAGTCTTAATTCTAAAAGGTTTGGGAAAAAGAGAACTTTACCTATTGAACTTAGTTCAGTAGAAATTTGAAAATGTTTTTGGATATGATTAGGAAAAAGACAACTCAAAGGATGATGTATGCTACTCTACTTACTGTTATTTCAGAAAATACAAATAATAACCATTATCTAATCATGCCTTCAAATTCTTGGCCTCTACTAGCTACATTCTCTGAAAAGGAGCTATGTTAGTGCTTAATGATATTTAATAAGCAAGTGCACAACCCTGACGTGTGGAAATTTTTGTGAAACTCTGTGCTTTTATCAAAAAAATCTATCAACAAAAGGAAATTAGAAGCAATGTAGTTTGTTACCACCATATTTCAGACTGCTCACAGATCAAAATGAATTTGCAAGAGATAATGTAAGATTTTTTAAAATTATACCTATCATCATCCATTCTGCAAACATTTTCTTCTTCCCCAGGTGCAAAGTCTCTACATATTAAACAATCATTCTTTAGTGTGCCTATATACCGCCCCTGCCAGCTAATGTTCCATCTCCATGAATTTGACAATACCAGGAACCTTATAGAAATAAAATGATATAATATTTGTTCTTTATTGGCTGGATAATTCACTCCTGTAATGTCTTCATGTTTCGTCCATATTTGTAGCATAGGTCAGAATCAGATCTCCCTATAAGACTGAGATGTATTGCATTTTATCTATATAAGACATATTACTTACACATTCATCCTTCAATGGATTGCTTCCATCTTTTAGCTATTGTGAGTAAATTCACTATGAACACAAGAGTACAAATATCTGAATCCTTGCCATATATCATAGCTATCTATATCTAGGTTGGTTTTTTTTTTTTGAGGACCTGCCATTCTGTTCCCCAAAACAGTCATTCCAATACTTTTAAGTAGCATCTCTCTGTAGCTTTCAAATTCAAATTAAATGTATCTTTAAACTAATACACAAGAATATAAATATTGTACATACTCATAGAGCCCCATGAGGTATTTTTAACCATGACAACAATCACTTTAAAGTATCTTAAGAAAATATGGTTAACAGACATATTTAAATATGATCTTCTGAACAGCTACATAGAATCTGTTGCTTTAAATTTCTGCTTTGACTGTTGCCATAATATTTCAACCACTCTCAGTATTTGCCACATTTCATGCGTAATCTCCTATTTGGTCTAGCAGTTATATAAGTGCATAGAGTAGGTAAAAAGAGACATTAAGGAGTGATAATGACTTTGGCAACAGAAATCTGGCATATCCAGAGATGTTTCTCAATTTCCACTGAATACTGAATAACGTTAACTGTTTTATACAGATTACTCAGGTGTGCATTTGTGATTAAGGTTTTTTTTTTTAGGTTTTTTTTTTATCAATCCACTTGTTTATGACCTTTGTTGTAGTAGGAAAAACTTTGAAGCATTCATTTGTTGCCAACAATGGTCAAGTCAACCAATAGATTTATAATTTTAAACAATGAAGTCTCAGTTTCATATCTATTGAAAATAAAGTTGAATTTAGGTTAAGAAAAATTATTTGAAATTTGGCAGTTTATCTTTTACTGCCATGTTGGAACAATGTTTGGGAAATTCTGACTATTAGCTATCTAATTAGACCCAAGTTTAAATGAATGGAAGTGCAGACTACTTTTAAAAGCTGTATAAAACTGTAGTTTGTGAACTGTGGTTAACTGTTAGTCTTTGTTTTGACCATCTACCTCTTAGTAACCTACTTCTTATCTTTTATTCTAAAGCTTAAAATGTCTTCAGTAATGTACTGAATTTGACTTACATTATATATTTCAGCAACATTTTTCTCCCTAAGAAACATATGAAATGTTTGTGGAGAGAAAAAACTACCTCAATAAAATTAAAAGGAAAAACCACTCAAGGGCATTTGCTTTTTATAAACAATATTCACAGCTGTAGCAATGTTGGCAAGAACTTGTGCCAGAGAGCAACATATTTGCTACTACAAACTGTTCTGTTCACCCTTTATCCAGTAACAGCTGGTAAAATGGTATTTAAGAAGAGCTTGATTTAATCTAATGAGAAACTATGCAGCAATGCGTGATACTGCCTGCAGAAAATAATTGGACAAACATTGATTTTTATGTTGCTATAATAGTTATATTTTAAATAAATTGGGATTTATATCCATGCTTACTTGGCAGAATTCCTCTCTACATCAAAGCTAGTAATTCATGTTTTAATACATGTATGTTTCCACCCGGATACATACATACAGATGCATACATGAACCTGCATGGCACAAGTATACCCAGAACATACAAATATTATTTTTGAAAGTTTGTGTTATTCTTGCCTCCCTCAAGTTCTCTTTGGAATCTTCTTTTAGATTTTATTCTTGTTTCTGAAACCAGAATGATGCACAGAGAAGGCATTCATTTGTGGAAGAATTCTGTTAGCATGCACAGTCCAGTGTGAACAACATGTAAACAACGTGTACTGAGAAGAATCTAGAGGACCAGAGAACAAGGACACACTTCAGTCTCATTGAAATGACTGTGGAAATCTAACTAAATACTTCTGTAAGAGTAAACATAATATGAGCTTGCCCATAGACGTTTACAGCATGCTCCATATTTTTACTTTCCTTCTGTCTTCTCAATTCCAAATCCTAAAAGCACTGGAACAAGACCTTCTCCAGTATGGTATTTCTGTCATGACTTTTTACAGAAAGTATGAAAATGACAGATGACTATCTCTCACCAGCATTTAAATCAGGATATAATGACACACAAGGATCAAATAGTTTATTCAAATACCCAAGACTTAGGTAGATCCCTTAGATAGTATCCAAAAAGTTATTTCTGAAGAAGAGTGTGTAGTCATTTGTAAACTATTTTTATTCTTATTCAATCACTCAGTGTATTTGAATCTATATTTCACATTAAACCACAACTTTTTCATTGTCAGGATGAGATATCCAAGTAATTCTGAGTTCACAATGGTACAATGTTGGAGAAAAATCTACATAGATAAAGTATTATAGAATATATTTCATGTTATTATCAGCCTGAATGATCATTTCTAACCAGAGATAATTTCTAATCAGTCATCTCTGCTGAATTGCTGAAATCCTTTGTGTAAAAGGCAGACTCTCATGGCCCTGTGGAATTTTATCTTGGATCACATTTACTCGAGAGAATCCAGGAGCTTATACAAATGAAATCCAGGGACCCATGGATTTCTTTTCCCTGTGAAATGGGAAAAAAAGAAAAATTTCTAATAGTATCCCAGGATCTTAGAAAACCTATCATTTTGTGTGATGTAAATACATCTGAATCTCACTTTGCTCAATGTTTACTTTTATATCTTTCAATGATTCATTACTTAAAACGCTATTTATTGTCCACTAACTAGGTGCCAGACACTATTGCCTGCTGGGAATATAATGAATGACTGAGAACTAATACCTACCTGTAAGGAGCTGGGTCTATTAAAAAGACTTAGTCATATGAATAGTAAACATTCACTAATAAAACTGTGCCCTAAATATTTTGGGGAGACAGAGGAGAGTGATTAACTCTGCCAGAGACTTCTGATAAAGTTTCCTGGAAAAAGGTCAACTTTAATCACACACTTGGTGTGAAAAGGCAATCAAATCTGAAAATTTGCACCCTGATTCCAGTGCTTAATAACCATGAGATCATTACCAAATAATGTATACTTCTTAAAGTCTTCGACAGTAATTTTTCTCAGTTTTATTTTTTTTCCTTTCTAAAATGATTGCCATACACTAGACTTGCTGTTTTGTTGTGAAATTGGGAGTTAAAGTTACCTGTGCATCAAAGTGGTACTGGTTTTCATGTTGCTGCACATCATGGCTATTTTTCTATTGGTATATGCAACTTTTACTTATTTGACAGTACTTTCTTAATGTCTGCCTCTATATTCTGATTTGTGAATCTTTTTTCAGTATAGACCATAATATTCACTTTGAATGATCTTTGTTCACTTAGGTACACTGGCATTTTGAAGAATAGCAGGATACAATGATATATCTCTATTTTTCTTGAACATTCCTAAAAGTAAAAGGATTTGTGCTGAAAAACTTTCCAGAATCCAAAGAAAACCTGGCATTTGTTTGAATGCTGTCTAGTAATATGAACCACTTCCATCATCCGCAAATGGTCCTTGTAGTTGAATCTTCCCACAAACCTACCAACAAGCAAATATTTCTCTAACTATAGAATGTTTCCATTCAAGAATTTTATATAAATGAAATCACTTAGTATCTGATATTTGTAACAGAGTTTTAAAGAAATAGAGAAGGCTAAATTTTTTTTAGAAAAACTACACTAATTCTAGCTATTATAGTTCTTGAAACATAGTTGTAGTCAATAAATATTTCCTGAATTAACAATATACTTTCCTTGAATATTGAAGCAATCTAGCTTCATAACTAAGTAGCTTCTGACTAAAGGTTAAAAAATGCAAAACACAGTACTCTAAAAAATCAAGATATATAGGATGTTGTTGTTTCCATGTTGGAAAGGACTCTGAAGTCACTATTACATTTCAAGGAAATATTTAAGACAAGAAGATTACTTAGTGATAAGCCATTTCATTTTATATCTCATAATGATGGAGTCTCTAAAACTCACAAGATAAATTTAATTGGAATGTAAATATCGGGAAAAATGTCTGTGAAGTAATAGAAATGATCCAATCTGAAGAAATATGATAAAAGAAACTAAAGTTAAAAAATGTCCACAGTCTAAGTGATATGTAGAACAAACATTAATATTTGAGTAATTAAATTCTGCCAACTTGAGCTACAGCACCACTTCTGGCCTTTTCTATATATGTGGTGCTCAGGAATCGAACCTAGGGCTTCATGTATATGAGGCAATCACTCTTGCCATATTCCCAGCCCAGTTGGTACTTTCTTAAAGATAAAAATCCTGAGTTACAGATCCCATCACTAAGCCTTAATACATATTGAAAAGAATTGTAAGCAAGCAGATCATAGTTAAATGGCTGAAACTCATATGCAAACACAAAGTGTAGAAAATAGTGACTACTGAAAAATAGTAAGAACATCTGCATGCTTTCCATGAGAAACAATGAAAGACTATAAACTCTAAAAGTATATCTTTGACCACCAAAGAAAAACAACAAAACAATATCAATCTAGAGTTCTATACAAGGAAATTTGCATATGCATTTTATATGCAAGAACTTAAGCAATGTAGCATTTTCATAAAAACACCTGCTGAAACCAATTATGGACAGTACCCTGCACTATAAATAACAAAGGTTACATGATGGAAGAAAGTAAAAACAAAGATTTAGAGAAGAAAGTGATGATCACAAAGTACATAGATATCATGTTAGAAATCTTGCCATCACTGGTATGATGAGATAATGACAATACAGAAGTTTTCTTTCAGCGAGAAACACTTGAGAATAATTGACAACATCAATATTTTGGCTTTTCTCTCATTTGTATTAACATAGTTAATCTAATGATCTTTGTACTAACGATTGTTATCTCTTTTGACATGTTTTTATTCCTATTTTCTCTTTTAAATGTTTGTCCATCACTTCTTTGTATTTTATGATTGTGCTAACAAATTACAACTAGTCTTTTTATATAGGACACAGACTAATCTTTTTCTCTAACTCCTATAAATTTAAAACATTTTCTGCATTTTTTTTTATTTATTATGTGTTTCTTTGTGCCAAATACACTCTATAACTTGAGCTACGTCTGTTCTTCTGGCTTTTGCTTGTTAGCTAGAGACAGTAGTCCCAGATTTGTCTGTGAGAGCAGGCTTCAAAACTACCAGGATTGGTTCCTGTCCTCAGATCTTAGCTTCCAGTTGCTAAGATTACAGACCTTACTCACCAGTGCCTGGCTAAAATTCTACATTACAAGAAATGGACAATTTAAAGGAGGATTTATTTTGGTTTATTTTTATTGACTTCCACCAAGATTTCCAACCCCAATTCTTAGCTCTGTGGATGGGAGGCCATATCATGGCCATAATCATGTTATCTTGCATAGCAAAGGAATTTGACAGATGTATATCAAGCTGCTAATCCATTTACTTTGAGTTAATAAAGCATATGCTTATTGAAGTAAGCCTATTGCAATCATGAGGTGTTTTTTTTTGTTTGTTTTTAAGCAGAGTTTCCTTCAACGGATAGCAGAAAGTACAAACACAGACAATGCTGGATTGAAGAGGGGTGAAGACAGCTGTCTTTATACAAGGACAGGAGAGTTACTCTAAGAGCTGAGTGAACCTCAACCTACAGCCAGCAGGAAAGCCGCCTCCGCCAACCACAAGGTACTCAATTCTGCCACAACTCAGTTGAACTTGGAAGTTGAGTCTTTCCCCAAAGCCCCACATAGCAGTCCAGTCAAGCTGGAATCTTGACTTATGGATGGGTGATGACCTAAAAGAGAGCCTGTGGGCCACAAATGGGCTTCTGATATACAAAATTATGAGATAATAAGAGAGTGTGGCTTGTAGTACTAATTATTTATGATGCAGAAATATAAAATAAAACCATAATTATCAGATGCATGTGTAGAAAAATGATGATGATTGATACAAACCTTCCTGTCTTTGACAAAAAAAAGAAGTGAAAGAAAAGTGTGGAAAGTTACAATGAAATTCCTCCCTGTATCACTAAGGTAAGCTGATTTTTAAAATGTGAAAGAAAGTACAGAGCGAGGAAAACTCTCAGACTTAACATAAATTAGGAAAATAAACATAAAGTAGGAAAATAAACATAAAGACATAAAGTAGTAAAATAAACTCCATATTTACTGAATTTTACATTGATTGCATTAAAACTTAATGCAGTTGGTACAGAGCAGCATGGATAATGAAATAGAAATTGAATTGCGTTCAGAAAATAATGAAATAGACTCCTCTCATAGCTAAAGATAGAGGAACTCGCCATATTTTTATTTAAGGACTCCTTATTTGACATAGGATTACTAACAGTCATGTTGTAGGGTTGATTTGAAGATTATAAAAAGTATGTATGTAAAGACTTTGGTGCAATCACTAACCAGGAAATAATGGTAGGCTGTTAGTTTTTATTAGCACTACTTATTAAATAACAGGATTAATATTGCATAAAAATACTTCTCATTTTTATGCTCTGTTGGGTGTATATGAGATGTCAACATTTTTGTTTTGGGCTACTTCACTTCAGTAGATGACAAAATTAAAAAAGAAGGAATCAGCCTGTTTCTAGACACTGGTCATGATTACCTTACGTGTGGCAGAAGAGAAATTGAAATCATAATGAGTGTATTTAGAATTAAAATTTGACTTTCAAATCTGGCTTACAATGTATAATAATTTACAGTGGTCAGCACAACTTATTCATAGATGCATTTTTTGTTGTTGTTCCCAAGTCAATCATTGCAGTGCATTTTAACAGGGTTGCTACTTAGATGAGGACAAACTTTGGGAAGGAGAAGCAGCCATGCTTTTAGTGTTGCCCTTGAAAGCACCCTGTTAGGTATCTGAAAGAGCAGAGGAATTACACATTTCAGGGCCCAGTGTGGGTTGTAACTCAAGAGCAAGCCAGACTGGAAGCAATTGTTCTTAGGGACAGCGTGGCAAGGGGATAGTAGTAGCCATAGCATATCACATATCAGCTGATCTATCTTGGCAGCATGTGTCTTCTACAATCATGTATTCCTTTGTTTAGCAAGTTTCCTTGCTGATTAAAATAAAGGGAGTGGATACATTGTATACCAAGCCCCTCTCCATTTTATCAGTTTGTTTCACATTTGTTTAAAGATCAATTGGTTTTGTACAGTATGTTTTTGCCAATGAAGAATTGATGTCATTTGCCATGTTTTGATTTCAAGATTCGTATCTTCAAGATTATTTTAAGGTTCTGATCAAATAAGTGCTAAGCACTAAGTCCTGTGGATAGTGTTTAAAAAAATCCTGCTCCTTGAAGGTTGGCTCCATTTTGTCTTTGAAATTCACTGAAAGAATTAGAATATAACCACTTCTGCAGCTGTTTGCAGTAATTTTGATAAATTATTTGAAGAGTAGGGATTTAATGAAGTGCTGAATTTTAAGATACCCTATTACTAGGAGTCTTCACTTAAGATTTCAACTTCAACATTGTTCCTGTTTGTCACAAAGATTCATTCTGTCCATGGACAACACGATTCTCTTGCTTCTCCCTTATCTTTGTAAGTATGTAAAAAGTATTTTTATCCCGGGAAGGCTGAAAGCATAATGCTTTGCATCATTATGTCCATTTCTGTACTGCTGTGAATCAGTGAACAGCTATACTCTCAACATCCAAATAATATGTTTTCCAACGTAGGCCATCAGTTGCCACAATGTAAAGTCTATTAGTGTCTTTATTTTTTTCTCAATTAGTAGCATTCTGCTTAATTCTACAATTATTCCATATGAGAAACTGAACATTGAAGTCAATGGGTGTCTCAGAATAAACTTGATTATAAGATTTGGTCCATTGAGTAAATGAATGAAATTTGGCTTTTATTAATTTGGAATTTCTCAATTAGTATCGCAACTTCCCAAGCACTTTACAGATATGTTTCTAATGGTGTTTATTTGTACTCAGGGTGACAAGAAGTGATTTCTTTCTCTCCCATAAAAATAGATCTTACTTTTTGAGATATTAAAAATGTTTTCTGAAATGTTAATTGGAACTAAATTCTTAGACAAAAAAACCAAAGAAAATGACATTATTTCTTGCATTTCACATTAGTAAAATGTAAAACATAATACACCTGAAAAAATTTCTGCTTCTGATGAAGCTGTGCTTCTATTTTCCTGGTTTGGTTTGAAAAGCTAAGACATCTGTTTACCCAGTGCATACAGAATAACTCTCATGTCTCCTCATCTCTGAAGATTTCAAAGGCTTTCATTCTGGTTTAAATCCTTTGAAGAAGCAGTAATCAAAGACAAAAATTATCAGAGGTACATTTTTGTTTCCCAAACAATGAAAATAACAACACTCATCCTTGGATTTTTAGGCACTAGCATCAAACTTCAAAATTGGAGATTTGCCATTTAAATAAAAAAGTAATATGGATGAATAGCTGCCCCCCTCCCCAAAAAAGAAAAGTCTGCGTGTATATTCTCTACCTCATTTTATTGCATAAATTTAAATTCAATATGTGAATAATTTAAAAAAAATACTATGATACACAACATCAAACAGCATAGGGTAGCATGGTGTGACAGACTACATCTGGCTAGTGTGTGAGTTCAGAAAAAAATATTAGTTTAAGCACTGGGCTTTTTAATTTTGTGCATTTTACAAGTTGACTTAATTAAAATAATGGCAATGAAAACCCAAAGAAGGTAATCAAGAAAACTATGCAATACAAATAATGCAAAATCCACTTGCAATAAACTGTTATTTGGTGACTGAAAGAACTAAGGTATTCAAATTCATTTTCTGGATATAGAACACATCATTTGACCTTCAACATATATAAATTTGTAAGTTCACATATTAAAAAAGCCACATTATGATTCATTTATCATAGTCTTTTGAAAGACAATGATATAAAAATAGCATCTATTGCCCTTTTGACCCTGTGTTGCTAAGAGTAAAGATTTTGAGCTCTGACCTCCTTTTGCATTAGGAAAATTGAATGCGGGCCTCCAGGATATACGGCTGATGTTGATCCTACCTGGGCTGAAGTGGTAGCCATCTTGCTTCAAAGTGGAGGCAGAGGAAATTCCTTGTCCTCATACAAGACCCAATAAGAACACCTAGGAGACAGGTAGGTCTCTTCTGAATGTTGCTCCCTTTCCTGATAAAGAGAGAACAAATTTCCATATTACATTTGTGAAGTATATGACCTTTGGATTGGGGATAAGTATTAGTCGTGTAAACTCTCCAGAGAAAGATATGGTCTCAAAAGAAGAGACACTAATGAAGACTTCCTGTCCATGAAGGGAGGTAGATGAGCCCAACCCAGGCTCATGCTTGTGTGGTTGCTGAGCTGCTTGATTCTGAACAGTGGCTCTAAACATTAATCACCCAGGGAGCTTTTGAACATCTCAGCCCTCAGTCTGCAGCGCAGACAAGGAAAGGAAGAAAATTACATTATTTATTTCCTTTGACTTTGCAAAATATAAAACATAATATGTTTGAAACATTGTTCTCTGTTTCTAAAGAAGCTTATGGTTACATTAGTCTGGTTTGGTTCAGATGCTGAGAGTAAGACGCAGGCATCAGACTTTTTGAATCTTGTAAATCTAACCAACCAGAGAATAAGAAGACAAATCAAAAGACAAAGAGTAATGGAGGAGAGATAGCCTTCCACGAATTGAAATGCTGTTGACAGGTCACAAAAGATGAGGACTGAAAATAACCCCTGGCTTTAAGTAAAACCGATACCACTGGTGAGTGTATTAGTTAGTGCTCTCCTGAGAAACCAGGCCAAGAGAAGATGATAAACACAGATCCTAAAACAGACACAGAAAGAGAATGAGAGACAGAGAGAAAATGAATGAAAGAGAGGGGAGGGAATGAAAGAAGATAGAGAACAGAATATGAATGAGCAATGGAGGCAGAACTCTTTCTCTCTCCAGGACAGTCTTCCTTTTAAGGCCTTTGGATTAACTGGTGAGTCCTTTCTATGTTATAAATGGTGATGTCCTGATTCAAATAATCTGATTATTCCAAGATTCAAATGTTAATCTTATCTCAAAACATACCTTCATAGAAACATCTAGAATTGTTTGGCCATATATTTGGGTAACAGTTGACTCATAAAATGAACCATCACAGCGAACTTCACAAAATTTTTGCCTGACTGACAAGGGAATCTTTACTATTAAGGAACAAGCCCTAAATGTACATACACACTTCAGAATATCTTGTTCCAGAATATATATTGGGGTCATGGGAATTCACAGCACAACACCTGTGTTAAATATTGTAAAGCAGTGGTTCCCAAACTTTTTTGCACATTACAATATCATGGAGATCTTTAAAAAAAATTCCAACACCCTGGCCCACTCCTGAACAAAGGCATCTTGTGAATTTATTAATCTGTGAAGCAGCTCAGATGTCTTCTTCCTGCACACAAGTTTGGGAATTTCTAATAGTACCAGAATACTTAACAAAGGATTTTCATTAAGCTATGCTAAAATCCCATTGAAAAGAGGTTTATACTTAACAGTGTTCTGAAGAAAGGCAATATACAGCCAAATTTCCATAAAGAATAAAGACATCATAGGTAATTAGAATGCTGATTTAGCCAGCAGAGGAGGAGGTAAAAAGAAGCAGGGCAGGGGCGAGGGGAGGGGGGGAACGACAAGACAAATTGCCAGAAGAAGAAAAGGAAAATGCAACCATAATTCTCAATGTACATTTGTATACATGAAACTAGGTAACTTGGAGGGCTGAGGGGAGGTTGAGAGAGGTGTGGGAGAATGATGGAAGGGTGCTAATGATGGAAATCATGTTATTATACTTCGAAGGTTGAAGCAGGAACATCATTCTTCTTTATAGTTCTGAGTCACTGCAATGTAGCACAGCACCGTTGGACTGGTGCATGAAATTCGTCACTAGCTCCTGGGTTCAGGACCATGATAAATGGGTCCAGATTCTCTTGCAGGACTCTCCTTTTACAGAAGTTGGAAGCAGTTTAAACAAATACAGAATCTAGGCTGTTCTGGAGTACTAGCATGTGCTCATGGTTCCCGTCATCTTGTTCTACTCCCTTTCATTTCTCTTCTTTTACAACTCTGTGTGAAAGGTTTGGTGTTTGCCTGCCTCTTTGCTGCTTCCTCTTGAAGTCTTGATACTTGCAACCCTCAAGCTCCAACATCAGGTGCAACACTAGCAGCTTTCCACAGACTGCTGTTCACTCAACTCCCACAGTCATGTGGGGTGAACTCTATGTATCAAATGCACATCACCACCACCACCAAACCACACCAAACTGGCTAGATCCACATCTCAATACTACTTCTTCCCCAACTAATACATTCATCATTCAGTATAGTAAGTTCTCCATCTTGTTCTTCAAGAAACTCCCAGGTCTTGTTGGCCTTAAAATGTTTAGGTACATTTTAGAATGAGTGTTATCAATTTGTCACATCTATACACACAATTGTGCACACAATTGCTGAACATTTTTTTGATTAATACTGCAAAACCCTATATTATGTAGGGGAAACTGGGATCTTTCCTGTTGGGTTTTCTTTTTTGTTGTTGTTTTTAATTTAATTCTTTCGTCAAGGTGATGTGTAGAGAGGTTACATTTACATACGTAAGGTAGTGTGTACATTTCTTGTCAAACTTGTGACCTCCTCCCTCCTTTCTCTCCTATCTTTCTGCCACCCTAATCCCCCCAAAAAGTCGTACAGTTAGTTTACAACATAATGTCTTGAATATATCGCTGTTGCTTTGGTTTGCCCTTTGTCCTTTGTCTCACCATTTTGATGTTCCCCTTCTTTTCTCTAATTCAGAAAAACATATATACAATACCAAAGGTACCAAAATCAAATACAGTGACAATAGGGGCTAAACTACAGGGCGGAAAAATGCAAGAAAAAAAAAGAAATAATTTCACATAGTACAATAAAAAAAACACCAATGAAAAACCACTTGTTTCCATATCTTGTAGTTCACTTAGCTTTGCATCATCTTATATATTCATATGTACATAGTCATTGAGCTATTGTGCTCCTCTGCTAAGACTATCCTAGATATATACTAATCATTACCAATGAGGGAAACCATAGAGTCTATATGTTTCTTTGGGTCTGGCTCGTTTCACTTATGATTTTTTACAAGTCTTTACATTTCCTTATAAATGGAACAATGTCATTTTTTGGGTTTTCTAGCATATTGTTTTTGGACTTTAAAATAACACGCAGATCACAAAGGAATCTTGTTAGTGTTTGATTCTACAAATCTGAGAATTTGCCCAGGATTTTGAAATTCTTACAGGCTCCAGATATGCTGATGTTGCTTTCGGTGAATACTTTGCAAATAGTCTAGACAATCGTCCATCTCTCTATTTCATTGCTCTAGTAATATTTATAGTTTCCTGCATAAAGGTCCTGTACAGTTTTGTTCCAAGGTGTTTGAAAGTTAATAAATTATAGCAATATTTGAAATTTTATATTACATGTATTGTTGATTTATAGCAATTCAATTAATTTTAATATGTCTTTATCTTGCTAAATTCACTCATTAATAGTAGTAGCTTATCCTTGTCCCTGTATTCTTTTAGATTTCCTACAAATGCAATCATCACTTAAAATGATAATGTCATATCTTTCTAACTTTTATATTTTATTTCTTTTTCTAGCTTGACCTCTCTGACAAAAGTCTTGTTGACTAAAGCTGGTCAAACAGTTCCTTTTATCAATGATCCTTCAAGTTCAAATTTCAAATAATAATTTAAATATAAATGTTAATGGTATTTGATTAGTGAGGTTGCTTTAGGGTTATTTTCTCCTTTTTTCCTTTCTTCCTTCCCTCAGTTCCTTCTTTCTTTCCTATCTTTCTTCTTCCTCTGTTTCTTTTTTTTTGGTGGTGGGTTTTTGTTTTCTGCTTTGGTTTAGTTTGTAGTTTTGGTGTTTTGAATTATACAGTAGATTGTCCATTCCATACTCTATATTCCCATCATCTATCAATTATTCTATGCTCACAGCCCTGCTCAATGTTTTCATGCTGACTTTTTAAATTGACCTTCAGGAATTCAGATGATTTAGTCATAACAGAATATCATTTCCTATATATTTCTGGAATTTGGTTTTATGTTATTTATCAATTTTGCTTGTATTTTATGGAGATTTTTCTTTATTTTTCCCTACTGTTATAGTTTATATGTTTTGTGATCAAATTATTCTTATATCATTAAAAGCTGATGACTGTCTCCCACATAGCCTATTTTCTGTACTTTTTTTTAACTTTTGAGAAGAGACTATCAAGGTTCCATCTACAGAAAAGAGATGATGGTAATCCTAACTACTCAGGAGGCTAAGATCTGAGGACTGCAGTTCAAAGTCAATGGAGGTAGGAAAGTCGGTAAGCCTCTATCTGTAATTAACCACCAAAAATCCAGAAGAATAGCTGTGGCTACGGTGGTATATATGCCCTGAGCATAAAAAACTCAAAGACAGTGTCCACGCTCTGAGTTCAAACCCCAAGACTGGCACACTTACAATTTGGTCTGTCTGATGTTAGCTACTTTAAATATCATTTGAACTCTATATCACATTATTTGCATATTTTGTTTTTAAACTGTCTTGCTTTAAAAACTTAAAAAAATAGATGTATTTAAAAAACAAAAACCATGTGGTGTGTGTGTGTGTGTGTGTGTGTGTGTGTGTGTGTGTGTGTGTGTGGCTGAGGTTTGATATGAAGACTTTGTGCTTCTTAGATAAGTATTCTCTCACTTGTGCTATCCCTCCATCTCTTTTGTGCTTTATTTTGCCTAGGGCCGACATAGACTACAGTCCTATGTCTGCTTCCCACGTGACTGAGATTACAGGCATGTACCATAACATATGGCTTACAACTGAGATTCATATTACGCTTATATTCACTTGGAGAACTTGTGTACTTAATTATTGATGTTTTTTTACTTCACATAAATAGGCATGCTCAGTGATGTCTATTTTTCCATTCAAACTGTTTCTCCCCTTTGTTTTCATCTTCTTTTGAATTGTGTTTTATAATTCTATTTACCACCCATTGTTCATTAAAATTATATTTACTTAAAAATTGTATTTAATTTTAATTTAGTTTAAATTTAATTTAATTTTATTGTCAAGGTGATGTACAGAGGGGATAGAGTTACATACATAAGGTAGTGAGTACTTTTCTTGTCAAACTTGTTATTTTCTTTTATGATTATTGTATTTGTCTTAGAAATTACAGCATACAATTTGTGGACTGCAAAGTCTAAAATTATTTGTAATCTTCACGTTTTCAAAGATCATGCAAGGAATTTAGAACATAACTATGTATAACTATCTGTCCTCTAGCTGACACAATTATGATTACATACTATTTTTGTACTATTAAAATACTGCTTCAACCATACTCAAAATACAACTCTCCAAGTATTTATCTCTTGTTCCTTTTCAAATATACCTTTTAGCGCACTCATGTAATTTGCAAAATATGGATACAACTAGAACCTATTTTGTTAAGTGAAACAAGTTCAGGAACAGAAAGATAAATGTCACTTTTTTTTTATCTTATAAGTAAAGGCTGGCTTTATAACAATAGGGAGTAGAGTAGCAGTCCTCAGGACCTGGGAATATGTGTAGGAAAGAAAAACAGACACATATCATTAATCAGTACAAGGATGCAGTGATAAAGCAAGAATAACTTGTAATGTTTTTGAGCAGAGTAGGACATCTGTGCCTAACAATAATTAATTACATATTTCAGCTATGATTATTGCATAGCTAGGAGAGAATTTCTCTTCATGTATATGAATTATGTAAAATAATGGTCTCCATTATATTTCAGGCATGTATGAAAGATACTTTGATCACACCTCAGTTACCCAGGTCACACCCATCCTTCTTAGTTCTACTCTCTCCTTCCTAGTAGTTCCCATTCTAATCCCATACACACTTACTTTGCATTCTACTTATAAAAAGAAAACATGTGATTTCTTTGCAAGTCTAGTTTATTTTGCTTAGCATGAAGATGTCCATATTCTCTATATATGCTACAGTTTTATTATGGAAAGTTTTTATTTCTCCTTCAAATAAGGATAGCGTTGTAGGGTACACTAATCGAGGCTGACAAATACTACCTTTCAGAGCTTGAATTATGCCCTTTTTTATTTCTATGGGGTTGTTATTACATAGGATGGACTTGTCACTTCTCTGCAGCCTTCAATATTCTTTCTTTGTTCTATATATTTAGTGTTTGAAGTGTAATATGTCTAAGGTATTTCTTCCCCACTTTTACCTGGTTAATTGTAAGTTTCTGTCATTTGATCAATGCTCTTTCTCAAGGCTGGAGAAGTTATGCTATTAAATATGCTTGTTAATTTTTAATTCTTCTTGTCTTCTACATCAACTATTATAGATTTTATTTTTCAAAATAGTGTCTTTTTACCTTATAATTGTGTTTTCAGCTTTTCTTCTTCCTCTTAGGAAAAACCAGGGATAGGCATGGAACGCTTCCCTTCCTATGTTCTGTTGGCTTGGTTTCTCTGTGCTTTTATGCCTTTCTGTGCCCCTTTTCATCTCCCCCTCTATCTTTAACATCCATTTTCCTCTGTGTTTCTAGTGAGCTTCTCACTTCATCCACTCTCTAGCTTGTGTTGATTTCGGTAACAAGTGAGAGTTAGCAGCTAGATGTGAATATCCAATTTTCCCAGCACAACTTGTTAAAGAGACTATATTTTCTCCAAGGTAGATTACTGACATCTTTGTTTTTTAAAAAGCATATAGTTTTAGGTGGTAGCTCTGTGGGATTATTTCTAAGAGCTATATTTTATTCTATTGGTCTACTGTGTATTGTTTTGTGCCAGTATGATGCTGTTTCTGACTTGGAATCTATAATTTGTGAAATAATGTTGTTATACTCTTAGCCATACTTCTGTGTCCAAATTATTTTGTGTATTTGAAACCTTTTGTGCTTCCTTATGAATTTTAGTTTTTTTTTTTACAGTGAAGAATGTTATTTGGACCTCTGATTGGCACTGCAATGTGGCTATAGATAGCTTTTAGCAAGATAGCCAATGTTTAGAAAATTCATTCTGCTTAGCTCTGAACATGGGAAATTTTCACACTTTTCATGTTATCTTCAATTTCTTTCCTCAGTATTTTATAATAGAAGCTTTTACAGACTTGCTTGGGCTTGTTCCTAGAGAGTTTATATTGGAATGAGTCTATTATGGGTAGAATAGAATTGACTTTTAAGATTTTTCTTCCCATCAAATTTGCTGTAGGTGTATAAAAAGCTACTAATTTCATATTCTAGGCTAGTGCTCTACCACTTGAGCCACAGCTCCACTCTTGGCTTTTCTTCTTACTTTTGCTATTAAAATGGAAATATGAGTCTTATGAACTTTCCTGCCCAGCTGGTTTCAAACCAGAGTCATCAGATCTCAGCCTCCTGAGTAGATAGGATTACAGGCATGAGCCACAGGCACATTGCTCAAGTTTCTTTCTTTATCCCTTTTTTTCTTTTTCTGTTCCTGAGGCTTGAACTCAGGGCCTTGGCACTGTCTTTGTGCCTCTTTGTGCTCAAGGCTAGTGCTCTTCGATGACACCCTTTCTGGCTTTTTCTGAATAGTTTATTGGGGATAGGTGTCTCACTGACTTTCCTGCCTAGGCTGGCTTCGAACTACAATCCTTAGATCTCAGGCTCCTAAGTAGCTAGGATTATAGGCATGAAGCAAGGGCACATTTTCCCCTCATATAATTTTCTTTAAATTGCCCTTAACTCTTAACTACCATTGATATCCTCTCTGTTAAGAGTGCTGTCATGCTCTTTATTCTCTGTATAGAGAACAAATAGGAAACTAAAAAAAATCTCTATTTGTTATTTTAAAAATTAAATTAAATGGAAATACTTAATTTGAAGAGAGCATGAATGACCTGAATAAGTGCAGTTATGCATGGTCATATACCCTTACTTTGTAGGCTAATATCAAATCTTTAAAAAGAAAATTGAGCAACATTGCTATGAAAGAATCTATAAAAGGTCAGGTCCCAACATTTACCTATCCCTATGAAAGCATAAAAGTAAGAGCAATTATCTCTTAGTCTGTTGGGAGCCAAAGTCTCAGGACTTTGATTTGTTTTTAGAAGAATGATAATAAGACTGAAGAAAATTGAGAAATCACTCACATTAATAAAAAAAAAAAAAGCAATAGAGTCTGAATATACAAGATACCTGTGCTATTGACAACAAAGGCCCATAAATGTCCAGCAGAGGACTCAGAGTAAGAAGTACATGAACTACTTGGTTGATTCACTATCAGAATTTCATGCTTCCTTTTCTTTGTATATTTTCAGAACCTGGCTACTCAGTTTCCTATTTGATATTCTTCAAAAATCTTCCTTTCCCTTTAAATTAGCCGGAATTAACTTTGTTGCTTGGGAATTAGTTAAGTGGAGATCAATTAACAAAAAATCCACTGAAGGATATAAAATAACTCAATATTTCCTATAAATAGTGTATTTAACTTAATAAGATATATGTGATTTAAATTACATGAACATTTTTCAATAATTATTTCTTCTGATTTAAAAGAAATACATGAATACTTCAGAGGCTGTTATGCATATATTTTTAAAAGGTTATTATTTATGGATCTTAACAAATTAAAATTGAGTTAGGTGATATATAATCAATCATTGAAATAGTTTCCTCAGTGATGTGGCTTATTAACAGTTGAACGTATAGATTCAAGAGAAGCTATTAAGAAACATTAATTTCCATTTCTTTAAATTTATTGCAGGGCTCTATCTTACATTTAAACTTCAAGATTTAAAGTTTATTTCATCATATGTCGATTTGGTAAGCCAGAAAGACATAAGGGGTGAATGACCCAACTAGTATAAGGGGCTATAAAATGAAATATTATTTGATACTAAAGCAATGTGTTTAGTGCAAATATTGTTGTTCAAATATTCCTCACACAATTTAAATGATGAAAGATGATCCAAGAAGGAATTTGGTCAGCAAACGACACTACTGGAAACCTAGAGAAATAACCAGTATAGTTTTTGCTTATATTTAAATCTTCAATTAACATATGGGAATGAGAGTCTGTTGGAGACCAGGAAGAAAAGACTAGCATCATAATGAACCGTAAACATCTTTACCATAGTATGAAACTATTATGAACATAATAAACTTTTAACTCTTCCATTTCCCACCCCAAGAGAGGTTCAGGGGATTAGGCAAAAGATAGGAGGCACGTGGAAGAAAGAGAAGGTTACAAGATGTAAGTACCTTGCGTTTTAGAGATTATAATCAGGACAGAGAACTGTATTACTCAGTCCACTGGAAAAAACAATCACAGGGACCTGATGATCCAGTACTGTTTGTCCACCAGGAAGGTCTCTCCATTAGCCCCTTCAGTTTTGGGAAATCTCTGCCCTAGAGTCAAGGATCACCACCCAAAGGTACTCATTTCCTGATCTGTATCTTTTCTTTTATTGACATCTCTGTGTGAAAAGAGAGTAGGAAATGAACCAATGGCCTTTGAAAAATACCCCTTACCCTTTCTTCTTGGTCTTTTCAAGACAAAACTAGTGAGGCAAACAAGAGGAACAATATAAATAAGCCCAAGTTTTTTTTTTTTTTTGAGTGGGATTTAACTAAAACCTAATCACACTAAAGGAGGTGCCACATACTTTTTAAGCACCCAAGAATTAATCACCATTGGTACTAGGCAAGTGGGAAGTTTATTCATCTTCTATTGTCCATGTTTAGGGCATCCTAAGTATTCTGCTTCTAACCTTCTTATCATCTTAGAGCAATAAGACTGACAAGCTTTGATGAACTTTATCTCCATAGATCCTGTAACAATAGAAATTAATGTAGGAAGCATTATCAGAAATCATGGGATAGCTGGCAAACAGCTCTGATCACTGCAAATGAAGTTTCAAACAAACCTGGGAGCACTTTGAGTTCTTTTGAAGCAATTTCTAAATCAGAAAATCTTACTCCTAAAAGCCTTTCAGAAAATTAACATGGATCTTGACCAAGGATGATTATTATTTTCCCAAGAGAGACTTATGCCAAGTAGCCTGGCATGTACACTATTCTTCTGACATGCCTCATATATTAAAATTAAAGTCATTGAACTAGTATTATCCAATGCCTACATATAAATATCTGGACATGAGTACAATGAGAACAAAATACACACTTCCTTTGGAATTAACAATATGATGTTTCCAAAATAAATTTTCTTGAGGAAAAATATTCAGATAAAGCTTGAATACTAAAATTTTCTAATAGATACCATTGTAAACTTATGACATCTCACTGATTATTTTCACATTTATTCAGATGAGTTGTTTAGAATGAAACTTAAAGGGTTATTTTCACTATTAAATCTCTCATTGAAGTTTTGGTTGTTGTTTTTCTTAGGACAGGGCCTCTCTGTGTAACCCAGACTGGCCTTTTCATTTGTTATTTTCCTGCCTCAGGCTCCTTAGTGCTTAAAGACTGTGTGTGGCCATTGCCTATGTATAAATTTCATAGACAATGAGTAGAAGTGATCTGGAAACTTCTTGACTCCTAAGACTTCTAAATCTGTGCCACTATACCTGGCTCTTATGTAAATTCTTTAAATAAGGAAAGCTGATGGAAAACATCAGCTGCACATCCACCATTTACCATTAAGAAATTTTAAATTCTACTGCATTTGTCAGTGGTTTCAAATGTATTCAATTTCTCGTAAGACAAAATTGTGGGTTTTCTGCACAAATAAAAAATGAAAAATAAATATGAGCAAAAATACAATCCTATAGTACATGTAGGTTAGCGTTTTATATAAGACTGAATTTTACATGGAGAAACATTGAAATATTATAATAGTCTAAACATTTAGTGTTACCTTTGTAATTTACAAATAAAGGCATTGAGACAAAACTTGCTTGAGTAACTCACTCAAGGCCTTTCATGAAAGTGACAGGGTTAAGAGATAAACTGAAAGCTGGGAGGGGGGAGGGGAATATGAGGGGCAAGGTAACAAACAGTACAAGAAATGTATCCAATACCTAACGTATGAAACTGTAACCTCTCTGTACATAAGTTTTATAATAAAAAAAGAAAAAAAAAGAAATTGTGTGTGATCATTGCCTATGTATAAATTACATAGACAATGAGTAGAAGTGATCTTGAAATTTCTTGATTCCTAAGATAACTGCAGTCTCTCTTGCTGATGTATGTCTTGCCCTGTTCTGACTGTGACATTATTCTCGATGCTCATTGGCATTGGGAGATTAACCATAGCTCTGGCATTTGAAGGAAATCTGACAATGATAAAAATTAATGAAAATATTTTTGTTTTAGTAGGAATCCTTTGGCTATATGAAATAACAAAAAAAAAGGATTTCATTGAAAAGCTACGGTGTAGTTTGTATACTCAAATTGAAAATTTGAACAAATAAAATTGAGTATTAAAAGGAATTAGACAAGCAGTCTTGGGAATTCCAGGTAAGCACTTAAGGAGAGCATCTTTTACAAACTGATAATGGAATAAATTTTATCATCTGTAACTTCATTAGAGATTCAGATTCCTGGGAAAGAAAATTTGATTGACTTATCCCGTAATAGCCTGGGAGAAGAAAAGTCTGAATTTAACAGTCCCACAGCTACCACAGGATTTGAAGAAAGCTGAGCAAGAAAGAGTAACAGATGCCAAGTTCTATTTTCATCTTAATGTGGTAACATAAGCTCAGAAGTCAATAACTTCTTAAATATCTAAAATGTAATCTTCATATTGGCAAGTCCGTGGCCTGGAATGTCTTAATAAGTATGTGGTTGAAATGTATTAAGTTTGCAAAAATATTTCTTTGATTTTCAGATTTTCAAATTTAGCTAAACACAAGATGTCTTTGCTACAAGGTCTTAGTTCTCATATGGATGCAAAAAGACAATATCAAATTAATGTGAGAGATAAGACCAAGTTTTTGAAAATGTAGAATTTGTTGTGGATCAAAATACTGAGATACAGAATTAGAAACATCAACTCCATGTAGGATATAGGAATAAGTACAACTACAAAGATAGTTAAGCCAAGATCAAAGTTGGTGAGAGGTGAGGGGTGAGGGCACACAGTAAAGGAATAAGTGTTTATGTGAACAAATTGGCTCTAACAGTAGGGCTACTGAAAACTTCATATGGAGTTTGCAAAATACGCATATGCTAATAGCACTATGAAAGTGAAAATCTTGAGGAGATATTAGAAAAAGAATTAGTGTTTTATTTTCCTTAATTACATTGGGATAGTCTGCAGGATTGTTATAGTGGATTGTTTTAGTGAAATCCCACCAGAAGGAGGTGTTTAAGACTTTAGATATCTTGATATGGTCCCATTCATTCACCCTTTGAGAGCAAGGATGATACTTCCAAAATTCTATTCTTCCATTGAAAGTTACATAATTTAATTTCCACTAAGCATATAAATGAGTTAAAAACAGGGATTTGTTAAATGCTTGCAATGAGCTAGACTCTGTAGAAATCTAAATTGGAAAAAAAAATAGACTATGCCATCTCGTGGATGTTTGATTTTTGCTAATAGTACTTGGTGTGGCTGATGAGTTCTAAACTTTGATAATTTAGCAATTCTAGGGTAATACATACTCTCCTTTCCAGAGAGAGGAAGAAAGAGAGAGAGAGAGAGAGAGAGAGAGAGAGAGACAGAGAGAGACAGAGAGAGACAGAGAGAGACAGAGACACAGAGACAGAGAGAGAGAGAGATTTCTTAGGGTGGTGCTCTAATAAGAGACCTTAACCTGACCACAGCTGACTCTACCCCAGGGTGAGGATCTGGTGGAGCAAAACCAAAAAGAGTTTTTTTGTTTTTTTCCCAAGAGATAACAAGGAAAATTAATTTGTATCCTGAGAAGAGCAGAGCTGAAGAGGACATTGAGACTCATGTCTCCAAAGTTATGAAAGCTCAAGGGGATTGAAGTCTGAAGCTATCATACTTCTAAGTGGGTAGAAAACTATAAAAAATGAATGTGGCTTAAGTGAACCTTATTGGTAGAGCCTAAGAGGGCTTCTGGACAAACAGAGTAAGTCCATCTAGAAGACTTCAAATTTCATTCTTTTTTTAAAAAAAATTCTTATTGTAAGCTATCACAAGAAATGTACTCACTGCCCTATTATGTAACTGTACCCCTTTTGCACAACACCTTGTCAACAAAATTTAATTAATAAAAAAAAATACATCCTTGCTAAAATGGAAAAAAAAAAAGAAGTAGGTCTTTGCCAGGAGGGGTAGTACATACTTGTAATCCTAGCACTCAGTAACTGAGTTTCCATCTTTCAGAAAGTAAAGAATGTACACCAACCAGGAAAAAAATTAAAAAAATTCTTATTGTCAAGGTGATGTACAGAGGGGTTACAGTTACATATGTAAGGTAGTGAGTACAATTCTTGTCAAACTTGTTACCTCCTCCCTCATTTTTCTCCCATCTTCCCTCCTCCCCAATTCCTCCCACCCTCCAGGGTTGTACAGTTAGTTTACAACATATTGTCTTGTAAGTATTGTTGTTGCATTGGTTCACATTCTGTTTACCCTTTGTCTCACCATTTTGATGTTCCCCCTCCCTTCCCTAATTCAGACCAAGAAATATACAATACCCAGGGCTCTTATTCTAGACTTCAAAGAATCCTCCCAATAAGCAGAATAAAACCCATGGTGAATTAAAAGAAATATACACCCAGGTATATCACATTGATACTAAATAACACTGAAAACAAAGACACCTTTGAAAGAAAAGAAAACAAATACGGACTTTTACAGAAACATTTCAGTAACATCATCAGAAGACTGAGTAGTTATGTTGGTAAGATTTAAAAAACAGAACTAAAATGAAACCTATTCCTTTAAATTTCTTTAAATTATGAGGAAAAGGTGAAAATGTTTTCACACCAACTACAAGAGTTAAGTATATGCTCAATTCACTAAAGAAAATTTTCAAACAAATTCTATTTAAGCAAAAAGAAATCTCAGATAAAATTTCTGAGGTTTGCAAGGTGGTAAGACCAATAAGTTGGTTTTCAAAAGATGTAAATATAAACACAAAGGTTTTCTAAATTATATACTTTGAGATTCAGTAATATTTAAGTACTTTAAAATACTTTAAA
The DNA here is from genome assembly GCF_023159225.1 of Perognathus longimembris pacificus. NCBI lineage: Eukaryota > Metazoa > Chordata > Mammalia > Rodentia > Heteromyidae > Perognathus > Perognathus longimembris. The sequence goes on along the minus strand of NC_063163.1, from coordinate 25,168,495 downwards.
TTTATTAACTTCTGGGGCTGGGAATATGGCCCAGTGGCAAGAGTGCTTGCCTTGCATACATGAACCCCTGGGTTCGATTCCCTAGCACCACAGATATAGAAAATGGCCAGAAGTGGCGCTGTGGCTCAAGTGGTAGAGTGCTAGCCTTGAGCAAAAAGAAGCCAGGGACAATGCTCAGGCCCTGAGTCCAAGGCCCAGGACTGACAAAAAAAAAAAAAAAGTTATTAAATTTATTAACTTCTAATATATTTTAAACAACATCCTCTGAGTTAGGTTGTATTTTTGCCAACCCTACTTTACAGAAAAGACACAGTTGAAGAGGGGAAATTTTTTCATGGCCCTATCACTAATAATCAGTAGAACCTGGATTTGAACTTCATACACCTGATTTGAATGTTGTTCTTATAGCTATTCTGCTATGCTGTTTCTTTTTTTTTCTTTTAATTTTTTTTTGTGTGTTTTGAGTCTTTATAGACAGAAAGTTGGAGAAATAGCAAACAAAAAGCAGGTCAAGGTTGGCTCACAAAGTTAGCTGATATAAATTCCTGTGGTATCTTCAGGCTGATGAGAATCTAAAGCTGTGTTTTGAGGTTAACCTGTCTTCTCTATTGAGCTACAACAGGATTCCTTTTGTCCATTATAGCTTTATGTCCTGCTTTTATACAAAGGCAGGAAGGGCAGAGAACTATGTGCTTCCTAATTTTCTCCTGCTCCATGGTTCTTTGTATTCTGGACTTTTACAATACCATACTTGTACACTTTGCCGCCTCCTCCTCCTCCTCCCCCTCCCCCTCCCCCTCCTCCTCCCCCTCCCCTCTCCCTCCCCCTCCCCCTCCCCCTCCCCCTCCCCCTCCCCTCCCCCCTCCCCCCTCCTCCCCCTCCCCTCTCCCTCCCCCTCCCCCTCCCCCTCCCCCTCCCCTCCCCCCTCCCCCCCTCCTCCCCCTCCTCCCCCTCCTCCCCCTCCTCCTTGCTATCCCCTCAACTCCTTTATACTCAAGGTTAGCACTGTAGCACTTGAGTGACTGGATATTTTTAGGGGGATTAACTGGAAATAAGAGTCTCATGGACTTTCTTGCTCAGGCTGGCTCCACACTGCAATCCTCAGCTCTCAGGCTCCTGAGTATCTAGGATTGCAGGCGTGAGCCACTGGCACCCAGGTAAGTCTTCCCATTTCTATTACAGCAGTGAATACTTAAGAGATAGGATCCTTAGTAAAACTTGACTTGTGACACTGCTCATCTCAGTAAGCCACACAACACTTATTCACATCTATGGTGTATATTTCATAATAATCATGGACTTTTTCAAGATTACTCTGGAAACAAAGTATCATCCTTTGATAGTAATCTGTCTGATGAATTAAAATTGTGCTGGCCCAGCCAGCAACAGAAGACTAATATAATGAGGATTTTCCAGAGGAACTCTTGAGAATCTTGTTGCATTCAACTTTGGGTATCACAGAGTGAGATTCACACCATAACCTGAGTTTCTTAAACGTGCTATTAATGATTCATCCAAACCTAGACATCATACTTAACATTTACTTCATCTGAAGATCTTCCTTTATCATCACAGTTGGTATATACAAAAATAAATTTAATAAACTCTAATCTGAAACTGCATTTGAGTGTACTAGAGTATTGTCCTAAGAACACTTAATGAGGTTAACAGTGTAGGTTAACAGGAGGATTGCCTACAGAAACAGGGCAGTTGCCTAAGGCTAAGGCAAAAACCACATGTAACTGAAACTGAAGGAGTCAAGTTAGAGAAATAGCGCCAAGAAATAAATGAGTCTCCAAAATAAAAGGGCTAGAAGCAAGAATGTGTTCAACCATAGGGTACACAAATAAGGAGATGAAAGGAAGGAGTCGGTGATGTAAAAAAACAACAAATCTGGACTGTTCTTGGTTCTGGCAGATGCTGAAGACATTGTACAATTTCAGATTTCAGAGGGTAAGATAATCCAAACACTGAGTCAACCACCTCAATATTTTGGATTTGAGAACTCATTTTTTTGATAGATGTATAAGAACAATTAGTTCTTAAAGTTGCCTTCTACTGAAACCCACACATGACTGGGAAATAATCCAACTGCCAATCCTTGGGTTGTAGCTGCAGACACCTTATCAGTGTATTTTCTTTTTTGTTTAGTTAAGGCTATCACAACATTAAGGTTGTTTTGTATTTCCATTTCACAACAGGTAGACACTGATGAAGTGCCACACAATGTGATGTATACAAATAATGCAGATTTTCTCTTGGAATATGAACAGCAGTATCATTTTGGCAACAGTTAGGGAAATCTTCTTGCTAATTACCTACAAAAGACTCAGGCATTATGTATGAATCAGGAATTGGAAGAGGGTGAAGAAACCCCTTATACTCTCCCTGAAATTCTGATTTTTTTTCTTAGATTTGAAAGAAGGAAGGAAGGAAGGAAGGCAGAAAGAAAGAAAAGAAAAGAAAAGAAAAGAAAAGAAAAGAAAAGAAAAGAAAAGAAAAGAAAGGAAAAGAAAAGCAATTAAGTCACCAAACTTGCCCGGCAGACTGATCTTAGTTTGATGGAAAACAAGGTTGTATTTCCCAAGAGCAGATGGGTTACTGCTGGGAAAGAGAGCAAGCTATACTGGTATTTTGAGTCCTAAATTTAATAATTGTGGGATAAAACCCTATAATTTGGGAAAGTAATTGTGATAATGATGTTTACATTTCCTCTAATCATTGTCCTTTTGTTTCTATTTAGCATAAACTAAATTCCTTATGAAATCACAGAGTATCTATCTCAGTAATGTAAAAGGGAACCAAGGGAGATTTCTTTTGTTTTCATTTACTAGATTAGTAATTAAAGAGATAGCATAATTGTAGGGCTATGTTCTAATGATGCTTATGAAAATTATAACAAGAAAATGAAATTTAGACTCCCCAAGTTAGGGTGTTCTTTAAAAAATATCACATTATAAGGTCTGATGTGGTAGCACATCTGTCAATCCCTGCACTTGGGAGACTAAGGCCAGCAGATGAGGATTTCCAGGCAAGCTGGGCTGCAAAGTGAGACAGTCTCAATATATAAATGGATGACAAATGGATGAAAGCATGGATATTTAGATAGAAGATTGATGATAGAGCTATAGATTGAGCAATCTGTAGATAGATAGATAGATAGATAGATAGATAGATAGATAGATAGATAGATAGAACATGGATACATAGATACAAAGATGGATACATACATCAATAGATACACAGATAGATTGATACATAGATTTAAAAAATGTCTATTCCTCCTTCTTTCAACTCATCACCATATATTGGGCCAATGATTTTCACTGGTTGCCACTGTTTTCTTCTCAGAAATATTTTTATTCCCTTTGTGTCTCAGATAGCAGTGATGATGATACCACTAGATATATAAAAATTCACTTAAGAGCAAATCATTTTGAGTTTGTTAAAGTAAACATCTTTTTATAAATTATTGATAGCTGATAGATATTATTTTCAAAAGAATATCAGTGGTTCTAAGAGATTTCCTTTGTATCCCAAACTGTATTTTACTTTATTTTTTAAATAAAACACAATAGTCTTGGTTCCAGAAAACTTTGTCATAGGGCAGCAATTTCATTCTGTAATCTTATAGGTAATTATATTGTTTCATAGAACTCACTAAGGACCTGAAGATAGGAAGAAAGAGTTCATTGTCTGCATCTTATAGAAAACATTTAAAAATACTTACTTCTGCAATTTTCAGCCTTGTCACATACAATAATAATTTATAGACAATACAATTTTTGTTAGAAAATGTTAGAGGGCTTTTGCATAGACTCTATATGGTAGACAATCTTAAAGAATGTCATCTAAGAACCTTCAAAGTTGGAATATTAAGACAGATAGTATACAGCTCTTCAGAGTGAGTGCTAATGCCATGAAAGGCTTTGTTATTCCATTTGTGAGATTGGACAATGACTGATGGAGCTGGTGATAAAGAGCTCTTAATATCCCTGGGAGTTCAGCTCCTTTCCTAATTCTAACTGATGTGCATAGAGTGAAGTACCTTATTATAATATTTACCAAGTGACTGTGCCAGCACAAACCAGACTTTGTGAAGGGAAAAGATTCTTTTATTATTTTGCTTTATGATATTATTGGTTCAAAATGAACTGACATTAATTAGTATATGGATCATGAAGACTAATTGATCCAAACATGCCCTGTAAAGTGCAATTTGAGATAGAAGAGTTTTGATTCAGAAAGGGATCGATTATCAGCTTCATACCTATATATCTAAGACCAGACTGGCACTGCACTGTTTTGAGATTTTTTTTTTAACCAAGTCATATATCTCTTATCCAGAAAAAATAATATTCTGGAATATATCTGCTTGACAAAAAAATCTTAAAATTATTAACTAAGAGATCTGTCTGCAAAAGATTATGGTAAGACATAGTTATGAATCTATAGAATTTCTCAAAGGCAACTTGATTAAAATATTTAAGGCTTTCTCCTTTGGTTCAGACAAACTTAACCAGTATTTTGAACTGACAGTTGAAATTCTTTCTTTTTTAGCTTAAGGCAAATCCATTTTAGGGAATAGATTATTTTCTATTATATTCCAGTATAATGATCATAAGAGCAGATCTTAATAGGCATTAATTTATCTCTGTAGATTTCTAAATTCTAGAGACTATAACATTCACTATGGAGATGCAGATCAATTGGACAGAGCCAAGACTTTTGGTACTCGAGGTGAAGATCTGCTTGACCAGAATTAATTCACATACCCTGTACATGTTTACTTAGTGTGTTTTATATGATAGGCATTTTTTTTTAATCTTTGGAGATACAAAAATGTAAATAAAATTAAAAAAACCTAAATTGTCAGGTTGTATTAGTTTTCCAAGCTGCTGCAACAAGTTACCACAAACTCATGGCCTAAAACAATAGAATGTTATTAATTTATTCCCTCATAAGTATACAGTTCAAAAGCTTTGTTCATATCTCTGTGCCCCATTTGAATGACCCAGAGGGAAGATTCTTGCCCTCTTCTACTAGCCAGTAGCTCCTGGCATTCCTCCATTTGCTGCAAAACAAAACAAAAACAACAAAAAACTCACTCTCTCCCTCTCCCTTTCCAAGACCTTCTTCACTTTGCCTCTGTAACCTCTCTTCTTCTAAAGGCACCATCACTGGATATAAATCGAGCATGAGTCCACCTTTTGATTCTTAACTAATTACAACTACAAATACCCTATTTTCAAATGAATTACATTCTAAGGACACAAATGGTGATGAATTTTGAATGGGATGTTATTCAACACACTATATCAAAACAGAATTTTATTTTTTTTTCAAATTTTTATTATCAAACTGATGTACAGAGAGGTTACAGTTTCATACGTTAGGCATTGGATACATTTCTTGTACTGTTTGTTACCTTGTCCCTCATACCCCCCTCCCTCCCCCCCTTTCCCTTCCCCCCCCCCAGGTGTTCAGTTCACTTACACCAAACATTTTTGCAAGTATTGCTTTTGTAGTGGTTTCTCTTTTTTTACCCTGTGTCTCTCAAATTTGGTATTCCCTTTGAATTTCCTACTTCCAATACCAGTAAACACGGTTTCCAATATACTCAGATAAGATTACAGAGATAGTGTAGGTACAACCACAGGAATGTGATACAAGAACATCATCAATAATAGAAGCTACAGATACACATAGGATGTTGAAAGTAGTTACAACTGTGATATACCAATTGTTTCCATAACATGGAGTTCATTTCAATTAGTATCATCTTATGTGTTCATAAGGGTATAGGTATTGGGACTTGTGATGCTCTGCTATGACTTGCCTAAACCTGTACTAATTATTCCCAATAAGGGAGACCATAGAGTCCATGTTTCTTTGGGTCTGGCTCACTTCACTTAGTATAACTTTTTCCAAGTCCTTCCATTTCCTTACAAATGGAACAATGTCATTCTTTCTGATGGAGGCATAAAATTCCATTGTGTATATGTACCACATTTTCCTGATCCATTCGTCTACGGAGGGGCATCTGGGTTGGTTCCAGATTCTTGCTATGACAAATTGTGCTGCGATGAACATTGTTGTGCTGGTGGCATTACTGTGATTTTGTTTGTGGTCTTTTGGATAGATACCCAAAAGTGGGGCTGCTGGGTCATAGGGGAGTTCTATATTTAGCCTTCTGAGGAATCTCCATACTGCTTGCCAGAGTGGCTGAACCAGTTTACATTCCCACCAGCAATGAAGTAGGGTTCCCTTTTGGCCACATCCCCTCCAACAATTGTTATTATTAGTTTTCTTGATATATGACATTCTTGCTGGGGTGAGATGGAATCTCAATGTTGTTTTGATTTGCATTTCCTTTATGGCCAGTGATGTAGAGCATTTTTCATATGTCTCTTGGCCATTCTCATTTCCTCATCAGAGAAGTTTCTTTGTAAGTCTTTAGCCCACTTGATGAGGGGGCTATTGGTTCTTTGCGGTTTTGTTTTGGAAGAAGGTAGTTTTTTTAGTTCTGCATATATTTTAGAGATGAGGCCTTTGTCTGTTGAATGTCCGGTAAAGATCTTCTCCCAGTCTGTGGGCTTTCTGTTTATCTTGCGAGCTATGTCCTTTGCCGTGCAGAAGCTCTGCAGTTTGATGCAGTCCCATTTGTCCAACCTTTCTTTTATTTGTAGCCTTTCTGGGTCTTTGTTAAGGAAGTTCGGTCCTGCGCCAAGGAGCCCAAGTGTTTCTCCTACTCCTTCCTTTAGTGTTTTCAGGGTGTCTGTCAAAACAGAATTTTAAAGAGTACCCCAGTAGAGGCATAAAATTCCATTGTGTATATGTACCACATTTTCTTGATCCACTCATCTACTGAGGGGCATCTGGGTTGGTTCCATATTTTAGCAATGACAAATTGTTCTGCGATAAACATAGTTGTGCTGGTGGCTGTAGTGTGGTCATGCTTGTAATTTGGGGTAGATGCCCCAAAGTGGAGCACCTGGGTCACAGGGGAGCTCTATGTTTATCCTTCTGTTTTCCATAGTGGTTGAACAAGTTAACACTCCCACTAACAAGGAGGTAAGGTTTCCTTTTGGCCACATCTCCAGCATTTGTTATTATTAGTTTTTCTGATAATGGACATTCTCACTGGGTTAAGGTGGAATCTCAGTGTAATTTTGATTTGCATTTCTTTTATGACCAGTGAGATAGAGCCCTTTTTCATGTGTCTCTTGGCCATTCCCATTTCCTCTGCAGAGAAATCTCTTTTTAGGTCTTTAGCCCATTTGTTGAGGGAGCTGTTGGTTCTTTGAGGGTTTGTTTTGGAGGAATTTAATAGAATTCTATGCCTCTATCAGAAAGAATGACATCACCCCATTCATAAGGAAATGGAAGGACTTGGAAAAGAATCATACTGAGTGAAGTAAGTCAGACCCAAAGAAACATGGACTCTTTGGTTCCCCTCATAGGCAATAACTAGTACATGTCTAGTATGAGCAGAAGATTGCAATAGCTCAAGAACTATGTCAGTATGAACACATAAGATGGTCATAAGCAAAATGAACTTCAAGTTATAAAATCAAGTGGCATATCACTATTATAGTTACTTTCAACACACCATGTGAAACCGTTCCCTTCATTTTTTTTTGTTCTTCTTTTTCCATATTCCTTTCATGTGGTTTTGCCCCTGATAGCACTGTAATTGATTTTAATACCCTGGATATTATATATACGTGTATTGAAATTAGGAAAGGGAATGGAAATCAAAATTGAGAGACAAAGGATAAAAAGACAAACCAATGCAGCAGAAATACTTACAAAACATTACAGTGTAAACCAACAGTATAACTCATGGAGGGAGAGGTGAATGGGGAGGGAGGAGGTGGGGGGGAAATGAGGGAGGAGGTAAGAAGTTGGATAAGAAATGTACTCACTGTATTATGGCTGAAACTGTAACTCCTCTGTACTTCACTTTGACAATAAAATAAATCTTAAAACGTACTTGAGAGTCTATACTGTATCAAAAGCATTTTTTTCTTTTAAATCGCCTTCTTGACATCATGGACAGCCCCACCTCCAACTGTTTAGCAATTGTCATTAAGCTTAAAGGATAAGGAAAAAGGTCAGTAATATTTTTCAGAGGAGCAAAAACTGAAGAAATAATATGGGTAAAACCGGGCCATAGTTGTTAGAATCATCATTGGATTGTGAATATTTGCAATCTTCAGTGTCACATTTTCTATTATAATCTTCAGTTACAAAGAGATTTGTAGGACAATTTTAATCAATTGTATTGAAACCAACTTCATTATGTAAATGTCGATTTCGCTCAAACAGAAATAAAAGATGCAAGAATTATGAGTCACAAAAAAGTACCCCAATAATTTTAATATAAAATCATGCTATGAAAAATGATATGGGACACACAAAATTAGCAAAGGAGAAGATTGTGGACACAAAGTAGTTTGAAAAGCAAAATAAAATGTACTTTGCAGGGAAAAAATAGCAAAAACAAACAAATAAGTAAGTAAATACATAAAATAAAGCTGCAGATATAAATGGCTAGTTCATGAAGCTCTGAGGCAATAAACAGGCTACAGTTGAAAGGTTTAAAATTGGAACAGCATACTTCTGTTGATATTGTCTTTGCAAGATCACCTCTAGCTAAATGCAAAAGGAAGAAGTTAAGATTAGAAACAATATGAATTCAGAAGTAATGGATTATACTTCACAGTGATCAATTAGTCACACTCAGCACATTATCACTCTTCAAAGCATTAAGTCCAAACTTGGCCAAGGGTTGGACACAGTGCTCAAGGCCTATCACAAACTGTTCATGTCATTCTACCCTTAAGATAAATGTGGCTGAATTTGGCCAGTGGTCAGGAAGTGACACTGAATTGGTGATGCCTTAGATATGGATAGTTGAGGAGAATACTGAAGGATGAAGGTCAATCTTCCAGCCCCCACACTAGGTGAAAGCAGAACCATTAGCAGAGGTGAGAGAAGAGAGAGGGAGTGAATTTCATGCATTCAGTTTTCTATAAATGAATCTGAGCTGTCTGCAGCACATTCAATTTAATGTGGTCAATAAAACATTTGATATTAGGCCTGAAGTCAGGTCCAGGTAAAAGAAAAGATGTGTATGACATATTAACACAGAGCAACTGATGCTTGGAGACCAGATTGCTAGTGTCATAATCTCCTTGGAAAAAATCTCTTCAGTAACCTGCTTCATTTATGTTTTAGTAGATGTCTCCTCCTACCTACTGGATTTTCAGTCTCTTACTCTTCTTCAGACATTTGTTTTTCATGAATGCTTTAGGAAAAGTCAGCACTTAGGTAAAAATATTTCCAAAGGATAACTAATATAAACACAGATTGTATAATTTTTTTCTCTTTTCCCTTCTTCTGGCCAGCATAGATTTCCTCTGTGAGTATGTCTGTTATTTTCAATATAGCACATCTGGACATCCTTTCCTGTATTTATAGTTTTTCTAAATTCTACTTATGTACCAAAAAAGTCAGTATACTGCTTTTCTTATTCAGTTCCAGATAGGATCTAGTAAAAAAAAAAAAAAAAAAAGCTGCATTTGTGGACATTGCATTCACATGCTTAGTGATGATAATTTTGATGAGACAGTGTTTTCAAGTTGAATATACACCAAAGAAACATAATATGACTCCCCTAGGATTGTAATTACATTTATATAGCATAAAAAGGAAGTGAAAAAGACACCCAAAACAAATATGATTAGTGAATAATTTTGCTTTCTTTTGAAAGTAATTTTTCTTGTACAATTGCACTTACACCTGCTTATACTAAGCTCTTTTCACCATGTTGATGAGTAGGGAGCAATGAATGTGATCTGAGTGGTATTCTACCATTTCAAATCTGGTAACTTTATGCTTTCCAGCTCCAATCAGAAGAGAGCAGAGAAGTAGGCAGGACAGCTTTGTCTTAAATCTCAGAATCTTGGCTGTAAGAAATATAAAACTACATGCATCAAGAATATATATATTTTTTCTTTATTCAAACCCAACTTTATTTTTTTCTGATATCTCAGCCTGGGCTTAGGATGGTGATTAAACTTAACACATGAATCACTTTCTTCAACTTCAAAGACATTTAAATAATTATTAAATAATTATTCTATATAATGCTTCTGCACGATAGGCATTTTTGTTTCCATCCCATTAAACAGACCTAAACACTGAGGGGCAGTAGCTAAGGAGGTAGCCTATGATCGTGAAACATTATAAAAATAACAACCTTTTAAAAATCTTCACCATCTTTTCTCTTCTTAAGTTGATCTCATTCTATGGACTTTAAGATATAAAACAGAGATTAGGAAAAAAATATTTAACTCTGATGTTTTCAAAGGAAAGAAAAAATTTCACACCTTTTTAACTGCCACTCAGCTGCAGGTAAAGGATTTAACAGCTTGTGGAGTGCTAATTAGAGCCCATTATACCTTGATTGACCTGCATTGGCAGAAACTGCCTGTGTCCTTGCAAGATGGAGATTTTCCTTCTTCACACAGTTCTGGTTCAGGAAACTTGATTTCCTTTCTGAGGAGGCAGTGATAATTCAGTGGCAGCAGACAGAATTGGGCTGAGTCAATCAATATTTAAAATAGAACTTTATCTGTGCATACTTTGAGAATAATAAGCACTGAATTCTGTTCAATATTTGTAATGGCCCAAATATTATCACACTCACTTGCATGAAGAAATAGAAAATTGAGGTTCATTATCTTCCTTAACTTCTTCATTAACAAAGTCAAAGAATATCTAAGAAAAAAATATCTGTATTTGCCCTTCATGGCGTTTGATATTTACTATTTGGAAAAGAAATCAAGTATGTATATTTACATGGCAAATTCTCTGTACTCAATTGGTAAAATGAGCTTTTCTGAATGAGTATATATGTAGGGTGAAAGTGTCCTCTTTTTGTTTTGTTTGATTATTTTCTTGATGGTCTAAAGGGATTTTTCTCATGTCTCTGATAATTAATTTTAATGATGTTCTGTACACGGAGTTGTTCACTCAATTTTCCTTAGTCCCACATTTCTCTTTGCTATTTGCCTAGAAGCCTACCACATACAAATGCATTTAGTTCTGCCACACTCTCCTATTACACAAATAATCCCATTTCCTATATTCCTAACACCTTACTTCTACGTCTTTAGGCTAAATATTTGAAGAAATATTAGAAAGAAACACTGGAAATCTTAAAGTATTATTTTCATTTTTAGGACTTTGGGAAAATGCACTTCACATAGAATTTATTACCATAATTATTTCTAAGTGTATAATTCACAGACCTTAAATACATTCATTTTGTTGTAAAACCATCTATTTCAGAAACTCTTCATCTTGCAAAAGAGCAACTCTGTATCTACTTAGTGGAAAAATAACATTGGAAACTATCATTCTCTTTGTTTTTTTTTTACAATTTTGACTATTCTAGGTACTTCATGTAAATGAAACCATATAGTGTCTTCTTGTGGGTGGCTTTTTTCACTATGATATTCCCCAGGTTCATATACAGATGAGATGTCAAAAGTTCCTTCCTTAAGGCTGAGCAATATTTCATTGTATGTATATACATCATTTTGCTTATTCATTTTCATTTATAGACATTTGGGTTGTGTTTGTTTTCATTGTGAATAATGCTATTATGAATGTCAGCATGCAAATACTTCTTGGAGACTGATTTTGATTCTAATGGATATATAGTGTTTTAGGACATGCATGTCACTTCAAAGACTGCACCTTAGCATTTGAGAGAACAGTAGAAGCCAGAAGGCCTCTCTGGTCATCTTCTACCATATTCTCTCTCTCTCTTATTTTTTTTTTTTTTTTTGTGGCCAGTCCTGGGGCTTGGACTCAGGGCCTGAGCACTGTCCCTGGCTTCTTTTTGCTCAAGGCTAGCACTCTACCACTTGAGCCACAGTGCCACTTCTGGCCGCTTTCTGTATATGTGGTGCTGGGGAATTGAACCCAGGGGCTCATGTATGGGAGGCAAGCACTCTTGCCACTAGGCCATATCCCCAGCCCTACCATATTCTCTTGAAGCAGACCATAAAAAACTTATGAACCTCCTCTAAAGTAAATATTCAATTTGTAAATATTTAATTCTAGAAAGTCATTTTATATAACTGTAATGTAAAAATCTTATTTTAGAAACAATTTTCCTGGTTCATAGTATATGGGGGTTGAAGCCTATGGTTTATTGCCAGGACAGACATCATTGTAGCAGAAGTATATGAAAGAAGAGGAGCCCATTCATCTTATGGCAGACAGGAAGTAGGGAGCAGAGAAGAGACTGGGACTTAGGCATAACCATTAAAAGTTACATCTCTAATGACCTACTTTTTCCAGGTAAGGTCTTCCATTTTAAAAAGTTTTCATCTCCTTCCAAAATAGCACCACCAAGCATTGAACACATGAACCTATGGAAGGTATTTCTTACTCAAGCCATAATGGTTTGTGTTTCCATATCTTTATTGATAATTCCATTCTGTGCCTATATTGACCTTTTCCTTTCTCCAACTCTTCCTTTAGACCTTTAAATATTTAATATGATTATTTTAAGCCCTTTGTCTAGTAGAGCCCCTACTAGATATTTTTTACAAGGAGAGTTTCTGTTGGATTTTACTTTTTTCTTGATCTCAATGAATATTTATTGAATAAGCACTCAGTGCCAAATATTGTTTAACAAGTGGGAATAGTAACACTATCTTCACAGCATCATAAGATAAGATATTCACCCTAGTTTTTGAAGATGGCAAGAAGACAGGAATAGGTAAAGTATCTCATGCAAAGTGACAAAACTGGTAATAGAGATAGTTTCTGCCTGAAATTTAAAAAAAATCTTGCTTTAGAAACCGCAAACATTATCATGATGCTCTCTTTAAGCTTCAAATAAAGCCTAAATTTTAAAATTATTGCCAAAGATATCCTAACTCAGCTCTAAATCTCGAGACTGAAATGCTTATTCAGTTTATTTCTTATACAATAGAACATTCCATTAGGACAAAATTCATCATTATGCTACATCTTTGCTGTTTGGCTTTTTTTTTTTCCAAACTGTGATTTATTCTATTTTGTCACCTGTCCAATCACAGTGAGTTAAGGTGGGGAGATACTTTGTCAAAAATCAGGAAAGCCTGTAACCTCTCCAATTTCCAAGGACATGCATGGCTTTCTTTCCCTTGAGCTTCCTGCAGAGAATAGGGCATTTTATATTATATACAGTGTATTTCCATGGAGCCAGGTTCAAACATACAATGAAGGATGCAAGAGGCATCAATAAACTGAAGGGGTTTTAGTAAAACCACTTACTGTAAGTGTGACAGACTTGCATGGAAGGGTGACAGTATAAAGTACTCAGAAAAATAGCTGGCTCCCACTGTTTTATCTCACTCACACTAAAGTTATTCCTGAAAATGAAAGTGCTTGGTAAGGCCAAGGATTTCCTTCTATAAGACCTGTGGCTATTAAGGAATTGAAAAATGGGTGTGTCATTAGGCAGAGAGTGAAAGGAGGAGAAATCAGTTCAAACACTATAGATCACATTACCAAGGTATACAAAGATTTGTCTTTAGCACATCAATTAACAATCTACCTGTGTTTTTATCTGTATTTTTTTTTTCATGGAAGCAATGTTCACAGTTGATATCTGAGCTCTTAGTAAAATGCTTGCCATAAAACAGGATGTGTGAGGGGCTTCTTATGGAATAATGGAAAAATGGAAATGAGTGTCAAAATGATATCATGGTTTCAAAACATTGTTGGTACAAGTGCCTGACAGGCATCCTTGACACACTCTATAATGACATAGTAAGAAAGCAAAAATAATGTGACAATGACTTTCTATAGGACTTATGAAGAATAACTGGGTGAGAGCTGTGCTCCACATGCTGATCTCAAGCAGAAGATGCATTTTCTGCCCAAGACATCAATATTTATGAGATTTATTGATCATCTTGTCGTGCTTAAAATATGTGCTTAACAGTGTATTTAAGGATCAATTGGAGTCACAGGGACACGTGTGTGAGAGAAGCAGCCTCTATAAGCATGAGGGGGGATATATTGTGGCACTCTGTGTCAGTTCTTGCTAGCTTAAACAAGATACCTCTCATTCTCCAAAGAAATAAGCCAGTACAAATTTACAAGAGTTCTTCCCAGATAAATATCACATCAATAAGATGCTATGAGTAGGGTTAACTAAAAACTTTTAAAACGGTATTAATCTTAGAGACTGTTACACTAATCCTCTTCTTTAAGTATTAGTATATTTGATAATATCCTGCCTTATTACTAACTTATGCACAAAACAAACCCATAATAACATACAACTTTATATCTGGAAAAAACTTTAGTAGTCATCTAGCTCAACATTATCTTGGCTGCTATTGGGGCTTGAACTCAGGGCCTGGGCACTGAACCTTAGCTTTTCTGCTCAACACTGATATTCAACCACTTGAGCCCCAGCTCCACTTCCAGCTCGTGTGTGTGTGTGTGTGTGTGTGTGTGTGTGTGTGTGTGTGTGTGATATTAGTTGGAGAGAAGGATTTTGTGGAGTTTTCTGCCCAGGATGGCTTCAAACCTCAATCCTCACATCTCAGCCTCCTGAGTAGCTAGGATTGCAACTGAGCCCCAGTTCAAGAAGGATTTCAAAGACTAAGTAGCCTCTCGACAAAAGGGTACTTACTACTTTAACTACAGAAAGGAAATAAAACCAAACCAATGTCATGTATTTATTGCATTACTTTTGTGCAATGAGTTGCCAACTATACCACATTAATTTTTCATAAGTCATAGTTTTATTTTCTGCAAAAAGGCTGATAGTAAATTCTATAGGTTTGCAGGATTTGACACACCTATGACAACACTAATCAACTCTTCCATTGTAGTACAAGTTCACCCATAGATAAGACATAAATGAATTACCAGCTATATTCCAAAAAACTTTACTTATGAAGACAGGTCACCTTCTTGTGGTTGTACCTACACTTTCTCTGTATCTTATCTGAGTATATTGGAAACCGGGTATACTGGTATTAGAACTAGGAAATTGGAAGTGAATACCAAAATCGAGAGACACAGGGTAAAAAAAGACAGACAACTACAAAAGCAATACTTGCAAAACTGTTTGGTGTAAATGAACTGAACAACTCATGGGGTGGGGGGAAGGGAAAAGGGGAGGGGGGAGTGAGGAATGAGGGACTAGGTAACAAACAGTACAAGAAATGTATCCAATGCCTAATGTATGAAACTGTAACCTCTGTAATTCAGTTTGATTATATATATATGTATATATATATATATATACATATATATATATGACAGGTGATAGGCCAGATTTGAAGAACATTCACACAGATAGATACACAAAACATAACTTTAGATATTAGATAGATAGATTTAGATATTAACATAACTTTAGATATTATTTAGATGCCTTCACATTTGCTTTACAAATGTATGTTAGCTATAAATTAAGAAGAGTCATGTGTGTAATTGGGGTATATATACATGGACAACACTTGGGGAACCTTGACTTTCCAAGTATTTTCTCCTGTAGATTAATGACTCAGGAAAATCGATGGCATAGCAGCAAAGCAGAATGTGAAGAGATTCTGCCTCTCTTCCAGTTGAAAATTTTAAGTTTCCATTCCACAAAAAAAATTATTCTCCATTTTAAAGTCTTTTTTTTTTCTTTTTGCCAGTCGTGGAACTTGAACTAAGGCCTGAGCACTGTCCCTGGCTTCTTTTTGCTCAAGGCTAGCACTCTACCACTTGAGTCACAGCGCCACTCCTGGCTTTTTCCACATATGTGGTGCTGAAGAAATGTACTCAAGGCCTAATGTATGAAACTGTAATCTCTCTGTACATCACTTTGACAGTAAATAAGAAAAAAAAATCAAACCCAGGTCTTACGTATATGAGGCAAGCACTCTACCACTAGGCCATATTCCCAGCTCCCGTTTTAAAGTCTTAAGAACTAGAAAAGTAGAGTGGCACAGGAGATATTTTTGTAATAATTTATTTATTTATTGTCAAACTAATGTACAGAGAAATTAAAGTTTCATATGTAAGGCAGTAAGTATATTTCTCATCAAACTTATTACTTCCTCCCTTGTTTTTCTCCAGCTGTCCCCCTTCCTCAATTCCCTCTCCACCCCCACCCCCAGTTCTACAGTTATTTACATCATCCTGTCTTGTAAGTATTGCTGTTGCATTGGTTCAACTTTTACCCTTTGCCTCTCCATTTTGAAATTTCCTTTCCCTTCCCTAGTTCTGATAAATGTACATACAATAACCAGGGTAGCAAAATTAGTTACAGTGACATCAGGGGTAAAACCATGGGGAAGAAAGACAAAAGAAAAAAAGCAAAATTTTACATGGTACATTGAAAATAACAACAACGGAGATAAACCATTTATTCCCAAAACTTTTTGAAAGCATATTTTTCAGTGAACTTCATTTTTACTGAGTACCAAGCGCTATATTAGATGCCAGGGAAATGAAGATTAAGAAGGAATCCCAGCCTTCAAGGAACGGCAGGCCTTTGTATGTTCAGAAGGCGATAGTGATTGTTCTCTGGCAATGCAGAAAATGTGTTGTCTGCTTCTCAAAAAATCATTTAAACTTTCCTCAAGAGCACCCAGATAAAAGCAGCTAGGATTTCACTGCCCTCTTTGATGACAAAAGTTGAAGGAGGCTTTTAGTGGTCGGCTATAATTTCATCATAATTCAAATGTTGCCTGTTCAATTTTCAATCTTATAACTCCATAGTCCTTTTCCTTCAATTAGCAAAATAAATCACTGGCAAGCAGAGCTGACAACTGGAAATTTCCAACTTGTACCATCCATCTCTTTCTCTCTCTTTTTTTCCCTAGAAGGAACCTTGACATTTCTCTTCTCAAAAGTTTTAAGCTTCTCTTTCTCACCACCTTGCCAAAGTTGATTTTGTTTTATTTTTTTTGAAAGACTAAAGAATTGTGGACAGAATGAAATTGTAGGGAGAGACCTTGAGGTAGAATATTATTATCTTGGGAGACGAGTAGCTTTGGGATTCACCTGGCTTTCTTTTATATAGAAATAAAACACCAGGGCTAAGCTTGTCTTCACAAGCAGCCCAGATGCTCCATCTCCTTCTCCTTTTGATGTGTATTTGTGTATGAAAGCTTCATTTTTCTTTGTTCTCATGATGGACTGAGTTCAGTCTTTTTCCGTGTAAAGCATCTACTTTTACTTTGTTATTGAAATGGATATTTATCCCATAGAGAATGGTCCATATTTATCTGTGGATCCTCCTCTCTCTATTCACCTATCTTCTGGTTATAACTTTCCTTGCTTTTTCCCCCTTTCTTTTTTTAACCAGAAGTCCACATGGCAGGCTTCCAATTGTGTTTATCCACTCCAGCTAATTGACAGTCACATAAGTGCAAGTAATGTGAGGTATTATTGTGAGAGATTTCTGTTTGCCTCTTTAATTAAGCAGTTGTTCACAGGTGCATACAGTTACAACAAAATTAATTGATAGCTTTATATCTCACTTCTTTAGCCCACTGCTATTTGATGTTTGCAAACACCACTATTAGATTTGTTTTATCTTGCATATAGGGATTATTTTTCATTTTCTTCCAACAGAGGTTAGGACAGGTTGCCCTAAGTACCAGAAAAGCTATCAAAGCAGCAAAGATAATATTACTGAGGAGGAAACAAAGTGAAATGTTTATTTATGGAACATTTTATCACCACTGAGAAGTACGAGAAGCTCTTTATGTTTCTGTAAGCACTGCAAGTTTTCTGAATGTCAAAAATCATTGCTACCCAAACCAAATAACTTCCTTCGAAGCCTGTGTGTTTATCTTTCCATGATACTGAGGAGTTACACATACTTACAGCAGCCAACTAGCATTCCTTGGGGAAAACTTGTTTGTAGTTATTCTTCACCATTTTTTTCCTTTATGTTTTATCCGAGTTATCAGCAAAAGCACTGTTTCTTCTCCACTTTACAGTGGGCATGCCAAAAGGAAAAATCCAAATAGACACACTGTTATTAGGTCCCCTACTAGCTAAAAGAAGCAGGAAGTTAAGTACAGAAAGCAACTGAGTCTTGCGGGCCTTATTTAGGCAGCTTGGTAGAAGGATAAAAGTGCATCTTCCTGACTCTGAGCCTACCTTATTTATCTACTCATGGGCTCTGGATATTTATATTCTCTGCTCTTCCATTGACCTCTCCTGAATGGGGATAACTAAGTGAACATTTATAGAAATTTGACAATTAAATAATACAGTATAATCTTAAATAAATACAGAACAGTTACCATCATCTTATTCTTTATTTTATTTACTGGGTTTAGTTGACTTGCATAGCTTATTTAAACCTTTTCAGTCTCAGTTTTCTCAAAGGAACTTTTAGATAGTAATACTAATTGATCTGCTAACGATATAGTCACCCCAAGCATGTGAAAAATAATTTTTATCAGTCTAAAGATTCCTCAACTTTCAAGAATGCAGCAACTATTTAATGCTTCTCTTCCTCATGTCCAGCCTGGAAGATATTCTAATATGGCAGGTGGTTAAAAGCAGGTGAGACAAAGGACTCACTATGTGCATAGAATAGGTGCTTCTCCATCCACAAAGGTTTAATAGCCCCCAAAGGCCCTGTGTACAGTACTACTAAATTTCTTGTGCTAGTCACTTAATAGAAAATTTAATACTTCATGACAAATTCTAGAGAAGATCAAATTAAAATACACATTTAACCCTTAGGAGAAATTCCACTAGCTCAGGAACTGATGCTACATTTGGAGCAATTGTATTATCAGATTAGAAGATCACTTACAGAAGAGCAGAGCATTTAGGGAATATAATGTTGAATGCCAAAGATTAGATTAGGGACAGAGGGGATTTGTTTATTAAGCTTTTAAGATGGGGAAGTGTTTAACGGAGCACTGGGGCTGGGTGAGCTCCCACTAGCAGATTTGATCTGGAAGGTAGTTACCAGAAGTATGTGTGCACAGAAGTGAATATAGACAAAGATTAGTATAAAGTCATATTTGAGATGAGACTACAAAAGATCATACTAAGACACTAAATCTGTCATCAGCTCTAAGGAATAAATTTAGGGGGCTGGAGGGGAAGATGAAATCTAAAAGGTCAGGAGCTACACAAACTCAGGAGTGGAGTTAGAGGTAAGGAATGGGGCGAGAACAGGGCAGGAGGACACAAAACCTCATCTGAGGACAAGCCAGGATGATGTTCAGAGGGCTCCCTTGTTAATGTTGCCTACAAATGGGGCTGAGTAAAGGCAGGCCCAGAGAAGTAATATTCAGGTATAGTTGTTCTTTGAGCTCTGCATCCTGTACAAGTTGATTTTTTTCTTCTTCATTTTGTCTGTAGATTCCTGAGTTTCTGGGAAGTGTTAGCGGGTAAAGGGAAATATTACTTAAAACTCTAAGCACAGATTAAGAAGGAAGTAGAACATTAAATTTTGCATCTTCACATCTAGCCAAGATTTAAAGTAATGGCTATAAGAACTGCTTGAACTGGCAGCATCTGGAAGGAAAAGCTAGTTAGTTCTACCCAAACCAGACTAGAATCTTCTTTCTAACTTCCTTTCCCCCCATCCGGCATATTCATCTTCTCCTTATTTATTACCTGTACCAATCTATTCTCTAATACCTCAGGGAATTGCTCCCATTCTCCAGGCCTTTTTTCATTTGCTTTCATATGGATTTTGCCAATGTCTTTGGCTGCTCTGTTTGTTACAGACCTCTCATTTCTCTTGTATGGATTTGTAGGTATGTACTGTTCATCTTTCAACATGCTAACTCACTGAGTTCCACTCCACTTGTTCTACAGGTAACATTTGAGCAATTTCTAGATTTCTGTACCACAAAACTAGCAGCAATAGCTTCATATTTCTTGACCTTCTAAAGACCTTCACCTTCACTTCTAGTTACTAACTCATTCTTATGATCACATTACAGGATTCAGTGGCATAGGCATCTTGGACCTTTATGTTATACACAGTTATGGGAATATCTTACTTTAACATTGATATGACTTAAATTTTATCATATTATGATGCCAAATAACATAAAAAGAGACAAGATAAATTTAAAAAGACAGAAAAAACTAAATGAAAAGAAGCTAAAATACACAATATTAAAAAAATAGTAATAATAAAGCAGCCAGTGGTGAACTCTTTCCCAAAGCAAAGAGGGAAATTTGATCACAGACCCTGTGAGGGAAACGTGATTTCTGTAAGGGAAACTCAGTGTTATGAGATCTCCTTTATGCGTGATAAAAGTGAAATGTCCTCAGTACCCCTAGGGTTCATCCTGCTAATGATTGTTGTTTCTTATTACATTTTTTTAATGTTCCCTAAAGATGTAAGTGCCATTCTCCTGAGAAAATGTAGTAAAAGTAATCATTATTATCCCCAAACAATGTTCTATAAACATGCAGCTGACTTGACCCCGAATAAAAATTAAAATATCTACAATAACTTGTGGATCAAATAACTTTATGAATATTTTTTCTTGAGTCTCTGAGAAGATTTGGGCACTAGAGAGTTCAAGGTCAATATTGTTTGGCAAAGCATAAAACAAGTGAAGCATGAGAATTTGAAGCCATAGTTTTAAAGGGTTTCCATGATTTTCACCTGATTAACATATGCTTGAAAATATACTTTTGCTTAGAGTTTCTTTTTTCTTAGAGGTTGTTCAAATCAGTAATAAGAAGAGTTGAGATTATCTGAAAAAGTATTTTTGCCTTTGCTTCAATAAATGGACATAAAACTTAAATGATTTCCAAAGTGGTGGGTACAATTACTATCACCACCCCTATAGACATAAAATACATCATGAGCCACATCTATAAAACATATTGCATTTTAAACAATGTAGCTCCTGGTAAACCTTCAAGATAGATTAATTGGTAAAACGAATCCATACATAACTGAATGATTTGACCTGTTACAAAGACGTATTGGATATAAGCCAATAACTGTTAGAGGACATCTTTCAAAATGCATGATTTGAGTTTTGGATAGTTCATCTTCTGCTACAATCCTAACAATAATTAAAAGGCAGGATCAATTAGATACCGAGGTCATTTTTTAGTACATGATAATAAAGCCATTCCATCAAAGTAGAAGAAAATGTTACCCTCCCTCTCCATTTTCAATATCATGGTGGCATGTATGTATCCATCGAGTTACTAAAATGTTAAGAATCGAGCTAAAGCACATTGTTAGGGTCATTGCAATCATTTTTGAAAGCATCTTTCATGCCTCAAGAGGTCATGCCTGTATTTTTTGCCACTTGAGGGATATTAAGATAGAAATTCTGTATAAACAACAAATGGTACCTCTATCATGAGTTTCTACAGCTTAAAATGTCCACTGATATTTAAATACAGGTAAAGTCTATGAAAGACTCACATTCTTTGTTCATCCCAGCTCTCTAGCTCATTCCACCTAATTGTGTTACTATCACTCTACCAATACTAGTGTCCTGCAAAACATCTCATATATTTTGATGCCCAATCTTTCTTTCCTGAATAATATATCATCACTATCTATATTTTATACATATGTGTGTATCTATAGAGATATAAAGCTATATCCTCTCTATAGAAATGGTTTAGACATATTTGTATTTACCTATGTATATGGTTTAGGGCAAATGGTAGAATTTTAAATCTGAAAATCATTTATTTTTGTGTAGACTATTATTGTCTTGAGCTGGGCACTGTGGCTTGTAATCCTAGCTACTCAAGAGACTGAGTTGAGGATCATGGTTTGAAGTCAGACCAGACAAGAAAGTTCATGAGGGGCTGGGGATATAGCCTAGTGGCAAGAGTGCCTGTCTCGGATACACGAGGCCCTAGGTTCGATTCCCCAGCACCACATATACAGAAAACGGCCAGAAGGGGCACTGTGGCTCAAGTGGCAGAGTGCTAGCCTTGAGCAAAAAGAAGCCAGGGACAGTGCTCAGGCCCTGAGTCCAAGGCCCAGGACTGGCCAAAAAAATAAAAAAAAAGAAAGTTCATGAGGTTCTTATCTCCAATAAATTACAAAAACAAACAAACAAACAAACAGTGGCTCTGAGGCTCAAATGGTAGAGCCCTAGCTTTGAGCAAAAGAAGCTCAGGGACAGTACCCAGGCCCAGAGTTGAAGTCCCTGGACCACCATTCCCAGAAAAAAGAATATTGTCTTAATAATTTAAATTTATAAAAGAGAATACTGAAGTGAAATATAAAAGAAATATAATGCAATACAAGCTGGCTTTCTTAATTTTAGAAAAAAAATGTACATCTGCTTTAAAATATAATATGAATTGCTCATCAAGCCCATCTATATGAGAAGTTAGTCACACTGTGAAAAACAAAAGCATATGATGTATCAAAGATAAATGCCTCTCTGTGACTATGAATTCTAAAGGGATAAAAAACTTACCAGGAAAAACATTTTACTTGGCTTTTTAAATTAGATTTCTAAAAGATAATGGATCATAGGGAAGCTCTATGTTAGCCTTTGGAGGAATCTTCACACCGCTTTCCAGAGTGGTTGAACAAATTTACACTCCCACCAACAGTGTAGTGGGGGTTCCCTTTTGACCACATCCCCACCAGCATTTGTTGTTATTAGTTTTCTTGATAATGGCCATTCTTACTGCAGTGAGGTGGAATCTCAGTGTTGTTTTGATTTGCATTTCTCTTATGGCCAAGGATGCTGAGTACTTCTTTATATGCCTCTTGGCCATTGTCATTTCCTCTTCAAATAAGTCTCTCTTTAAGTCTTTAGGCCATTTATTAAGGGGGCAGTTGTTTCTTTGAGGATTTGTTTTGGAGAAATTTAATTTTTTGAGTTCAAAATATATTTTTGATATCAGGACCTTGTCTGTTGTATGGCCAATGAAGATATTCTCCCAATATGAATGCTTTCTATTGTGCTTTTTTCTTTTGTTATTCTTCTCTATGGTTCAGCCCCTGTTGACACTTTATTTGATTTTGGTACCCTAGGTATAGTAAATACACTTATCGGAACTAGGGAAGAGAAGGGGAACATCAAAATGGAGAGACAAAGGATAAAAGGCAAACCAATGTAATAGCAATACTTACAAGACAATATGCTGTAAACCAACTTACAACTTGAGGGAGGGGATTGAGGAGGGGTTAAGGTGGGAGAAAAATGAGGGAGGAGGTAACTAATTTGATAAGAAATGTACTCACTGCCTTACATAAGAAACTGTAACCTCTCTGTTCGTAACTCTGACAATAAAGAAATGAGAAAAAAGGAAAAATTTCCTTTTTGAGAATTCAATAGATATTTACTTACCCAGCTACCATCTCTGAAGATATACCATAAGAAGAAAACCCTAGATTATGTAGCATTTCTCATCTCAATGACCAAATTTACTTTCTTCAAGACTTTCAAGTTCTGTAGATCAAATCTGAAGAGTTTATTTGGTTAAAGATTGTTTTCCTCTTTTTATGAATTGTGGACTTGTTTCACTTTCCTAACCAGGTGATTGTATTGCACTGAAATCATAAAAACTCTCTAAGGGTGAACAAGGATTTGAAGTAGTCAATTTCTAGATCCTAACTTTTATGCATACTTTTTCTTACAATCTCAGGATTCTGCTGACAAAGAAGAGTGGATACTTTCTTCCCATCTCCTTTTCTGTTGTTTCCTCTGGCCACCTTCAAGAAGGTTGGCATATGTTCCAAAGATCTTATTTCACTGCTTCAGGTACAAATCCCTCCACAGGAGCAAGAAAATAAGGAAACACTGGATTTGTATGTGCTCTATCAGCAATGAATTCAAATAGAGCAATAATGCTTGAAAGTTCAGTACAGTCAATGTAAGTGAAAGATGAATGTGTTGTATTTACAGCTAAGTGAATGGGAGTACCAATCTCTTCAGTAGACTAACTACACTGTCCAGCTAAATCGGAACTTGTTTAGGTATAGAAAGAAGAATGATGAACATTCTAGCAACTATAAAGGATAAAGAAGCTCTATTGTCTTTCTTATTCTTGTTATTTCAACTAATTTCTATTCAAAAGAAATTAATACATTAACCAATGTTGATTATTTTACCATGCATATCATATCACGACCTGTGGTTGAATATAAAGATATATATCCTCCTTACTATCAAAACTATAGGTAGCTATTTGAAGGTGAAATCATGTCTTCTATGTAGAGATGCTCCATCAAAACATTAAGAAACTTAATTTCCAAAACAAAATTTCCAACCATTAAGGTATTATTTCACTATGTGTGTCATGATATAACCTATAGCTACATTCAATATCAATTCTTTATTATTATTGTAAAGATGATGTACAGAGTGGGTACAGTCACAAAACTCAGATCATGAGTACATTTCTTTTTGAACAGTGTTACCCCCTGTCTCATTTTCTCCCAGTTCAACATCAATTTTTCCCATCACCATTTCCTTTCCTTTCCCTCTTTTCTCTGTGTCTATCTCCCTGTCCTTCTCCTAGCTGGTGCATACCTTCACTCTATCAGTGCTATGGTACCTCAGGTGGCATGTTAATTCTGAATCCCTTAAGTAAAACAAAGAGGAGATTCCGAGGTCTAAAGATTGCATCCCATTTGGAATTGATTTTGGTGCAGGGTGATATATAAGGATCTAGTTTTAGTTTGTTGCATGTGTTGAGCCAGTTTTGCCAGCACCACTTGTTAAAGAGGCTATCTTTCTTCCATACTATTGTTTTAGCTCCTTTATCAAAGATTAAGTAGGCGTAGTTCTGTGGATTCATTTCTGGCTCTTCGATTCTGTTCCATTGGTCTTCAGGCCTGTGCTGTGCCAATACCAAGCTGTTTTTATTACTATAGCTTTATAATACAGCTTGAAGTTGGGTATTGTAATTCCTCCAGCACTGTTCTTTCTGCTTAGGATTGTTTTTGCTATTCTAGGTCTTTTATTGTTCCATATGAATTTCTGGATTGCTTCCTCTATTTCATTAAAAAATGGCACCAAAATCAATTCCAAATGGATTAAAGACCTCGAAATCAAAACAGACACCCTGAAAACACTAAAGGAAGGAGTAGGAGAAACACTTGGGCTCCTTAACAAAGACCCAGAAAGGCTACAAATAAAAGAAAGGTTGGACAAATGGGACTGCATCAAACTGCAGAGCTTCTGCAAGGCAAAGGACATAGCTCGCAAGATAAACAGAAAGCCCACAGACTGGGAAAAGATCTTTAAAATATATGCAGAACTAAAAAAATTACCTTCTTCCTTGGGGCTGGGGATATGGCCTAGTGGCAAGACAGCCTGCCTCATGTACATGAGGCCCTGGGTTCGATTCCCCAGCACCACATATACAGAAAACGGCCGGAAGTGGCGATGTGGCTCAAGTGGCAGAGCAAGAGCCTTGAGCAAAAGGAAGCCATGGACAGTGCTCAGGCCCTGAGTCCAAGGCCCAGGACTGGCCAAAAAAAACACAAAAAACAAAACAAAAAAATTACCTTCTTCCAAAACAAAACCGCAAAGAACCAATAGCCCCCTCATCAAGTGGGCTAAAGACTTACAAAGAGACTTCTCTGATGAGAAAATGAGAATGGCCAAGAGATATATGAAAAAATGCTCTACATCACTGGCCATAAAAGAAATGCAAATCAAAACAACATTGAGATTCCATCTCACCCCAGTAAGAATGTCATACATCAAGAAAACTAACAATAACAATTGTTGGAGGGGATGTGGCCAAAAGGGAACCCTATTTCATTGTTGGTGGGAATGTAAACTGGTTCAGCCACTCTGGCAAGCAGTATGGAGATTCCTCAGAAAGCTAAATATAGAACTCCCCTATGACCCAGCAGCCCCACTTTTGGGTATCTATCCAAAAGACCACAAACAAAATCACAGTAATGCCACCAGCACAACAATGTTCATCGCAGCACAATTTGTCATAGCGAGAATCTGGAACCAACCCAGATGCCCCTCCGTAGACGAATGGATCAGGAAAATGTGGTACATATACACAATGGAATTTTATGCCTCTATCAAAAAGAATGACATTGTCACATTTGTAAGGAAATGGAAGGACTTGGAAAAAATTATACTAAGTGAAGTGAGCCAGACCCAAAGAAACATGGACTCTATGGTCTCCCTTATTGGGAATAATTAGTACAGCTTTAGGCAAGTTATAGCAGAGCATCACAAGGCCAATAGCTATACCCTTATGAACACATAAGATGATGCTAAGTGAAATGAACTCCATGTTATGGAAACAATTGTTTTATCACAGTTGTAACTACTTTCAACGTCCCATGTGTACCTGTAGCTTCTACTACTGATGATGTTCTTGTATCACCTTCCTGTGGTTGTACCTACACTATCTCTGTAATCTTATCTGAGTATATTGGAAACCATGTATACTGGTATTGGAAGTAGGAAATTGAAAGGGAATACCAAAATCGAGAGACACCGGGTTAAAAAAAAAGACAAACAACTACAAAAGCAATACTTGCAAAACTGTTTGGTGTAAGTGAACTGAACACCTCCGGGGTGGGGGGGGGAGGGGGGTATGAGGGACAAGGTAACAAACAGTACAAGAAATGTATCCAATGCCTAACGTGTGAAACTGTAACCTCTCTGTACATCAGTTTGATAATAAAAATTTGAAGAAAAAAAAAAGATTGCATCCCATAGGGCTACTGGTAGATCCCTAAGCTCCTTAGGGATCTAAAACTATGGTGGATCTAAAACTATGAAACCACATGGGAAAGCTCACATTGAATCTATCTGTGATATTCCTATGTGGAGTATGTGTTAGGCACTTTCAAATGTTGATAAGTGATGAATGGAATGTAAACTAGAATGCTGAAAGAACGATGACAGGGAAACAAATTGTGGCCACTCCCACAGAAGAATATTGAGTTCTGTTTATGTTAGTGGTCATATTTTAAAAGTGTTCTACATAAAAAGGAATTCCATGGTTTCATTTGTTTCATGGGTCTACTGTGTCTTACTGGTGATCAGTCTCAATCAGAATTTCTTTTTATTTTTCCAGTCAGGGTTTCAACTTCCTCACATTCATAAAATCCAGTAGAAAACACTAATAGGGATTTATCTTTGTGAGTAGAAGCACAGATATAAACAAAACTCACTTTGGTAATTCTGATTTCCTCCAGTTACTAGCTAGTCTCTTATGGTATTGAAGGTTGCTCATATACTAAATTATCTAATTCTTCATTATATAAAAATATACAATTCTAGTTTACTGGCAAAGGACTATTTAATTACATACCAAAAAGTATAACAAAAGCTAAGTAATTTAACATATAATATAATACCATATTCAGTCAATCTTGTTTATAGTATAATTTATTTTAAAATTTTTATGGTTTATATTTAAGGTATACTACTTGATATTTTGATTCACATTATAACCTGAACACCATGCTCAAAGTAACATATTTGTTCCTTATGCAATTACTATAGGAGTGCCCTTGCTCTCTTTGCTTAAAATCCTACCTACATGTCAAAGACTTCCAAATTCCCATTCTTACTATATAACTGTGTTGATATTGATAAATCCAGTTGCTTTCTGGACATTTCTACATGGCCATATAATAGAAATCTCAAATTCCATGCATCCAGTTCTGAATTATTGGTAACTGCTTGCCAAAATCTCTTTCTTCATCTTAGATAATGGCAGTTCCATTCTTCTAGTTCCTCAGTGTGAAGTCCCTGGAGTCATTTTTATCTCATTGTTTTACATCACCATACTTTCAATGAATCAGGAAATTAAGATCTAATTTCAAAATCTTCCTAGAATTTGATCCTTTAACTTTCCACCACTTCTACTACCACCATCATGATTTTAGCCACTGACATTTCATTCCTGATTAGCCATGAAATTCTTCTACTTGCCCTCATTTCTTCTATTCTTTGTTATTGACCTAATTGTGTTTCTGCTCAAAGCACATGTTCCAACTCCCCATTCCAATATGATTGTATTTGAGATAGTGCCTTGGGGGAGATTAAAAAAAAAAAGGTTAATATGGTCATAGATGTGGAGCCACAGTCCATATGTCTGGGGACCATTTAGAAGAAGGGGAAGGAAAAAAAGAGGAGGAACAGGAGTGGATGAAAAAGAAGGAAACAGCAAAAACAGTAATAATAATAACAATATCAGGAATGAACACTTAAAGGCCATTGTGAGAAGGAAAACATCCATAGCCATAGAGAGGCCTCACCAGAAAATTACAAACCTGCTTGAACTTGATCTGGAACTTGTGATCTCTAAATCTATGAGCAAACAAATTACTATGGCATGTGGATATTCTGCTATAGCAATCTCAGCAGACTAATGTGCCCTTGATTTCCTAAAGTGAATTTCTAATACAGAAGACAGCATGATCCTACAAAACATTAGCCAGTTCATGTCCTTCCAGTGATTACAGTTGTGCCATGGCTTCCCATTTCTTCCAATTGCTAAATCCCTTACAAGAACCCATAAATTCCTGTTGATATGATATTGCAGAACCTCTCAGAATTAATTTCTGATCACAATGACTTCTTTAATGTTCCTTGAATGGCATCAGGAAGAATTTCAATATGTGTACATTATACTGACTTTTCTTCGACCTGCTTTCCTTTCCTTTTCTGAAGTTACTGTCTTTACTCAGATTTCACCTTTTCACTGAGGGTTATACAGATTCTAGCTTTCCAACCATCTACCTTTCATCTACCTTCTTTTGCTTTTTTTAAATGCCATTCTTTCTCTATTACATTGCTATGACACTTACTAATTCTCTCTGTTAGCATATAAAACTGATATGAGAAAGAATACTTTATGTTCACTGCTACAAACAGAAACTCAAAGTCTGTGATTGACACAAAATTTGAACACAATAAATACCTTGTTAATGGCAAGGAGGGAAGGAAGTAAAGAGAAAGGATAGATCTATTGTAGCACATTTCTACATACTCAATGGACTCCTACAGCTATTTTCATCACTCAGTTGTTGATTCCTTTAAGGACTTGGTTTTACATTTCTGTATTCCCATTACTAAAAGATAAAATGAAACAAGATGAGGACTGGATGATAGTGGCTTATGCCTGTAATCCAAACTATTAGGGAGGCTGAAATTGTTGGGACCATGCTTCAAGGTCAGCCTGGGTGTTAAAAGTTCATGAAACCCTTTCCCAATGAAGAGCTGGAGTGTAACAAGTGAATTGAACCCAGACATATGCCTGCACAAGAAGCTAGATGTTACAGAGCAAAAATCAAAGCTGGACCCATGGCTCTGCAGTAAAGGCATCTATCTAGAAAGCTCAAAAACTGGAATCGAAGCCCAGACACTTCAAAAGAAAAGGAAAGAGGGGGAAAGAATGAAAGGAAAAAATTGTCACTATGCATTGCTCCTTTAAGCATTTGGAAATTATATTCACACAGCATTGAAGGAATAAAATTCACACACAGTCAAATAGCACTATAGGATACATTTATTAAGGCAAGAGAAATACAACATTGAAAATATGTGGACATTTTTCATCCTTATAAGTCACTAGATTTATGTTTAACTTTTTTCATCAATATTAATAGTATAACTCAGTAGCTATAGAGGAAATTTTACACAAGGTAACCATTAATTTTTACAGATATCATCTCATAATGACCTTGGAAAATTTGGTTTCCATTGTTATTGGACAAATTTTTATAATGCAAAAGTATTATACTATATGTCAAGTTAGCTTTCGATTAAGGTTAATATTACTGAAATAACTACATCTGCTTTCCTCTCACTGTGATGTTTATCACCTAATAAAAATGCTAAAGTTACCAAGGAAAGATGTT
Organism: Perognathus longimembris pacificus; assembly: GCF_023159225.1. Taxonomy (NCBI): domain Eukaryota; kingdom Metazoa; phylum Chordata; class Mammalia; order Rodentia; family Heteromyidae; genus Perognathus; species Perognathus longimembris. Next base: position 25,138,623 of record NC_063163.1, on the reverse strand, counting down.
TAATTTGTTCTCATTGCTCAGTTGTATGTTGCATCCCATTTTGTAGTAAATGGCATAATGTCCCAAGTGGGCTGCCATACTGTCAGATACATTATTTATACATAACATTACTGGTTAATCAATGAACAACAAATGCAATAGCCTTTTCTTTACCTCTTTATTTTTAAAGGGATAGCAAAGTGAAATATGTAGAAAATATCTTTATTTTTTCTGATACTCAGTATTTCTGATTATTAAAAAGTGAAGTCTGCAAATACGAGCATTGTAATTAAGCGACATGCCCCAATGCATGCCAATGAAGAGGAACAATTAACTAGTCACATCTAAATATGGCTGCATCTTTGCTAGCAAACATGCAAAAAGCTCCTTCTATTATTGGTTTCATAGTACCAAATAAGTCATATTTTCCACAAAGGCATGTATAAAGAGAATGCTAGAGAACATATGTAAAAAGGATAGCAATATTCCACTTAGAATCATCAATTCTATGAGATATAGCATAAAAGAAAGGAATAATTGGAGTACATAGATAAAACAAGCCAAAGCATGTTTAACTTCATTTTATATACAGATAAAACTTAAACTCTTTCTGTAGTACCTTTTCTACTTGAATTTTACAAACACTAAAGTAGACCTATTGGGATAAATTTGTATCTTTTTGTATCTTTTCCTTGAAGTAACATTTAAGTCAAAGGATTTTAGAAGAGAAAGTTGTTAATAGCCTGCTTAGCTTTATTTCTAAGGCATTATTTGTAGAGAATAGCTGAATTGAATTAAAAAATAAAATAGTAGAAATAATTTACTTCAGAACAGAAAAGAATATTATCGTATTTGAACCCCATGGTGTTAAGCATGAGTGGAGGTTCAGCTGGACCATTATGTAAGAGCTATCTTTTAGTTGGGGAACTTGGATTGTTCATTTCAGAAGGGGAAGTCATATAGCCTGGCGGTGCATTGACAAAAAGAAAGAATACGGGCTGGGGATATAGCCTAGTGGCAAGAATCCTTGCCTCTTATACATGAGGCCCTAGGTTCAATTCCCCAGCACCACATATACAGAAAATGGCCAGAAGTGGCGCTGTGGCTCAAGTGGCAGAGTGCTAGCCTTGAGCAAAAGAAGCCAGGGACAGTGCTCAGGCCCTGAGTCCAAGCCCCAGGACTGGCAAAAAAAAAAAACACCAAACCAAAACAAAACACAAAAAGAAAGAATACCTTACTACTGATCCACATTATCTACAGAGCCTCACTAAAGTCAGAACATGAAATCATATGTACATTCAGTTAGAAGTGAATCTCAGTGTCTCCTGATTTAATAAGGTACAGGTTCCAAATGCATAAACATTTTTGTTGTTCCTGTGAGAATTATAGTAGCACCCAATAGCCCATATTTTTTTTAAAAGACAAAAGGTGAAAATGAAAGATGGTTTGTTTTTCCTTGAGCTCATACTCTTGTGTTTTTATTAATCAAAGTTTTAGATCAATACCAAATATTCTACTCCGTTCCAGTGATTGAATATGAATACATTATGTGCATACAAAAATAGTGATAATCTAAGTTGATACAATAGTTCATTTTGCATTAGTGTCCTAGATGGGACAATGTTAAGAAGCAATTTAAATGAAATTCATTTAAATGTCAGCTCTCATGCTTGCGATTTTTCTATAATTGGTTATTTAATTAAAATAATTCTCATAGTCATTAATTTAGACTAAAACTTGCTGTGCACTGACATGTTTTAATTACATGGTATTAACAAAATTGATATGCTTTAAAAAAGCATGCTTAAATTTTAAACAAGAATAAATTAGAAATCTCATAGATCATCCTACTTAGAGTATTTATGAGAAAGTCGGTCATTTTAAATGTTTATTACAAACAAAGTCACAGCATTATTGTGCACACATTGCAGTTTATATCCCATATCCTTAGAAAGATTTGATACACACCCAGGGCTACCATTCTTGAATGTCTTCAGTGTTGTAGGAAGTAAACTAAGTGCTAACAGAAAAAAACAAAAGTGTCTACATACAGAAATAAAGGATTCATGTCTATGCCATACACGTGCTAACAGACACTTTTGATAAGTGGTGTGTTTATACATAAGGTATGTATAAATATATTGAAACATTAAACAATGACCTGATAATAACCATCTTGTGATGTCCTTTGTGAAGACAAAAGAGATAAGTATCGTGCTCAGTCTTCTTTCTTAAAAGAAAATTAGTCTTCACATTACATATGTGAGATTACATTTGTGACCAGTCACATCCTCATTTCAATCTTTGTCAAAGAACTAGATAAATATTTTACCCTTTTCAAATTGCAATTATAATCTTTGTCAGGAGTATGAGAAATCAGAATTTTAGTGTTTTCTATGAATTAGAGGACTTCTATATTGCTTTGACCTTTTTAATATTCTGTAATTTAATTGGATGGACAGTCTACTTTTACCCAGGATTGCCAGTCTTCCTATTTAATAAACTTAACTGACACAAAGTACCATTTTAAATGGCTTCCTGTCCTTTGTTCCCTGAGTAAATGCTTTGAGGATGGTAAAAAACATTTCTCTTACCAACTAATATTTCTCCAGTTTCTTTAAAGTCAATGGAGATTTAAAAATTCTTATATAGCTCTATTATTTCATTTGTGCTTCAGATATACAATGGTTGTTGAATCAAGTTTCTTATCCAAATTCATCTTTACTTGAAATTGTTTTAGGATACTGAACAGAGAAGCCTATAAATGATACCCTAAGATGTCTCTTCCCAATACTTTTTCTGTAGATTTCTCTAGTATGTTACATAAAGGAAATGAGCATGATTTATTGATCTCTTACTCCAGCCTGTGGCTGTATGTCTGAAATACTAGCCGCAAAGGGGACATTGATTACTTCAAATCATCTTCACTACCAGACTGGACACGGCATTGGTGGTCCCAAGACATGGAGGAAAAAGACAATAGTGATTACTCATTGTTTCTGGTTTTCTTTCTTTTTTTTTCTTATTTATTGTCAAAGTGATGTACAGAGAGGTTACAGTTTCATTTTTTTAAAAGATTACAATAATGTTTATTTATGTATATTTTAATTCAATGATTTTTAAAAAAAATATTGTCAAACTGATGTATAGAGAGGTTACAGTTTCATACATTAGGCATTGGATACATTTCTTGTTCTGTTTGTTACCTCCTCCCTCATTCCCCCCTCCCCCCTCCCTCTCTCCCTTTCCCCCCCATGAGTTATTCAGTTCATTTACACCAAACCATTTTTGGTTTTTCTAAACTAAGTCTATTTGGAGTCATCTAAGGACATGAGCAGTAGTTTAAAGAATGTTGCTGATTTTTTTCCTAATTCACTTTCTCACCCCCTATATTTCTTCCTCATGAAAATTCGTAGAACTGCATATTGTAAATGGGTTGATGAGCATAGAAACAACAATAAAGGACATATATGTTTTCATTACAGATATTCCCAGAATTAGAGATGCTATAATACTGCTTATAATATTAATCTAAACCTTTTAACCTAAATAGGAAAACATAATGTATTCTGCAAGACAGCAGTTAACAGATAAAGAGAGAAGCTCATAACACCTTAACCTCTGTAGGCCCATTTTCCCAAGAAAGTCATATTCACAATGGAGATGCTTTCTGATCCAGGTGTGTTAACTCACTGCTCAAACCTTTCCAGTCCCAGGACTTTCTGGTTCCCTCACATTACTATTAACACGTAAAAATAAATCCCTTAATTAATCTGTTGTGTAGTTAGAGATTTTAGCACATCTGCATCACTGAAAGTTTGGCATACAGATCATTTTAGTGGCTTCTTCCCTTAAACTTTGCAATATGTTCATTCCGAGAGAGGATAGGGAATGAAATGAATGTTTATCTTCCAAGATTCTCTTGAGGACCAGAATTCATGGGAGGCACTGAAGTAGCATAGATTAGAATTCAGTTTCTATACTTCTACATCTCCATGGTGTTAGCAACTATTTCTTTGGAAGCTTCTTTATCTTAAAATTTATTCTTCCTGGGCTGGGAATATGGCCTAGTGACAAGAGTGCTTGCCTTGTATATATGAAGCCCTGGGTTCAATTCCCCAGCACCACATATATAGAAAATGGCCAGAAGTGGCGCTGTGGCTCACGTGGCAGAGTGCTAGCCTTGAGCAAAATGTAGCCAGGGACAGTGCTCAGGCCCTTAGTCCAAAGCCCAGGACTGGCAAAAAAAATTAATAAAATAAAATAAATTATCTTCCTTTAATAAGACCTACCTTATAGGGTCAATAGTTGATTGTTATTATTATCCAGATATTTCCCATTCTTTCATCAAAACTTGTTTTGTGGTGCTAATTTCCCTCAACTTGCCTTCCTTGGAATTCCCTATGGGCAGTGAAGAAATTAGAGGTGCTAAATGTCCAGTTAACATTCTCTTTATACCTGGAAACATCCTTTCATGGTGATTGGGAGGGACATGGTGATGTGATGTCCTTTATAATTATATGTTTGTGACTCATTACTGGAGGATTATGTACAAAGCTATTGACAGAGAATAAAGAATCACTCAGAAGACCATGGTATCATCATGAGCTACAAGGATCAAGTTCATTCTATGTCAAGTAAAAAATGTGAATGGCAGCTGAGTGTTAGTGGCATATACTTGCAATCCCAGCCCTCGGGAGACTGATCCACGGCAGGAGGATCTTGAGTTCTGTGCCATCCTGGGCTACATATGGAGATTCTGTCTACTGAGTACACTCTAAGCCAAGAGTGTTTTCATAAATATTTAGAGGGAGCCCATATTAAGGAAAACACGTATTTCAGCAAGCCCAGGAATCTACACACAAAGTACGCAATTTGGTCCAAAGTTTTAAAATATTTTTGAAAGAATAACAAAAAATTTGATATATCTTCATTTACCCTAAATTTATTTAGATAGATAGCACTTCCACATGTACATGTATCTATTGCCAAAGTACCTCCAAGAAATTCAATTTTCTGATAGTGTGTTGTGTGAAATCGTCTGTTGTTCCAATGTAACCATTCCTCTAATTTTATGTTGGTAATAAGAGACTTTACTATGTATGATTTTCATAAAGTTCATTAGATGATTAAATATAGTGGTAGTTTGCATTAAAAATAGCTAAAATGCATTGTGGATCAGCAATGGAATGATACTTCACTCATTCAACAAGGAGCCTATGATTTTTTTTTTTAAGTAGAGTAAGTTGATTTGAAAGTGAAAGGAAACCATGAAAGAGAGTAGTTAGACTACATTTGGAGAAGCTCCTCAAAGACGATTTCAATAGAGTCCTCTCAGAGGGTGCTTTTCACAGTACAAAGCTTCTCTAATATCTTTTCCCTCGGGCTTGTGTCTGTTCACTTGTGCAAATGCTACCCAGGCTCTTCATTGGTAGAGTAGGCACCCTGGGCCTTGTGGGAAGAAATTTTCAACAGAAACTCACAGCATTGTGGGAAGAAGTTGTAATCGAACAAGAGCCAGAGGAAGGCTTTTGTCAATCACTTCACTCCACAAACACTTTTCTCTATATTCCCTCTTCCCCGCCCCCACCCCACTTTTTTTTTGTTTTTTGTTTTGTTTTGTTGTTTTGGTTTGGTTTGCTGTTTGCTTTTTGCCAGTCCTGGGGGTTGAGCTCAGGGCCTGAGCACTGTCCCTGGCTTCTTTTTGCTCAAGGTTAGCACTCTACCACTTGAGCCATAGTGCCACTTCCTGCTTTTTCTATATATGCGGTGCTGAGGAATCGGCCCCAGGGCTTCATGTATATGAGGTGAGCACTCCTGCCACTAGGCCATATTCCCAGCACATGGTTAGACAAAGAGGAAGCAATAACAGTGACAACAACTTCTTTTTTTGTTTTTTTTTGCCAGTCCTGGGCCTTGGACTCAGGGCCTGAGCACTGTCCCTGGCTTCTTCCCGCTCAAGGCTAGCACTCTGCCACTTGAGCCACAGCGCCACTTCTGGCCGTTTTCTCTATATGTGGTGCTGAGGAATCAAACCTAGGGCTTCATGTATAAGAGGCAAGCACTCTTGCCACTAGGTCATATTCCTAGCCCCCTCAACAACTTCTTGGTGTCTTCACCATATTAAACAGATGCTGAACTCAGTTTTATTACATCTACAAGATTCAGAAGTATATTTTAAATTCAGCCTCAACATAACAAATATTTTAAATAACTGTGGGTTGCCATAAAAATTCAAAATGTTAGGTTTTTATAGTAGGTTGCCGATAAAGGAGAACGCCTGTGGTATTCAGGCAGGAGAGAACGTTTATTACCTAACTGCTGTCCTGTGGCAGAGATGATGCATGCATGGCCTTATCTAGGGCAGGGGCAGGGGTGTGGTCAGGTGGATTAGGATGAGACCTCAGGGAAGGGAGAAGTAACTGCCTCCAGGTATGCTAGTTAGCCAGGTAACTGGGTGAGACTTAACCAAGTAGGGGGTTTCTGCATGGAGCGCTTCCAGGGAGAACCTTACATTCCAGCCTTTTAATAGTTATGAAAAAGGACAAAGATTCTCTCTGGCTACTTCCTGCTGGCAAGGGGCGTCGACATTAAAGGTAAGAGTGAGAAATGTGGCCCCTCTGGGAGAAGTCAAGCAGTAGCTGTCCCTTGGTTGTAGATGCCAGTCCTTGAAGACTGGAAGAAGTCTCATGAGAAACGTACTGGACAATAAAAAAAATATATTAAGGCAAAAAAAGGGCTTAGGGCACAAAATTAAAAATTGGATAACTTGGCTAGTTTGGCTAGTTCTTATATACTCGGGTATGGACATTAGATGGACAAGCTACTATCTCTTGGTCCCCTGGATCATTTAGGACTTGACATCATTCTCCTCCTATTCCTCTCAATGATCCTTGTTCCCCCAACTGGCTGAGTCCCAGGGGTCTAGGTGCTTGTTGCTGGGATGGCTCGCCCCAGTTGGTATTCACAGGGGCTTGAAATCAAGGCCTGGGCACTGTCCCTGAGCATTTCTGCTTCAACCACTTGAGCCACAGTGCCACTTTCAGCATTTAGCTGGTTAGAGACAAGTCTCTTGAGCCATGCTTCCAGCCTGGCTCTTCGCTGGTTAGTTGGGAGATGGAATTTAACAAATTTTCTGCTGGCTTTGAACTGCAATCCAAGGAGTCTTTGCCACAAAAAGCCCTTTTATTATTCCTAATTAAAGCAACAAGGAGACCTGTACCTTGTCAGGAACTGACCAACAAATACTTGCCAGAAATCTGCAATGACAAAACTCAGTAGATGTGATGAGAGTTTTAGCACAGATTTATAGCTAGATGGACATATAAAGAATGACATGCTGGTTTTACATCAGTGTTTAAATCATAGCTAACAATTATACACCAATTTTATAAGCTTTGTATTGTATCAGTTTAAGACATACCCATACCATCTTCTCCCTACACTGTTTCTTCATTCCCTTTTCCAAGACTTCACTAACAAATGACATTTACAGACATATTTTTTACATGTTTCTAAAAATTATCTTTAAGTCGCTGTACAAAGGAGGTGTCAGTGCATAAACATTGCAGTTTATGAATACAATGCATTGTGATGTGTCACCTCCATCAACAGTCTCATTGCCCTCTGACCCACTCCTTCCCACTCCTTTGTGTTTTCTCCTCCGTTCCCCTTCATTTGTCTCTCCCTCTACCCATGCTCCTCACTCCAACATTGGATGTACCCATTCCCTGCTGTTGATTATGTTGGACTTTTATCTAGTCTTTCTAAATGATAATGTGTTCTCTCCATATAGTCTATTACACTGCAATTAATTCATTTGTAACCACTTGTATATGGCCCATCCCAACATGCATACTCTTAAATTTCTAGGTACATTCTCATTCTATCTACCACAAAGAAGGGAATCCATGTAGCCTTTGTTTCTATGGTGCAGATATACCAAAATGTGAATTTTCTTTTATGGAAATCTCTGGCATGTGAAATCACATGATAATTTGTTCTCTAGGAGTTTTTTTTGTAATGTTTGAAGTATTACAATCATATATAGCATTCTATGTTAGTGAAAAGATGTGAGAGACATAATTAGGATTTTTATAGGAGTTTATGAACCAGTTTTCTTAGCTCTGAAGTTTTCTCCACAGAGGGCCTGTTAGTCGCTATGTTTTTAAATACAATACAGAGCTTGATGTGCTAGTATCTCGTTTAAATTGTTTGATCTTTATCAAATAAGGGAGATTACAGATTTTCTTCTTCACCAGTTTTAGTAAACACAGTGTCCTTTGCCTCATAAAAATGAGCTCCTAGCTTGGTACTGATAATGCAGTCCTGTAATTCTAGCTACTTAGGAGGTTAAGATCTGAGGTTTGTGGTTCAAAGCCAGGCCTGGCAGGGTAAGAAAATCTGTGTGACTCTTATTTCCAATTAACCACCAGAAAACCAAAAGTGGAGCTACGGCTCTTAGGGGTAGAACACTAGATTTGAGCAGAAGAGCTAAGAGATAGTGCCCAGGCCCTGAAAAAAAAAAAAAAAAGAGCTAGCCAATTACATCCAGTGCACTCTGCTCAACATATGATCTAATTGCTCAATACATTATAAAACATGTCATCTTTTTCATATGTCTATGCTTTTCTTCATGCTTTACTCTTTGCCAGGCAGGCCCTTTCTGCCTTCTTTTGGGAACTTCGTATTATTTTTTTGAGACACAGATGAAGTGTCCCATCTTATATGAAATCTCTCTACTCCTAGGAGAGCTCTTTTTCCTGTGAGCTTGACTCATTTTATAATGTTATCGCCTAATAGCAATGATCATGTTGCATTGTAATTATTTTTCTGCATATTGGTCCCCCTGATCTGACTTCAGACAATTTGTTCATCATTGTTTTCTGTCCAGCCCCTGGTGGTTTTTTAGGGTTTCTCAATCACAATAGATATACTTTGAATTCTACAAAGATACCAAAGACTATCTGAGAGTTTATGAGTTAAAAGTTCACCATTTCCTTATTCTTCCCTTTTAATGATAATTTAATTTTCTGGGCTGAGAAGGTCAGCAGTTACAGTACTATAACAAAGAGTGAGGCGGAGTATAATGTCATCTCTCTTCAGTGCTCTTCTTCTTTGAGTCCAGGGAACTTTTTCCTGTCCCTGGTGATACATGTTAAAGTGTCCTTCACCCTTCAGTTCTTCCTTATTATATCCAAACTTGCTATTCCTGTCTTCTCAGTACTGTTTTCCAGGGGCAAGAACAAGGGATGACTCTGGACTTGTGGGCTCTGACTAAGCATGCCTCCAGGCTGCTTCTTAAGTAAACACTCCTTGGGTTCAACTGAGAACCAATAAATGTATAAGCTAAGATGGATATTAGGAAAATTTTAATCATGAAATGGAATCTGAACAAAACTAATTCTTCCTATTGTTTTTTGTTTTCTCAACACCTTCATTAGTTTCTACTTGTTATCCTTTTTGTGTTTCCATATCATCTTCTCATTCTTGGCTTTGATCTTGACACTTTTGACACTGTAAACTGTAAGACCTACCCTGAGCTGCACTGAATTTAAGTGAATCTGAGATTATTGGAATTGCTTCTGTAGTTTGAAAATTTACCAAGAACAAACAATGGCTTTGTTCTTCAACTATGGAATGTTGTAGAGTTGTAGAGGAAAACATGATGGCTGATTAAATACTGTGAACTATACCAAACATAATTCCAAGAAGAAAAATGTCCTTTTCAAAAGAAAATAATTTATTTTGCTGTTGGTGGTGATGGTAGTTGTGTAGGGCTTGAATTCTGGGCCCAGGTGCTGTCCCAGAGGTTTTTTGCTCAAGGCTAGTGCTCTACCACTTCCACTTTTCTGGTAGTTAATTGGAGATAAGAGTCATGTGGACTTCATACCTAGACTGGCTTCAAATTATGATCCTCAGATCTCAATCTTTGAGTAGCTAGGATTACAGGCATAAGACACCCGTGAAGAGCAGAAAATAATTTCTTATGGATGCTTATGAGATAGAAAGGCAATATAAATACTGCCTTGCAAGTAGGACACATCATACTGTGGGCAGAAAGGGCCTTTGAAAAATGAGCTGTTCTTTGTCACCTCTGGGTACCATAAGAGTGCTAGAAACCAATCCCAACACCCTTGAAGCATACCTCTACCTCTGAATGTAACAGGTTGTTTAATAATTTTTCTCTCTATATTTCCTTACTTTCTGGACATGGAGTTTGAACTCAGAGACTGATCCATCTCTTTACCTGTATCATATGAAATAGAATATTGTTAAGGCTTAAAAAAAGAAGGAAACGCTGCTACTTGTACCAACATAGATGAACCTAGAAGACATCACACTAAGTGAAATAAACCAGACACAGAAAGACAAATACCACACAATGTCCTTTATCTGTGGGATCTAAAAGCAAGTTTGAACTGACTAACATATAACTGGTAGTTACCAGCATCTGGGACCTTAGAAAAACTGGAGATTAGAGTCAAAGGGTACATACCTTCAGGGAAAGTATTGGAAAACAAGTACTGGAAACATCATGCACAGTGTAGTGACTATAGTTACTAGATATAAACCCTACTGTTATTATTGGTCTCACAATATCTGCAAATGACATTATGACGAGTAAACTGGGAAAAGGCCAAAAAACTATTGAGTTACATATTATAATCCAAGCAACACAATACTCTTCTTCCCTATTTCTGGCTAAGCTATGGAAAGCATACCTGCTCTGCCTTCTACCTCTACTATACATTTATCCGCTTTAGGCCCTTTTGGCTTTTCAGGTTTGGTTTGCAAATACTGTGGTTTGAAGGCTTTTCAGAGTCGCTGAGTCCTTGTTGTATGGAGACCAACCTTTTTCTTTCTTCTCCTTCGGCTGTTTTAGTGCTATGATGGAAGAGCTATCTGGAAGAGCAATTCTTTTTATTTCTTTTCATCTCCTTTTAGTTCATGAAAATGCAATAGTTTCCACATAGCACTGGGCATTAGTCTTTTCCTAGAAAGCTGTGGATTGTCATTAACTGACAAAATATTCTGCTGCCAAGATCTTGCAAGTATTATATTTGTTGTCTAATGCCAAACATCCTCTTTAAATGCTAATGAATAAAGTATGGCACACATTCTGTTCTTGATAGATAATGCCTATACCTTCTGTGGTCAACAGAAGGGGAATTCCCAACCCATATGATTTTCATTCTGGCATACTCATTGCTTTAGTATTTATAAACCAGTTAGCATTTAGACATATTTCTCAATTTTGTTCTTACGTCGAACAGAACAGCCACAGCTTAGCTGCATCCATTAGATTTAAGCAGCAATACTATAAAGCAATCTTCTCTTCCAACACCCCCCCTTCTTCACTCCTTCCACTGTGGTAAATACAGAAAACTTTGCCTAATTTTAAGTAGCCAAAGTGCAGCAAAACTTGAACACATTGCCAATTAGTTTGGCCTTTCCTCTACAGTCATCTAGGAGCCATAAAATAATTTGAGACAATGTGATGATTTGATTTGGTTAAAGATTTTGGCAAAGGAGGATGGTGAAAGAATATGACCAAAAAATAAAAGGTCCAGCTCCTGACTGAGTAGGATGGTGAAACATTCTTTAAGAAAGTGTAGGGGGAAGATCTGTGGCTCAAGTGATAGAGCATTAGCCTTGAGCAGAAAAGTTCAGGGACAGTGCCGAGGCCCTGCGTTTAAGCCTCATGACAGAGAGAGAGAGAGAGAGAGAGAGAGAGAGAGAGACAGAGACAGAGACAGAGACAGAGACAGAGAACAGAATTAAAAAGCGTTTGGGCAGCTGTTATGAGACAGACTAGCCCACTGGATTCAGGACCAGCCTATTCCAAGTTTGACTCAATGCTTCAAAGGGATGTTATGATAGGATCTAAAACTGATACAAAGCTCATGTAAGATTATATACTAAATCTTATAGCCTGGCAAGTGGTACTATATTCAACATTTGTAATAGTTATCTATTGTTGGGTAATAACTAATTACCAACTCAGAAGCTCACAACACATTATTTTATCTTACAACTTTTCTACATCATAAGTAAGGGCAGAGATGAGCAGACTTAAGCTCAAGTTTTGTTCCTTTTTGTTTTTAAAGGATGCAATCAAGGTATTAGCTCTGCTATTACTCTTCCTGAAGTTCAAATCCTACATCTAAACTGGCTTGGTTGCCGGCATAATTCAGTGTTTTGCATTTTAAGAATGAATTTTCAGTTTTCTCAGTGACTATCTATGGGTTCGCTCATCTATGAGTGGCTTAAACACACAGTGTGTGGCCAACAAATGGTCCTTTCATATCAAGACAGATACTTCTTCAAGGCCAGAAGGAGAATATCACAGCTCAAACTGGTAACACATACTCCTACATAAAGTAAGGTAATCAGGAAATGGCTCTTCATCATCTTTGGCAAATTCAATTGGCTCAATGCAAGTTACAAATCTGTAACTCCACATTTGAATCGAGAGGATTAAACACACAAGGCCATTGGGGTCATCTTAGAGTTCCACATAGGTAGATAGGTAGGTAGGTAGATAGATGTTACAAGACAAAGAAACTCAGCTTGAACTAGTTTCAACATAGAAATATTTCAAAAGGGCATATTCAATAGAAATATTCTGAAATTGCTCACCAGATCCAAAGGACTGTAGGTATCAGGATTATGTTAATGACTTGAGAACTCTGAAGAGAGATCGTAATATATATATATATCATCATTGATTAGCCAAACTAACATGCCTGCTAGAGGTTGGTGGGAAGTTTACCAAGTCTCAGAAAGTAAAGGGACTAGAAACAGAGATGGGCAAATGGAAGACTGGTAGAATGATAATTTTCCCTCAGTAAAACATTAGGAAGAGTTCAAAATATATTTGAAAATGGATAGGCACTCCCACTTGCTTCTTTGGTTCTATCATTGCTAACATGCTGCTATGTGTGCTTTACTGAATATCTCCACAACAGTTTACTTTGTTCTCTCTCTTTTGTTGGGGGCACTACTGAGTTTGAATTTTGATTCTTTGCTTGCTAGCCTGGTGCTCTATCATTTTAGCCATATTGCCAGACTTACATTCTGCTGATTATTTTGGAGATGGAGTCTACAAAACATTTCTGCCTCCCTAGCCTCAAACCAGGATCCTCTGGACCTCAGTATCCTGAGTGACTAGAATACAAGTATGAGTCACTGGGTCAGGAGTAACAATATGTTTTAATTTATATCTATTTAAAATAAGTTGCAGATGGACTGGGAAAGTGGTAGAGTGCTTGCCTAGCATACATGAAGCCCTGGGTTCAATTCCTCAGTACCACATACACAGAAAAAACTGGAAGTGGTGCTGGGTAGAGTGCTAGCCTTAAGCACAAAGAGGCTCAAGGACAGTGTCCAAGCCCTTTGTTCAAGCCCTAGGACTGGCAAAACCAAAACCCAAACCCAAAATAACAATATGTTGCAGACATCAGTCTACATTACCCTAAATACTATATAGCCTGGTTTAAAGTCAAAACATAAACCCAAATGTATATGTTTTCTGACAGTTTCTCCCCATCAACTTGGCTATAATTTTCCTAAATGACAAAACATAATATTTATCCTAGGAATTTTGTGGAAAATGGAGATTGTATTTGAATATATCTAGTATTTCCAAGTATTATTAGGGATAAAAGTGGAAAACATCATAGTAAGCCCTCACTAGTCATTAAAGTGATGATGGTATAGTCTACTTTTTTGACTTCTTTTTTGTTTTACCTTTTGTTTACTTTATTGTTATTTTAAAGGTGATGTACAAAAAGTAATGAAGGTGATATACAGAGGGGTTACAATTACAGGAGTCAAGTAATGAGTACATTTCCTTACGTACAGTGTCTTCCCTTCCCTCTATTGTCCCAGTAGTCTAGTTATATATCAAAAATCGAAGCCTCAGAATCATATACTTCTTCCTAATCCCTAGTATTAAATTGGTTTCTAGCCAGTTGATTTCGGTTCTCTCACTTCCTTCCACCCACCTCAAGGGTTTTTCTGCTTTCTAACACTCCTGCTTTCCAAGTCTAAACTTGATCTAAGAATGTGAAATAACAATTACTCCACACATTGTGCAGGTGATTTGAAGACTAACTATCAATTTCTAACATGTGAGTGATCCCTTTAAATAAAGATCTGGTTTGGTCATTCTCTGCAACTTGTCACTTTTCTTTTTCATGAAGAAAATGGTGAGCAAAATTGAGGAAATTGTATTTTCTACGTTTCCTTGTTAATGTCTTAAAAAAAAAAACAACTAAAGGAGAATACGTATATCATCAACATAGACTCTTGGCAATTGGTTGCCTTCAATATCTGGTAGTCTTGATTATTTCCAGTAAACAATTGCCTTGAGTTGGTGCTGTTGTGCTCTGAACTAGGATAATATTACCATAGCTTGTATTGTTATGATGGAATGTTGGCCATAGAAGCAAGAGAAAAAAACCATTTATTTTGTTAATCCATTTCAATGGGAATCATATATTACAAAAATTGATATACTGTCAATGGCACATGATGCCGTACAGCAGTATCACTTTTCTGCCTGTGATTTTTTATTTTATTTTTTATTTTTTGTCAGTTCTGGGGCTTGGACTCAGGGACTGAGAACTGTCCCTGGATTCTTTTTGCTCAAGGAGAGCACTGTGCCATTTGAGCCACAGCGCCACTTCCGGCCATTTTCTGCATATGTGGTGCTAGGGAATTGAACCCAGGGCTTCATATATAGGAGGCAAGCACTCTTGCCACTAGGCCATATTCCCAGCCCTGTGATTTTTTTTTTTTACTGTAATTTTTCCTGCCTGTGTTTTTACAAAATATTCCTAAAGCTCCATACTGGGACTGAAAGTGTTTCATAATATGAATGACAATTGATTAATATATGACAATCAGAAATGTATTCTTGTTGGGATGTGTCCTCTTGTTTGTGTATGTGTGATGCATAGGCATATTTATAAAATAAAACTTTTAAAAAGGAATATCTTTTCATTATGTTTAATTCAATATTGACTAGAATGCTCTATTCTAATGTCTATTAAATTGTCACTATTTGGTACATTTAATTGCATTTTGCTATGAATAAATCCATTAATTTCTGTCAAGTAATAAGATAGCTTTACAAATTTAAAACACAAGTTCACAATTTTGTATAGGATAGAAACTTGAGACTACATAAACTTAATCACATTTTTTTTTTTTGCCAGTTCTGGGGCTTGAACTCAGGGCCTGAGCACTATAGCTGGCTTCTTTTTGCTCAAGGCTAGCACTCTACCTCTTGAGCCACAGCACCACTTATGGCTTTTTCTATATATGTGGTCCTGAGGAATCGAACCCAGGGCCTCATGTATACAAGGCATGCACTCTTGCCACTAGGCCATATTCCCAGCCCTTAATCACAATTTTTGTTTTGGTTTTCACTGGCAAATTTGTTCGTCTTTTTCATTTTTTTTGTACTCATAAGGATTGTATCTGTGCATTCATTTTAAAACAAAATTATCCAAACTCACTACATGGTCAGGAGTATTTCTGAGATGTCATAGACAATTCCTAGAGCATTTTAGTAGAAATTTTGGTCATTTGTAATGTGGATTAATAAGTATTTTAGAAGAATTGTATATTGCACTAAGGAATTTAGTATAAGAGTATTTCTATGATTCTAATTATCTATCTTTCTTAATATACTTTACAATAAAATTCAACTTTCATAATTCCAACAGAAAGAACAGCACTTTATTAGTAAAATTGAAGTGCATTGTGTATTCACAAATGAGAGCAAAAATCTTATAAGAATGCATGCATAATTTTTTTAAAAAATCAATTGATATGGATTTCTCTGACAATCAAAGGTGTACTATGAATACTTTATTATCTAAACTTGAAAACATTGCAACCACTGTTACAAAGGACTTACCTTGGAAACTGCATGAGTTTTCTGACAGAAAAACCCTGGTCTTGTAATTGTAGAATTACCACACTTGGGAAAGTTTTAATACCCTACTTTGTTTTTAGATTAAAAACTGACTCAACCATATTTACTGTAAGGTTTGCTGGTAAGGAAACCCACTACGTGTTTCAGGCAGAAAGGAGTTTATTGGAGGGAAAGCAAACTGACAGCAGACACAAGATGGAAGCCTGGGGAGACAAAGGGGAAGGAAGAAGGGAAAGAGAGAAAAGAGCCAAAGAGAGTAAAAGAGAAAAGAAAAAGAGTGGGGACTGTGTTGAACTGAATTATATGGGAAAAGGTAAGAGATA
The DNA here is from genome assembly GCF_023159225.1 of Perognathus longimembris pacificus. NCBI lineage: Eukaryota > Metazoa > Chordata > Mammalia > Rodentia > Heteromyidae > Perognathus > Perognathus longimembris. The sequence goes on along the minus strand of NC_063163.1, from coordinate 25,122,372 downwards.
TGGACAGGTGGATTGGATGTGACCTCAGAGAAGGAGGATGTAACTGCCCCTGTTATGGGGTCCAAGAGAGGAGACTCTGTCCCTCCAAGAGTCCACCACTCAGAGACAATCTCAAGTAAAAAGATGATTTAAAAAAAAAGATGGATTTATTGGGTAAGTAAAAAGCGAGCTGACTGGCCTGCGTCATGGCCCAGACTTGGGAACTGAAACTGGGACCATAAAAAACAGGCTGGCAGGGCTGGGAATGTGGCCTAGTGGCAAGAGTGCTTGCCTTGTATACAGGAAGCCTTGGGTTCCATTCCTCAGCATCACATATATAGAAAATGGAAAATGGCCAGAAGTGACGCCATGGCTCAAGTGCCAGAGTGCTAGCCTTGAACAAAAAAAAAAGAAGAAGGAGAAGAAGAAGAAGCAGGCTGGCAGGCCAGGGCAGCAGCCCAGAGCTGGGAGTTGGGACCACATGCATAGGGCCATGCTCAGGGTCGGGTTATAAAGGCAAACACCACATGGTCAAGCTTGCCACATGCAGGTGGCCAATGAGGTTACAACACTAACAGGGCATGCCTGGTCACACACAGGTGGCCAATGGAGTTACAGTCTGTCTCATAGTATCTATTTGAACCAACCTATCATTCTAGATAGAATTGGTGCACGGATTTGGCGGGGCTCACATGATGCAGGCAGATACACCTACTCATGGGAGGGCACAGGTTTAACCTTGAACGTTCCTCAATTAATCTTATCACAGTGAAGGGGAAATTCCCTGGATAGGGGAGGAGAGATCTTAGTGAAGATGAAGTCAGCTCTGCTCTCTTTAATCTGAGATGGAGTCAATCAGACACCCCTCAACAGCCAACGATGGTGCTGGCCAGATCTGACCTCCATATTACACCTCCAGGTGTGCCAGTTACCTAGGTAACTCAGGTACTGGGCACAGACTTAAACGGGAGGGGGGCATGTGTATGGACCCCTCCGGGGGTGAACCTTACACTTACTAGGTAGGGCTACTCAGAAGAAAAGTTCCCATGTATCTAACTCTCGTCTCATACTCACAGGCATTACAAGGTTCATAAAAGGATTAGTTTCATTTCCTTGGTTTCCTATAAGAAATCAAAGGTGGAAACATCACAAAGCATACTCTGAGAATTAGACACATATGTAGTTTGTCCCCAACAAGTTTAACAATACAGAGATGCTAGAGTGACATAGTTTCCAATCTTTTCAATCAGATTTGTAGCTTTGAAAAAATGAGTACTAATTACAGGATCTTGGAATTTTCATCTAAAAAAATGATAAGTTTGATTTATTTTTCCCCATAGGGAAGCACAGTACCATACTTTCCTTCTTATATTTTCTTTTTACAATAGGCTTCTTACTCCAATAGGTTTTAAATGATAAATAATATTCATTTTCACACAGCTTTCCTCTTCTATTTTCTGTTCAGAATCTTTACTTTTATTCACAGTATCTCAAATTCACCAAAGAGTTTTTTTGCAAAGTAGTTCTACAAACACCATGGCAAAACTGATCTTATTAACACCATGGTACAAAATCTATAGATTTCTTTAATTACTTTCTCTAGAGTGGTTCCCGACAGTTGACTTGTTAATGTGAATCAAGTATAAAATTTTAAAACAAAAAGTTATTCCCATAGGTCTCTCTCTTTCTCTCTCTCTCTTTCCTTCTGTCTCTGTCTGTCTGTCTGTCTGTCTGTCTCTCTCTCTCTCTATACATATATATATTTATATGGGGTGAGGTTATATATATAATAAAGTAAAATATTGGATGGTAATAAGTGCATTTATAAGCATTATTCTATACTGAAAAAAGGTTAATTTGAAAGTCATTCCTCCATTCAAGAAGAACAATTTTCTCTAGTCTTCTGACTATTTATAGAAAGACCTTTACATGTGCAAACTAATTAATAAATGGGATCAATTTCAAGGTATTTTTTCTGGTTCATCACCACTTAATCATTCAATTTAAAAAACATTTTAAAGGCCAAGTCTAAAATAGATTTGCACCCACGCCCCCAGTGTGAATTTTTCATTCTTTACAACATGCAGTAGGTACTGTATAATGACCTTTTCTCTGTTTGGAACAGGGATTAGAATAATACATTTGACCCTTTACAGTCACCTGGGAGAGATGTTAGTCTCCATGTTCAATAAACTGAAATATGTCTCAAGTGTCCCAAGGTTAAGGCCATGACTTTAAACTATTTAACATAGAGTATCATACTGATGCACTTAGACTCTCAGGCTTTTAAAAAATTATTGGGCTGAATTATATATACTTTACCAGAACAGTTTCTTTTCTTCATACAATTAAAGCAAATATTTTACATTGCAAATAAAGCAAGTTAACCCAGATGCATTGTGCATTATAATAAAATTTATAGCTGCATAAATAGCAGTGTAAACTTACAGAAAGACTAGTAATTATAGTGCCATTGATGGCCTTTGTTGCTTTAATTCTGAGGCAGCCAGAATGATTAAACTGAATCTTAATCGACTTCTCCATTAAAAATGCTGGCAGAGGAGCTCCTTTAACCTTTCCCATTGATTGAACACAACAATCACCATTCAATTATAATGCAAAAGGACATTTGTTATAATGTAGAAAAGATGCATGAGCCATTTCCTTTTACTCAAGACAATCAATGAGATGACTCCTACTTCTGCAAAGGTGAGAATGCTCTACCTGGGAGTCTGATAAAGTCAAAATCAAACTGAAACCTCCCCTCTGTACACAGAGTGTATGAAGAAACTAATCAGAATCAGATTCATTAAGAAGAAATGTATTTTCTATTACTATTTGCAGTAGCCACATCTCTCCCTGATATATTGTTTTCTTTCCAAGGATTTCAATGTACTTAAATTACCATGATCAGAGGTTTTAATGGGGAATTGATGAAGGTAGTTGCTAGGCCCTTTTATATGTGCTTTCAAAGAAGCTTAATAGTACAAATCAGGGTAATACTAGTGATTGGAGAATTGTTTCAGAATAGTAGGGAACCTTTGGGAAATGGACTTATCTAAGGTCAGACAGCTAATTGTTTGAAGCCCTGCCTAAGATCTGGGTCAGTGAGCTCCCCACTCAACAATGCTTGTGTTTGTCACTTCTGAAGTGCACTTCACTTTTTGTGTTTGCTTATCTAATTGTATATAATGCTATGTGTATCACCCATAGACATAACAAATATTGAATCATACCTGTGTTCCTTCCTATACATAGTAGGGCATATTCAAAATTACCATGGATTATTTGCTTCCCTTCATTCTCTGGCATGTAGGATTTTAATAATCTGAGTACTGGAATATGCTAGCAGTAGGTTGTATTATAATAAGACTTGCAATTTTTGTCCATACTTCTTGAAATGCATGATCTGAAGGAAACTAAAATCCATGTAAAAAATAGTATCATTCTGAGACAATCAGATATATTACAAGGAAGAAGAAGCCTCCTATGTAAGGGGGCTGTGAGAAGGACAGTCCTAAACACTTCCACTTTTCCTGACATGAGAGCCATGGAACTGGACATCTGAATGAAGAATCAAGGAAGCATCTGAAATGTACATCTAAGGCTCTGACAACTGACCAAGATAACCTGAAGATTTCCCTCCACTTACCTAAACTTGAGATCAATTTACACCTGAGTGTAAGGCCCTTAACTTACATTTTTTACACCATTTGAAATCTGATTTCTTTTATTTTTCTTCAAGATAAAAATCCTCAAGCCTCATGGCCAGTTTGATAATCCTAGAAGGGCTTTTCTAAGAACCTGAGATCTAATCCTTTGAAACGAAATCATTGGGTGCCTATGTGCTAGTCTAGGTCAAAGCTGAGCAACCTCATTTGGTGAACAGAACACAATCCCATTGGCTAGCCACCATACTCTCTACTCATATTTTTCTAGTAGATCCTAGCCTCACTGAAGAACACTTACACTATGTTTTCAGTGGTATTGAGTTCAACCTCTCTGTCCTTTTGCAATATCTGTGATGAGGTCTATGAAGTCTTTGTCTATTTCATTCTGGTAGTTTTATTTTGTTTTTGTTGTTGTTTTGTTTTTTGATACAGCCAACCCAGAAATTTGTTCCTCCCTACCTGATACCTTCATCATCCTCAAGCAGCAGGTAGATTCCTTGACTTCACCTAACTGGTGTCCTGCTTCTACTCCTGATCCACAAGCCATATATACAATGGGTACTGTTCTCTGCACTAAAGCTTTAGTGCCATTTATTATATACTAATAGATAAGAATATCTCTTTTTCTCTCACACTCTCTCTCTCTCTCTGCCTTTCTTTTTCTGTTTTTCCCCTCTCTTGCTCCCATCTTCTCTGTCCAAATACAAACAAGCACACACCACACACATATACACACCAAGGGAAATATATGAAGTATGTATATAAACACATTGATAAGCATATTCATGAAATAGATATGGGTAACTATCTAATATACTTCTATTAAAATTAATGAGTCTCAAATTCTAACATCACTTTATGGTGGCTAGAAGTGTTAAGTTTCTCTTACTAATTTAATTTGCAACACACACCAGAATGTAGGTATGTAGAATAACATGGACATCTTTTACTTTAAGTACATTGAATACATTTCTAATCACTATTATTAAGTATATAATAACCATTTCATATGTACTCAAACAACTATTTATGCACAGTTGGAGCTATATACCCATATCCCTCTTTTATAAATAAACTTCAATGTACTAATGATAGCAATTAGCATGTTTTAAAGTAAATAAATTATAATCTATTGGGATAATAACCATGTGGAAATGTAAGGCAAATCAAATCAGGTGCTTGTGGCTCATACCTATTATCCTAGCTCCTTAAGAGGCTGAGATCTGAAAGTAACAGTTGAAAACCAGCCTGGGTAAGAAAGTCCATGAGACTCTTACCTCCAATTAACCATCAGGAAACTGAAACTGGCACTGTGGCTTAAAGTGGTAGGGTGCAAGCCTTGAGAAAAAAAAAAAGTTCAGCAAGGGCACCCAGGCCCTGGGTTCAAGCCCAATGTCTGACAAAGGAAGAAAGGAAGGAAGAAAAAAAGGCAAACCAAATAAAAACAATCTTTTCTGCACAAAAGACATGGACTCAAATTGGGAGTGGCCAACCACATTTTAGGTTCAAAAGAGCAAATATTATTACAAATTTAAAACCATTGACATAGAATTGTGAGAAAAGCATAACATTTTACTGAAACCATCTTACTGTGCTTCCAAATTAATGTCAGTTGTAAACAGAATGTCCTTTGTTATTCAAAGGAAAAATAGAATACCTTTTATATTAAGTCAGCCTAATTTGGCTTCAGTGCCCAGTGCCTTCTGAGAAACTTGATGCACCTGAAGGGGATTTCAGTATTTGTTTTTGTCACCTGCACCCTTTCCCAGAGTGTGTCTAGCAGTCTTTTGAATGTCTAGCTCCATTATCTTAATTATAAGGAAGAAAACCCTTTCATAGTCCATTAATTTGAGTACCAGATTACAATATCTCACCTCAGGCCATCTTTGTTTATTGGGCTTGCATGCTCTTAGAAAAATCATAATGTTACATGTTTAAATCTTTAAATAGTGGCTTTTAGTAGTTTATTTACACCCATTTGCTGCATGCTTATATTTTACCTTACTAATAATTTTTAGATTTTGAATCATCATTTAGGATTTCTCTAGAAGTGTGTTGGCTCTTGTATGCATATGTCTCACCTACTTCTTCAGGTGAGCAAGTACCACAAACAGTATATCCCAAATTCCATGCTCATGTTGGGCCACACCCCCAGATGGCTGAGGATGTTACAAGTGTTGGCAGAGAGGTTGGCTTTGTTGGAAGATATGTGACACATCATACGAGCTCAGGGTGAGTTTGGAAGCACTCAACTCAGACTTCAGGCATAGGGACTTCTAGCCAGTTCTTCCTGATGAGTGGGAGGTAAACTGATAAATTGTTTTCTGTGGGTGGAAAGATTTGCCTCCAAGCATAGGAAACAGAGCAAGCTCTGTCTCGTGTAATAGGTTCTGGTTGTATTAGTTGGGAAACAGAAAAATGGGTGGTGATTGCCCCAAGAATGAGAGTCCTTCCAAAGTCAACCTACTTGCATTTCTTTCCATCGAGGATGGCTATGAGCTTGTAGATGGGCCATTTAGTGACAAGGCCATGCATTTGGCTGGCATTGATTGTTCAGGCTTGTATCCGAGTTTAAGCCAACTCTATGTGGCTTTATGCTGACAGAATGACACAAGTGAGTGTGTAGAGATCCACATTAGAATTAAAGACAAAATACTTTCTAAATGTTATAGTAGAAATCTTGGAAATTCTTTCTGTGGAGCATTTTGCCTAGTCCATCTCTTCTGAGAGAGGTTAAGTAACTCAAGGAATGGGTATTTCATCACTTGCTATAGACACATAAAAATAAACCCTCACTAGACAAACGATAAAGCATTTCCTGAATTCCAAGTGATTAACCTGGTCACCAGAAATCTAGTCTGGAGCCTCAGAATCTGATTACTAGCACTCGCTGACAACTTTAACAGAATCTTTTTAGAACGTCCATTTTATTGCAAATGCACTTCTCAAAAATTTCATATTGTTCTTTGCATTTTGTTTGCTTTGGTTCAACCTGTCATTTTTTCCCTGAGTTCAAACTTCTTTATATTTAGGTCAAATTCTTCAATATATTAGTTATCCTTGGAAGCTGTGAAATCCGGGACACAGAAGATAATAATGAGGTTACTTCATGCATGTACACCTTCATTTACTGAACTAATGCTTTTTCTGTCAAAGGGGCTATCTGAGGACTGCATTGAATTGCTAGTTGAAAAAGCATAGGGTGCAAAAGGAATATATATCCTATAGAGAGGAAAATAAGACAGAAACCTATCCTAGAAATCAGGGAGGTTTCTTGGGGTGATGACAAAGGGAGTGTGTAGGCGATTGATGAGAATGAAGTGTAGGAGTGTGACAAGTGAGTTTCTAGATTGAGGATGGGGTGATGGAGGCCCTCTGGGGGATATGCAAAGAAAAAAATTAGGACAGTCTTATTTTATAAAATGAATTGTGAGGGTTTACATATTTTATATTCTACCAAAGAGTTTATACACATAAGAATTTTTCAGAAATTAAAAAAAATGTATGTTTACCTTTGCATTTATCTGAGATGAGAAAATTGATAGCACAAATGAAAGTGAATAGCCAGCCATGCTGGCTCTGAATGTTTGTTGAGGAGACTGGGAAGATAAATGAGCAGCTCTCCACATTCTAGCTCAGAAGCAGAAGTGAATCAGAGCCAGAGACATCCCTGGGCAGTGGAGTATTTATATGGTTTGATTAAGGAAGTTCTTAACCTGACATGCTCTGGCATGATTGGGAATTGAAGTAGGAAAATAAGATGCATACGAACCTTTGCTGGATCTTCCCTCAGCCTATTCAGTGATTAGATTTGGGGGACATCTGGCCCCTTCCCTGGCTTAATCAGATACCTGGGATTCTAACTTGTGTCCACAGATATAAGGTGAGGTGCCTATAAGCAGGAATTCAACCATTGCTTATGGTTTTTGGCTGCAACCCTTCCCAGCATGGTAGGGGCAGAGAGCAGAATGCTAAGCCTTTCTCTTGGCTGAATTGCTTGCCTCAAACACTGGCCAAGTTCTTTCTGAGGTCATTTCTCAACAGGTCAGACTTCAATAGCTTAACCTGAGCTCTTAGTATTAATTGAAGCAGAGCTCTAAGGTCAAAAATGCTAGACTGTGTTAAAGAGGCACTTTACTACCAAATTTTATAAACTCACATATGCTGCACTAAAAGCCATTTGTGAAGAGGGAAGTATAATAAGAAAAGCTGCTCAAATTCCCTAGTGTGTGGTCTTAGCACTTGGATTGTTTTGTTTTTGCTTTTGTGGTAATCTTTTAGAATTAGTAGATCTTACAAAAAATTGGGTAATGTCAGAGTTTACACATATCATAATGTTATAGTAATATCTCTAATTTAGCATGTTAAACTCTTCTACTTATTGGATATTTTCTTTATGAAGTCTACTTTTTCTTCATGAATGTCTCCTTTTATAATCTTTGTGATTCCATTATTAGATGATTTCTACTAGCAGATCTTTAACATTGTGTGTGTATGTGTGTATGTGTGTGTGCGTGTGGGTGTGGGTGTGTTGGTCCTAGGACTTGAACTTGGGGCCTGGACACTGAGCTTGTCCATGACCATTCTTTTTTTCTTTCTTTTTTTTTTTTTTTTTTTTTGCTAAAGTGTTCTATCATTTGAGCCACAACTGTACTTCCAGATTTTTTTCATGTTTAATTGGAGATAAGAGTCTCATGGACTTTCCTATACAGGCTGGATGTGAACTGTGATCCTCAAATCTCAGCCTTCCAAGTAGCTAGGATTGTAACATGAGCTACCAGTGTCAAGTGATTTTAACTTGGCACTGTGATTAATTAATTAACAAGTGATTAACTAATGGCAATTATTTCCTTCTAGAAAACATCTTGTATTGAGTTCAATGTAAAGGAAAAGTCATTTTAAGAGGAATCCCCTTTCTATCCTCTATCAGTTTTCTCTGATTGTAGCATCATAAAACTCAAGAGAAGAAAGCATGTATTCATATTTTTGCTTACTGTACTCTTCTTTTTTGATTATGATAAATTTTAATATTAAATAAAGTTGCAGAACCTAAACTGAACATACAAAATTAAGAATTCAATCCCATTTATGATCATGTAAAGTGAATAAAATACTTAGGAATAAAATTAAAGACTTGTACACTGAAAAGTATAAATTATGAAAAATAAAAATAGAAAAAATAATTAAGATAGTGTGGTATTCATGTAAAAACAGATAAGTGGATCAATGAAGTACAATGCAGAGCCAAGAATAGACCTACACATACATACTCAATTGATTTGGGACAAAGATTCAACAGAAATTCACTAGCTATATGAGTGTATTCAGTGAATGATTCTTCTTTTTAATTTAATTTTATTGTCAAGGTGGTATACAGAGGGATTACAATTATATACATAAGGTAGTGAATACATTTATTATCATATTTGTTACCCCCTCCCTCATTTTTCTCTCTCCTTCCTGCCCCCCCCAACTCTCTCCCCACACACATTTCTGGGCATTTACCCAAAGGATCACAAACAAGGCCACACTAAAGCTTTCCACACAACCATGTTCACTGACATTATTTACCATAGCTAAAATATGAAACCAATCCAGATGCCCCTCAATAGATGAATGGATCAAGAAAATGTTGTACATGTACATAATGGAATTCTATGTTTACATAGGAAGAATTACATTGCCCCATTCATAAGGAAATGGAAAGATTTGGACAAAAATCATATTAAGTGAGGTGAGCTAGATGCAAAGAAACATGGACCCTATGTTTTCCCTCATTGGTAATGATTAGTATATGTATAGGATAGTCCAGTAGAGGATAGCAACAGCTCAATAGCTATGTACATATGATCATATAAGATGAAGCTAAGTGAAATGAACACTAAGATACGGAAAGAAGAGGTTTTTCATTTTTGTTGTTATTTTTTAATGTACTATGTGAATTTATTTCTTTGGTTCTTTCATTTGTACTCTTCTTTTGTTAGGAAGAATGTTCCAAGATACCTTTCTTTAGTGTTTTCTTCCATTATAGAACTTCTTTTTGCCATTCTGATGATAAATCTTTCTTCTTCATTCAGTTAAGGATGTTTTTATTTTATCTTCATTCCTGAAAGATATTTTATAGTCATATAGCATGTGGGCTATAGCTGTATTTCCACAGTTAATAGACTTCTCAGAAGAAGTGAAAAATGGCCAGCAGACCCATGAAGAAACGCTCAATATCTTTGGCCATCGCGAGAATGCAAATTTTAACAGTAAGATTTCATCTCACAGTAGTCAGAAAAGCCATCAAGAATATAAACAAGAGAAGCTGGTTTGATTGTGGTGGAAAGGGAACCCTAACTCACTGTTGGTAGGAGTGTAAACTTGTTCAACCACTCGGGAAAGCAGTTTGGAGAAGATTCTTCAGAAAACTAAATATAGAACTATCCTATGATCCAATAATACCACTCTTAGGCATTTACCCAAAAGATTACAAGTCAGGATACAGTAAAGCTACTTGCCCAACCATATTTATTACTGCACTATTTACTGCTGCCAATGTATGAAAACAACCCTAATGACTTTCAGTTGATGAATGGATCAAGAACATGTAGTATATACACACAATGGAATTTTGTTCATCCATTTGGAAGAATACTATACCATTTGCAAAAAAAAATGTAAAAAATTATGTTAAGTGAAGTAATACAGGCACAGAGAGGCAAAGAATGCATGCTTTCTGGCATATGTGGAGGCTAGAGCTAATTAATACATGTACAAGGGAGCTGGGAATGTGGCTTAGTGGTAGAGTGCTTGCCTAGCATACATGAAGCCCTGGGTTTGATTTCTCAGCACCACATTAACAGAAAAAGCCGGAAGTGGCGCTGTGGCTCAAGTGGTAGAGTGCTAGCCTTGAGCAAAAAGGAGCTAGGGACAGTGCCCAGGGCCTGAGTTCAGACCCCAGGTCTGGCAAAATAATAATAATAGTAGTAGTAGTACAAGTAACACATACAGGGTTGTATTCAAGTGTACACAAATGTACTAATTCAAGTATAGTATTTCTAGGGAAGAATTTAGACAATGTAATTCATTAGAAAAATGAACACACAATCCAACCAGAAAATTTGTATTTGAAAAATACTTTTACAACACCATTATGACCCAAGATACCTGCCAATTCAGGTCTGAATTGCAAGGCTAGAATAAAAAGGAGAAGGGGCAAAAGGTTCACACCTGTCTAGGAAGGAAACTTTCTTACCATTCTGTTCAGGGGTCTAATGGCATTTCATTGATCATACATAGTTAACTGCAAGGGAACCTGGGTAACTGACTCCTTCAGCTGGGCAGTTTGCCTATGATTTCACTTCTGGGAAGAAAGAAAAAAATAAATATGGGCTGGGAACGTGGCTTAGTGGTAGAGTGCTTGCATAGCATGCATGTAGCCCTGGATTCAATTCCTTAGTACAACATAAACAGAAAAGGCTGGAAGTGGCACTGAGGCTCAGGGACAGCCCAAGCCCTGAGTTCAAGACCCAGGACTGGAAAAAAGAAGAGGAAAAGAATAAATATTAGGAGGCATGTACTTGTTTCTATAACATAGTCTGGCTGTGTAAGTATGTGTTTGCCATCTTTTAGAAATTCCACACTTACATGGTATCAAATTTCCAGTTTGATTACAGATCAAAATCCCAAGAGATTATTCTATCTGGAATGTTTTCAGGAACTCTTTTCTTTCATGTTTTGGTAGATAAAAACATTGTGCTAGTTTCTTAACTTGTTTCGAACTAACACCTTTGGCTATGTTACTTTAGAATGTCACAAATTCAAAGCAAATGTATACGTTTCCTAGGCTGCACAGGCTTTATGTTTCTGCTCGTCTTGTTTGATCATGATGTTATCATGAGCACGGATTCACCTGGTGGCCTCCTGGAGAGTCCAGCCACCTCCATCTTCCAAGATGAGGCCAAACCACATAGGCCATTGGTCCTCAGAAAAGGTTTTAAAATCTCAGGCAAGATCAGAATCGCTTAATAGACTTCCAGATCATACTAGACACCCAAGCAATAGCAAAGAAAAAAATAAAGTTTAAGGAGGTTTTTGCAGATATGAACATTATTATGACAATTAGAAATATACATATGTGATTAGTATTATTTTTATTTTCCAATGTGAAGTAAATTTCTCCATTATATTTATTTGGTTATGTAAATTTGTAACTGTATTCCCCCTCCCCCCCCCCACATACAAGGGTGGCTCATGTCTATAATCCTAGCTACTCAGGACCCTAAGAATCGAGGATCCTACTTCAATGTCAGCCAAGATAGAAAGACCTATGAGACTCTTATCACCAATAAATTTCCAAAAAGCTGGAAGTGCAGCTGTGTCTCCACTGGTAGAGTGATAGCCTTGAGCAAAAGAAGCCCAGGAACAGTGCTCAGGCCCTGAGTTCAACCAGGATCGGCACTGCCCTTACACATACACAAAGTAATACTGTACAATTTATAAGTTTTAAAATTATGCTTATAATCACACATCTGTTATATCTTCCTACATTTAATTAAAAAACCAAAACCTTTTTTTACAAAATAATCAGTTGGGTTTCTGTCCTTTTGTCTGTGCAAATAATCAGTCTCTTGATTAAACTTCTACAGCCTTTCCTATGATCACTCAAAGGAGAAATTTCCATTTTTTGCATCTACAAAAATAAAAATTACCTGACAAATGCCATGCCATTAAACTAAGGGAAAAAAAGAACCTTAAAACATGTTCCATATTGAAGAGTTAAGATATATAATTTAATGATAAAAGGAAATGAGATTTAAAAAAACTCCAACACAGCACAATTACTCTTGCTTTTGAGTTCAGCAGATTAAAAGACACTTGCTCATTAAATATCTTTGAAGAGAGTTACCTGCCAATTTGTCTTTGGGGTACAAATATACAGGAACAATTTGTAACCTGGGAAAGTGGTAGTATTGGAGAGTAATATTTGAACAAGAATTGCTAGAGGAGGAATTTCCTACTTTAGACAGGCATCAATAGCAGATGGTGAGACCTACTGGGAAATAAGTGCAAGTATTGAGAGAGGGAATACCGCATGTGGCAAATATAAGATCTGATACAGCAGAAACCTCTCTCTGGAAACTGGAGTTAAATTGCCCATTAATGTTTTATAAACACTTTTTTGTGGAATAGCTAAAAATTAATCTGAAAAGAAGAGATATTTTGGATACCAATATTGGTGCAGAAATGGCTCAGATTCTGCCTTAAAGCAATAGGCTATTTGTCTAGCATATACAAAATGTGCACATTTCAGCTGTGTGAATAAGTGCTTAATGAAATGTTTGACTCTTTCATTAAAGAAAAACCCTGAATTTTAAGGGAATAATAGTGAGAGTTACTTCTTCTAAATTATCTTTTTGAATGTATTACATGTCATAGTTCCATTGCTAATGTATGGAAGCTAAGCTTGCTCAACATCAGTATTGTTATTGCACAGGCAAAATTAATTTAATGTAAGATAAAAGATGTTATTTAATTTTTACCAATAATGTAAAAATCCAAGAAACTTCTTATAGTCACACACACACACATACAAACACACACATGCATACATGTACCCGCACACATTGGCACTATAAATATTCTACTTAGTTCTTAACATATGCATATTGTTTTTTTTTATTTGAAGCCATTTTATTTTATTTTTAAAAGCACTGAGTATTTTTTAAGCATCCTATTTTAGGACGTAGTGGATGGCACTGTACCAAAATATACACAATTGGCCGACATTGTCTTTGAAAGCTGAAGCAGAACATTTGGCCCCAAATTAAATAGTTATATATTTAAGGAAAACCAATAAGTATATGTCAAATACAAATATAACCCAGCAAGTATATCAAGCATCTGTTATATAAAAATATATGTGCTGGGGCTGGGAATGTGGCTTGGTGGTAGAGTGCTTGCCTAGTGTGCATGAAGCCCTAGGTTCAATTCCTCAGCACCACATAAATAGAAAATGATGAAAGTGGCCCAAGTGGTAGGGTGCTAGCCTTGAGCAAAGGGAAGCGAGGGACAGTGCTCAAGCCCTGAGCTTAAGCCCCAGGACTGACAAAAAAAAAAAAACAAAGAGAAACAAAAATATATGTGCTATACCGAAATGGTGGGACAACGGGTGAACAAATGGCAACAGTGATGCTCAATAGATATTATATTGAAAATGAACTCTACAGCTTGTTGGGTGGGGATGGGCAGGAAAAACTGAGAAACATCCAAGGAAAGGGTGATATCATTCAAAAAGAAATGTGTTTTTTACCTCACTTATGTAAGTGTAACTGCTCTGTATATCACCTTTACAATAACAAAAAAAGAATTTCTAATTGATAGTATACATCAAAGTTGGACTATATTTGAAGGAAGAGAATTTACAAAACTAATTTTTCAGGTGTTTGAAAATAGGGGGTCAAAGGGAGGTAGGTAGACAAAGAGGAGAAGAGGAGAAAAACAGATTCAAATCCAGTGTATATCCTACAAAATTAAGAAGAGTAAGAGAAGGATAGGTAAGGGAGGCATGGGTGAGAATGTTGAAAAAGGTGACATTGATCAAGATATATTATATTCATAAACTACTTTGTTAAATGGAAATTCCTTGTATAACTACTTAATGTTAATAACTCAAAAATTTATATATATATGCATGTGTGTTATGAATCCAAGAACAATTCAACACCATGCTTATTGAAACATGACATACCAGAAATATGAGTGGTATAAAGACTCTTGACAAATAAATATATAGAGGAAATTTATATATGTACTTAAATACTATTACAGACTGAATTAGATCTCGTTACCCCAGGTCCCCTGAATGTGACTATATTCAAAGATATGCTCCTCAAGAGATAATTGTGGTTTAGTGAAGGCAAGCTCATAACAGGGAATCAGAGCACAAAGGGAAAAAAAGCCAACAACGGCCTTCTGCTGATGCAAGGGAAAGGCCTCTGAAGAAACCAATCCCATTAATGCCTTTAGCCTGGGCTTCTGGGCTCCAAAACTATGAGGCAATACATATTTGTTTTTCTTTTTTATTGTGTGTTTTTTTTTAATGCTAGTCTTGGGGACTAAAGTTGAGCTTGGTCCCAGTTTCTGAGCTTTCTGCTCAAGGCTAGTCCTTTATCAGTTGCATCACAGCTTCACTTCTGGCTCTTTTTGGTAGTGAATTAGAGATAAGAATCTTCTTGACTTTCCTGCATTGCCTAGCTTCGCTTCAAACTTCAATCCTCAAATCTCAGCCTCCTGAGTAGCTAGAATTACAGACTTGAGCCACCATCACCAGACTACATTCCTGGTTTGTTTTTGTTGGTTTTTTGTTTTTGTTTTTGTTGGTTTTTTGTTTTTGTTTTTGTTGGTTATGGGGCTTGACTCAGAGGCTAGATGCTTTCTCTGAGCTTTTTTACTCAAGGTTAGCACTCTGCCACTTTGAACCACAACCCTACATCTGGTTTTCTTGTGGTTAATTGCAAATAAGAATCACATGGACTTTCTTACCTGGACTGGCTTTGAGCGACACTCAGATCTCAACCTCCTGAATAGCTAAGATTACAGGCACGAGGTAACAGCATCCAGAATACATTACTGTTTGTTTGTTTGTTTGTTTTTAAGTAACAGTGGTACTTTAAGTGATACAAATGTCATAAGAAAATGAAGTTACTTTAATATGAGAAAGTTCTTTGTTAATGGTCCTCTGTTTTTCTAACCGGTATTATATTTAGGACATAACTACTTTTGTTATGAAATTTCTCTACACTTTTTATTAAAATATTCCTTCTATAACCTCTTCTCTTCTCCTAGCTTCATCCACTTCTGCAAGGTAGCAGTAAGAATGTCTCATTGCCAAAAATGGATAGCAATTGTAAATCTAAAGTAAAGCCAGGACATGAATTTGATAGATTTAAAAATCTTTCCATGTTTCCTAAAACTCCCTTAGAGGGACTTTCTCCTTTCTTAATGAGCCAGTTGTTTTCATTAACCACTAATTACTTTTTCTAAGCATAGGGGTATATCTGACAAAGATGATGAAATTACATGGGAAAATATTACACTGATAATTGGGAAATATTATACCAGACCAAAATAGCAAGCATCCAGGAGATTATTATTTTAAATCTGCAGAAATATTAAGGCATTAAGTCTTGAAGTATCATTATTATATCATGAATACTGAAGATAACTTTCAATCACATTGTTTCAAAAGCAAATTACCAAGTATCACTGTACTATATCTGTACTGGAACATAATTCAAATTTCATTCATTATAAAAGCTTACTTTATTTTTTCAACAATATGTCTGTCAAGCATCAGAGTCTTACTCTCTTAATTTTCTTAAAATTAATATACTGGACCCATCATCCTCCCTGACAGATACAAAGGAGGTTTTGTTCTATGTATCTAAGCTTTTGTTTGTCAATGAAGGCTTTAATGGAGATAAACAATTTCTTTAACTGCCTTCTAAAGAAACAAGCTTTAGCTGAAATAGGAAACCAGGAAGCTACTATTTTCTTTCAGAAAACATTTTCACCTTTGAGATTGTAAGAGTCATAAAATGTCTAGCAACAGGCATTTAGGCAATCCAGGATTCTGATGCCTGTAGTCAGGAAGCATTCACATAAACACAGAAAAAAAATGTAAATTGTAGAGCATTTTGAAAAGTCAGCATAAAATTAACCCAAAGATAGGTCTTTCAGCACTGGGGGAAAATGATGACAGCAATCACAGATCTTCATTGATGATTTGAAAGTAAATGTTTCTCGAAGATTCTGCTCCCTCAGCAATGTGCTGTCAAACCAGCAGATTCAAAACAATGAATCGGAAAAACTTTATTTTCTGGAGCTAAAAGCCTAAAGAATACACCTTTATGTCTTCAAGCTTTTTAGTCTATGGCAGGTATTTATCGCACCTTTGAACTTTCGGTATCTTTATTTAAGAGCTCATCTAATGGCAAAAGAGAATTAAAAAATTAAGTTACCAAATGCAATACAATAACATCTGAAAAAAAAAAGAAAAGAAAAGAAAAGAAAGGAAAACTAAATGTCAGTGACATACAGGTATAACCCTAACTACTCAGGAGGTTGAGATCCAAGATCCTAGTCTGAAGTTACCCAGGTAGAAAAGTCTGCTAGGCTGAATTTCAAAATTAATTAGAAAAATAAAGACTAAAGGAATATCTCATGTGATAGAGGATCAGTCTAACAAGAATGAAACCCATGCCAGATGTCTATGGCTCATGTCTGTAATCATAGCTATGCAGGAGGCTGCTATCTGAGGACCCCAGTCAGCCCAGGCAGGAAGG
Source organism: Perognathus longimembris pacificus (assembly GCF_023159225.1). Classification (NCBI taxonomy): domain Eukaryota; kingdom Metazoa; phylum Chordata; class Mammalia; order Rodentia; family Heteromyidae; genus Perognathus; species Perognathus longimembris. The sequence goes on along the minus strand of NC_063163.1, from coordinate 25,105,391 downwards.
TCTATAAGACTTTTTATCTCTAATTAACATCTAAAAAGCTGAAAATAGAGTCCTGATTTAAGTAATAGAGAGATAGTTTTGAGTGAAAAAGCTAAGAGACAGCACTCAGAATCTGAGTTCAAACCTCAGTACACCCACACCCACACCCACACCCACACCCACACCCACATCCCACACAATATAAAGCCCTTAATTCAAAGCAACAAACAAACAAACAACAACAAAACAAGAAGAGATCTGAGAGCTTAGAAGTGGGGGCTGGAAGGGAGTAATTATATGTGGAAGGGTCCACTTTTTTTTTTTTTTTTTCTTGCCTGTCCTGGGCTTTGGACTCAGGGCCTGAGCACTGTCCCTGGCTTCCTTTTGCTCAAGGCCAGCACTCTGCCACTTGAGCCACAGCACCCCTTCTGGCCGTTTTCTTATATGTGGTACTGGGGAATTGAACCCAGGGCTTCATATATAAGAGGCAGGCTCTCTTGCCACTAGGCCATATTCCCAGCCCAGGAGGGGTCCACTTTTGCATGAAGTAAAAGTGTAAGTTAAAAGTGCCGTAAGTTCAGGTGGAGAAAAATTTAGTCAGTCACATGTTTGCCTTTATGTATAGAAAATGTGCTGTGTATCACTAGACCTGAACCCATGGCTCTTTGATGCATGCTGCTATGCTATCTGATCATTGCTATGAGTATGGATCTTGAGGTAGGCTCTGTTGTAAATCCAGCTGTTGCTAGCTCAGTGCCTTTGGAAATTTAACTGAAGGCTCACTTACCATGCTTGGTAGTGGAAAAACTAACAATAATTCCTCATAGATTTGTGATAATTGGTAGTTGAAATATGCTTCACAGGGAGTCTGATATAAGTAAACATGTAATAATTGATAACTATTTTTATTTAACAGTCCAAGTAATACTCGATTCACATATGATATAAATGATAACAAACTCCCTCCATAAAAAAATAAGAGCAAAGATGTTTAAGGGTAAGACACATATTTGACATTACACATGGCTTAATCAAACAGAATTTTGGTGTATTTCCCCACATTGACCAAATATCCTAACAAAATGCCTAAGATTAAGAATCAAGAGGGCTGGGGATATAGCCTAGTGGCAAGAGTGCCTGCCTCGGTATAACCGAGGCCCTAGGTTCGATTCCCCAGTACCACATATACAGAAAACGGCCAGAAGCGGCGCTGTGGCTCAAGTGGCAGAGTGCTAGCCTTGAGCGGGAAGAAGCCAGGGACAGTGCTTAGGCCCTGAGTCCAAGGCCCAGGACTGGCCAAAAAAAAAAAAAAAAAAAAAAAAAGAATCAAGAAAGTTATTTTATACCAGGCAAGGTATTGTAAAGGGATTGAAACATCTCTTTTATTGCTACTCTTGAATGAAAAATTATTTTTAAGGACACTAAGAATAGATATCACCTAGTTTTCAAGCATGTCATCCCATAATCACATAGGCTGCCGATTTGAGTTTTCCAGTCTAGTGACTATTACTTTCATTCTGTTACTGAATTTTTTCTCAAAATTTTGGTTTTCTGCTTACTGCAAACATTATCTAATGATTCCAATCCCTCTTTCCCAAATATTTAAAATACAAAAGAAAGAAAATCTGAGTTCTCTTTTCTAATCAGTATGCCAACTCTGAAACGCTGAGCATTCTCAGGCTGTGTGTGTGTGTGTGTGTGTGTGTGTGTGTGTGTGTGTGTGTGTGTGTGTGTGTAAGAGAGAGGCAGAGACAGAGACAGAGAGATGGAGAAGGAGGGAGAAATGGAGAGAGGAATAATGAGGAGGTGGAAGGTGAAGAGGAAGACAAGGAGAAGAGATAGACAATATTCAAAAAGGTTTTGTAAAGCATGAGACAGCTGTAGAGGCAGGCTGGAATCCCAAGGAGAATGAGGTAAGATTCCAGGTGCTGTTTTTGGCTGCCAGTTCTGTAAAACAGTGTGGTCTAAAAATAAGTAAATAGATAGATAAATAAATACAGTTCTTTTAATTACCATAGAGGCAAGGTTTTAAAAAAGATTTGCCCATGTAGCCCAGGTGTTAATTTCCTGACCAGTGGCCATCAGTTTCATGGGTCCTGCAAGATGATCCCCAGCCTCTCCTGGGAAAATTGTACACGAGGCTCTGATAAACTGCAAAGTAATATTACTTTCATCATCCTTTCTCCCTCTTAATGTCGTTCAAGACTTATAAGAGTTCTGGGTAAAATGTTTCTTGAAATCGTTTATTATGTTCATCTTTATTTTGACTTTATCACTTCTGGATTTCCCAAAAGAACTCTGAATTATAATACAGAGGCTATTATACTCATGTGCATAATGCTATACTCATGTGTATAATATTTTGAAATAAGTGTAAAAATGAATATTCTTTAGTCGTTTGTGATATTGCTTAAATGATAACAGTTTTTTTTATGGCTAACCTTTTGCTGTTAGTTAAATACCATTGCGTCTCCTCTTAACACGCAACCGTCTTGTTCCTCACTCTCCTTTATCAAACTAGCACTTGTTTCACTAGGTTTTCTCAAGGTTAAATGAACTAATGTGTACATAGCACATAGAATGTGTTCATAATATATTGGCTATTTTATTATAATTTATAGAGTATTTCATTTTGTAAAGGAAATTTTGAGCTAGATTAAATTAAGGTTTCCTTATTTTACCCTTTTTTTCTGTATTTTGTGACAGGTCTTAGACAGCCTAGAACCCACTGGATAGCCCAAAGCTGGCCTTGGATTCACAATACTTCAACCGCACTCTCCTAAGATGTACAGGCCACATACCAGTACTTCCAGAGGTTTTTAGTTTGCATTCCTGTTACATTTCCTTTTTCATTATTATTTTATTATATAGCTGCTTCACCAGAAATCAAAACATAAAACTTTAAATTATAAGTCTTAATGAGCCTTTTTGTGTACTTGTATATGGTCTCTTAAGTATTGTGAATAATCACAATATCAGTAATTACATAATACTGATCACTAAGCGCTCTTCTCGAGGTACATTATATATAGATACATATATTTCATATTTAATAGGTAATGAAAACTAAGTAAGAATATTATTTTACTCCATATCTCTTTAAAGTGAAACAAATGAAGCACAGAGAGATTAGATAATCTCCAGGGTTTCACAGCTAGGAAATTGTTCAGTGAGAACTCAAACCAGTTATACCTGGTAATAAAAGCTGGGGTCTATTTGCTGCCATGAAAGGCTAGGTTCTGGGCCATATTTCAATGCAGAGAGATATTTTTAGGTGAAATATATGGTAATAAAAATAGTTTTTAAAGCATAATTTTAAATTTATTAGTCATATAACAACAGGGCTAAATCAAGTTATGTGAACATAATTTGTTCCTAGTATTTCAAGAAATGGCATTAAATGAAATGATTAATTATCCCTTATTAACTCAGTTTTTTAAAGTCCCGTTTTTCAGCAACATTTCAACAATGTATAGGTATATATTAAAGTCCCGTTTTTCAGCAACATTTCAACAATGTATAGGTATATATACATATGTATACTTATATATGTATATACATACATATGCATAACAATAGAAAACTTTATTTCTGGTCTTACAAATTAACTGATCTAGAAAACCACCATAGAATTCCTTGTTTTCAGTTTTGCAGTGTTTTTCTTCTCAACAAACCTGGAAACTGTATTGTGCACTCCTTGTTTAGAAGGACTCTCTACTTCTGTCTCTTAGCATATGCTGATTAAAAGGTTTTAATTAAAGTTATGACTACTACAGAAAAAAAATATTGAGCAATTCTTCAGGATGAAAATGCTTAGTGTTGGAAGCCTAATTCCACTGTTCATGTTCATACTGAGCAATATTTTTTAAAGAGTTCACCTTTGTGTTGTGTAATATTGGATTTAATCCCAACAGCTAGAAGGTATTGTTTTTTTAAAACAAGGCCAAGCAAGCAGAAAAGTTTGTACGATGATACAGATTTGATTAGCTCGTAAGCAAAACAAGTTCAGCCAAGTTAGTGTGTGGCGTTTTTCTAGAATCTGTCCTCTAACTTTTCTTGCATGGCTATTTTGCTAAGGAAGAGTGAGCTTTTGTTAGGTTCTAAAACCATTTTTACAAGAAAAGGGCAACAGGATTCTGTGGGTCATTGTGCCTGGCTGACTGCATTCAGAAAAGCTACAGAGACACTGGGAAGGAAGCCAAGTTCCTTAGAACATAGTAATGCAGCTCTTGTGAGTAGAAAAGTTATACTAAGGATCCAGTATTTATGTTTCTTAGAAAGAATGGGTTCTTGTTTCCTAATTGATACAATTCTCCTTCATGTAGAAAACATCACTGTTCCCATTGAAAGGCACTCCTCATGGCCTGGTGCACGCTTCCATCTAGCTGTTGGCAATGCAAAAACCAGGAAGTACCATGTTGGCTCAATCAAAGGAATTCATTGATGTTCACGCTCCTTATCGAGGAGAAATTCTTAGGAACTACAAGTGGTCCACTGCAAACCTATTTACTCCTTTTATTCACAAAAGCCGATACGTGAAACAAGGAATTTTTTCCAGTGCCTTTTAAAGTTTAATGTGTATATCAATCACATATGAGTCTATTTAAAATATAGATTCTGATTTAGGAGCTCTGCCACTAAAATTTAGTATTTTGAATTTGTATTAGTTTGTACTAGGTTGATGTTTAATGCCTTGGTCAGTGGCCCAAGATAGGTGTTAATCTCTTTTCTCATTCATTAATTCAATCAAGTATTCATTCATTCATTCCCAGGGCTTCTGTGTAGTCCAAGTTGGCTTTAAATTTAACATTCTCCTGTTCCTTCTTCTAATATGCTGGTACTACAGACATATCCCACCATGCTTGGCCCTCTTTCTTTTATATTTTTCAGCAAGGTCACAACTTTGCCACACTGGTCAGAGGATAATATGCTTTGATTTGAAAGCTATTAATAAAATATTGGGCCTTATCCTATAAAATCAACTTGAACTTGACAAATCAACTTTTTGGTAAATACCACCATCTTTCACGTGGCACCCAGGAGGCAGAGATAGAATCACCACACAATTGAAGCCAGCCTGGGCCAGATAGTGAGATGTTAGCTCTAAAAAGTTAAATAAATGATAGATAGATAAACAGACAGACAGACAGACAGATAGATAGATAGATGATAGCTAGAAATGTGCAGTCCCTCTTATCTCAGGTCACTCAGTACAACTTCAGTTATACTAAATTACCTGTATTCATGTCTGTTACACCAATGAGAGAATGATGAAAGGGGTAACACTGATCAAGATGCACTGGAAGTACAAACAAGTGGAATCAAAACTCCTTTCTACAACTACTTAAGGATAATAAAAAAAATTAGGAGAAACAAAAAAAAGACATTTAAACACTTGAAACATTCAAACCAGCAACATTGAGAGCAATTTGACCAGAAAACTAGCACAGATTAATGATAGAAGTAAGAGCAGGGGATGCCTTTAGAAAGAGAGAGATACAAGTGAGGGCTCCTGTCTCCATCCTGACATAAGCAGCATGCAGCTGCTTATGAAGAAAAAGGAAAGAGGAAGGCTTAGGAAAGGAGACACCTTGAGGTGTCTACTCAGTGATTAACCTTGCCATTTCTCTTACCTTTTACCCTTTAGTTTTGATGGCAGGGGGCTTTGAACTCAGGACCTTGTATTTGCTAGGCAGATTTTCTACTTCTGAGACACTGGTTGTTGATTTTAATAGGGAGTCATTTTCCCCTGGTTTGCACTTGGATAGTAATCCTATTTTATGCTTCCTGTCACATAGGCTAAAAGGCCTGTACCACTATGCCTTCAGTCCACCTTAGAAACACTCCTATGGAGCCCCTTTCACCCACTGGGGCTTGTCCCAGAGAATTATCAGCAGTTCTAATACATTTCAAGAGGTAGGCAGAAGACAAATCCCATCAGGTAGGATCCGCTTACATTATTCAAAGCTTAATATTTATAATAAATTCACAGGTCCCTGAGATTATTGACTTTTGAGGAATAAGATTTTCATAATTTAAGGAGTCCTGCAGGTTTTCTGCATTAAATGAAGCCTTACAAGTGGTTTTACATAAGAAGTTAAAAAGTACCAATTAACAGAGGCAGTCAGAGAAGAGACGTCCACCTTCTCATAATATATGCCTGGAGGGAACCATCCTGTACGAATATTTCAAGTTTAAAAGCAGCAAAACAGTAAGCTAAACCACAGGTTTCATATTCAAGGAATTAAGAAAAAATACAACTTAATCTTTATATTAATATATAAAAGTAGGGAATTTACAAAAAAAACACAAAATTTTAATCTTTTCTTCTACCACCAGAGTAGGACCCCTGGGTGGCACATGTCCATTAATTATGCACTTACCTCCTCTGGGCCTCTCCAGACTGTGTATTGACAGTGTTGCAAAAAGATTCATTATGGAAAGTGAGCTGTTTTTGTCATCTCCTTAGAACAGCCTGGGGTACTTAAGGAAACCTCTAGGCCTCCAGGTGTGACTCTCTTATGCTAGGCCATGTAGTCTGTGCTTTTGTTGTGGCTTGTTCTATCAGACTCTCAAAGCAACCACTAAACGCTGAGCAGAGAGCACCCTCTTGTTTGATTGCTACACAAGGTTACTTGAGGACCTGTACAACAGGGTGTACGCATTACTGAGTGATGTGAAATTACCCTTTTTTCTTGGGCCTGGTGAACAGAAACACATGTAGGGCTCCTGCTAGGCATGCAGAAACCTTACCTCAATTATACCTTAAGTTATCAGGCCTCCAGCAAATGCCTCTTGATTCCCTTGTCTTATTCAGCCCAGAGTGAAAAGGTTTTAAGCTAGAGCTAGAGCTCAGCACTCTTTTCAGCGCTGAAGAAAACAAATCTTATACATGGTAATATTCTCAAAAGGACACTGTAAGAAGGAATTTCTCACCAAGTTATCATTGTAGGATATTGCAATATGGAACATTGCTACATAGGAATGCAACTTGAGTGCAAAGATTCTTACAAATAGAGTTTATTTAATTTAACATAACCCTGAATATTACCAATGGAATAGTTTGCTTAGATTCTTTACAAAATATGTGTGCAAAGAAACATTTATCATAAACTATTTTATAAATAAATTGAATGATTGAATAGAATAGTTTGATATTCTCATTGGTTTGTACTATTCTTTTATAAGAAATGTGCACACAATGCAATCAGAACCCTGAAAACAGTCAGTAAGGCTGGATGGGCTTTGTAATAATGCCATCATGCTATTGTTTGGATGAAGCTAGGAGCATCAAAAGAGAAAGTAGCTTGATGTGAGCTAAGAAAGAACTTCCAGAAGAAGGAACAAAAATCAACAAATAAATAAATAAATGTAAACATGGAACTCTTTAAAGGAGTTTGATCATTTAGAACCGGAATTGAAGGAAATGAAGATTCATTTGGGATAGAAGACATGCCATTCCAAAGAGACTACTGTGGCAGATGGAGCTCAGGCCAGGGTGGGGCCCAAATGTGCATGCTGTCTGTTGCCTGCAATGGTCATATGTTCACAGGTGGGTAAACTCCTTTGCATTTGAAGTTTTGGGCAGGTACAGAATGGCTGAGTGGGTTCCTGCTGGTGTCTCTCATGCAGTTTCTTTAAGGATAGAGCCTCAGTGGCAAAGAATCTTCTCATGGGTTCTACCTCTTAAACAACGTATACTGAAGTACTGAGCAATTGAAAGAGAGAGTGATTCAGAGAAAGAGAGAGAGAAAGAGAGAGAGTTAGAATTTAAGTTGTGGAAGGATATAAAGGATTTTGTAAAGCAGTCCTGCTTGATCCTGTAGTCAATGAAGAATAAACAAAGGTTTTTATGATAAACGAGTAGCTCAATGATAGTTGTAGTTTAATGATATAATACTGATGCTAGTTGTAACTTAATTGACAAAAATATTGGCTTTTCTTTGTACTAAGCACGGAGTCTTGGACAACCTATCACAGGAACAAGATGAAAAATGTGATCTTGCTTCCTTTGTAGACCTCACAGCCCACCAAGAAAGTCAACTGCACAAGCTGTACAAATGCACTGGGGTGAGTTTGGGGATATAGCAGGAACACACAGGAAGAGGAGCTTCAATTCATGTGGAGATTTAAAGAAGGCTGCTCAAGTTCTCCCTTTCTCTTCCTGGCCAATGGCTAGTGATCTAACTCAGGGCCTCACATATGCTAGGGAAGTTCTACTGCTGAGATGCCTCACCACATCTCAATAAATTAGGCTGGGAAGATAGAAGAGAGCTAATATTCAGTTAGGAACTCACCTTAACACTCTACACCAGACACCCAGAGCCATGTTGCACCAGCTAGGGGGAGGTTTTCTCTGTAAGGCTAAAATCTCATTGCACACAATAGACCATGGCATTGGACTCTCAAAAGTGATGCTAAATCTTTTTGTAATAACAATAACAATGAGAATAACCTCAATCTGGCATTCTATTGTTCCACCCTTCTTTTGTTCCATACATTAAGCAGGACTTACCTGTTTGTTTCTGGTTTACCACCCTTGCCATTTTCTCTTGAGTAGACAACGTATGTTCTTCCCTTGGTGATGATGGCTGTATTATTATCTACTCTCATCTTTTTTGGAGAGAAAAATAAATACAATTCTGAAGGAGGAAATACTTGTCTGCTGTATTTGAGAGATATTGGAAGGAGGAAGTATATAATTCTAAAGTAGGAAGTGTTTCCTACATGTTAGACCCTGGAGATGAACAGAGTCATGTGGAATAACAAGTTATTTGTTTGCATCACCTGTAGTTTACAAGAGCAGACATGTGCCTCCAGGAATGTATGAAATGTGTGCTATGGTAAATTTGAGGTCATTCTTTCACTTGTCAGAACAGAACTATGCGTCCTAAGTTCCAAAACTTTAGAGGCTTGTGAGTTCTTGGACAGGTTCCAAGGGAGAGCAATGAATGTGATAAAAGATTTGAAGGCTAATACCTTTGAGGGAAGACTTAAAGAACAAGAATTATTTCTCCTCTAAATGAGAAGTCAGAGATAATTTAAGCCTTCAAGTATATGGAAGTTTTTATGTGTAGAATAATGGTACCCAAATTTAGGAAGTTTGAGCAATAAGACCTGGGTGAAGCAAAGGGACCCTGGCAGGGAATGAGGGGCTGTTGTGTGTTGGCACTAAGTATTTTGCTATAAAGACCCCTTCCGAGGGCCAGAAGTTTGAAAATGATCTAGCAGTAAGGTGTCATGTTCTGTCTGTATGAACACTGGGGTAAAATAAATGACTTCTGAGAATCTCTAAATTCAGTAGTTTTCAGGTTTTTAAAAGGTCTTCCATTTGAGAGGACTCTGAGGGCAAATAAATTATTGCCCAAGACTTTCTTCTAATACTTTCTTGAAGAAGGAGCATGTGCTGATCATTACTGGCAATATTTGCAACCGGAATGCCAGGAGCTTCTAATGCAAAAGCCAGTTTAAAAATTTTTCTCATGCACAAAATTTTCAAAAATATTTCTATTCCTATATTCCTTACATCATCTCTATTCTACTTATCTACCTATGTTCAGATATTGTACTGAACACAGCCTTTCTTTTTCAAGCCTGAGGATAATAAATATATAGTCTGATAGTTCTGTTGAAAGAAGCATTTTTCCATTTCAGGAGCAAAAATCTATGCATACAGACACCTGCACATTTTTAGAAGTATAGTTAAGTTATAATTTTATGACAGAAAGCAGCATAGCATCCCATTTACAATCTTTTTAGAAAGGTGGATGATAACAGAAGCTAGGACAATACAATAAAATGCAATGCCTGCAATAAAAAGTCAGACTTCACTCTCCTGAAATGGGCTATGCAGATCACTATATCTCTGTTTACGGGGAATTTTAAGATAGTCACAAAACAAAACTGCCAAGCATGAAAGAATAATTCCTTTAACAGCTGTTCAGTAAGGTCAAAAACACAGGAACTATTGAAGGTTACAAAATGATAGAACTCTTGCAAGTGTACCTCTGTTGCTGTAACAGAGATTTCAAACTAATCTTGTTTGTACTCCATCCAGTATTAGAAAGCTTATCATTTGTAGTAAGATTTTAGAAACTTGAGATCAATTCTGTCATCGAGTTGACACCTCATGCCATCAAGACGGAGACGACAGAGTTAATAAATAAAAACATAGATGTCTCTGATGTTTAGTTCAAGAAAGAAACACCATATGGATCAATAGGGACAATCTGACACCAATATCCCGATTTCTGCCCAGACATCAGCAGCAGGAAGGTTATCAAGCACAGTCCTGCAAACCTGCCCTCTAAATGCTCTCAACAAAAGCTGGACATAATAAGAAATTAGATGAAGCTGAATAGATAATCCACATGGAAGGCTGGAAATCAGAATTATATTTAATGAAAAAATAATAAAAAGGGGTGGAGGATAATAGAACAATAGATCATAATATGCAATACTGCTATTTTTGTAGTCCATGGCTCTCAATTGAAATATAAACTCATCTCAATGTCAGAGTTGCTTCTTTTCTATTATTTAATTTGAACATCTTTTCTTATATTTCTCTATATAAATAGCTTTGCATGTCCTATTTTTCCCACTTATACAATTTTTAAAGAAATTAACATAGCAAATTTTTAGGAAATAACAGGAACTAAGCCAAATTTTAACATGGAAGCCATCTCATGCTATTTCTCACGAAAACTTTTTTGTGTGTTTAACAGTATAGAGTGATTACAGTAAGAATTTACACAAATCAAAGCATTGTAGCCATGAACATAAGGTTTTTCAAGATAATCCCCTGAGTGCTTCATTGTGAATCTTATATGATTTTAAATTGATAGAGTCTGTGTCCTCTCTACTGGTCCAACATTTCCTCAAAATTCCAAAGGCATGTTTGTACCACATTTGATGATATATATAATTAAAAAAGTAAAGATGTATTTGAACTGGGAAAATGGCTTCTTGTTTATAATTTGCCTCTTTCCTCTTGTATGGAGCACTGACTTTGGGTAAAACAAAATCACAATTTAAGTGAAATCCATAAGACATTGACAGTTAATTAAAAAACAGTTCTTCAGATGGAACAGTCTAAAAATCTTGGTTATGAATCCATGGCATTGACTGCTCAAGTCTGTAATCCTAGATACTCAGGAAGCTGAGATCTGAGAATTAGGGCGTCAAAGCCCGCTTGAGCAGGCAAGTCCAAGTGCCTCTTAAACCTCCAATTACCCATCCAAAAGCCTTGAGGTATGCCTCAAGTGGTAGAGCACCAGCCTTGAACAAAAAAGTGAAGGCCCAATGCCCTTAGCTTTCAACCCTCAGTACCAACGCACACAAAACTTTCTGGTTATGAAATATTCTCTTAAAATTTAAAAATAATATACTTGTGAATGATTTGAAACAAGTTCACATTGAACACATTGCTCAATTCTAAGAAAATGATAGTTCAATTAATAGTTCCAGTTTAGGGAGAAGACAATCAAGTTTCTGAAAAAGTAGTGCCCTTTGTCCAGTCATGACAGTACCAGGCCTAAACCCTAGGTTTTCTGAGTTGAGCTCATGAAACTTGCCCTCTCACTTTGGAACATAAGCATGTAATTAGAACCCTCAATTTATGGGATCATGTCACATTGATACATTAGCATGTAATAGCATTTTTGTTCCATTGAAACCTTGTTGTGAAGAGATCATGATTTTCTAGCGAAATCCTCAACATCCCAATTTGCCAAAGAAATAGTGTGATAGCTATTTTTTAAAACATACCTGTAATGATGTTTCTAAAAGAAAGAGCATCTATGGATCTAACTAACTTAGGGCAAAGAAACATTCCATAGTTAATATAGAGTTTCATATTCTCTCTCCCATGTTCTACTCTAACTCCAGCCCAGAGGTGTTAAAAGAACTTGAAGGCACCCTCATTGTGAATTCTCAATGAACAGTTCCCTTAGATGATCCTTCTCAAACCCACACTTATTCTTTACCTTTTATCTACAAAGTGCCATCCTTTTTTCCTTTCAATCTGAATTCCTTACCATTTCTTTTCTCATTGCAATCTCTGAGACATACATTTTTTAGCTTAAAAAAATGTGAGAACAAGTGTTCTGTAGCCCTCTAGTCTTTTAAAAGGTTGTTCTTTATTTAGTAGCCAATGGAAGTCTTCAAATATCAATGCAACATACAGCAGGATGCTGGGGGCCCGCCCTACAATATGTCTGAGTATTCCCAATTGTCTTCTGTTCTCTTGATTTCCTCCTGCTTCCATTTCACACTCTAAGGAATACTTGACATCCTCCCAGGTGGTGATCTGCCCTCTGACTGTGAATCTTGTCAACTCTTGCTTTCCCTTCCTCTCTCACTCATAGTACATGGCTGTGTGTGACAAGAAAATTGTTAAATGGATGGAGATAACCAATGACAATGACAGCATATCGAAAATTGCGGGCATTAACATCTCATGGCTAGCTCTGTCTGTGCTAGCTCCAAAGGTAGCGAAGTTCTAAAAAACTGGTGGCATAACAAACAACAACAACAACAACAACAGAAATATATTTTCTTGCTGTTCTGAATGATAAAGTGCCTTGTTCCTCCTGTAGATTGGAGGGGAGAATCCTTCCTTGTATCTCTTTGGCTTCTGGTGAGGGCCAAGGATCCTTCGCCTTCCTTAGTTTACAGATGCATCCTCCAATCTCTGCCTGCATGTCACATGGTAGTCTTCTGTTTGTCTCCATCTTTAGATAGTATTCACTTCTTGTGCCTATACTTAAATTTCCCTCTTCTTCTAACTATACCAATAACATTGGAGGAGAGGCCAACCTAATCCAGTATGGCTTCACCTTAATTTAACTGATTACTTCTGCAACAACTTTATTTAGAAAACAATGGCACATTCAGGGTTACTGAGGAATATGGCTCAAGACTATCTCTAAGGGTATAGGAATACCCACTAAATATCACTGGGAATTTTTTCATATCATGTCTATGGTGTTGCGAGATCGTTCTTGGGACCTATCACTACCTTCTCACTGTCTAAATAAATGTTTTCTTTGAAATATTTCTAAGGCCTGGCCTTGGCGTCCTCCAGTTATCCGTGCAGTGTTAGGTTAGAAATTTCATTCATTGGGCATATTAGTGAATTTATAAATAGCTATTGTTGATGATTTTTTTCATATTTACTTAGTATTTGAGTTTTAATTTGTAAGCCTCTCATTTTTCTGCTTAATTAGATCACTTTTTCCTAGTGATTATTTTTAATAATATATATGCCCCAATCTGTTATGTCTGTGACTAGCTATTTGTTGTCTATTATAAGCAATAAAACCTGAGTACATTTCTATTTCTTCTCCTTCATCTGCTTTACATCAGATGTTAGTCCATTATTACACTTTCGCTTTTATTTTTTCTTAAAATAAACCCATACCTCTCTTACTTGCTTTGTTATGCTTAATAAAATCATCTGATCCCAGACTATAAAAGACAAGATATTCTGAATACTAATACAGTTTCTCCATTCTCTGTCTCTCATTCTCAAATTTCGTTAATTGTGTCTACACTGACATATAACTTGAGCAGTCTGATTTGGAATCATAGCTCCAATATTCATTCTAAATTGAATCCTAAATTTAAATACATTTTCAAATACTTTCAAACATTTTTTTTCAGTAGCTTCATCATTTTTTGCCACCTAAACATTGTCATTGTTTTGGGGGCATTTATATTCATTTGTTATTTTCTATACTAACTTTTCTCTTCTCTCTGGGAGGAACACTAATTACTCATACATCCCCCTTCATTCTCCAGTGACTTTTGACTCCTGGTTCATTCACATTTTAACAAATCTTGAAATCCATGTCCCTAACCATGTCTTCAACAATTCTTATTCTCCTTCTTACTGCTTCTAATTTCTGTTTATTCTTGTTATTGTTTCTCCCCTGTTTTCTTACTTCTATCAGTTTATGTTTTATTTTCTTTCAGTAGCTTGATCAATTTTGTCCTTATTTTCTATGTTTTAAGATGCAAATTCATAAAGATTATTTACTGCAGTAGAGATTTTTAAGTATTTATGTCACATAATTGAACATAGTTTCTAACACTCTATAACAGGTTTCTGAGGAGAATTCATTTATTGCCCCCTGAGCATTTTCTTTCCTGAGTGTCTTAGTTTAGATTTTTGTATTAATCTTTTACATCAAATTTAGCTTTTACTGAAATTAAGTTGTTCCTCAACTGAATGAAATTTGTGTGGGGATTGAGGATTATCAGAGATTTGCTCCAGGTCTTAGGAGTCATTTTCTGAATGACAGTGAGTGTATGAACAGATTACTCTGTTTTTTCCTTCTCCTACTCAACCAACATTAACAGCTATCATGTTCATTACTATACCAAACCTGTCCACCAGACCACCCAATAGACTGCTGTTTGCAAACAAAGTACAAATTTGTGTGGCTCTTTTGTTAGACTTAACCTTCCTGCTTTTAGTTGGTACCACATTGGATTTTGAGAAGCAACAAGACCAGATCAATTGGAGTTCTTCTTTTCCTAAATAGCGTAATGTCTCTTTCTCCTTTTGAAGAATTCTGGCTGTTATTTGCACTTCAGGATGTGTATCCTTAGGCCCTATTTCTAAGCATTCTGGGCACTCCTGTTAGACCCTCTCTGTCCCTGGCACTCATCTGTGTGCATGGTTATGGAGGCCTTTTAATTGGATTAAAGACTGAGGATTGTTTTACTTTCAGTGTCCTATCATTGCTAATATTTCTAAGCTATTACCAAGAGGCCAACAGAGCAGTACTATTTGTTGTCAAGATTATTTTGTTTGTGTCACAGGTTTCTGTTAGACTTTGTTTTTATAGGAAAATCCACAGAAATGAGAAAACTGAAAAACTACACTTAGAGCAATTATCCATGTTCCTGGTGTAATGTACACAGTAGAATATCTCATTTTACTTCTTAAAGGCAAAGGCTTTACCACTATATCATCCCCCGACATAATATTAATGGCAGATTTGACCTTATTCCAGGCAAATAAACATTAAATCTGGACTTTCAATGTACTAGGAAACTCACATTTAATTTCATGCTTGAAAATACAGTTTCTATGAGATTTCAAAAGTTTGAAATAGTAAATGCTCCTCCAGAGACATTTTTATACATATTCTATTTATCATCTGACATAGATCCAGGTAAAGAATGAATAACATAAAAAAACTATAACTGTATTTACTTTAGTACATATATGTACATATATAGAGATAATATATTTACTTAAATATTTCTATATTTACTTAAATTTATTTTGTTAAAAATAATTTATTTCTTAATCATCTCTATGGCAGTTCCTACAGATACCTAACTTCCTGAAATGATGGCATTGGATTTATGACTTTCATGCTACCTACTGTTCTTTTTGCTTTTTGGTGAGTGCCAAAAGGAACTTGTGTCATCTGCTCATATAGATGAACTCGGATATAAGTCTTGTGAAACTGGTCAAAAAATCTCAAGCTGTATTGCCTTAAAATGAACTAGAATTTTAAAAATGAATGAAGATGATCATTGAAAAATGTTTTAATACACTAATAAGCATTTTTAGACTAAAAAATCTACCAAAGGACAAGTAAGCTATACAGTTACATTTAATAAAACCTGGACTTTTAGGTAGGAATTCGTAGGATTTACTCACAAATGTGTCACATTAAACTCAACAGAATAAGTGTGATACAAATTAAGCAATGTAAATAGATTTCTCCATTTAACAAGTCCTAACTTTTCTCTCACTGTTAGCTGTGTTGCCAGTTGTGAGTGGGTAAATATCTTTTACCTTCTAAAAACTCCTTTGTTTAAGAGCAGTGAAGAAAATGGCTTGGCCTGCTTCAATTGTTTTGTTGGTTGGCACAGAGTTTTAATTATCCTGTGATACATTGCAAGATATCATAGATTATACAGTAACCACATTGTTCTTCAGAAGAAGTCCTTTTATTTCAATCCTAGTTTGTTCTAGCTTCTCCGGGATCTTCTATTTATCTTTTTTGAGGTGTATTATTAATGTTTTTCTTAATACACTCCAAAAATAAGCACAAGGAATGTGAGTGGTCAGGTACTTATATTAAAAAAATAAATATCTCAGGAGGATCACTTATGACATAAACAGCAAAATGTGCATATGAATTACGTAATATTTCATTTCCATACATATAGAAGTGGTAGCTATAGAAATTTTTCTACTAGGGCTGGGAATATGGCCTAGTGGCAAGAGTGCTTGCCTCGTATACAACATGAAGCCCTTGGTTCGATTCCCCAACACCACATATATAGAAAAACGTCTGGAAGTGGCGCTGTGGCTCAAGTGGCAGAGTGTTAGCCTTGAGCAAAAAGAAGCCAGGGACAGTGCTCAGGCCCTGAGTCCAAGGCCCAGGACTGGCTAAAAAAAAAAAATTAATAAAATAAAGAAATTTTTCTACTGAAGATTTCTTGACCTGCTCACTGATAATATTTAGAAAATTAATTAGCTTTGTAGATAACAAAAAGATTTTTTAAACTACATTCTAAAAATAGGACTAGTAACGAATTTTAAAGATTAAAATGACAGAGCGGTAAAAAGAAACCAAACAAACAATCAGCATATCTTTCTTATGCCCTACAAGGTACAGAATAAGTTGTCCATTTCAGCCGCTAAAGACACATCTGGAGCTGTGGGCTTACTGGAGACTTCACTCCACGAGATCGCTCAGATATCCAACCTCACTGAAGCATCTATTTGGTTCCATTACACCCTCAGGAGTGTTTGGTCCTCTAGGTTGCTTCAATAAGTGGGAAACCAGTTTGCATAGCAACATAATGGCCATGCATCCACTTTCTTACATTTACAGCCAGGCCACTTAGCCTGGTATCCCATAGAAGGTTTGAAAAAAAAATGTAGAGAAAGAGACAGAATTTTTTAATCTTTTATTTTAAAAAGTATACCATTTCAAAGCTTGTCACATAATTTTCCATCGTTTCTGCTTCTTAAAATGCCTCTTTTCCTCAAACTTTAAATCTTCAAATTTGATTCCCAAGCTTTCTAATCATGTGGATATCTGTTCTCGAAGTCATCAAGAATTAAACTCTATTCCATCTTAAACCAGAAGTTAAAATTTAAGTTAGTTTTCTAGAAAAACCATTTTTTTTAAAAAAAAAGCTAAATGTAATCACTTATATTAATTGCATGTAGATTCACCATTTCAGAATTTGTCTATAAGCCATGAAAACAATTTGCCAACAGCAATTTGGTGACAAATGGGCATCCAAAATATCTTAAAGATACATCAGTTAGTATGATTGGGAAGGAGAAATTGATTTGAAAAATATCTACAGTTGTTTCTTCTAATATTTACTCGTAGTTTTATTCTTTTCAGAATAGTAAGTGTACTTTGCTTTCCATTGTCTTTACAAGTAATTATGACTCTTACTTCTAGTGACACTTGAGTCAATAATGGACCAGAACAATGTATTTCTGGTTTGAGATCGCCCATTTTCCTCTTCTTTCCCCTGCTAAAAGCAGCCAGAGTGAGTTTCACACAAACATGGAAGCAGACATCTTAAGAGCAAGAGGCCATTGCTGAACCAAAATGCTACATGCCAATTCTTCAATGTCATACAAAAGGAATATGGTTAAAGCATCTCAAGTTAAATTCTGCTCAGTCCTAACATAGCTCTTTGGACTTTAGTTGCAGCTTGAGTGCTGTTTGCTTATGCTATCCAGCTATCTCTGACATGAATCTGTTCATTTAGTGCATTTTGCTGAAGATTCAGGTTTTTTAAAAAAATCACCTTGTGGGTGGTATCATGGTGAGTCTCTATTCAGCTTTTGAATTTTGGCTAAAGATCACTGTGGATAGGAGTATACTATCATTTACTTTACCTTTTCTAGACTATGCTTTAAATTGTAATATATTTGTTTCAGTTTTCAACATGGAATTCAATGGTTACATTGATCAAGATGTACTGTACTCACAAACTGACATGTTGAATTGAAACCCCTTTGTACAACTAAAGATATAATTTAAAATACTGAGTCTCTGTACAACTCTACTGGTTTATTGCTGTATGATAGTTTAAATTCATATATGCACTTTGAAAATCTTTATGTACTATGCAATGGAGAATTATTGTTAATATGTCTGTAGGTCTATTGCTCTGGCTTTTGTTACCTCTGAACTGTACAACCATGAATAGGTTTTATTATGCATATACTAGGTTAGATTTGTTTCTTTTTACAGATGTTAAAAAAATTCAGGTTTCTGTGTACAAGTATTTTTCATTTAAATGTTTCACAAAACTTCTACCCTTCTAAAAAAGAAATGTGATTGTTCCCTCGTTTTCAGATTATTCAAAATCCAGGAGAGAAGCAATTCCTATAGTAATTCTCATTATACTTAGTGATTGATCCAAAAATGTTAAGATGAATGACTATTTATCATAGAATCAAATTGTTAATAAAAGGAAGACACATTTGGAGCTAGAATTAATAGCATTAAATGCTAGTTGTGCTAATAGGTTTGAGGCTACACCATGATTCATGGGCATTATATTTATTATTTTATTTAATTTTACAACAATGGTAAAGGTAGATAAAATAATGATAACACAAAAAAGAAGATATTACTTTTTGGATTAGAATATATGGCCTCTGCGTTCATTTTAAATTTTCCCAAGCATTTGTGATCACTCTGTAGAATCAGTGTACAAACTATAATCTGAAAGAAATTGGTGGTATTTTTACAGTACGTGAACACAACCATCTGATTTATAGTTCAATCTGTTAATGCACTCTGTTATTAGGCCACCTGGCAGTTTTATGCATTGTGAATTTAAAGAGGAGCTCAATGTAACATAAGCTTTACAAGCTGGGGAAATATTATTGAAATGAAACATGAATGAGGACCATTTAAACAATAAAATAGTGTGTATAGACTATATATTTTTTAGTTTTAGCTAGTATGTGCCGCAGGTATAAATTCTGAAATAAGTTGAGGCTCTTATGAGACTCTAAAAAAGAAATTCAAAATAAACTTATTATCGTGGTATTGTTAATCATATAGTATTCATGGGCTCTTAGAAAAGCAAAAATACAACTACAAATTACCATCAAAGAACTAAGATCGCATATCAACTTTTCTTTTAGTACTCACAGAAGTGTACTTGGGGAGATGTTGTCAAAATGAAAATCCGGAATTGGAAAATGAAAGGAAAAAAAAAACTATAACGTATTGACCATCCCTTTTATGACTCTCAGTTTTATTGTCATTTAAGGAATTTGATCCACTATTGTTGAAGTACAAAATAAGACCTGTACAAAGATAATCCTAGAAAATATGTCATGGAGATTAAGTAATGGCATCCTAGTGAATTTGTGTTAGACTTGAACAAAGTATGTCTATTCTGATGTAATGACATTTACCCTGAATTCTTCTAAAGCTAGCTGCTAATGTCATTTATGCAAAATACTTTTTAACGAAGACAATAGCATTTATTTTTCTCAGATTGCTATATTTTGCCATTAAACGTGAGTACATGCAAATATACCCCTGAGAGCACTGGTTCATAGTGGTGTGCAGCCTGGCTGTTTTTTTTTTTATTTTTTAAATTATATTGTCAAGGTGACATACATAGGGGTTACAGTTATATATGTAAGGCAGTGACCACGTTTCTTGTCAAACTTGTCACCTCCTCCCTCATTTTTCCTACCTTCCCTCCTCCTCAATCCCCCCCCAAGTTGTACAGTTAATTTCCAACATATTGTCTTCTAAGTATTTCTGTTGCATTGGTTCGCTTAAAATATTTTTAAGTAAAACTACATTCTTCACAGTGACCCATGAAACTCAGACGCCATCTATATTTAGTTTTGTATCACTGTATTTGTTTTAATTAAGTCGAATTAGAAGTTATAAAAGTTGCTATTGGTATTTAAAAGTTACATTTCAGCCAAACTAAACAATTTGCATCAGGCTTTCAAAGAATATTATGATTATATTTCTGCAATTTAACACATATTTTCTAGGACATGCTTCCTTTAAAGTACATGCGAGCAGCTTAAGGTAAATTGAATTTTTGTATAGAAAAACCTATTTTCTTTCAGTTTTCAAAATAGAAAATACAAAAGATTGATGAAAATGTTATGAGCTCTGAGTGTTGCCTTGTAAGACATATCTGAAAGAATTATGAAAAACAATAGGTCTTCAAATTGATATTTAATCCCTAAAATTTATTAGGATTTATCAAAACTGCTTCTCATTCTCTCAACGTTTGTCAAATCCTTATCTATCAGTTGAAAACAATGAAATATCCTCTAAAATGAAATTTCCACAGTGGAAAGCAAAAGCAAATATTTGAACTATATGTAGTAACGGATGTGTATTCTGCCTTAAACTTTAACACTTAATCATTGAAATTTTGAATTCTACATCTTGATGCTGATGTTCCTATTTAACCTTTTAGTTTAGTATTTTGCAAAATTATGGAAAAAACCCTATGAAAATCAATGACCAATTGACAAATTCAGTTCTTCCAGTATTAACCACAGCATCTAATTTGAGTTAATCTATTTAGAATAAATAAATTGCCATAGGAATACTTCCTGGTTTACCATCTATTGACGTTTTGGGGTGTTGGTTGCCACAATGATGTACCCTAAAGACTTTTGGTTTGGGAACCTGAGGAGGTCACAGGATATGATAAAATTCATTTTACTGAAGTGTACTGGTTATGAAAATTGCTTGTTCCAGTGGTCGGTTTCACTACTTCATTTGCAGCCCAAGTGCTCATTGTGTTTCCACTGCTGCGATCTGACCTCTATATTTCTCATTTTCCTTCTGAAATGTGGGTCAGCAGTGTTGTCAGATTCCTTCTCTCCTGTAAAATATTTTATTTTTTTAATATTTGACACCAGAGACGTCTAAAAGAACAGGTTAAAAAAAAGCGCCGTTGGATGGCATTTATGACTCAGAGAAGTATCATTGTCATTGACCTCCCAACTCTTTTCTTAAATAGTGGAAAGAAGGGCAATGCAATTGTCAATTAGGCTCCCTGGGAACAGTGCTCAGCCCAACACAACTAGGGCTTGGCAGCATAATCATGCAGATCTTGCTTCTGTATGAATAGCTGTTCGATCCTATAATAAGGAGGGTTCAGCAATTGTGAACTTCCTTTCTCAACACAGAATCAGCTGTTGGCTTGTTACATATTATAAGGGTTTGTAGTGTTGACACGTTACCTCAGATATTCAGCTTAATTCTGATGCACAAACCAGAGGTCAGACTTGTAGAAACCTTTAAGAAGATCATTTCTACTTTCTCCAGAAGTATGACAAAACACATATGGTTAGATAACACTTTGCATCTGTGCATATATGTATAAATGTACATAGAATGTCTGTTTATGTATATATAAAATACACTATCATACAACATATAAAATTAATATACATGATTGCCTTTTCTGCTTTTTCCCTCAGGAATCAATTTTATGTCTACTGTTTTTGGAGGAATTATTAGGCCAAAGACAAGTTGTACATTTTGAATAAGTATGTACTAAGAGAAGTTGATACTTTAATAAATTACATTAGAATGGAATATTATATAAGAGAATTCATCCTTCTTAAACTGGATTTTGACATTTCATTCACCTAATAACAGCTATTGGAAATCTTTTCCTGTATGGAGAAATTATGTCTGATCTTACCAATAGGATCTGCCCCCATTTTTTTCATTTGTAAATGAATGTTTGCCAGTCCTAGACCCGTTTCTCAAAGAGAGAGACAGAGAAAGGAAGATGGGACCAAAGCCAATAGTACTTGCTTGGTCTACAAAAGAAGAATTATTTCTCCTTTATGGAAAGTAAGTCAGTTGTAATCATCCTACCTTAAGAAAAACAATAGAGGCATACTGCAGTAACTGCCAGAATTTGAATTAGGAAATCAAAAGAATAACAACAGCTGGGCTGGATCTTATGTTAGTCACCTATCACTCTATTGAGTTCCCAGCCAAATGCATCTTTTCTTCTTTCACTATGATATATGCATATAAAACCCCAGCCACACATTTGCATTAGAGTTTAAATTTCTTGCCCAATTAATGTTATAATTTTATCAGAGCATTTGTCGGAAATTAAATTGCAATAGTTATTATCCATGATGGTTCTGCTCCCTGAGGTTAGTTGCTGAAGTTGAACCAACTATGAAAAATACCTGAGAGAAAATTTACACTAGAAAATAACTATGGTGTGAATGAAATAGAACATTAGAGCTTGATATAGCCCCAGATATTCCTATTACCTGATTGGCAATAGTCAAAGAAATTCACAAATGGCATATAATATGAAAAAAGGAAAAAAGATTGGCTAGCTGTTGAAAGAACTTCATGAATTTCTTCAGAGAGATTGTGCAATAAATTTGCTATCTGCTACAGAAATAAAGAACATACATTGAGATAGAATCATCTGCCACAGTTTTCATTTATAATAAAAATCTACTATGCCAATATGGCTGTAGATTTTGAATATTTCATTTCATCCTGTTGCAAGGTGAAGACTATATTATAGCATTTACTAATCCAATAGAAATTTGTTTATCTTCCAGGTACATGATGTGCTTAGATATGCCTAGATATGTGCAAATCTTTACCACATTTTCTACTGACCCCTACAATTAAAGACCATGGAAGACTATACCTAGATAGGTTTCTATAGGCTTATCCAGAGCTGACTGCAAGTACACTTAAAAGTTGTTTTACAAGCATTCTCCCTATCATAATACTGCCACTTGCTTTTCATTTTCTCTTTCATTCCTTGGGGCATCTGACTCAGCACTGATAGTCTAGACTACTACCTGCCATAGGTCTATGGACTTGGACTCATTGTTTGTATTCATAAATCCTCACATTTATTCCTTTATCAAGAAGTTTCCTTGGGGTTTACAGATTCAGAAAAGTATCTGGCCATTTGAGGTAGAAATGTTGTTACAATAGTTCTGAGTCAGTGTATTTTTAACTTGTATCAGACTTTTAGCTCAATCACTTGCCCTGGGGAAAGGAAAAGAAAATGAAAAGCAAAGAGAAGGATAATAATAGTGGGAATTCTTACACACACTGGTGGTAAAAAAAAAAAAAAAAAAAAAAAAAACACCAGAATTTGGGGTTATCTCCAGGAAATTTGATGAGACTAACCCCTCCATCCTTTTGTCCTTTAATGTGTGTGTAAATATGGCATCGTTTTGTGAGGTTATATAAACCTTTTAGCACATGCTTTTTTATAAAAGGTGACATGAATTTCTGCCTTTTGGAAACTGACAAAGGAATATTCAGATTCAGTCACAGTTTTTGCTGTCACTGTGTGCTGAAGACAACATTGAACGTTTTCAGGTGCTTTATTTCTCCTTCACAATAGCCAATGGACACATGATCATCACATTCTCAAAGGAGGAAACTATGACTACTTGTCTGAATTTGCTTCATCTAGGCACTGGTATCTTCACCAGAAGCTCAGAATGTTTACATGATCGAACTGAAAATTTTTCAAACCTTTTTTCCCCAAATAGGAAAACTATTTTTCAAGAGGAAATTTTCACTTTCGTAAGGTTACCAAAGTACAACCATAGTTCATCTCCTTGTTCTTGGTGAGGTTTGCCTCTCTGCAAAGGGGAAAAAAATTATAATAGACAAGCAACACTCCCTCTTCAATTCCTCTTTGTAAATTCCAAGATGAAGTATTCTGTGTGCACTGCACAGTCTCAACACAAATGATGACTTGGAGATTCACAGATGCCAATCTCCATTTTGGTAGTAAACATGCCTGCCAGGCCAGGAAGGGAGCAGCCAAGAGAGGAAGCTAGGTTGTAGAGTTCCATTCCTTCCTGCTCTGAAGCAAATTTATTTTCTTCAGGACTATCTTTGACCATCACTGTGTGCTCCTTGTTGCCTAGATTTAAAGACCATCTTCCTTAGACTCAGTTTGGCAGATTTACCTTCTGAAACACTGAGATGACCTCAGCTTTCGTACAGACATGATTTCCTATGTACGTTGGGCTCTATCTATAGGAAGACAGAAAAAGATATTTTAAGCACTTCCCAAGAATCATAGATACTGTGATTATAGTTTTATTTTTTTTTCAGGAGCTGAGGACCGAACTCGGGGCCTTGCGCTAGCCAGGCAGGTGCTCTTCTGTTGTGCCAGATCCCCAGCAGATACTGTGATTAAATCCTATCAGACTGGAGCAGGGTGGCATGGCAAGGCCTCCTCAGTAGGCAGGTCTAACAACTGGAAATCAGGGCTGAAGACAAGAACAGGCATAAGGAATGGGTATAGTAGATTGTGATAGAGAAATTTCTTGCTGCCTTTCCTTTGGAGGGTCTGAGTAATCTCACTGAAAGAATTGTTCCTTATAAGAGCAGAGGAAAGTTACAGCATCGAGAAGAGATGGTACACATAGAATACACAATGCACCTGGCATCATCCCAGATGAATTAGAATTCATAAGCAGATTTGGAAGAAAGGGCTCAGATACTATTATTTGAGATGACAGACCTGAGTATAGCAAAGAGCCAGGGCTGGGAGCTGATGGCTGGAGAAAAGCTCTGTAGGAGGCCATCACACCTACCAGGCCACAGAGTTGACAGGGAGTTGGAAAGAGATCCCTCACCCAAGATACTAAATGGCTCATGGCTCTTATTGAGCCAGTTTGGGGTACTTACAGTCACTAGTGCCTACTCATGTTTTCAGTGGTGATAAGGTTATTACTAACAATACTAATGAAAGATGTAGTTGAATATAATTTCATTTCTTTATCTTATCAGGTTATCAATAATTGGTTTCAGCAGATACTACATAAGATAGAATTATTCTATTGCAATTTCTTACTAAATTGGGAGCTTGAACCATATAGTGTCTGTTATATAAGGAACAAGCATATTAAGACATTATGTATTTAAGTCTAAATTAATATTCATAACTGAAACAAAGAAGAACTACTGTGAATCAAAATGAGAAACACCAACTATAGGAGATGCATGAATAATAACATTAATATGTTGGTTGGATTTATTTTTTTTTTAGTTTCCTGTTAAATTCTATTCATTCCTAGACTTCAAACAATAGGAGAAAAAGTGAATATTGAATCAGGAGAATTTTTAAATTATGTAAAATTTTTTTCCTATAATAGTCATGTGTGGGGAAAAGTATACTATAATAAAACTTCTTTTAAACTGTTATTATGATTATGATTTGCAGAAAATTAGTGCTATAGAAAAGTTAAATTTGTCATTCTTGGGAGTCATTTCCATCAAGAAAAACATCTCCAGTGAGATTCAAAATGAAATGATAATCATGCTAGAGCTGTATGTGCCCTGGACACTATCAAGGAGTTTGGGAATGAGAGCTCGAAGACGTAAAGAGATGAGAAGAGTGGGTGAATTATAAAGTCATGCCACTTCACTAATCAGAGGTGCAAGTTGGTGCCACAAGGTCTTGTTCTTGCTGGATATTGATAGCATTACAGGTTGGCCTGAATCTGTGAAAGAGCTTCCAATGAAATTCAAACAAATTAGTCTGAGAACACCAAAAAGCTTATTTCCAGAACAGTCCAAGTAGGAAATGCTAAGTTATCAAGCTTAAGAGAAGTCTCAGTACCTACAGAAACCCGTTTCTTACACCAAGTATAACTATCCCAAAAGTACAAATGACATTGACTTGGTACATGGCTTTAACAATGAAGCAGCACAAGTAGCTGACTGTGAAGCAATTCTCTCACATTTCTGCATTCATACACACAGAGTCCTGATGCCTCTTCTCAGGTGTAGAACCCACTGCCCAATATCTAGGTATGTTTCTCAAAACACTTTAGGTAGGATAATTTGTGGTTCAATTATTTATGGGATCAGTACACATGGTAGAATTCTAGGAATGTAGTTCCATTATAAAGGGCTTGCCTAGTATACCCAAAGGCCACAAGTTCAATTTCCAGCATTAAGAAAAACATAGCTGGGCTGGGGATATAGCCTAGTGGCAAGAGTGCCTGCCTAGGATACACGAGGCCCTAGGTTCGATTCCCCAGCACCACATATACAGAAAACGTCCAGAAGCGGCGCTGTGGCTCAAGTGGCAGAGTGCTAGCCTTGAGCGGGAAGAAGCCAGGGACAGTGCTCAGGCCCTGAGTCCAAGCCCCAGGACTGGACAAAAAAAAAAAAAAAAAGAAGAAAGAAAAACATAGCTGTTATATGCATGTACATATACATGTATATAGAGTGGCAGTATGGTTGACAGTGACCCCATGAATGTGTTTATAGTTATTTTTCAAACACTGAAATGCTTTCAGAAATAAAGCAACAATAGAGACCACTATATTTACCTTGTTTTTTTTCTAATAGTCCATCTATTCCCATTCCAGAAGTTTAAAGAAAATACTTATATGTTATTTTGATTTATTTCTTGATGTTGCACTCTCAGTATTTCTTTTTCGCCCTTTATCTAGTCATCTTACCAAACTTTAATAACTTTCTAGATACTTGAGAGCTAACAAAACTTCAAGTGGCCTCTGTGTAACTTTACTAATGTTCTGTAAGATGTTTTTCAACTTCAATCCAAAGACACACTTCCACAACAACACCTCAAGAACCTTTTTATAAAGAGTTCACGTCTTTTCCCTAATGCATTCAGTATGTTAAAAATATTTTTCTAGGCTCCATTACTTTCCTTTATCTGGCCTAAGGCAAATCTTGGACGCTCTCTTCTGAGATGGAGTGATTCTGTTCTTCCCTTGCTTTTCTTCCCATGCCCACTTCCATGTCTTTCTATTTCTCATCAATAGGAAAAACTCAGAGGCATCTTGTACTAGAAATAGGATTCTCATATTTTGAGGAAACTGGGTGCATTAGCATTTGCTTACAGGGAACTCAGAACTTTGAAAGGATTCCTCTTTGACTAAAATCATATCTTAGTAAAGTCACGTCTTATTTTGGATCCCATATCATCACCTATAATAAATATCCCTATTGTCTCAATTAACTCTGAAATATCTTAACATCACCACAAAATATAATAGTGTACAATTTAGCAAGCAGTAAAATACGGCTGGACACCAAGTGAGGTGGCTGCCTAGCATTTGGTTTCCACATTCAAATGTAAGTAGACATACTAGATATAGTGAGTCAGGATTATAATCCAGTTATATGGATGGTAGAGCTGGGAAAAATGTGAGACCCTATCCAAACCCCACAAACAAACCAAAAGCTTAAAGAGAAAGGGGCTTAGGATATGACGTATGTGGGAGAGCACTTGCCAAGAAAACATCAGTACTTCCAAAAAATGAAATCAAATAAAGGAAGAAAAAGACCTGAAATTGCTCCAGGTCCACTTTCTTACTGTATAATTTCTATTCTAATGGTATAAAAGAAACTAATGCTGTATATACTTAATAATACTTGTACCTTTCTCCCCAGACTACAGCAAGATCCAATGAAAGCTATACTATGCCCTCCTTGCAACAGTGAATAATTCTCAGCTTCAAACTTGGACCTGAGTAAGTCAGTCTGAGAGTTCATTGACTACATTTTACTTCAATACCACTGTGATTGAGTTGTTTTCATGGCATCAACAAAAGCCACCCCCAAACTAAAAGACGTTCAAAAGAGTATAGCTGCAATATTCTTAAGCGTAACCATCATAATTCAGGTCAAATCAATATTTTATTAGGTATCTCACATGGGTTATTTTTAAAACACATAAAGTTTTAAGTTGCTTTTTAGTAAAAAGTAAAAGATTCCTGTTGTACTCAACAAGCTATAAATATCTGGTCTTTTTTCTCTAAGTTATAATTCCAATTTGTTTAACATCTAATTTAGTTCTATAAATATCCAAAAACCATTTTGATATTTTCTCAAATGTGCCAAGTACTAACTGACCTCTTTGTCAAATTAGGTCCTTGAAAAAAATTATGGAAAATTAATACATTTAAAGGCTGAATATCTTTATTATTTTTCTAGCAAGACAAAAAAGGCTATTATTTAGCCATTCTAAATCTGTCTAGGCATCTATGGCTCTTGATAGAATTGACAATTAAAAGGTTCAAATCACTTATCTCAAAAATATCTTTACAACAGTTGCTGATAAGATTAAATAATGCAGAAGAATTGATCCCACAATTTCACATTATGATTTTATTGTATGTTTCTATAAATGTTGACAGAAATTAAATAACAATATTTATTTTAACTATCTGTTTTGAAAAGGCACTTTTTAAATTTTATCACAGAAAAATAAATAGCCCTTTCAATTACAATTATAGGACATGTTTATTATAAAGTTTGTATACAATATAGCAGAAAGGCCATTCCTAGAATGTATCCATTATTAGTAATCTGATGTATATCTTTCCATGCTTTTTAAATACATAAGTACATACATGCTAACCTCTTCTTCTCCTCAGAAATCAAGCTGAGATCAGTTGCTGCATACATGTGTGAGCTGCTTCGTTCATTTTGAATGGATCAAGAAAATGTTGTACATGTACACAATGGAATTCTATGCTTCTATCAGAAAAAATGACTTGGTCCCATTCCTGAGGAAATGGAAAGACTTGGAAAAAAATCATGCTAAGTGACGTGAGCCAGACCCAAAGAAACATAAACTATGGTTTCACTCACTGGAAACAATTAGAACTTGTCTAGGATAGTCCTAGCAGAGTAGCACAATAGCTCAACAGCAATGAATATATGATCACATAAATGATGTTAAGTGAAATGAACTACAAGATTTGGAAATAAGTGGTTTATCTTTGTTGTTGTTATTTTCAACATACCATATAAAATTCTGCCTTTTTCATTTGTCTTTCTTCCCCATGGTTTTACCTGATGTCAGTGTAACTGACTTTGGTACACTGGGAATTGTATGTACATTTATTAGAACTAGGGAAGGGGAACACCAAAATAGAGAGACGAGGTTGGTAAAAGATGAACCCATGCAACAACAATACTTACAAGAAAATATGCTGGCATGTTTGATAATAAAAATTTGAAAAAAAAAAAAAAAGAAAAAGAAAATATGCTGGGGCTGGGAATATGGCCTAGTGGTAAAGTGCTCGCCTCATATACATGAAGCCTTGGGTTCAACACCTGGCACCACATATATATAGGAAAAGCCAGAAGTGGCGCTGTGGCTCAAGTGGCAGAGTGCTAGCCTTGAGCAAAAAGAAGCCAGGGACAGTGCTCATGCCCTGAGTTCAAGCCCCAGGACTGGCAACAAAAACAAAACCAAACAGACAATATGCTGTAAACCAAATGTACAACTTGGGGGAGAGGGAGGAGAGAAGCGAGAGGGAAGAAAGTGGAAGAAAAACAAAGGAGGTAGTAACAAGTTTAATAAGAATGTACTCACTGCCTTATGTATGTAACTATAACCCTTCTGTACATTACTTTGACAATAATAAATATTTTTATTGAGAAGGAAAATTAAAAACAAAATCTCCCTTTTTTTGGAATATATAACTCAAATCAATCCTCTGTAGCCAGTCTCAGGATATTTTCTGAGTGACACAGTCTAACAATATCAAGGTGGCAAAAGCTCAAGTATTTTAATTGCTTTCTTAGACCCATTATCTTTATTTTTAAAAATAAAAGTGAAATTGAGGATTTTGTCCTAGAGTCTTATCTTGATGGGCTTCCATGTATGTATGAGCACATACAAGTTTCTCTGTCCTAATGCCTAATGCCTAATGCAATATATATATATTTCTACCCAGCAAGGCTGAGCTCCTCGTGGCTTCTCCACATTTATGTCTCTGGAAAGAAGCTGAGTGTCTCACACAGTGGTCAGGTAAAGGATAATGAACATAGGAGCAAATGGATGAATTGAGGATGTCTCTTTGTCCTGCTAGCTAGTCTATTTCAATGTAATGTTGGCTTTGTGTTGCCATAAAAGCAAAGAAAATTTCACTTACTCTATCCATCTCCAGAACTGAGTAGCCCACAGATTTGGGAGAATTGGTTCATATTCCACTGCAGAATTTAATATAAAATTATTAATGCAAAAAC
Source organism: Perognathus longimembris pacificus (assembly GCF_023159225.1). Classification (NCBI taxonomy): domain Eukaryota; kingdom Metazoa; phylum Chordata; class Mammalia; order Rodentia; family Heteromyidae; genus Perognathus; species Perognathus longimembris. The sequence continues at coordinate 25,075,362 of NC_063163.1, read as the reverse complement.
AATAGAGTAGCCAAATTTTCCAAAAAAAACCAACAACCCAGCAATATACAGCTAAGAACAGACATAGTTCCCTTCAGCAAGCTTTCTCATTCAAATCATTTTAGTAAATAAATATTTAACAAGTAATAAAGCTGGTGTTTATATTTACATGGCAGCCAATTTATGTTCTACAAAAGCTAAATTCCCTGTTCCCAATAATACTTTATATTCCTTGACATTAGTCTACAACAAATGGCACAATTGTGCTAAAAAAAAAAAGAAAGAAAAACCCCATAATAAAAACCATTCACTGTGCCAAATCTGTCACTACATTTTTTTCCTGTTGAGCTGCCAGATGTATTGCATTATATTATCAAATTGATAGATTCAGTGTTATTTCTACATTTACCATTTCACAACAACAAATAGAAATATAAGGGAGCTTTGGTAACAAATCTTGCTTAATATGTATGTGAAGTAGACAGTTTGTCTAAGAGAAAATATATAACTGATGACAGATTTCATTCCAGTCTGCTAGTGCTTATTAAGACGTCTACAAAGAGCCATATCTGGATATATCTCTTTCTGCAAACAAAGGAAACTTTTAATTGCTTTAATCAGCATTTGCATTGTCTTACTGGTGACATAGAAAGACAATTCAGGTCTAATCAGGAAATATCTTCCTGAGGACAATTCTTCAGTTTAGACATTAGGTGAAGCTAATAGTATATTTCCTATAATTCTTGAATAAAAATTTAACAATGTACTTTTATGCTGACTTCTAATTAAATCATTTCTAAGCCATCAATAGAAAGGAGTGTCCCGTTTTTGCTATATCCTTATTTGGAATATCATTTTCAGATATAAAAAGTGTTTCCCATAAAATGAAAAAGCAGACAGAGCAATCAACTCCAAATGTCAGCTTCACAAGCTATTTTCATCAACAATGAGAAATCTTTGCTTTCCAGGTATTCTTTTTAACTCAGTTCCTCAAATGCATATTCCATCTCTACTACAGGGAACATTCTGTTATATATAATATAAATATCTCAGAGAATGAAAAAGTTCTATTATATTTAAATAAATCTGTAGCCTAGGGTTCTTGACAGGCAGCATTTTCAAAACTGTTGGTATTATAACATAAGGGATAAAAATAATGATTGCTGCCTGCCGCTGGTGGCTCACACTTGTAATCTTAGCGACTCAGGAGGCTGAGATCTGAGGATCATGCTTCAATGCCAGCCAGGGAAGGAAAGTCCATAAAGCTGTTATCTCCGATTAACCCCTAGAAAACTGGAAGTGGCGCGGGGGCTCACGTGGTAGAGCACTAGCCATGAGTTGAAGAGCTCAGGGACAGTACCCAGGCCCAGAGTTCAAGCCCACGACCTACAACAACAACAAAATTGCTAAAAGGAAATGCAACCACAACCTTCCATAGACAAAAGAGCCTCCTCCAATTCATGTCCTAGTATCGTATATATATGTATGTATATATGTACATATAAATATATACATACATATATATGCATTCTGTAAATATGACCATGACTCTATTGGGGAAATATATGCTCTCATTAATGGATGAATATTGTAAAGTATGGTATGGCATGGAAAATGAGGTTCACACAAGGAATAATAAAGAACTAAAGCCATCTGTAGTCTATCCTCTTGCAAGCCATCTCTCCCTTTTCTGACTTGAGTTCAATTACTGGAATAGGTATTCACGTAATTTTGTTAAATCTATCTATCTATATACATATATACCAATATATGTGCATATATACATATGTATGTATATATTCATGGATCCTTTCCTGTGAACCAGACACTGTGTTAGTACTGGTGATACTGGGTCTTTTTTTTTTTTAAGTTGTTTTATTTGGGAAAAGTGCTTCTTACAAAAGGGCAGCTGCAAAATACAGAGACCTCTGTGACAATGACTTCATTTCTCTTTATTCTTAAGGTGAAAGAATGGGTGGGAGCCCAGGACAGAAGCAGAGGATGGACACGGCAGGACCATCTCCCAAGTTACTTTAGGGAACAGCAACAAAAATGCAAAGGTAAAATTTCCCAGCAAGGAATTCTAACAACTTAACTTCATCCTGTCCTGTGGATAGCCACACCCTCCCCTTTAGTGGCAAAGAGTGACTTAGGACTGCAAGTCAATTACTCCACTGCAGTAAACACCTTAGAAAAACAGTCTACCTGCAAAACTCAGGGGTGGGAGGAAGCAAACAAACACCAAAACCTGACAACAGAACTCCTCAAATGAGGATAAGGGTTCTTCCAAAAGTGCTTGGACCAGAAAAGGTAGACCACAAACATTTAACTTAAGATGGTATATCCAAGACCCAGCTTGAACTGCTCTGCTGTAGGGGATAGGCAGGTTGTTTGGCCTCTAAGGTGAGTCTCAATTCTCAATGATAGGACAGACAGACAGAGCTAGCACTACAGATATGCTGTGTAGTCCCACCTGCCACAGAAGGCGGCAACCACTAGCCCACGTTGGTCCTCTCCGGCTAACACCAGATCTGTGGGGGATGTAGAGCAGTTCCCATCCACCCCCCCCCCTCCCCACGGGGCTTTTACCTATGGTCCTCCATTTCACCTTTCTTTCATGATTTTCCTTGTGTGCCATTAAAACAGCAGGCCAAAACCACAGGGCAGGCTTTGTGGTGGGGATCCGCCAGGTTGGGGACACAGAGAAAAGAACACAGACATGCAGATTTCACTAGAAACCGAGAATCACCTTCAGTGTCCGTATCCAAAGAAGAAAGCTACTTGCCAGCTTGGGTCCCTTTGCCCATTGCCCCACTTCCTGGATCCCAGAGCGCAGTGGTTTTGAACTTTTCTTGACCCAGGGTCTGGAAAAAAAAGTCCAGCAACACAATCTGCCTCAAAACAGAAGACGCAACAAACCTACACTGTCTGACAGTTATAGTCGTGTTACCAAAAAAGAAAAAAAACCCAAACCCCACTAACTTTAAGATTTATTTTTGTAACGTTTTGAAACAGAGAAAACGACACACCCCCGGGGCGGGGGGCGGGGGGTGGGGGAAAGGCCAGGGGGCGGAGGAGCAGGCCCTAGGTAAGTGGTCACTACCGCACCTGGGAGGGCCACACGCACCGCCACACGGCACAGGGCACAGCTAGGGTCTGAGGCCTGGCAGAGCAGTTGGCACAGCATGGAAAGCCGCTGTAGGTCCAAGTCATAAAAGTCTTCCAGCTCATCCTGAAACAAGTCCCACTCATCCTCAGGGTCTGTCAGCTCGTCGTCCCCACCTGCAGCCAAAAGCATAAGCAACGTCTCGCCCAGCTCAAAGGTGACCACCTCCTCTTCGTCGTTGTCAAAGGGGCTGCTGTTCTCTCTTTCCTCGATGAGCTCCCAGAAGTGGTTCCTTCGTTGGGCCCGGTATGGCCTCGAGGCTCCCACTTTCTGTCTCTGTGGCTCTTCTCTCCGGCCATCAGGGTACGCATGCTTGTAGAAACAGTTCCCTCCAAACGGGCAGCTCCCACGTCCTTCATCGAAATACCTGCACGCCTTGTTGCTCATGGCTTCCTTGTACTTCTGAGTTTCTGCTTTTCTTCTTTCGCTTCCACCCAGTGCTCACTTGGAATGACGAAGTTGGATGTGATGTGGCATTCAGGGCAGGACTTGGTGATCTTGCTCTGAAACTGCTTAGCACTCCTCCACTTGCGAATGCACTTGGGACAGTAGGTGTGGTTGCAGTTGGAGAGGATGCCCAAGCGGGGTTGACCTTCTCATAGACCACTTCCGTGCAGACGCCGCACACCATGTCCTTACTGCGCTGCACGGCGAACGAGAGCTCCATGTCCTTCTCGTGGGCCTCGATGCACGATTTTCTGTGCTGTGACCTCTGGGCCGCATCCATGGGGTGCAGGACCTGCAGCCCACACATGTCACACGCGTCGCCGTGGAGGTACACGCCGTTCTCCCCGTAGCGGCACTCGCCCACCGCAGCATAGGGGCACAGCTGCTTCTTGCTCTCCACTGCAGCCGGCTCCTTCTCAGACTCCACCTTGGCCCCCAGGCTCTGCAAGGGGGGCTGCGGGGCAGGGAGGGGCAGTCCGGCCACAGTAGGGCTGCCCAGGAACTTGCCCCACCTACAGCAGCGAGGGGTGGGGTTCCTGACTCAGCTTTGCCGGTGTCCATTTCAGTGAGCTGTTCAGCTCCGGAAGGGAGACTCGAGGAAGCAGCTAGAGATGGTTCTGGGCTCGGATCTGTAGCAGTCGCTTCTTCCTGTTTCAATGGCTTGCTGCAGCGGTCTCCGTAAATACAGTACCCACGTTGAAAATACTTGCACACTACACCATATGGACTGCCAGAGAGGTCGTGCGAGTAGCGCCAGTTATCTCCTTCCTTACAAACCCCGTGCATAAAATACAAACCAATTCAGCTCCAATGAAGAGATGACTTGGGACGTCACGGTGACTGGAGATGAATCAGGAGACAGGACTGAAGACATGAACTTGGAGACACGTGGCAAGGCGTCGACACTGGCTCTTATCTTCAGAGTTTATCCTCTAAAGGATGGATGAAACTTACTTCCTAAGCCAGATCCACAGACAAGGTGATGGCAGCGTGATGTATGGTGATACCAAGGACTACCAGGGAGATTTATGTATGTTCAGGCATCTGAGTTTTGGGAATCAGGGATTCAAGTATGTATTTCTTTTTTTTTTTAATTTTTATTATCAAACTGATGTACAGAAAGGTTACAGTTTCATATGTTAGGCACTGGATACATTTCTTGTACAGTTTGTTACCTTGTCCCTCATACCCCCCTCCCTCCTCCCCCTTTCCCTTCCCCCCCCCCCCCCCACAGAGGTGTTCAGTTCACTTACACCAAACAGTTTTGCAAGTATTGCTTTTGTAGTTGTTTGTCTTTTTTTACCCTGTGTCTCTCAAATTTGGTATTCCCTTTCAATTTCCTACTTCCAATGCCAGTATACACGGTTTCCAATATACTCAGGTAAGATTACAGAGGTAGTGTAGGTACAACCACAGGAAGGTGATACAAGAACATCATCAATAATAGAAGCTGCAGATACACATAGGACGTTGAAAGTAGTTACAACTGTTTCCATAACATGGAAACAGTTCAAGTGGGGGGGGGGGGGAAGCTGGATGTAGAGCTGTAGCTCAAGTAGTAGACCATTAACCTTGAGCAAAACAGCTCAGAGATAATACTCAGGCCTAAGTTCAAACCCCAGGACCAGCCAATATATTACTATTATAACAAATAACACTATATAATGGGCTGAGAATATGGCCTAGTGGTAAAGTGCTCGCCTCAAGTATGTATTTCTTAAGAATACTTGCAGGAAAGGTGGCTGGTATCTACATTCATTGAGGCGGCATTAACATTTAGCATTAACATTTCCTTTTGTCTTCCTTGGCTTTAATAAATTTAAGTCCCAATTCATTCTTACACACATCTTTGGACATGCATCTTTGAACAGATTATTTAACCTCAGTATGATTCTGGCTCTAAATAAGGGCTTATCTCATAGACTTGCTATTTGGATTAAGTGAATATTTATAAGGTTCTTACAAGAGTGCCTGTTTTTTGGGGTCCATTGATAACCATAGCATCTCTCATAGAGCAAAATGATGTAAAAACCAAAAGTAATGACCAAAATCTTTAAGAATCCATACAATACTTCTTAATAGAGAAGATAAAGACAAACTCTGCTAGTGTTTACAGAATGTGATGGTCTTGCTCAAGCCTCTTCTTACCTTCTCCCTGACCTGGGCTAGGGACACTGTGCTTTATTACAGCAAAGGATTCTACACAGTTCTGGTCAGGAGAAACAGGCTTTGGCAAATTGGCTTTCTTCTCCCAGAACCATACAATGACTTTCTTCCTAGAAACTCTACAATTATGGAACACAAAGAAAATTATGGAAAGACATTTGCTTTCAAGGAGCTTATACCATAAGTGGTAATGAAAACATAAACACAACAAAAAAGCACACATTCTAACATAATGACATTTATAACATAATCTACATGATTATCAGCTCCGTGAATATAAAAATCAGAGCTTATTTATCTTTGTGTCCCACAGAGCATGATAATAATGCTCAATAAATGTTTGCTGGATTGAATCGAATACATTAGCCAGTACAAACAAATAGAGCTTCAGCAAGTGATTGCCAAATGAAAGTAGCATCAAGGAGTCCTTTCAGTGGGCGTCTGAGCTGCCCATTCCCACCCTGGTGGACAGGAGAAGCGCTCAGTTTTCTTTTGTGAGCTCCTAATGAACCGATTATCTTCAAGTCACTAAGGAGGAATGAAGCCATATGGCAGATATCAGCTACCATTAGACAATCCAGAAAGTCCACCTCATATTTAACATGGTCAGCACTGAAATTTTTCTTCTGTCTGATAAGGTGTCTTAATTTGAAAGATGTATTTTCTGTGAATGATTTTTGTACAGGGTGTGGTTTATAATTCAAGCAATGCTAGCTATTTCTAACTTATTGACTTACTTGATTCCAATAAAATTAAACATTTGCCTAAATATCAGTGTTGGTCTTTGTAGCATTGCTGTAGAGAACAAAGTTGTCATAAGGCACCTACTAACCTAGACAAAAAAAAGTTTCCTGAACTAGAAAGAGAAATAAAATTCTGGTGTTGGTGCATTTGACATGGGCTATGTTAGAGTTGAACATTCTCGTTTGGATTTAGTTTTTCCTCATGGGGTCCATTTTTATCTAAAAATGTTAAAGTAGCCATTTTCTAGTTTACCTTTCCTGATGCAAACAGAAGTTCAAAATCCTTTACCTTTCTTAGAATTAAAAAATTAATACATTGATAATGTTTTATTATATATCTTCAGCGTATTATTTGAAAAATATTAGGGTTGAATCCAAGCAAGTAATCTCTAGGTATCTTTAGTTGTCTTGACTGTGTTAGCGCCTCTATACTCAATGTGGTCCTTAGTCTAGCTGTGTCTGACTCACATAGGAACCTAATAGAAATGCAGACTTGCAAGTCTCACTTCTGTGATGTCATTGCAACAAGAATCCAGGTAATGTGCATCCACATTTCAGATTATAAAACACAATCCTATTGGCATATCATTTGGGTGAAATGTCCCATGGAAACACAAACTTAAGAATGGGTCAGGTCACATCATTTGTCTGTCATATGATATCAGGAGAATCCCAAGGGATTTTTGGGGCTGGATTTAAACAATAATTCATCCCATAGAAATGATTACTGGGCTAGTCTCTATTCTTGGTGGAAAGGGTAGCAGGGGAGATATAGCCCATTTTTTTCACTGTTTAAGGAATTTTATTAAAGTAATAATTTTATAATCCAAATTACATTTCCTCACACAGTTATCAATTCTGTTTGAACTGACATCCAGAGCTATTCCACAGTAAAGAATTACAAAATTAAAGAAAGGAATGCTTTAAATTTTTGTACTTTGCTGAATTTTTTTCCCCCAGTGTGTATAAAACATTAAGTTATTTTTATATTCTACTATTTTTTGTAGTTTTTTTTGTTTTTAAATCAAGTAATGGAGTTAATACAAAACACATAAGAAACAAGCGAAAGAGTATAAAAAGTGGCATCTCCCCTACTGAGTGGCTACCATTAGAGAGATAAAGGAACTAGTATGTACACAAAGACAAAAATGCATGTTTTGCCTTCTCAATTTATTTCCCTAACTATGAGGTTAGAAATATCAGGAGGAGGTGTGCATTGTAAAGTTATAATCAATCACCAGAAAAAAGATTTGCTGAGTTTGTTTTCTAATGATTTCATGATACTCTGTGGCATTTAGGGCTGTTGGAATTCCATGTGAGTTAAGTTGTTGAAAAATATTATATAAAGTATTTATATCTTCTCTTCTCTTGAATAAAACTTCATTCTGTCCTCTGGTGCTAGTCTGTTGCACACGTTTTGCCTATTATCAGTCACAAAGTATCAGTACTGAATTATTCTGTCAAGTGTGAATCTAGGAACTTTACACCTGCCAGTTCAGACTGATTTTCAATACTGTGTGAAAATGCCAAGGAATGACCTGTCAGTCTGTGTTTGTGACAAGAGTCTTGTTCATGTTGCTCAATGGTTTGTAGCGTGTATCTTTGAAGAATTATTTTTACATGGTCCACTACATCTCAATATCCCAGGCAATAATTATCTTGTATGCTAGGCCTTGGTTAAAATAAAAGCAGAGGAACTAAATTGAAAGGCTTTCTTTAGTTGGTAATTATATATTGCAAATATTTGAGGAAAGAAATATCATCCTACTTTTGTCTGAGACTATGTAAAATATCCTTGTAAATAAATGCAAAGATCTAATTGTAAATAAAGATGATTGTTTACAAATATTAGTCAAAGGCACTTTAGACCTAGTTACATAATTGTACTTTAATAATAGAATTTCTTCTTATGAGAATTAATATAAAAATCATAATAGCAAGTGAATAAAGATCTGGGACAGAAATAGTCGAACTTCTTTCCCTAATTCAATAAACCTTACTTGAAATTTTAAATTACGATTTTGAGAATTATGCAAAATTGCTCTATCTTTCTTTGGATAAATTCATTTTACTTTGCACAAAGTCAACAATTATGGATCTCATGGATAATCTTGTTGATTGATGAAGTCTCCTAGCTGACTTGAGCGAAAAACCTACTTTCTTGTGTATCTGTTAGTCCTGAGCTTGCCCTCAAGTCTCTGTCTTCATTTTTTTTTTTACTAGAGCAACACAAAAGCTCTGGTTTGAGACAACAGAAACACTAGCTAACAGTGTGTTCTAGCTAGCTCCTCTCATCTATTTAATAGTCGTCCCATGTCCCCGAAACTGTTCTCAATCCTCTACTCATGTTAGTGCATTGAATCACTACTTTTTTAAAAAAATCAAAATATGATGTTGTTTTTGTTGGTGAGGAGACTTAGAGAGAGTTAAGAAGTTTGCCCACTGTACCACAACAATAGCACAACCAGAACTCTCTCTAGGTAAAGTGGCTTTGACTATGCGCTTGGAGCCAAATCATAAAACACAGACTCTTTTGGTTAGTCACAATTACTCTTATTCCAGATAAAAATGTCAAAATATTCATAAAGGTTTCTTGAGCATTGTAATTTTCTATTTCAAATATCTCTTCTTTGTTTGGAATAGCTATGAGACCACATCACAAACATAGAGAATCTCTGTAAGTAGATACTCTTACACTGACTTGAGAAAATAATTTTGGAGTTGGTACCACCTAGGTACATTAGCAATGCCTTTTGTTTGTGTTTCTCATTAAAAATAAAATAATTATTTTCACTCATCTAGACTAATACAATCTTGACCTGTTTAATTCTTGACACAGCTTTAGATATGGAACAATAGTAAAGTCAAAGTAATCAAAATTATATACAGATGAATTATTATTGTCAAAATGTGGGAGGGGAAATGGCAACTTTGCAATCATTTTTTTTAAATGTGGATTGTGAAATTGACTCAGAAATAGTTCCTCTTCCCTGAGAGTCTGGCTGGCTGAACCGGGTGCCTAGAATATTCCATGGGCCAGGTGTTCTGCAGCATGAAGGCAGCCCAGGGTACATCACCTGAGGAATTACTCACATTCCAGTTGTTGGGCAGAAAGCTTCAAGAATAACACAGAATAAATCCCATCACAAGGAGCAAATGTTATTCAATTGATGTAGTAATTTGAGTAATATATATTTTTCACAACTTGATTAGCTATTGGAAAAAATAATACTGCTACAGTCTTACTATATTTCTACTTCTTCATATTCATGGTGTTTTTTCAATGTTGCATTTCTCTACTAATTCAAAGTAGTGGTGGCACAATAAACTAAATCTGCTTAGTGCTACCATTTTCCCATTATAAAAAAAAGCACTGCCAGAGTCTGTCTTTTATAGAAGGGCTTATTTGCTTAATTTGATTTGGAAAAAACTTAATATGTAATTTATGATACCCTCTTGAGGGTAAACTAGAGTCATCATGATGGTTTCTCTCCCTACTATGTTAATTCCCTACGAACCCATCCACCTTATCAAAAGAAAACAGACAAATTGCAGGCTATGAATTTACTTAAGCAAGCTAGAGATTCCAGAGCCAGGTAGCATTCTTTTTTTTTTTTTTTTTTTTTTTTTGGCCAGTCCTGGGCCTTGGACTCAGGGCCTAAGCACTGTCCCTGGCTTCTTCCCGCTCAAGGCTAGCACTCTGCCACTTGAGCCACAGCGCCGCTTCTGGCCGTTTTCTGTATATGTGGTGCTGGGGAATCGAACCTAGGGCCTCGTGTATCCGAGGCAGGCACTCTTGCCACTAGGCTATATCCCCAGCCCCCAGGTAGCATTCTTGACCAGAGATGTTTTATATATTTACAGCCAGTGTAAACAAACTCACAGTGACACATTGCGACCAAGTTGTTGGGCTGTAGTAGACGTCAGTTTGGTAGACATCTAATCTGATCAGCTGATCAACTGTGATTGGCTCTGTTTCTGTGATTGACATATTTGCTTAGTTACAAGAATGTACCCTTCGGTTTGGTTATCATTTCTCCCTCAGACATCATGTGAAGATATAGTGTCCTATGTAGAGAACTTCATGGGTGTCAAGCTTGTGACCCAACTTCAGAGACATTGATTTAGGTCAGACTTAGTTAACTCAAGAACTCCAACTTCTTCCTCAATATTTCTGAAATTCTCAAGAGCCATTTCACTTCCTAACCTTTCTGTTTACCTATTGCCAGAAATGGTGACTATTTTCCTCTTCTATTCCTTGTAGTGACTGAACTTTTCTTTCTCGGTTGACGCTTGCCCAACCATCCCCGCCCTCCATTGCTGTTGCCTGCTGTAAGGCTGTCAGTCATCCCATGATACAATGGCTTACTCCACTTCTGCCAGAACCACTGTTTTTACTGCTATTAAGTCCTTTCACTGTCCTTTTCCATTAGAAAATTTACTAAAACCCACCTTCTTGTGTTTATTTGCTCATATGTAGTAAAGAAAACTTCTTTGTCTTTATTAATGTTCAGTGCTATAATCAGTCTCTCCTCTTCCAACACACCTGATTGCATAGCCCCATTTTTTCCCCTTGTGTAAGTGTTTTCATTGTGAGCCCCTCACTGACATGAACTCTGGCAGGTTTTACTTCACCAGGTTTCCAGATGTGCCAGGTTGGCTTAAATCTTAAGGTGAACACAGTTTATGCTCCAGTTTTCTGCATCACTCTCTAAAGAAGCTAACTTTCCACAACACTGCTAATGCAGCAGTCATAATGAAAATGCATTTCCTTATTATATAAGGGCTGCTTTTGAAATCCCAGTACATTTCTCACAGCCAGATTAAACATTTTATTGCCTTTATTTTTCATCAAGTATGCAAATTCTTTTTAGTAGGTTTCATTCGTGATTTAAAACCATTTTTCATGAAAAACTAAATCATTTATGGCCATATGGTCTCATGACAATGCATAGTTAAGGAAAAAAAACTCAGTGAATTTTATACAGAAATGCCTCTTTGATGTCCTTTCAAGTGAAAGAAGCACACTTTCTAGCCATAAAAAGAGGAGCTTTGAAAAAGAACTCTTAAATGTCGATAAACATGTAATGTGGCTACCCACCAAAGATGAAAGATATAGGTCAATATTATCCTTTTCCTTTAACAGAAAAAGAAGATATGACATGATTCTGTGTCTACTAGGAGAAGTCAAAGTAATTCATTTCCATATGTTATTTTCTATATGGAAGACAAAGGAAAGGATATTAGGAAAGAAGCAAGATGAATTGTGAACTGACAACAGTAACATATAATATGTTCTTTCTGCCCCACACATTCCACATGGTTTATTTCCTGTATTCAAGTAAAAATAGTTATCATTAAATAACATCCTATCAAACACAAGGCATGACGATCCAATCAATTCACTCATTAACTCATTTATGCCTTGCAACAGTATTTTTATAAAGCATGTTAATATATTTTAATATACAGATGAGCAAACCAAGGGTCAGGAAGGAAGCACAAGTTTCTCCAGGCATATAAGCAGTAAATGATGATGCTGGGATCTGAGCTCAGTAATGCCTAACTTCAAAGACTATGCTCTTCCTACAATTCTAAGTGTCCTTTGGGAAATAAATAAATGAATAAGCATTCAAAGCTGTTAGGTATCCTTTATTGTATGTATTCTGGCCAACTACCACTAGGAATATACAACCTATAAAAAAGAACCATTCATAAGTAATGCAATATGGGTATACCCTAGATATGTAGGATGAGTTACCAATGCCTGGATTTGAATTCCATGATCACCACTGTGTAACTATTTTGTGACCTTGACAAAACATTGAATCTGTCAGAACACTTACCTCCTTGGCTGAAAATGAAGATACTAAACCTATTCTCAAAGGATTTCTCCATGACTTAAATAATGTAATGTCTGTGTCACTTGGCTCAAAGAGATAATACTACAGTAATGTTTATGGTTAGTAGAGTGCACCTACATGACCCCAAACTTCCCTCCAAATCCTTTTAGCTACTTCTTAGAGCCCATCTATCTCATATTATGTTCTTATGAGAACTCTTCATTGCTTCCTTTTTTATTCTCAGTGACACCACTTCTCTCCTGGACTTCATTCTAGACATAGAGTTCCCTAATGTCTCAAGCAATATTTAGGTTGATGATAGATTCAAGAAATAATAGTTGTCTTCCTAGTTTGTGGTCATGCTTATCACAAAAACCAGCTTTTGTTTTCTGCCCAGTATGAACTTTCTTTCATAAACATAACTTCTTCAGTTCCTGGTTTGAATCTTATTTCCTGTAACTCACAAAAGTAGCATCTCCGAGGCTGGACACCATGACTTTCCCATGCATCATCTGTCTGTCTTCTCTTACTAATTTCTTTCTCTGCACCACCACTGCCTGCAGCTAAAATGTGAAAGTCACTCTGCCTACTTAACTTAATAAAAAGATAGAAAGAAGGGTTACCAAGTCATATACTTTACCACTCTAGATTCTGAATTCCACTTTGGCTCTATTCAGTTTGATTAGAAACACATAGTGTTTCTCTTATGTGGCAATTACTCAGTAAATGCTAACTGCACTCTCTAATCCTGGAGTTATGTGACGGCCTTGTAGGTTGAAAGCAATGTGATCTCACCATTCTAGTGCAATATAAGGCAAGAAAATGACTAGTGAAAATGCCTTTCTGTTACATACACAAACCTCAGAACCTAACATTAAGGAAAACACATACCAAAAATTTAAAAATTCAAGTAAAATATATGAAATTATACTTGAAGGCACAAGGCAATTTTTCTCAATTTTTTAATGGTAGAAATGATATTAATGAGAAGTTTGGTTGTCAGAGTCTGATCTCATGAAGGTATTGTGGGCCTTATCCATCCCTGAATAAAGTTATAAGGACTAGGTGAAGTCTATCAACTATTCTAAAGTAAAGTTTGGTCACCTAATAATGGGAACTGACAGGAAAGCCTAGAAAAGCCATGCAAAAAACTTTACTCATGTTTTCAACTTATGGCAAAGATGGCCTAGAAGTGGAACAATTGGATCGAAAAATAAACAGAACTAATAGGAAAGAAAGACAGGGAGAATTCACTCTCAGGACAAGGGAAAAATGCTTTCTGACTGTAGAAAGCAGTACTTTGTACTGAACTGAGGGTAGGGGAATATGAGAAGTAGAAAAATCTTATCACTAACTAGGAATGTATAAAACCGTCTTTAGCAAAATACCAGCATACTGGTAACATTCCTTGTTGTTCATCTACTGTTTCTCATCATGTCCTGGCCTATAGTTTTCTATGCCCTGGATTATAGCATCTCCTTAAATCATAGCCTTTGTTTCTAGTACTCCCTTTCATTACAACTTGACTCTTTATCTTTCTTGTCAACCTGCTGGGCAACCTGCAACAAACTCTTTCCAGTCTCTGAGCCTTGTCTTCACCTTTATTAGAAGGAATTGGGTGAGTGCACCTCTAACTTCTTCTCCTGATCAAACAATCTATGAGTCTATGAATATTCAGGAGACACTTATTAGCATAATATTAGGCTCAGGGAAAAAAGAAGGTAATTGACATTTATTAAGAGGCTACTGTAACACTCTGTTTTGACCTGGCAAGAAAAAATAACATACCTCACTTATAATACTTCCCAATTGCAAGCATTGTAAGGAAGGAAGTGTAATCACCCCAGAAGCTAAAAGTGTAATCTTTTCTAAAGTTATCTTTAAAATATTATTTACTAACTATGAATAAATCAAAAGCCCCAGCCCTACTGTCATTATCTTTGCCTACAGTTGGACACTGACCTCCTTTCTTACTATTTCTCTGACCCTATGTCTTTATTCTTCATTCTCTCTGAAGATCACTCTAATGTTTCCAAATTTCCAGGTCTACTTCTTCTATTAAAAAATAAGAGATATTAATTATTTTAAATATATTTTCCCACATCTGTTTTCAATATAACCTTATATTTTATTTTCTTATCTAGAGAATCCCCTGAATGGAATCAAAGAAAGAAGAAAGGATGAAATAAAGTTGGTAGACAGAATCCAGTCACCACATCCTTGAGCTCACAGAGATCTTGAGAATATGCAAAATGTCAGGCTCTTTTCACATCTGAAGGACTCACTAGTCTTGGAGGATTGGAACAGAATAAATTCAGAAGTTCAGGCAGATGGCCCATTGAAGCTGAGGAGCAGCAAACAGGAAGGGGAAAACCAGGAGGTCCACTCCAGCCAAGAAAAGAGAGAGCAGAAAGAGTAATGGAGAAGATGAGGAACATACCTAAGTGGAACAAAAGCAAACAAGAATTGAGACTAAAATATAACATACAGACTATATGAAAGCAAATGAAAACTCCAAGTTCTGCAGCAGTATTCCCTGCTCTTATAAGAACTTGTTCACTATTCCTTTCCGACTCTGATGCCTATGAGAAAATACATTTTGTACCACACACACACACACACACACACACAAAGGATGCAAAGTGTCATTGTAAATAAATATTTATTTGATACCTTTATTTTTGCCAAATATTTATTTTTTACTAAATGAATAGTATACTTCATCATGAAAGAGATTATTTAATTGTACCATAATGTGGAAATGATGGTGGTTTCATTCATATGGATCATTTAAAATTTAGCATTAATTCTTATTTGTGATGTAATGAATGTAAATTGAGAGGCCCTAATAACAGAATTGGAATCTTTCATTAGTTAATGCAGACATAAATTCATGTATAAGGGTTTAGTAATAATAAAGTTTTCAGCAATGTAACAAGAATCATACAACCTGATCATTTTTGGTACTAGTTCATCCAGGAATCTTTTCCCTAATTTAATAATTCTAGGTTATCAAGAGTATAGGTGATTAATTAGCAATATGAGAGGATAATTATAACTGGGTTCATAAAAATTTTAATTCCTATATATCTGAAACAGCAAAGTAGCACTTCTCCATGTTAGGGTAAATATGACATGTTTATGGTTCAAGTCAGTTAGTGGAAAGCCATGCCTTACTTTGAACATACCTCTATATCACCAACAGTGAATTTCCCATTATTTGATCAAAGCTATCTGTGAAATATGTACTGTCTATTGTCTAAGTTTGAAGAGCTGATAAGGGAGATATGTGTACCTTACTCCCAGTGTTTCAGAGATGCGTACCTCTATGAGCAAATGCAGCTGTAATTGGTCTAAGACAGACTATTTGCCAATAGTTTGGTGGAGGTGCTGATTTTTGAAAGAAAATTTGTGTTTATAAAGTGATTAGGGACCCTGGTAGCATAAGAAAGCATTTGAGAATCATTTTGAGTGCTTCTACAATGCTACACTGATATAAAGCAAACACAAGATAATTCCATTTCTCCCTGTTTCACCCTTTCTCTTCTACTTTCCCTAGTCCATACTAGCCATGATTCCTGGGTAGAGAATTGTATCCTCCACTAATATTACATTTAAAAAAACTTTTTTAGTGTTTTTGCATATTTTTATTGTCTTTAAATAGCAGAACAAAGGAGTTGCCATGTAACAAAGCAATTTATGAGTCTATCAATGTCACCCCTTTCGACCCTCTCACTCGTCCCTGTACTACCTACCCCTCCCCTTAATTTTCTTAAATTTGTAGGATATACATTGGATTTTTGATTGCCTCATTCCTTCTAATAGAATACAATTGTAGTTCTCATGTTTGTTAAGGCTATTAAAAACCCAAAATATTGACATTAGTGTAGTCTCCTTTGTCAGAAAACTAAAATCATGTTAATAGTTGAAATAAAAATGAAAAATTTCAGCCTAACAAATTTTATGTGCATGAAAAAGTTAAAGCAATGTATGTTTGTGGTTTTCTGCTTTATTCTCTTTCTCTCTCTCCCACACTTTGCCTGTTAGGTTATTCTGCACTGGTTAGGACAGAAAATATTTTAGGACCATTGATCTAAGGGATGTTAACTTTCCATTCCTTCAAAGTTCTCAAAATGCTATTACTGACCTAGGTGAGGACATATGAAAGTAATAAACCTGGACTACATTATCTTATTTTCTGGAAAAATGCCTTCACTGAATTATGATTTAATTTTATGCCCTCAGCTTTTATAAAAGGTCATTTTTGAAGAATAGTCATTCATCCATTTGGAGAGCCCTTCTGTATCCTTTGCAAGTCTTAGTGAAGGATTTTGAACACCATGTAACTTGAAGTCTCGACTATGAACATTCATGTGACAAATATTTCCTATATTTTAGTGACAGGGAAGCATTTTTTCCTCTCCAATTCAATTTGTATTCAGCTTTTAAGGAAACAATAAAACTATGTGATCCAAATGTTTCATTAACAATTTGAATGCTAATAAACACAACGTTAGTTTTATTTACTGTGATACTTTACACTCACTAACTGGGGTTGGAAATGTTTCTCAGAACTTAATATAAAGATCATGTGTCTTGGGGCTGGGAATATGGCTGAGTGGCTAGAGCGCTTACCTTGTATACATGAAGCCCTGGGTTCGATTCCTCAGCACCATGTATATAGAAGAGGTCAGAAGTGGCGCTGTGGCTCAAGTGGTAGAGTGCTAGCCTTGAGCAAAAAGACGCCAGGGACAGTGCTCAGGCTCTGAGTTAAAGGCCCAGGACTGGCAAAGACAAACAAACAAACAAACAAAAAACACAAGAAACAAGATCATGTGTCTTGGGGCTGGGGATATAGCCTAGTGGCAAGAGTGCCTGCCTCGGATACACGAGGCCCTAGGTTCGATTCCCCAGCACCACATATACAGAAAACGGCCAGAAGCGGCGCTGTGGCTCAAGTGGCAGAGTGCTAGCCTTGAGCGGGAAGAAGCCAGGGACAGTGTTCAGGCCCTGAGTCCAAGGCCCAGGACTGGCCAAAAAAAAAAAAAAAAAAAAAAACAAGATCATGTGTCTTTTCTAAACAGTAGCCTGTTTCTCATCTAAAGCTTAGTCAGTACCTTATGTATGTAACTGTAACCCCTCTGTACCTCACCTTGACAATCAAATTAAATTTATCAAAAAAGAAAGAAATAATCTATCTCAAAAAATAAATGAATGAATAAATAAAATTGAATGGTCCCTTTTTCACACTACCTGAAAGCTTAGTAGAAGTGATATTTTTGCACCATTTAATGTGTGTAGGGTTTCTTGAAGTGCACTTTGTTTACGAATCTCTGCTATACCTGCCTTACTGTTCCCTATCATTTCCCTTGCCTTTCCTCTTTGAAAGTCTAATAATGCAGGCTATATGATTAGAATGTTAAAGTCAGTATAAGGCACATTTAATTTCTTCTCTCATCTTTTTGTTGTTTTTAAAGAAGAATAAATGAAAGAATGAATGACTAGATGAATCATTTTGAAGAACTATTCAAGGTTTCATTACATTGTACCTAAAATTCCAGATTTTATTCATGTTTGCATTTGCGAATTTGTATAATTAGGCATGATACTTTAAGTACTGCAGTAACAGTAATAACATCAATAATCACATTAAAAGGTATAAAAGGACAAAAAGGCAAAAAGGCAGATGATAAAAACATGTGGCTGAAGCTAGGGAAATATTGTGAAAAAGTATCAAAGACATGTAGAGTATGACCAACTTTTACTTAGGAAACATTTTCTAGTTCTCCCTTCCTCCTGATTTTCTCTGTATTAACTTTTCTTCTGTAGATGCATTTTCTTTGCTGAAATTTCCCCATTTTACTCCCTTTCTTCTTTCATTAATGCCCTACTCTACTAGAAATGCTTTCAAATATAGACACACTCCACTCTAAATTAAGAACCCATAGAAAATGCAAGTAAAACTCCATGAAAGCAATATAGCTAAGCTGTGCTTCCTCTTTGAAATATGTATCTATGTAGCCAAACCCGAAGTACTCTCTGAAATGAATACAGGCAAAAAGTTCACCTGCCCAGATGAAGACACATTTTAGCCGGAACCCGAGCAAACGAATGCCTTAGTGGGAAGTTCTGAAGATTTCAAGCGGGGCACAGCAACTCATGCTTGTAATCTTAGCAACTTAGGAGGCAGAGATCTAAGAACTGAGGTTCTAGGCCTTGGTCAGGCTAAAAGAAATTTGAAGACTTCATCCGCACCATAAGTGTGTGTGATGATGTCCACCTGTCATCCGCAACAAGAGGGGCCCAGGAACAAAAAGGTGACATCTCAACTCAAGAATAACTAATTCAAAAAAACAAAAGAAAGAAAGAGAAAGAAAGAAAGAAAGAAAGAAAGAAAGAAAGAAAGAAAGAAAGAAAGAAAGAAAGAAAGAAAGAGTCTAGAGGCACATTAGTTCCTGAGTTCACTCCCTAGTGCAATTTAAAAAGTAGAGAAAGGAGAGAACCATGAGGATTTGTGAGTATAACCAATGATGTGATTCACTAGTGCTTAATATTTCTTAGTCTGTATGAACAACTTAAGATCTCCTTCACAAACACTATAGGAGCCACTGCTGTGTCCTCCTCCTCCTCCTCCTCCTCCTCCTCCTCCTCCTCCTCCTCCTCCTCCTCCTCCTCCTCCTCCTCCTCCTCCTCCTCCTCCTCCTCCTCCTCCTCCTCCTCCTCCTCTTCCTTTACCCAATCCCCCCCTCTCTCCCCTCTCTCTCTATATATGTATGTTGAGTAAATACAGTCAGTCAGCAATATTAAATATTAGAAGTAGCAGCAATTTCACAATCTTTCCCCGACAAGGCTATTTGACAATGTTTTTAGTTCTTCAAACTTGGGATAAAGGTTTTACTGGCATCCAGTGGACGAAGGCTGTGGATGCCATTAAAGACTTTTAATGCACAAGACACACACACAGCCCATAGCTGACAAAGAATCATCTGGCCCAATGTGTCAAGTGTTGAGGTTGAGAAACTCTGCTCCACTTGTGCTTACATGTTAGCCCTTATTACCAACTGCTCTGCACTTAATCATTTAGTGTTTTATTGTGTATAATATCTAATTCAAAGGAGTGCACTCACATTATAGAATATAGTAGAACTTTGCAAAGGCCTCTCAGTTAAATTATACATACAATATGCAGACCAGAAAATTTGCAGCAAAAAATGAGAAGTCCAGGGCTGGGAATGTGGCTTAGTGGTAGAGTGCTTGCCTAGCATGCATGAAGCCCTGGGTTCCATTCCTCAGCACCACATAAACAGAATAAGCCAGAAGTGGTGCTGTGGCTCAAGAGGTAAAGTGCTAGCCTTGAGCAAAAAGAAGTGAGAGACAGTGCTCAGTCCCTGAGTCTAAGCCCCAGGACTGGGGGGGTGGGTGGGGGGAAGAAAATTTCAATTAGGTTGATTTTTAATGGCTATATAAATACAGAAATAGGACAAACTGATTCCTCACTTGATAGAGATATAGGAAATCTTTGGTTCCAAGGAAAATATTTAGTTACAAAGTGGCATTTGAATTATGTTTGAAAGCTTACAGAAACATGACCATATTGTATAAATTCATGACTATGCAAAGGTTATCTCCTTTCAAAGAGACAAATACACTTTGAACACTACATTTCCCATTTAATTACAATAAGATAATACATCTGAATAGAATATATTTTCTTGTTATGTGTTTTTGATATTTAAGAGAAAATATATGCAGAAATGGTCTATAACATCCATTACACTGCCTTGGAATTCACTACTAATCCTTGGCTCAACAGCCTTTAACTGATGATCTTGAACTCCATTTAGAAGTATTTGAAATCAGCCTGATCAAACTGTGATTTCTGCATTTCTTCCTTCTAGGATATCCTCCAGGAAATGCATCCCTAATTTTTAATCAGCTGAAGTAGTGACATTGGGAGAACAAAGACCGCAAAGAGGTAGTCTGTTTTATCCACCTGTTTCCTGCACATTTGATTTGGTAAGAATAAAGATTATCTGTTAATTTTTATTTAAGGGAACTGAATAATCTCAATGTTTCTTGCATTGGAATATGTTTAGGGTAATTTCAGAATCCTCAATGGAGACAAATAAAATTCAAAACAGAGAAAAATTGCGTTAAGTGAATAAAGTCAGGCACATGGAGACAAAAGATGCATGTTTTCCCTTATATGTGGAAGCTAGATTTAGCTTAAAAAGTTCAGTGTGTGGTAGGCAAGTGTGTAAAAATGTATTGACTGGAATAGGGCAGATTCGAAGGAGATCTCAAGTACTGTAATTCCATACAGAGCCAAATCAAAGTTCAGCAAAATAGGCACCAGGAATTGGACACTGGAAAGGGGTGGGGTTGGGTTAAGGGAGAAGGGTAAGTGAATGAAGAGGAGAAGAGAGAGAGAATAAGTCAAGTATCCAATGCGTAGTCTATAAAATTAAGAAGAGTGAGGGAAGAGATAGGTGAGAATGTTGTAAGAAGTGGCATTGATCAAGGTATATTGTATCCATGAACTGCTTTGTTAAATGGAAACTCCTTTGTACAACTACTTCAAGGTAATAATTTTGAAAAAGGAAAGGAAAATAGCATCTGTATACTTTGAAACCAGTAAGATCCATAAAGAATAAATGAGCCATAGATCATTCATACTGAGTCACACCCAATAGAATGGAATAAATCATAAACTTGTGGGGAAATGGATCAAGAGATTTCATCCATTGCTTGAAATCTCCTAATCATTCTAGATGGTAAGACACCCTTCTGCAAGTCTCTATTTGACAAATCTCAGAAGGTAATAAATACAGAATAAAGGAATGTTTCATATCGATGCTGAAGTACTGAAGATCTCTTTCTCAAATTATCCCATTTATACATTTTATAAATATGAAGCAACATGATGGGCTATAATTCAAATATACATTTGTTGAAACAAAGAATAGTTTAAACCACACATATTTAATAATGTCTTATTAGATTGCATGTGTTCCTTGTTTTATTAAGGACATAGTTCAATATCTTAGAAGATGCACTTTAATCGCAATAAGTTTGTTAAGTGGAAATCACATTAGGACTCTAAGTGAAATAGCAGACCCAGCTCCTCTACTCAGCCTAGTCAGCTCTTTCTGACTTGCCGAAACAGACTGCATTTGAGTGTTACAACTCAGGTCAGAACCAATGTCTTCTGGGCTACCTCAGAAAAGTAATAACTCTTACATCTGCCTGGCCAGATAGATATTTGATTAAAGAAAAGTCTAAATGAATTTGAAAGTGATCTGGTCACACATAGATGTAACAACTGATATTATCCGGGCCTTCCAGTAAGGTGTGCAGAGAGCTGGAAAATTAATGGAAGTGACACAGAAAGGCAGGAAGTATGGGCAAACTGAGTTTCAAACTGTCTAACTTTTCATGGTGTGTGTGTGTTTTTTTAATATGTTAACTATGGTTCAGAAGATTAAAGTCTTCATTTTAGGCAAAGAAAGGAAATAATGTTTCCTGTCCCATTTGCCAAGCTAAGTGAACAACTGTTCCTGGGCAATTAGAATTGTTAATTGATTTGAAAACATAGGGCTTTGAAGGTGGAAACTGCTGACATTATTTCAACGGGGAAATGCACTCCTGAGAGAGAGAGTACTGCAGTACAATTTCTCTCCTTGTTTTGTTGAATATACATCTATAAAAACACTGTGAATCATGCAGTAAAAACTGCTGTGCTGATATCATAAATCTCTGATAATAAAAATTTCATTGTTGAAACAATAAAATAGACTTTTATTATAACACAGAGTATCCACCTAAACATTGTCCTTTTAGCTTCTTCGAGTTAAATGTATGCACAGTTTTACAGTCTATAAACAGATCTGGAATAAAAGTTAATAAATGTCAAAATTTGCATTTCAAAAAATTCTTGCTGCATTTTAGGGAAGATCAATCTATGAACCTTTCAACATTATGTCAAATGAAATGCTAATTGTACCTTTAGGAATTTCAGAGACAGTGACAAGAAACTAAATGCTCTGTTCCTTTGCATCAGCAAGTCGAGGATAATTGTATATCTACTCTTGTGAACTTCTAAGAAAAAAAAGGAGGGGGAAATGAAGAAAAAAGGGTTTTCTATTCTTTAACTCAGGAGGGTAAACTCCTTCAGCCACCCCTCTATCAATCTACCTTCAAATAAAGTGTGTTAACATGTTGACAGTGGACAAATCATACTGCTGCATTTATTCATTTTATAATAGGTTTGTCAAATGAGCTTCAGTTAAAGAGATTTAAGAGTAAGAAAAATTTTCAGCCAGAAATAACCGACTTATTCCATTCAAATTGATGTAAGGTTTAAAGGTATACTTCTTAAAAGCCTAATCTTTATTAAAATGTACACTTTTTTGAAGGGAAAAGTCACAAAAAATAAATACCAGAAGCCCCCAAAGTGCTTTTATATTCCCTACCCTTAAGATAAAGTACTAATACATCCCTTCCCTTTTCTGTAATAAATCTCTGCCCTGTATCTCTAAGAGATACAAATTATCCTATATACTGTCTTACAAGTGTGAGTATAGATTGAACCAATGAGCAATGTTATCTAGAAAATAGCACTTAGTGGAAGGTTTGTACCATTTTTTTTCTGTAACATTATCCTGTTTGTGGCTCTGTCTTCCCTGCAGAGTCAGGCTGCTGACATTTCAGTGCACCTCCACAGCAGTGAAAAACGAAGGACTGAGCAGCTCAGCAGATGCTGTTATTGTTAACCTGCAGCGTTCGGTCACCTATCACCACTTTAAAAGTAAAATAGGCATTTTCACCTTCTTCAAATACCATTATGGATTGTGTCGAGTCAAAAGCAAAGATTGCTCCCCTCCACATTTCTGGATCTCTGCATTGTCTATTGATATGTATTAGGGATAGGAAGCAAAACCACTTCAAGCATTTAGAAGACTTCATTTACAAAGTATATTACACAGGGCCATTTGCAGGCTCCTCCTGGACAGCCCATTTGTAATCCTACCAAATGTATGGAAGAAAACACCTCGGCATTCATAAAGAACATTTCCAATTTGATTTAATAAATTCTATCTTAGAAAATTCAGGGGGAAATAATACAGATTTCTTGCTCTGCTGGATGACACTCTTTTATACAAACTTGAAGTTGCTAAACATTGCCTCTTTTTAGACTTAATTTACTTCCCAGGAAAATTATTTGGACTCCATTGATGAATATTTTTTTATTAGTTTTAGTATATTCAGTTGGTGAATGTATTTTTATTCTTTTATTAGAAATAAAACTGGAAATTTTGCAAGGCAACAAATCTACATTTAATGAAAATACAGGAAGAGATTACCACGTAAATACACATTAGTGCTAGACAACAGCTTCAACTTATATCAGTGTCCATAATTTCGATACGGCGAGCAAGTCTGTGCTGTCCATTATGAGACTCGTGTTGTCCATGGAATTGCGTGACTGCCTCCTATTTAATTTCTGGGAATAAAATTATACACATTGAGCAGAGGGGTAGAATACCACATATTTGCTTTTAAAAGTTTAGTATACAAGACCCATTTCAAGCATATATAACCAGTAAGAAAATAGGAATGTAATATTTTACAGTACGTAACGTTTTATAGAAATTTCCCAAGTCTTGCTAGCATGCACAATTCCCCAAATACATGCAGAACTAGCAGCTATTCTGAGAATCCTTGAAGCAAATTTCTCAAGAGAAGCTTTGTTATTTTTCATTCTGATTTTGTGAGTGTTGTGCCACATTGGGGACAAACAGTTGTGCAGGGGACAAGTGTACCACTAAACAAAATGCTCATCTTTTTTCTTCAGAGTCAAAACGGAAGGCTAATAAAGACCATTTAAAATAAAAGGGCCCATTACTCCTCAGTTTTATACGAGCTTACATGCTTTCATTGTGCAGAGTGTGTTATTAATTTAACATGCCAGATTCATAGGTTTCTGCAATATCAGGTTTGATGTATTCATTATCGGCACTCAGTACATTAATTCACGCTGAAGTCCGGTAAATCAAAATTATACCATCTGGCTTCCTGTTCTTAATGATGAATTTGATGTAGGGGTGATTAAGATTGTTAGGCTTTTGAATTTTAATGTAAAAATTAGGGGATTAAAAAGGCATTTAGAAATGACCAATAGTTAGAATAAACTTACTGACAGGATCTAATTTGTGTACTTGCTAGTAAAGCTCCATTTTAATTAGCAGTCACAGTCTTTCAGCACAAGCTCAAAGAGACAGAAGTTTAGTGATTAAGGAGATGAAGCTGTTAAATTGATAAATTGACCTTGAAATACTTGTAACTGTGGGGGATGGCCCAGTAGCTCAAATTGTTAGTATGTTGCATTTCCACATGGAGAACTGAGTCCAAGAGTGACCTCAGACAACAGTTTTTATCTCTCTCTCTCTCTCTCTCTCTCTCTCTCTCTCTCTCTCTGACTCTATCTTCATCTTGAGGGTAGGGGCTGGATATCAGACATAAACAAATACAAAACCTGTAGAACTATCACTTGGCACAATAACAGTGGTAAGGTGAAGATTCCATCAGTGAGAATTCCTTGACAGTTGACATTGAATAGTATGTCTAAACTTGAAAAGGTTGGTGTTGGTCCTCTAAGTTTCCAGCTACAGTGATGCTGGAAACACACACACACACACACACACACACACACACACACACACAAACACACACACATACACACACACACACTGAAGTGTCTAGAGAAAGACATTCAAGCAGCGAATTAGCTGAGGAAATCTAGGACAGAGCCACCAATCATCTGCCTTTTGTACAATAGTTCAGATTTCAGGATTCTAAAGATCCTCCACATAGAAGCACGTATGGAATACACAGCCACTGCACTCGAACTTGACATGAGACTTTTTAATTGAAAGACCAATCTGACATGGATGCTCCTTTGACAGTTAAAATTACCTCTGGTTTTAACAAAAGCACTTGAAATGTTACACCGAACTCATTACACCTTTTCTGCATAAAGAACTTTAATAGTTAAAACAAGTTAAGACAGAATGGAATCTTAATGTACAATATTATTAGAGTAAGATAAAGCAACATATTCAATTCTTCACTAGGACATAAATCTGAAAGTGCAAGAAGCCATACAATAGCAAAATAAACTTCAAAATAGAATTATTTCCTGAGAAGGAAAAATGAAAAGGCTACTACCTTTTGCAGTTCACAAAAGAAGATGCTTTAGTCCCGTGAAATTAGTAAACATAGTAGCTAATGCACTTAAACAAATCCAGCCAGAACGGCTGGCATCAAAAGAACAAGTACATCTGTACATATCAACAATCTGAAGGATTCTGAGTCCTGGCAAGTCAAAGAATATTTAAAATCTTATATTTTAGAGGAAATTGAATCTTGACTAACCACTGCAATTTATGTCATTTTAAATAAGATATATTTGAATAAGTATATTTTTCATGCCCTAAAAAGACTGATGTCTTCTTTTCTAAGCTCATCCTGTGACACACTTGAGTAGGTAGGTATATTGATTTTTTTCTTTTTCTGATGGCAATGAAGTGTAAATGGAAAATATCAGACTTGGCAATCACTTAAACCATGTGAAAATCTCAGAGCGAAGGCTATTAGAGTCACTTTGTGATCCTCCCCAGATGACCAGAGGGGGGAGGGGGATTAAAAAAAAAAAACATTTCTACATTTCTTCAGATCCTTTGTGTGACAGCTAAGGAGAATAACATTCTTTCTAATACGCCAGTTTTCGTCTCTAGTTGAGAATAACCTCAGTGCTTTCTTATGTCACTGGCTGAGAGAAGATGAAAGACCCAGCCTTGTGTAAATGGCTTTGTCTAACCATCAGTCTTTAGCTCTGCATGGCAGCTGTACTATTGACATTAGCTTGTGCACTGGGTGAAATTGAAGTGAGTTAAATGTGACCTTGGCTTAGTTGTTGAAGTAGAAATGAACTCTACTGGGAGTGAAAAAAAAATAAGACCAGTTTCTCTAACTTCATTTTTTTCTTTAATGAGTTTAACAGCACTCTTAGGATTTGATACATTTTATAAAAATGCTTTATTTCCTTTTCGCTTTTATTCAGAGTAATCAGCAGTTAGCAACATTAGCTTGCCCTTTTGTTATGAAATAATCTTTTCAGGTATTTAAATACCATATTATATATAAGAAAAGCATATTCATTGTTCCCTCTTTTTCCCATTATTAACTTGTTAACCCATAAATATGGAGTGAAAGTTTTCAAGCATTTATGTACATTGATTTCAATAATAAATAGAAGACTGCTGAAATATGTTTAAAAGCTTGATGTTTCTGATGATATTTCTTACCTTACATGCACATTCACTAAACATCCCAATGGCAGGTGATATTGTAGTGAATGTAGAAGACCTGCAGATGGATGGGGTGGGCTGACACCCTACTAACTCTCCAGCTCTTTTGTTTTCTAATGAAACACAAGGCCTGGTATTTATAATATAAGACTCTTTTTGATGGAAGCAATTCATAAATTCTATATAGAGCTTCAACGTGTACTTGAACATACCTAATTCATATATACATGTGCAAACTCATCTCTTCTATATGTATATAGATGCATATGTACTCATTAATGTTTATGGATGGGTGATATATGTATGTTTTTGTTAGCTTGTCTTATAGTAAGGATACATGAGCACTACCTCAGACATTTCAACTCAGTTTCTGTCATTAGATTTTATCCCCCTGAAAAAAAGCCTAGGAAGGAAGCTTAGCCTATGCTATACATCTTGAACAGGGGTGATCTAGCTTCCTTACCTTCTACAATGCCTGTCTCGCTGAGACTGCATTCTCACAGTGCGCTACACTGCCATCCCTGTGCACTGTTAATTGACCTCTTCTGGCTTCTTCTAAAAAAAATCATCCTTATAATGATTTAATGTTACAGGCACATTTTTTTCTTCTCCTTCATTTTTTTAGATGAAAACATACCTCCCTAAAGATATTTACATGCTAACCCTTGGAATATTACCTTAGTTGGCAAAGGAACCTGGACAATGTGATTACAATAAACATCTTGAGGTGGTGAGATCATCTTATATTATCGGGGGGGGGGGGGGTAATCAAGTGGGTTCCATAAAAGAAAGACAGAGGTCAGAATCAGACAAGGAGATGTAAGAATAGGAGTAGAGGTTGAGGGGATGAGGATCCATGAGTCAAGGAATGAAGGAAACCTCTTGCTTGGTTTTTTTTTTTTGTTGTTGTTGTTGTTTTGCCAGTCCTGGGGCTTGAACTCAGGGCCTGAGCACTGTCCCTAGCTTCTTTTTGCTCAACGCTAGCACTCTGCCACTTGAGCCACAGTGCCGCTTCCAGCTTTTTTCTATATATGTGGTGCTGAGGAATCAAACCCAGGGCTTCATGTATATCAGGCGAGCTCTTTACCACTAGGCCATATTCCCAGCCCTAAGGAACCCTCTTGAAACTGAAAAAGGCAATGTTGCCCCTAAAGTCTCCAGAAGGAACATGTTTGGATTTCAAGCATCCAAAATTGTTAGATAATAAATTTGTTTTCTTTTAAACTATTAAATTGTAGCAATTTGCTTTCATTTATCTGTGCTTATTCTGGCAGTTAAGCCACTTGAGTAATTTTTTCCCCTTCATTGTTTTCTTGCATGTTCACATTTGAACTCAAGTAAGCATAGAACTCAGCTTTATGCATTGGAAATTAATTTAAAAAATGTTTTCAAAAGAATCACCATAGTTTTTAGAAATAGATGAAAATTTTTCAGGATGCATGGATCTAACCATGGAAAGAAAAAGATGTGGCTGCCAGTATAAGGGCAGACGAGGTCAGTGAAGATACTACCTTGTCAAAGGTCATTTCTTCCAGAGCAGGGGACCTGAATATCTTATAGTTTGGGTTGTTAGAGAAATCAAAAGGAGAGTGAAGCCAAGAGGGTTGGATTGACTGAACTTGACCCTGGTTTATTCACAAGGGATGCCTAGGGAATGAGGTAGTCAAGCATTCTGAGGCAAAAACTAGTGTTTCTGTGCTCATGCTTCTCTATGTTTATGTCTTTGTTTGGAGGGTGTATATTGTGATTATGAAGGTCAAACCTAGCTAAGTATAGGCAAATACATTTCCCTTTCATCCTGGGGTTTATCTCTGTGCAGAAGACCTTACTTGGGTTTAAAAAGTTGCATTTTTGCTTCTCCAGCTCAGCTAAGGAAGAACTAGCTCAGGGAAAATGCCTGATATGAAGGAAATGCCAGAACAGGACTCTCAACTTGAAAGTGGATAAGCACTGTGGAACTTCAGTACTGTCTCTTTGTAAGGGAATCTGTAGGGATAACTAAGCTGCACAACACTTATCTGCACCTCACTTTTCTGCCAAACAGGACTCATGATGTTTAATTTTGTTGAAATCTGATGGGTATTGAAATAGATTAGGCAAGAAAAATATCTATCAATGAATGTATGGAATATGGAGGTGCTCAGGAAATGGGAGTTTCTTTCATTTCCCCAAGGGCTCAATGAGAGCAGAGGGGAGAGGGTCATTTTCAATTACCTATGTGGTCTGACATTATCTGTTCTTTCATATACACTAAATTTTCTGTATCTCTTTGGCTTTCCCAAGAATCTACTCAGCTTTCTTTGTTCCTCTCATCATTTCCATATTTTCTAGTACTCTGAAGATCCACTAAGACCTCTATGTTTCCCAATTCTTGTCTTGAATCAATACAGAACGACCTTTATAACTTCCAATATCCCTTCTTCAATTCAATTTACAGAGAAGAAGGAAGGAAACATGGTTGTCTAATATCTCTGATATTAATGCCAGGCACAAGGCCATGACTTAACACACTCATGAAAATATCACACTTACCTGTTATAAATACAATCCATTTAAGTAAAAGAATACATAATATATACATACAGTCTGAATAACTTTATTTAAATGACAGATTGAATGCAGGTTATATTGATATATGACAATATCACATGCTGCTTGGGAATTTTCATATCAGTTACACTGTACATAAAAATGCATATATCTGCATATAGGCAAAATTCTTTGAGAAATTAATTACAATCAGTTGAATATAAAATGATTTTTAGTAAAAAGAGATATCACTATATATCAAAGACATGAATATAATCACTTTTATATCTCATGCAATTGTGTCAATATTAGACTGATCTGTTTGATGCTCATTTATATTGTGGTAGGAATGAGAAAAGATTGAAATGCTATTCCACAGACATATTATGTGCAAGGTCTCCACAGTGCTTTCTCAGCTGATTGTGAAAACCTCATGTTGATAGACTCTATGGTCTCCCTCATAGGGAATAATTAGCACAGGTTTAGGCTAGTCACAGCAGAGGATCACAAGAGCCTAATAGCTATGCCCCTATGAACGCATATGATGATGCTAAGTGAAATAAACTCCATGTTATGGAAACGACTGTTATATCACAGTTGTAATTACTTTCAACATGCCATGTGAAACCATAGCTTCTATTGTTGATGATCCTCTTGTATCCCCTTCCTGTGGTTGTACCTGCACTATCACTATATATCTCATCTGAGTACACTGGATACTGTATATACTGGTATTAGAACTAGGGAAGGGAAAGGGAATATCAAAATTGAGAGACAACGGATAAAAAGACAAAAGACTCCAAAAGCAATACTTGCAGGGCTGGGGATATAGCCTAGTGGCAAGAGTGCCTGCCTCGGATACACGAGGCCCTAGGTTCGATTCCCCAGCACCACATATACAGAAAACGGCCAGAAGCGGCGCTGTGGCTCAAGTGGCACAGTGCTAGCCTTGAGCGGGAAGAAGCCAGGGACAGTGCTCAGGCCCTGAGTCCAAGGCCCAGGACTGGCCAAAAAAAAAAAAAAAAAAGCAATACTTGCAAAACCATTTGGTGTAAACCAACTGAACAACTCATTGGGGGGGGAGGGAAAGGGGGAGGAGGGAGGAGGAAAGAGGGAGGAGGTAACAAACAGTACAAGAAATGTACCCAAGGCCTAATGTATGAAACTGTAACCTCTCTATACATCACTTTGACAATAAAGAAAATAAAAAGAAAACCCCATGTTGAGATTGGGGGAGGGATAGAGGTAGGTAGGGGAGGAAATACAAAGGCTGCATCAGAAAAACTCAGAGGCTTTTCAAATTGCACACTATCTACTTTAGATATTGATGAATTCCCTCAAGAGAAGACATGCCTGCCCTCTCTTAGCCAAGAAGCACGCCAGGAGCAAACAGAGGCATTTTCTAAGTTTCAAGCCAGACCCCAAAAAAGTGTTCAAAGGGTTTCTTGAGAAGGTATATGCATGTACTTCTAGTATTGAGAATCTTTTCCTGTGCTGTGAAGCACTGCTTCTAATGTGTTTTCTTAAATATATTATATATAACATGATAGCATGATCTCATTAAGCACATATCTGTGCTTCCTTTCACTAGCTTTGCTAATTTAACTTTGTCTTGATGAACTGACACAATCTCTTCTTTTAGATAAGAAGACAGGGTCATTTTCCTAGTTTGTACAGCTATATTGTAGCAAAGTATAGTTACTGCTTCTAAGTTGCCTCATTATGCTTCTTTCCAAAAGTTAAGTTGCAGAACTTAAAAGCTGGAGAAGTATGTACTGATATCAGGACCCAAGGAAAACTTCCAGTCATCAAAGTTTCCAAAGAGAGTGAGTACATTCACAAGAATATTTGGAAATTTGGAAAGGGATAATTGAAGAAACAAATGTGCAAAGTAGATGAGAAGAGCAACTGGTAGAGATGTCATATGGAAGTCCAGGTGAGCGTGATGTCCAGATGAAGGAATGGCTCCAGACCTGGTTTAACACTGGGCTTTAAACCAAACAACGGTGGCCAACTTCCCCCTCTCTAGGACTTCCTTCCTTATGGTCCTGTTTACAAAACACAGATTATGAGTCCTACATCTGAGAATGGAGGATTTAACATGTGCCTTGCAAATCCTAAATAGTCAATAACCTGGTTGCTGTCTGCCAGGAGTAGATCCATCTGCCTCTCAAGGGAAGACATGTCTGCACCTGCTCAGTTAAGGAGTACAGAAGGCACAGACGGGTCTTCAGTCCCTTGGGCAAGGTTGATTGGGAAGATCTTTGGTGCAAGGAATATCTAAAGCCAAACCAACTCATCAATAACACCGAAGTGAAGCTTTATGGTTGTAAAGGATGAGATTTTGATTTGCTGGAGAATCAGTTGAGACTTCCTTCCCCTCCATGAAGGTAAGTGGCCCCCAATACCTGGAGTCCCCTACCTGTTCAGAAGATCAGGTGGCTTCCCAATGTGGCAGAATCTGGGTGCAGGGTTGCAAAGTTTTAGAAGGGGCAATAAGTAAGATGATTAAAAGTCAAGATGAAATGTGAAGACACTTGGGGAAATAAATAGAATTGCATTCACAGGCATAACTTTCACTTAATTTCAGTGTCAGTGTCAGGAAATAGTGTTTTCTGCTATGAGTCATTACATTTTCCCAGGTAAATAACACATAAACCTTGTGAAAGGAGAATAACTCTCCTTCCTGTTTAGTCCTGTAGCACACTGCTGTAGTCACACCAGTCTCTAAGTAGAACCTCCCTCAGGTGTGGCATATTTAGCCAAGGAACCATCAAAGGGCTCCATTAGGAAAATAATCACAGTATCCTGCTATCTGATCTTGCTAGTCCTAGCCCATGTTTTATTTTTCTGTATTTATCTTCTGACTATTTTCATTATCTTTAAGTAGTTGTACAAAGAAGTTTCCATTCATCAAGTTTGTGAGGATACTGCTTTGTCATCAATGCCATCCCTTTCAAGCCCCCTTCTCAATCCACCCCTCCCCTCACTTTTCTTAATTTTTAGGTTATGTATTAATTGTTTCACCATTTACCAAAGCCATTCATGTAATCAATGCCCCTTGACCTGTGTTACTCCTTCAACATCTTCGCACCCCACCACATACTTCCTCCCTCCTTTTTCTCAATTCTGTGATATTTATATCTAGGTTCACATGCACTATATGATGTTATCACTTTTTTCTCTATTTTCCCACAGGAAAATACGCACCCTAACAACAGAGATCTTCAGTATTCTCTTCACCCAGTGGTGTGTAGAATGTCAGGTACAGGTGCTCCCTACATATGGGAGGCCCCACTGATGAACCAAATGGCTGGATTGTGCCTGAGGTTTTGATCTAAATGAAAGCTTTTGTTCTAAAAGTAGGGTGCCCTGTGACTCAAATGTTAAATGTTAACATTTTACCACTACCTGTTGTTCTCTTTCTCTCTATTTCTCTCTCCCTCTCTTTCATAAACATGCAGCCATTTTAGAACCACTTTAAACTGAAGACAATCTTCCTTACCACTAAACATTTCAGTATATATTTCTCCATATCAAGAATATAAGTTCAAGGCAATTATCAAACTTAAAAAGTTAGTATCTATACAATATGATTTATAAGATAGTTATCTTATTCAGATCTCACAAATTACCCTACTAATGAATTATCTAACATTTTTTTCAGACTCAGAATTCCATCCAACATCATACATGATCATCATAGTATTTTTTTATTTGAAATACTCTATCAGTAAGTTCTTTATTGTTCTGGTTTTAAAGTTTTGTAAACATGCAGGTTTTTTGTTTTGTTTTTTTTTTTTTTGCAGAGCCTTAGTCTGACTGTCTAATTAGAATTTGGGGACAGAATATCTAGAAATAGTATATTATCTGCCTTACTGCATAATATTAGAAGGAACATGATGCCTTTTGACCCTTATTAGTAATGTAACCATTGATCATTTGATTAAGATGATACCTATCAGGCTTTGAGCACCAAAAGGGTTGTTTGTCCCTTTGTAATTAACATCTTGAGCAAAACTTTTGTCAGACTGAGAATGTTTTTCATCATATATTTCTACTCTCATTTTTTGGAGGGGTGGTAGAGGCTATATTTGCATACCTAAGACTTTTGTGGGTCTATGAGTGTTGTTGTTGTTGCTGTTGTTGTTGTTGTATGTCTAAATTGGCCTTAAACTTGGGATCATACTACCTCTTAGTATTGGGATTACAGGTTTATGACACTATGTCCATCTGTATGGACTTCCTTGTAAGTTAAGAAATAACACACGAGGCCCTAGGTTCGATTCCCCAGCACCACATATACAGAAAACGGCCAGAAGTGGCGCTGTGGCTCAAGTGGCACAGTGCTAGCCTTGAGCGGGAAGAAGCCAGGGACAGTGCTCAGGCCCTGAGTCCAAGGCCCAGGACTGGCCAAAAAAAAAAAAGGGGGGGGGCTGGGGATATGGCCTAGTGGCTAGAGTGCTTGCCTCCTATACATGAAGCCCTGGATTCGATTCCCCAGCACCACATATACAGAAAACGGCCAGAAGTGGCGCTGTGGCTCAAGTGGCAGAGTGCTAGCCTTGAGCAAAAGGAAGCCAGGGACAGTGCTCAGGCGCTGAGTCCAAGGCCCAGGACTGGCCAAAAAAAAAAAAAAAAAGAAATAACAATACACCTAAGAAGCCAGGCTAAGACTGAGAGGATTAAAGCAAGGTCCTTCATTAAGTCTAACAAAGTGGAATCATTGCTCCCATTCTGGAAAATAAAGGAAGAAGTGGTTACTATACAACAAATGATTATAATTCCTATAAAATAAAGTTCAATATCTCATAAATTTACTAACATAAGCTAGATTTTGGAAAAATTCCCGTGGTAGCACATAATAAAGACTTGAATGGCTGTATATTCCAACTGGCATTCCCTTTAACTACAGTAGCAAAGCCATCAAGCAGATGAAAACGAGACTGTCTTAAGTTAATTGAATTTTTGCAGGAGGAAGAAAAATGCAAATCATGACTTCACACTTTGGGCAATGTTATCTCTAAGATCCATTTCATCTCTAAATTTCTATGAAATGTTAATCTTAAGAATCTAAAATAATTATAAATATTACATTAGGGTATTATGAAGGGAAACCACTTTAAGGAAGCATAGAAGAAACTTCTGTAGAAATGGAGTGAAGAGATCTGATTTGAAGCTAAAAAGATAGAGGTCACCTCTTTCTTTAATTTTCTGTTTCTCTCTTTTTCAGTGGAGATTTTGTTGTTTCCTAGTCTGTTTTTAGTGTCGCATCTCTTGTTCCTGGATAATTTTGCAATGAAAGCATTTTTAGATAATCAAAGAGCACTTTCTTATAATAAGGCCATTGCTCAAAAATAAATTAAGAATATACACTTCTTTATATTATCTTTCTTGAAAATCTGATTTCCTCATCTATGAGTGCTATCTATGGAAGCTACTCTTTACCTGGAAGTTCCACCAACATTTTTCATGATTCCTTGCATGTTTTATGATGTTCAATCTTCAAGGAGGTCTTCAGTTCCAATGTGCAAAGAACGAACATAATTCTAGCAGATTCCAGACCAATTCAGAATCACTGTTACTGGCAAACATCTCTATGGTTGGAAAAAGTCTTTATGGAAAAAGCACCCAGAGTTTTGAAACAAAATCAATAACAACTCTCCTCCAAATGGATTAATATACCTTCTTGTCTACAAAATTAATAAACTTCTTACATCTGCTACCCAGGATATATCCCAGTCAGCGAGGCCCAGCCCAATCTCATCAGGTATTTATGATCACAGGGATAATGCATTCATGGAAGACATTATCTTCGACATCATGAGGAATTACCCAATAATACATTTAAGCTGTCTATGAAGATTGTTATGGAATTTTATATGTTCCACATCCTCATTCTTTCCATAGTTAGCTCAGTCTGAGGTATCCCAGAAGGTTAGTAATAATAATCTCTCTGGAGCAGAAAATTTTTCTAGCTGCCATGGTGATGGTATACGTAAGTCATAAGGCAAGAAAGAATATAATGCCAAGTTTTGAACACAATACATAGGCCCTTTCTTAGTAGCACTGCCCCCCAAGTTAACTTAATAAATTTCTTAAATTTTGTCACTCTCATTCATCACTGACTTTAGGATAAAGTTAGAAACTTTGTAGCACTTCATGTATACATTCAACCTAACTTCATGGGAGTATGTAAGTCTCATTTTCTAGTAGATCCACTTGCCATGAATTATGGTATCATCAGTATGTATTTGGTAAAAGAATATGAAAGCTGATGAATGAGTGGGATTCATATCTCTCTAAGATGCAATAGTAAAAAAGTTATTTTTTTGTTGGCTGTTGGAAATAGAGATAAATAATGCAAGTCTATTCAAAATACATGATAAAGGAAAAATTCCAGAAAGGTTTTCTTATATTCTGTACACATATTTTATTCAGATTTGTTTTCCAGTGTTGCATTTAAATTTAATCATACTGAAGTTTTATTGTCAAAAGCCTATCAGATAACAGCATTTACCTCTTAAAAACTATTGTCCAGTATATTTCTGAGAACTTGTGATTTACATTACCTAATAGGAATAGGTAACATAGAATATTTACACATTAATATTATGTTTAAATGGCTTCATATGGAGCAATGGCAAGCAATAATATTCTAGTGTTTCTTTAATATATAACAACCTTAATTTTACTTTGATTTCAAATGCAACTTAGAAACCTGTAAACAAAAGGTATACAGTATATACAATGATTTTTCCATTAACATATTGCCACAGCATCTATATTTTGTAATAAGGGTAATGAGTTTTAGTAATAATAAAAATGTATGAGTTATTGAAATTGGTATGTAGGTTTAGACGTATAAAGAAAATAAAGGAATATGGAATGCATGCATGCATGTATATAGTACATAATGTCACTATAAAAATAAATAGGAGATAAAATACCAATGGCTAAAAAACAAATTATATGAAATAAGTTCACCATGTGACCTTCAAGGATGCATTTAACTCCTACCAAAGTTATTGCTTCCCTACAAAACTACACACACACACACACACACACACACACACACATTCACACACATACATACATACATATATATCCAGTATACAAGGCACATACCAATGCAGACATGTATATTGAATATACCATAAACACTTACTTTAAGAAACACATTTTTTTTACAGTTCAATACTGCAGAAGTGTTATAATAAACTCATGTAGAATAGACTTTTCCTAATCTAGCACTTCCTATACTTTTATTGCTTTACATTTTTCTGAAGCATTGCTACCATCCTAACACAATATACAGTTTAGTCATTTAATTTCTGTATTCCTCTCTCCCCCT
The DNA here is from genome assembly GCF_023159225.1 of Perognathus longimembris pacificus. NCBI lineage: Eukaryota > Metazoa > Chordata > Mammalia > Rodentia > Heteromyidae > Perognathus > Perognathus longimembris. The sequence goes on along the minus strand of NC_063163.1, from coordinate 25,038,766 downwards.
AGAGTTTAAGCTTACAAAGTAGACAGATGTTTAATTGGTATGGGTTGAATAATTGAATAGTGTAATTGCATTTATTTCTTACTCTATTCTTGTTATATAACCACATTACTCTTTAGGCTTTTCATTGTCTATGGTTCTACTAAAGTGAAAAAGTAAATTACAAATATATGTGTATATATATATATATATATCACACATACATATGTATTTATACGTGTGTGAATATGCATGTATATAAATAACATGTAACTGCATAGCATATATACATATATGAAATATATTATGTGTGAAATCATAGTCACCTATATGAAATTGGTTATTACAACTACTTAGAAAGAATAAAGAAAATTCATTCTTCATATTTTTAAAGGAAAAGAATTAATAGTAGAGTAGAGGCAATAGATTTAGGCAGACATTTGTAGGGTTCTAATGAAATCACCACTTAGTCTTATGTACATAATTGTCAGTTTTAAAAGGGCAGGATGAAAGGCCTAACACAGCACCCTCCATTTAAGAAACTTATTGAAATTGATATCCATTTACTTGGAGGAATTACATTAACTATATTATAAAAGAGATCACAGAATTATGTTAAGAATTATTTCCAACTGCTTACTCTTAATTGATTCTACATTAGAAATGGAAAATAAAAGGGACAGAAACACCATCCAACATTTTACCAATTAGACTATACTACCCAAAGAAAATTAAAAACACTCATTTCTTTTATGTTTTTTTAATCCATTGTAAGTGCTATAGCCATTCAGACTTTCAAAACAAGCAATGAGTAAAATAATTCTTTATATTTAAAAGAAGAAAGAAAGCCTTTTGAAGTTCTTTTTTTTCTAAATCAATAGTATTAAGTAAATTCTTGCCCTCAAATGATGGCAGTATTTTAAAAAGTATTTCCCAGTTTATTTCTTAAAATCATTAGCATTCTATGAAAAATTGGTGCCTCAAGAGACATAAACCATTTTTTCCTCTCTCTCTCTCTTTTTTTTTTTTTGGTCAGTCATGTGGCTTGAACTCAGGGACCAGGCACTGTCCCTGAGCTCTTTTGCTCAAGGGTAGTACTCTATCACTTTGAGCCACAGCACCACTTCTATAAACCATTTTTTAAAATATGCATTCAGCCAAATAATTTGGAAAATTCTTGATTTAGCATAAACAAGTGAATTGAAGAATTTCCCACATCCTGTTCCTAATTTATTTGTCCCGATTGATGTAAGATGAACTCACACATACAAAGGGACCACCTCACAAGGTTCAGTTATATTCCAGTCTTACAGTAACAGTATGACTATCATCAAAATCATGAACTGTTTCAGTATTATTATTTTCTAATACTCCATCATAAGCCATCTTAAGCAAATCTTCTGTCAAGAAATCTTAAAGTGTTGTAGTCCACGCATTGTACTATTATCAATGTCATCCAATGCCAAAACTGAAATAAAGTAATCTGAAGCAAAAATAAGTGTGTGTGTGTGTGTGTGTGTGTGTGTGTGTGTGTGTGTGTGTGTGGTGTCAGGCTCACTATTATGTTTTTCTATTTTTATTTCTCTTTTATTTTATTGTAAACGTGAAGTACAGAGGGGTTACAGGTACATAAGTCAAGTAATGAGTACATTTCTCTTTGAACAGTTTTAATTGTCTCTGTTGAGGACATCAGCCTGCTTGTTGGTTAAGAATTTAAGAAAGGCTGTGAATTTGTAGATAGACCAATCAAAATTATCTAAAGAACAGAAAGAAAATTGATTAAAATAGATTTCAAATATACAGTAGTTATTCTAAGAAGGGTGAGAAAGGTGGGGAGGGAGACTAAAGGTGGGGAGAGACTAAAGTTGTTGGGGTACATTTACGCATGTAGAGAAATGTCACAATGATTCTCCCTTGTACAACTAATGCATGATAATAAAAATGTTTAAAAGAGAAGAAGAATTAAACACCACTATCTACTCCTTTGTTTCAACAATTTTAGACAACCCTGATACCTCTCTTTCCTTAAAACGCTGCTTCTAATTCATCAGGAAGCATTTTTGTTCCTATTTTCGAAATAGATTCAGTCTGACCATGCTTTTCTGTTTCTGACTTGATTGCTTTGATTGTAATTCAGTCTATCAAAATATATCCTTGGAATAAATGAAACAGCCTTAAAAAGTCTTCATGTGTCATGCTCCATTTCTGAAGTGCCAACCATATTGTGTCTCCCCACTATTAAGCATCATCTAACGAATGCCTAATAAACTTAAGATAAACCCCAAATCTGTTGCCTTAGACTCTCTTTGATGATTTCTAACTCACCCTGAGCTTTTCTTGCTTTCTTTATTGCTTTATGTATTTATGTATTCATTTATTTCCGCCAGCCCTGGGGGCTTGAACTCAGAGCCTGACCACTGTCCCTGGCTTCTTTTTGCTCAAGGCTAGCACTCTACCTCTTGAGCCACAGCAGCACTTCCAGCTTCATGCATGCTAGGCAAGCACTCTACCATTAAGCCAAGTTTCCAGCCCCACCCTTGGGCTTTACTATCCTCTAACCACAATGACTTTTCTCTGGCCTTTCAAAACTCCTGGTTTCTCCCCTACTGAGCACCTTTGCTCCTACTCTTCTTTATGTCTGCTCTAATCCTCTCACTCTTTTTCTTTTTCTTTTAAATGTAATTTTATTGTAAAGGTAATATACAGAAAGGTTACATAAGTAATGAGTACATTTCTTTTTGGATAGCGTTACCCCCTCATTTTCTCCTATTTTCCCCTCCCAACTATCCTGCCTCCAGGTTGTAAAGTTCATTTCCAACATAGTATCACTATTGAATTGGTTCACCATTTGCCCCTCACTGTTCTTTGTATGACTGTCTTGTTCTCACTACTCAGAGTACAGCTTCAGTGTCACTTCCAGGATTGAAAACCTTCCAAAAAAGCCCCACTCAATGGTTTGACATGCTAGTACATAGATGATTTCCAAATAAATATTCCTATCCAATCAATTGCTTATCTCTTTATAATAGAAAGCAAATTTTAAGAGAGCAGAGACTTTTCGGTGTTATTCGTCAATAAATCTCGATTTCTTAGAGCAATAAATAACACCAAGTGAATGCTTAACAAATATTTGTTGACACGAACACCTTTACAGAGTTACCAAGTAGATAGAAACTCATTTCATTTGAGAGTAACATCTTTTCTTTTAATATTCATGAGAAGGTCTTGGTAAAAGGAAGTCTCTTGGACTTCCATGTATGCTGGTGTGGTAACCAGATTGTAAATTGGTCTTCAATGATCTGCATCATCTGTCATTATACATCAGATCTTTGAGAAGTCTTCTCTCAATTTTTTTCAAAGATTGTTTATATGAAGAACAGAATATACCAGAAGTGATGGCCAATGACTTCTAAAGCAAATTGTAAGAGATACTGTCACGTTCCCCTTGTATTACTCACTGTGAAAAGCTACCATGTCTCACAAATCTTCATCAACCTCTCTGGAGATATCTGTGTATAAAGGAACTGAGGGCCCTAACCAAGGGCAGGGAAAATCAACTGGGCATGTGGATGAGTCATCTGAGAAGCAAGACATACCACTTCCATCAAGCCTTCTGGTGGCTGCCACTGGGAACCACATCTTGATGACAACTTTAGTAGGGACCCTGAGACAGAACCTCCCAGGTGAAATGCTCCTGAATTCCTGATCAACAGATACCATGTGTGAAAAATGTTCATTGCTGGTTTATACTGATAAGCTTTAGGTTTTACGACAGCACTCACAACTTATACAACTGATAAGTTTGTTTCTCTAGTCTTCAAATATCTTTGAAGGTAAGAAATAATATGTGAATGAATAATCTAATGTCACTACTGTGACCTCCTTTCTCCTGTGTCTGACTCGTTGCTCCTTCTTGAAAAATCAGCATAGACTGCCTTGCAAACCCTGTGCTTTGCTGAATTCAGGGTGCTATATTGGAGCGATGAATGGCAAATGTCTTCTGGGTGTCTGCTAACTTTGTTTTCTGTTCTAACACAGTACCACTCAGACACAACTATCTATCTTAGCTGGCTTCTAGGAAAGCAAGAAGGAAAAGTTACATGTTAAGAAATACAATTTATTATATAGAAAGTAGAAACAATACCTATTTACAGGGGTTCTGAAAAAACAAATGAGAGAGCATATTGAAAGCACTTAGCACAAGGACGAAGCAGTGTTAGTGCTAAATAAATATTGGCTATTGTTATTGACTTTTCTTTTTCTTGCCTCCAATTTTTATGTGAACAGACTTTAATTTTTTAAAATAGATTAGTAAAAATGTATAATATAAACTTCGAACACTACACAATAGCTGATGATTTATATGAGAGAAGTGTTTTCTAAAACCTGTTATCATAAATTCAGAATAGACTTTTTAATACCTCCACATTTGGAGAAAAAAATAGACTGAAAATTAACCAAAGGCTATATTATCTAAATTATAATAAGAGATTGTCATCTTAACATACTGCAAACTGCAGAAGGAGAGCTAGAGCCTTAAAACATAGTAAGAAAGTAAAAGCTTCAAGAGATTGACTTGAATGTCATTATCTCATTGCCTTTTGGAACTAAAAATGTATTGTTTCTCATATAAAGCAAAGCACTGAAAACTATTTGGCAGCAAGGTTATTATTTCACATATAATTATATCTCATATGGAGGTACATTGGCAGACATGTGGTGGCTAAATTGTCCATTTTCAACCAGAGAAAAGAAATGTAGTTCTTTTTTTCACTCACATCAGTCAAGAAGCTAGCCGCCCACAGGAAGAGATAAAGACTTATTTGACACTAGATCTATAACCAATGGTTTTACTTATCACATGAAATTAGTGAGAATTTTGAAGGAGGCTTAAGATTTTGTGAAGAGCAATTTTATACAACAGTGAGGCAGCTGATGATATAAAAGCTAAAAAAGAAAATGAATAAGAAAAAGAAATACTATTTCTTTTCTGATACTATATTTAGAATTAGAGATTTCTAAAATAGGCTTTCTCATAGACAGATAATCTCTGAAATCACACATATATTAATTTACCAGTGTTGAAGAGAAATTAAGCATTTGATTAAATTGTCTTCTCTATAAACCAATTAGACTAAGCCTAAGTGAATGAATATACTAAAACATATCCAGGTTGCCCAAAACTAAAAGTATTCTTTATAAAAGCCAGACAACTAAATTCCAACCCTCGATGCTTTCTGTTTTGAATATTTATTAGTCATCAGAGGAGCTCTGGTAATTATAATTTTAGATAAGTAAGGTCTGCAAGTATATAAAATGTAGATATAATGCCAAATATTTATCAACAGGAAACACTGGAGAACACATTGTCATCTAAATTCCATATAGGGAGAACTCATATTCATGCAAGATAAATAAGTCAACCAAGGAATGGAAGTCATTACTTCTAAGGAATGTTCAAATTATATGGCTATGCCTGATCTGCAGTTCAGGATACCTGTTCAAAGTTAGCTCCTTGCTGCTAAAGAAATGTCTTTGCTTTCAGAATACGCCTTACACATAATTGGTTCAAATGTGTGGCTATTGGTGAGGTTGCCAGGCCTATTGATTCATCGCTGTCCAAACCCATGAAAGCGATGGAACTTTGTAGTGAGTAGCATGTGGGCAAGAGGAAAGAGCATGGCAGGTATTCGATCATTTCCCATCTTTTGTGCTCTTGAGAAAACTCTCTTTTCTTGCCCTTTACAAAACTAAACATCACAATCTTAAGAAGGAACAAATGCACTTAATGATGCTACATCAAAAGTGGAAACCAAGGGAAGTAGGGACATGAAATAAAAGACATATTCACATGTCAAGAAAAAAATGTCTTCCTCAGTGTCAAACGGAAGAATATGTGTTTATTATCTCTCCATATTAGGGAAATGGATTCATCTTCATGATTTGAAGGAACACAATCATCTGTATGTTGGAGTCAAATGCAGTTGGGTTATGATTGCTTTGTAAACCCTTGGTAATTCTGAAAAATTAAATTGGCCTTGGTTTTGTTATCTGAGGTATACATAACTGTACTGAGATAAATACCAAAATGTTAGTGGCTCTCTATGAGATATGTTTTGAAATTGAGATGCTGGGAAAAGAGACTAAAAATAAAGAGATGGATGCTGACCAGCACTAAGCAGAGCCTCACAAACTCCCAAAGTGCAACAAGGCCAACAATAATCACAAAAGATTGAGTGGATGTGCCTCATTGCCTCTGTATGTGAACTGATAAAATATTGTATTTTCAAGGATAAAGCAGCATGGAGCAAAAAGGACAGCATGAATATAACTGCTGTAGAAGTTTTAGATATCGTGATATCATAGATTAGAACACTCATAAGTCTTAAAACTGAAAATTTGAGGTGAGTTCACTTTGTTATTCAAAGAATAGACATACTACCAATCATAGAATGTCTGTTCCTGGGTAAATTGTTCTTCTTTTTAAATGTGGTTTTCCATCATTTAATCAACAATTTTCATATTACTTAGGCCTTCTTTTTCACCTATAAATTCTTAATTTTCCTTATATAATTGATGTCCATAATTATACAATTATACAGTTGGCAACTGGAAGAAAAGCAAATATAAGGACAGGTTCTATGCAGCACAGACGGGCCTCCATCTTTTAATTCTCCTGCTTCAACCTCTCAAGAAGATATTTTGCCAGAGAAAATCAAAGTGCAAGCTGAAAACAAGTAATCATAAGAAGGGTGAGAGCATACCACGTGTTGAATGAATGGAACGTGTAGAAAAATTCCACTTTAACTCTGTGCTTGCTCCTACAGGAATATTTTTTTCCTCTGAAAATTCTCAAGCCCTCTAATTATTTCCATTTTCACAATCGTCATTGTTCAGAGTTCCTCCATCACCTTGTCTTCTCAGTTTGAATGCAGTTTACAAACCCAGCTGTGAAACACTGTTGATTCTCATTTCTGACAGTCAGAGGAGTACAAACATGTGAAAATTCTGGATAATATGAGGGGTTCATTTCAGAATGGTACATTAAATGCTTTACCATTGCATGGTGAATATATTTGGTCACCAAGAATTTTTACCTTCTATACATATTTTTTTATGATTTTTCCCACTTTTGAAAAATTATGTTTAAATATTTATACAAAGGAAGTGTCATATAACAAAGTAGTTTATGAATACAACTTATTTTTCATTTATTGCCAGTCCTGGAGCTTGAATTCAGGGCGTGGGCACTGTCCCTGAGCTTCTTTTGCTCAAGGCTAGCACTCTACCACTTGCCACAGCGCCACTTCTGGCTTTTTCTGTTTATATGGTACCGAGTAATCAAACTCAAGCCTTCATGCATACGAGGCAATCACTATATCACTAAGCCACATTACCAACCCACAATATCATTTTATATCCTCAAAAATTAAACCTTCAAAGAAACAACAACCCAATTAATAAATGGGCTAATGATTTAAAGAAAGACTTCTCAGAAGAATTTAAAATGACCAATAGACACAAGAAGAAATGGTCAATAACTCTGACCATAAAGGAAACGGAAATCAAACAAAACTGAGTTTCTGCCTAACTGCAGTTAGAATTGCCATTATCAAGAAAACAACAAATACTCGCAAGGATGTGGCCAAAAGCAAATTCTAATATGCTGTTGGTGGGAATGTAAGCTTGTTCAACCTTACTCTGGAAAGCAGAATGGAGGTTCCTCAAAAACCTAAGCATAGAACTACCCTATGACACCCCCCCCCCACTCCAGGCATTTTATACAGCAGAAGACAACATAACAGTAAAGCCATCAGCACAACCACATTTATTGCAGCACTATTCACCATAGTCAAGATATTGAATCAGCTCAGATATGCCTCCTCTATTTTAAGTAGCCAACCTGGCTTTGGTTCAGTCCTTTCCTCTTCTACCTCATCTCTCTTATCACCTACTATTTCCTTCTGTGTGATTAATTTCTTCTTCATTTATTATGTGAAAACCTAATCCTCCCCCTTTTCTCCTCCTCCCTAGAAGCCTTACATTCTGAAATAAGGCATCTATACTTGAAACAAATCTTGCTAATCACTTAGGAGTGTAATTGTGTTCTAAAGTATGTCTCTTCTATGTTTAACTTTTCCCACTGGCAATGGTCAGGGTCTGCATTTTTATCACTTTATTCAGCTCTGTATATCACAGGCTCTCAAGCATAGAAAATACTTAATGATCAGTGCTTAACAAATTGGAGGCACACACAGAAATGTACAATATTGTCACCTTAATTCTGATGCAATTTGGCTTTTCTGCTTATAATGAGACTAATAATTTGACTTCTCTGCCTCAGTTTTCCCATCTGTAAAATAGAATTAAAGGATTATTTTATGTATTAATGGAAATATATGTGAAATTAAACTGAGTTTTCAGTACACATGTTTCGCAACTAATATCTATCTAATATCTAATACCTATCTTCCATACTGTGAACAAATATGAAATAAAAAGCACGTAAGCATTTTGTAACGATAAAATGTTCGCTTTATAAATACACATACAGAGAAGGGAGAGAGGGAAGGGTAAAGAGAACAGTAGAATACTGTATATAGTACATGCTTAATTTCAACAAACAAGAGATAATTAAAGGACTTTTAATATACTAGGTATTGACGGTTAATAATAGACACATGGATGGAAATAAATAAACCTAGCTATCTAAAATATGATTTTAAAATTATTCCTAAAAAGCTACCTCTGTGAATCCAGTTGTGTATCATCAGAGAGCAAGTTCTAGTCACTCTACCCTCAAAACCCAATTGTTTGTCTCTCTGGTTATTTTAAAGACAGAAATCCAAATGCAGAAATCTGTAAGCAATTATAAAAGTGTTAGCACAGCTCTTGCAGCAGTGAGAGACCTTGTATGTTTTTATTTCTCATCCTGCAAAAGCATTTCTTCACCATCAAAGACATTTTCCTTCAAAGATGGAATTTATCAGCTTCACATCACCTTTCCTATAATTCTCCCTTGCTGTGTCTTGCTTGGTGCTCTGGAAGGACAAAGCTGGACTACTAAAGGCCCCATCATAGCATTTATCTAGGTCTCTGGAATAAAGGGAAAGTTGGGGGTGGTACCCATCCACAATTAATCACAGACAGTGATGTCTTTATTGGCTACTGACCTTGCTATGAGTTACATGAGTTATAAGAAGGTTCTGTGTTATCCCAATCCCTATTTTCTTAGAGGAGGACATAAATCACTTCAGCCTCATGAATTTCTCATATTTACCAAATCTACCTCCAAATTTTCCACAGAGGATTCAGGGGAACCACTTATTTTTCCAATTTAAAAAATAATAATTTTTCAGCTTGTTCAGGTGTCACATAAGGAGCCCGATGATTGAGAAGATCTAGCTGAGAGTGACCTGAGGATGCAAGGTGGATGTCAGCGAGAAGCCCAGAGAGCAGCAGATAGTTTCCATCATCCCGGTTTTCAGGTTGTTTGCCTTACTTCTTCTCTCACTTATGCTTGAAGCAACAATCATGGTAGATTGCCTTATTCTGTTCCATTAAGAACTGAGGCATGTAATAAATCAAATTGCACAGTGACATACCTTGCTTTAGTGCTTGATATTTTGCTTCTTGGATGAAATTCAGATGAAGAATATCTGGATTTTGTAAATATCTTTCTTCATATTCCCTCACAACTGAAACTTAAGTACTATGTGGTGCCTGGAAAATTAATGAAATAGAGAGAACTATTATCAAAAGATCTCAGTGAGCAAAATGTAAATTTTGAATATTTTTCCCACTATAAATTTTTAATATTTCTCTATATGTACATATATGGGTACATATGTGTATGTGAGAGAGACAAAATATTTTTATTTAAGGAAAGTGTCATAAATATTTTAAGCCTTGTTTTTAAAGACTCTAGTTATTAAATATAAACATCCAATGCCACGTTACCTTATACAATACATAAAATTTATATTCAGTTGTCTAGGCGAAAATAATGTCAGCCAAACTGAATTTCCCTTCAAGGAAAAAAAATCTTAGTTTCATGCCATTAAGTCCATGAAAAGAAAGTGTATGTTAACAAAGATGATCTAATAGGAAACTGTTAGATGTTACAGTATCAAGCTACCACCAAAAGAGAGACTGGTCACAGACTAACATTAGATGTACATCTTGAAAGAGGTAGCATTAAAATCTTCCAATGTGGCCCTGCGTGGGTAGTGATATAACACACTGAGAGGCACAACAATGTACAAATGGCTGTTTGTGTCCTTATGACTTTAGTTGTCTGTGGACCAAGTAAGACTCCTGTACATGCAACCAGGATATAAGGCAGAGTGAGAGAAATTCATGAAGATTGGTGTTAAATTCTGATTTAGTAATTTGGAGCATAACCTTCCATTTTAATAATCATACAAGTTTCATGAGAGATAAACATCTGACCTGGAGTAATAATTTGATGCGCAGAGCTCAGAGATGTGTCAGGTCACATGATAGCAGGAGCAGTCATTAATAGTCAGGATAGTGATGACAGATAAAAATAAGAGTAATAGTAATGATAGAGATGCCTGACATATCATCTATGCCTACTGTATGCTTGCACCCATATTTACTTAAGCTCACTTCATTCACCAAGGCCCTATGAGGAAGTAAACACTGAATATATAAGAAATTTGCCTGAAGGAGCAAGGGAGGTAGAGCAGGAGGGAAATGGCTTTGGGGGAGGGAAAAGAGAAGGGGTGGAGGAATTGATGGAGGATGGGGATGGAGGGAGGGAGTGTGAACTTTGTTCAGCCCTGGTAACACCCATGATGCCTGCAGTGTTCAGTACCCAATGGATTTTAAGGCATTCGATAGATAAAACTAAACAGTACATATTACAGACATCACCCCATGAAGAGCCACTGATTATCTGTGAAGTGAGGAATGACAATAGTGTAACACTAGAAAAAGATTTGGTGTCAACATGTACATTCTATATAGTAGATAAACATTCTACTCCAAGAGACCAGTTAGGAAGCTATTGTAATAATCAAAGATTTAAGAATGGGATAGTAGAAATTTGGAGACAATGCTAATATACTGTTCAACCTTCTTTTCTCAATTTAAAATGATATTTACTTCCTACCTCCACCACTGGGTTATCTAGCCTTGACAGCATGATAAGATAATCAATCAAAGTATATTCAGTCTTATTTTCTTAGTGAGGCACCTTGCTTCTTCTGAGTAAATTACAAACCTATTGAGATTATTACTTAATTGCATAAAGGTAATAATACCACAGCTGTGAAAGGCTAGTGTCCTCAAAGGATTAGCACACCTTTGAAGAATTAATTCATATTATGGGGGAAAAATCAAAAGTTATTAACACATAAGTTCTCTGGGTAAATATTTCTTTCAATGTTTTGAGAAGGCCTGCACTGAAAAAGAATCATCCATGGATGACTCAATATTGATCAATATACTAGAAACATATTTACATGGCAATGGGTATTATATAGCTTATTTATTTTAAAACTCATTGTGAAATCCACATTCCAACATTATACCTAAAAATAAGATACCTTCTAACTTTGCAAGTTTTTATGTAAACTTTTGTTTAATTCTTTTCATGCACTTTGAAAAAAAAAGCAGGATATCGCTAATCTGTTTCCAATGCCATCTGTGTTATTAGGAAAGATAAATTAACATAAGCTTAGAACAATGCAAAAGAAAACCATGTAAAATTAAGCTAAAACTGTCATAGTGAAACTGTTAAATTTCACAGAGATCAAATTCTAGTACACAGAAAATGTTTCTTGGGCCTGCCTAGAATTTCTCACCTCATTAGGTGTGAAAAACATAAATTGAGCACTGGTTGTTTTTCTCCCTCTTCAAAATTTTGTCCATGATGAAAACAGTTGGGGAAACAAAGTTCTCTGTAGCCTTTCGGTCTTGTATATGGAGAAGCGAGAATAGTGATTGAAGCCTGTACCCTTTATAGATTCTGGGCACTTGTTCAGTGATTGTTTTTGATTCTTCAAGTCATTTGCAAAATAATGAATTCATTCCCACATTACCACCTCTTTCTAGGACACAGACTTAGCACTCTATAAGAGAAAAGGAGATTGAGGGTAAAAATATCTGGTCAAATACAATTATCCCAGACAAGTTCTGAGTCCAGAGCTTGTGTTTTCTGAGTAACTCTCAATATTTCTTTCTTTCTTTCTTTTTAATGTTTCTATTCATTTATTTAGGTTTTTAAATTTTTTTTTTTTTTTTTGGCTATTCCTGGGGCTTGGACTCAGGGCCTGAGCACTGTCCCTGGCTTCTTTTTGCTCAAGGCTAGCACTCTGCCACTTGAGCCACAGGCGCCACTTCTGGCTATTTTCTGTATATGTGGTGCTGGGGAATCGAACCCAGGGCCTCATGTATATGAGGCAGGCACTCTTGCCACTAGGCCATATCCCCAGCCCCAGGTTTTTAAATTTTTATTGTTGTAGAGTTGATATACAGAAAGTTATAGTTACATGAATCAGGCAATGAATAATGGGTACAATTTTTTTTTAATCATGTCTCCCCTTCCCTTGCTCTCTCCCGGTTTTACCCTCACATTCCCACCCACAAGATGTACAGTTAACTTTCACATAGTGTCTAGTAGGTACCACTGTTCGTTCCACCTATGGTCCACCTTTTCTATGCCCCCACCCTTACCCTCCCAAATACAGACAAACAAGACAAAAGGAAAAGAAAACAAGAACAGCAACTTAAAAATATCTCTTGCTTACATTTTCTGGAGTTCATTTCATAAAATACTGTTTTATGTGATCATAGCTATTGAGCCTTTGACAACCACTCCTATGAATATCCTCCTTTGACTGCAGAATATTTATTTAATTGTTCTCATCTTTAAATTGCAAGAACACCTGCGCGCTTGCCCAATATGTAGGTTGGATTTATCTCTATGTGCATATTAAATGTTCAATTTCTAAAGGTTAGAAACCAATTTATTACCAATCAAGTTAAAGCAAAATTCAATATTTTTAGATGCTTAATTTCTACCATGTAATGAGATTTATATAAATAAAAAATAAAAAGTACATTGACAATATAATCTAAAATAAAATGTCCCCAGCCTAAGTGTGATTGTGGTTAAGCTGTTAATTTATTTTTCATACATTCTCTCCCCAGGATCTAGATCATATTATCCTGCAAGGACTATCAAATTCTACACCCTGCTTCCTAAAATTATCATCTTTTAAAATAATGTTTGAGAGCATTTTCTAAATTTAGACATAAGCATTTTCTAAAATTAGGCATAAGCATTTCACTTACAAGAACATTTCACTTATAGAGACCATTGCATAGACACCCACAGTTGATACACAACCATCACACATATCCATGACAACTTGTACATATTTGCTGCAGAGTGAAACACAGTTCAAAAGTGAGTAATACAAAAGGTCATTTTCATCTACCAGTACTCAAAATATTTTTACACTTACCTCCTACACACTCCTACCCTCAAAAGCAAAAGACTTTGAAGACTGAACTAATAAAGGGTAATTATAGTAGAGTTAATGAAGTTGGAAACTCAGGTACTTTATATTAGTGAGTGTGTTATAATTAACTGTGGTAAATGATACCAAAATGAGTATTTTAGCTTCCACTATTCTAGGCAAAAACCTGAAGGGAGAAATCAGTGTAATCATGCTTTCTTCCATAAAATAAAGGAGAGGAATAAATCTCTGTTATTACTCTAAAGTGCAATGTCTAATCTAGTTTGATAAAAGAAAATCTGCCAAGGAAGGGCTTGTCTCAGTATTTGTATTTCTAGAGAAACAGTAAGTTCCAGCCAGTGAGGTTAATGTTCACAGGTAATAACCTACAGATATGTAAGAAGATACAGTATTGATCCATTATCTGATTATTTAACTAGAAGATGACAATGTGGTTTTATTGGAAATCTTAAAAGACTTAGAATTTGTACTTTCCCTCTAAATCAAGGAATCTACTTTTCAATAGAGAAAGAAGAGTGGGGAGTACAGATATAATATCAATAGTCACCAAATGATGAGATTTGAAAAACTATTATATGATTAATGGTGTAACAGAATTTGTGAGAGATCACAGAAGAAATTCTGACCCCCATTAGCTCATACGATATGCAAGTAAATCCAATACAAGAGTACAAATATTCCCAGTGAGAATTTAGCAAGTGTGCACAACTCAAGATTCTCTTATGAAGGAGAATTTACCATATCTGGGATATGAGGCATGGGGCAAATTAGAAGCTGTTTAACACTTTACCTTCATTGCATTGGTCTAGTAGAAAAATGCAATAATGAGATCAGAAATGTAAACAGAAATACAAACTGTCATATTTTTACTTGTTACCAAATTGAGTGTATATGTGTATCTTTCATTAGAAATAATCATTTTGATCTTGTTATTTATATATAGCTGCATCCTTACAGGTTGACAGGGAAGCAATCCATAAGTACAACATTCTGCTCAAGTAAGAACTGCCATTGGGAGGCTCTGTCTCTCCAAGATCTTTTTATTCAGTTGCACACCAAGGAAGCAGAACACAGGACTTTTCAGGAAGACAGAGTTCAAATGCACATTTTCACAATGTATCAATCTCAGTAGAGATTGGATGACAGAGTACCACCTTAAGTAAGAACACATTATCTCACTCTTTCTTTTTTTCTTGCTTTGGCTTGAACCTACATATGTATAGTGCTCAAATGCATTCAATTCTCACATTTGTCATATAATTTATAGCTTCCCAGGTATCTCTGCTCAATTCCACCTACAGATTTAAGAATACCTTCCTGTACATAGAAGAAAGCTTAAGTAAGACACAGTGTAACACCAGGCACAGGCCTCCTCCCTGGGGTTTAAATGAGCTTGAGTTTGAATGCTCAGCCAGCTATGATGGTGCCTGTGATATAATCTAGCCACTAGTTTTGCCAACAGTGCTTTTATGACAACTTGTCAAATATATTCTACAACACTTCCTTTATCATTCAATCGAGGGAGAATCAAGCAAGGAAATGGGATTGGTGTAGTTTTATAATCCATCCAGACTCTTTGTGATACTTTCTTTGCCTCTAAAAATGTTCTAAAATAATAGTGAGGATAAACAATGGCACTATAGACCCTTAGATTTTAAACAGAGACCCCTTTGTACAAAATTTGGACAATTTTTTAAATTTAAAAATCATCTGACTTGGTATATTCTAAAAAATTTGAGAGTAAGTTCAAATCACTTCTAGAACTTTGTTAGGTCTCATAAAATAAAGGTACATATCTGAAACCATATTAGATAAAATTAGATGCAGCTACACAAAGGTATTTCATTTCTACAGTGCTACCCAGAACCTCTGTCAGGCATATGTGGTCAAACTTTCCCTCAAACCCAACTCATGAAGACTCCAAGGAGTATCTATCTTCACTATCCGCCTGAGCTCACCTCTGCCAGCTTTTGTCTGCTTGCCCCTCTATGTCTGCAGAGGGGTGCTCCTTACCAGATATGTTCAGTTATCGTTTCAGGGGTTGCCTCATAGCCCTACATTGATTTTCAGAGAAACAGAATTGTTTTGAGAAATACATATACGCCTGGGGTCTGGGAATGTGGCTTAGTGGTAGAGCGCTTGCCTACCATGCACGAAGCTCTGGGTTCAATTCCTCAGCACCACATAAACACAAAAAACCGGAAGTCATGCTGTGGCTCAAGAAGTAGAGTGCTAGCCTTGAGCAAAAAGAAGCCAATGACAGTGCTTGGGCCCTGAGTCAAAGCCCCAGGACTGGCAAAAAAGAAAAAAGAAAAGAAACATAAGCCTGCATAATACAAAGCTGCATACATCAATATGTCTTAAGAAGAAAAAAATACAAAATACTGAAGTAGAATTTAGGTGGCCAGCTTTACATTTCAAGAAAACAGAGTAGATGTGGTTTAAGTGGTATAGTGCCTGCCTACGAAGCAAGGCCTCAGCTAGTAGTACCACCAGAAAGAAAGAAAAAGAAAAGGAGAATGAACAGAGAGAGAGAGAGAGAGAGAGAGAGAGAGAGAGAGATAGGAAGAAAGAAAGGAAGGAAGGAAGGAAGGAAGGAAAGAAAGAAAGAAAGAAAGAAAGAAAGAAAGAAAGAAAGAAAGAAAGAAAAGAAAGAAAGAAAGAAAAGAAAAAAAGAAAAAGAAAAGGAAGGAAGGGAGGAGAGGAAAGAAAAGGAAAGGAAAGGAAAGGAAAGGAAAGAAAAGAAAGGAAAGGAAAAAAATAAAAGAAAGAAAGAAAGAAAGGTAATAGTGATGGAAACATTTCACCATGATTGTTTTGGAATTATCATCCATTCTGAGGCCTTTGCTAAGAGCATTTTAGAACAATGTGGTATTGTTTTTATTTTATATATGTCAGAAAATATTTGTATGGTTTCACTTCTCAAATGTTTCTTAATGAGATGTACATTATGACCTCTTTGATCCTTTATGTATAATCATCCTGATCTATGCTGAATCTAAAAATGCCCAATCTACTTTCTAAACTCTTCAAGAACAGTCCAGTTTACTTTTTTTTCTATGTAACTCATTGTTGAAAACTGATCTTGAACAATCTAGCATATGCTTTTTGATTACCGTTCTGAGCTTCAAAGATTCACTTAGTTTCTTCACACTTTCACTCCTTATCCTGAAAGCACAGTACAATGTCAGGAGTTCTTAGCCCCAAATCATGAGTGTCACATTGGTCCTCTCTCTTATACACTGAAGTCTTCCAATTATTTTCAGGCAATGGATTAAAGTCTGTGTGTTTGTCTGTTGGTCCTGGGGCTTGAACTTGAGCCCTGGGCACTATCTCTGAGCTATTTTTGCTCAAGTCTAGCACTCTACCTCTTTGAGCCACAGTGCCACTTCTGGTTTCCTGGTATATAAATATTCCCTGATAATTTAATATATGAATGACTATAATTATATCTTAAATGGTCACTTCGATTTCAAACCAACCAAAATTCCAAGTGGTTCTAAATTAAATATCACTGCTGGATTTGGTTTTTTTTAGCATAACACCTATATTATATCACCCAATTTTTCTCTTAAATATAAGACAAATACTCCTTTCCTTAAAGAACTTATAAAAGTATTCATGCAAAGTTCCAAATTACTTTCTGTTATTCCTTCCTCTCTGGTCAAAGAAAGTTCTTCTTTGCCTCAGCCAAGAATCTCATATCATTTTGTAGTTCATGGTTACATCAAATTGCATGTAAAATATGCGCCAGATTATATGCAGAACTAAAAAAATTACTTTCCTCCAAAACAAAACCGCAAAGAACTAATAGCCCCCTCATCAAGCGGGCTAAAGACCTACAAAGAGACTTCTCTGATGAGGAAATGAGAATGGCCAAGAGACATATGAAAAAGTGCTCTACATCACTGGCCGTAAAGAAAATGCAAATCAAAACAACATTGAGAGTCCATCTCACCCCAGTAAGAATGTCATGTATCAAGAAAACTTAATAATAACAGTTGTTGGAGGGGATGTGGCCAAAAGGGAACCCTACTTCATTGTTGGTGGGAATGTAAACTGGTTCAGCCACTCTGGCAAGCAGTATGGAGATTCCTCAGAAGGCTAAATGTACAACTCCCCTATGACCCAGCAACCCCACTTTTGGGTATTTATCCAAAAAACTACAAACAAAATCAAGGTAAAGCCACGAGCACAGCAATGTTCATTGCAGCGCAATTTGTCATAGCGAAAATCTGGAACCAACCCAGATGCCCCTCCGTAGACGAATGGATCAGGAAAATGTGGTACATATACACAATGGAATTTTATGCCTCTATCAGAAAGAATGACATTGCCCCATTTGTAATGAAATGGAAGGACTTGGAAAAAATTATACTAAGTGAAGTGAGCCAGACCCAAAGAAACATGGACTCCATGGTCTCCCTTATTGGGAATAATTAGCACAGGTTTAGGCAAGTCACAACAGAGGATCACAAGAGCCCAATAGCTATACCCTTATGATCCCATAAGATGATGCTAAGTGAAATGAACTCCATTTTATGAAAATGATTGTTATATCAGAGTTGTAACTACTTTCAACATCCCACGTGTATCTGTAGTTTCTACTATTGATGATGTTCGTGTATCACGTTCTTGTGATTGTATCTACACTATCTCTGTAATCTTATCTGAGTGTATGGGAAACAGTGTGTACTGGTATTAGAATTAGGAAATTCAAAGGGAATACCAAAATTGAGAGACAAAGGGTAAAAATACGAGAAACAACAACAAAAGCAATACTTGCAAAACTGTTTAGTGTAAGTGAACTGAACACTTCAGGGGGGGACAGGGGGATGGGGGAGGGGGGTATGAGGGACAAGGTAACAAACAAGAATAAACAACAATTGGATACAAGAAATGTATCCAATGCCTAACGTGTGAAACTGTAACCTCTCTGTACATCAGTTTTATAATAAAAACTTAAAAAAAATGCGCCAGATCATCGGAAGTTAGGTTTAAGCTCAGTGCTTTCATAAAGACATCTGTCACTAAAACGTGAATTTTTGTTTATCTCAATATCCTTATCAACAATGAATACATTTATATCAAATTCTCTGCATTTCAATATAGGAACTGAGAAAATACGCCATTTATGCCATCCATGATAGATCGTCCTTTTCTAAGCATAAGTGATCAAAGTGGTAGAGCACTACTCGAGTGAAAAAGCTAAGCAAGAGCCCAAATCCCTGAATTCAAGCCTCAGTACTGACACACACACACACACACACACACACACACACACACACACACACCCCAAAACAAAATATCTAATTAGAAGTGATGTGGGAATTATCTTCTAAATATCAGGAAGCATTTTTAAATATTAAAAACAATACACAAGCATATTAATCCAATGAGATACCAGAACAATATTGTTGCTCAATAGTGTTGCTCAGGTTTCTGGGGAATGACAATATTTATTAGGTAAGTTTTCATTGAGTAAGTACAACATATCAGGCACTGAAGATATAGCAAAAAAGGAAATAGCAATATTGAAATAGTAGGTATTGAAAACACAGAAAGTGACAAATGAAAGACAATTTCAAATAGTAGTAGACATTCTATATTTTAATGATATCATACTTACATTAAATCACACTATGTTGCAAATACAAATAAAATATTCTTGTATTTGTGTCTTGATCATTTTTACCTACTCTATTATTAACCCCATATCAGTCTTCAGGTGTGTGGGTTAGGTCTTTATCAGTGCAACTAACTTGTTGAGACATAATTTTTTCAAACCAGAATGCAACTAACATATTATTTTTAAGAATTAATTATAATTGAATATATGCCAAAAGTACATAAAGAAAAAAAGGAGCTCTGGCATACTACATTGCCAGAATAGAAATAGATCTTGGACTCAATTCAGCTTCTAGTAAATTAATGTCCAAAGCACACAGGATCAAATATACATGCATCTATAATCTCAGCAAAGAGGCCAAGATACACATGAATCCTAGAATTTTTTCTTTACCTCCCCTGCAAAGGTCAATATTATCCACATTCTATGTGGTGCTTCCTGAATTCCATTCCTTTAAAGAACTTTGCAGGCCTGAATTAAGGGTGCAATTTGGCTGGGCCTAATAGTACGTAGCTCTAATCCTAGCATTCTGAGAGAGAGGTAGGAAGATTGTAAATGTGAAGCCAGTCTGGACAATACAGCAAGAGTCTATTTCCAAAATAAGTTTAAAATGAATGCAATTTTATTATTCCTAATAAGGGATACATTTTACTCCTTAATTGGAGAAAATGCAGTGTTATGGGGTTATCTGATTGCCTAACAACCTGCAGAGTGATAGTCTACTGTCTGTGTTTGTTAGAAGAATCAGAAAGATGTGTATGTGTGTGTGTATATATATGTATATGTATATACATACATGTATGTAAACACTGTAAACACATTTGTCACATCTTATTAGATTATGTAGATATGCCAAGAATTGCAATTAAACCTGAGAATGCTAAAATGAAATGTTCATTTCCGTTGGGAAAGAGCTCCATAGTGTAGTGGAGATAATGCAATGTACAAGTGATTGTAATATTATTGACTCCGTATAATCAAGTGATAGAAAAGAAGTCTATACATACATTATTCCTAAAAGATGACCGGAGCCCAAGTCTCTTGATAACAGAGGATGTTCATTCTACTGTTACTTTGGAATGCAGCAGATTATGAAAGAGTTAAGTCTTGTTTTCTATGCCTAAGCCATTTACAAATTAGTTAATTAATTCATAAAATGTATGAAGCAAACTTTAAAATGTTTTCAAATAGTAAAACAAATGAATTTTGGTTAATCTCTCACCAATCTCAATGATGAATATTGTCATCTGATACATAACATTGGGTGTACTAGATTTTATTCCTCTCTGATTTCCTGTTTCCTTCCAGACAATCTATTAAATTAACTCAGGGTTTAGTTCACTCTGAACTATTGCCAAATCTCTGAAAGAGAGAAAGATATGGAGTGGTTCATATAAAACTACTACTTGGTTCAACAAATCACTGTGCTTTGTTCTAAGAAAAATGTACTCTGGTGAATATTCTCATTCAACTATGCAAGATTCTTATCATATGAATTTTATATTCTATATTTATGAATGCATACTGAGTAGACACTTTTCTCTTATAATTGCCAGTATTACCCAAAACCTTGTATTTATATAAGTACAAATTAAAATGACTGTGAACTTTGTATTGTGTTTTTAGAATCCAGCTTGACTAGCTCAACAGGATTTGTGTTATGCTTTATGAGAAAGCAAAGTCTAAATTTGGCCATTTTTATAACTATTATACTATTGCATTAGATTTACTAGATTATTAGTACTTCTTTTTAGAAACATATACTTTCTTTTTATTCTTATTTATTGTCAAAGTGATGTACAGAGAGGTTACAGTTGAAACATATACTTTCTAATCCTCTTCACACTTGACTTTAAGTTAAGAACATTTCACACGACTGGCTTAGATTTTAGATGTGAATGAACTATTAAATATGGTGAAATGCTCCAAAATACCCATATAAGTAAAAAATGCATGTATAATAGCAATTACACTAGAAAAAAAACAGAAACTTGTTTTAAATTAAAAAAATCAAACATTTTATTTAGCATAAAGTGAGAAATATTTCTTCACCAACCATAGAGATTTTTACATTTACAAAGAAATTGCCCTCTTAAAAATAACTAGGGTTTCAAAGAATGTTTTTAAACTTGTAGCCTAAACTACAGAAATTAGCTTAATGTCCTATTAATTCAAATCAAGCATCTTTTCTTCTTGTGAAATATCCAGATAATTGGGGTAATTTAAAGGAACTTTTTTTTTAATTACCTGGGAAATTGCCTCAATCTTCTCTTTCACTTTGCAGATCAAATAACTTAAAAAAAAATACAGATAACTGGTTTCCTCCTATCTTTCTTTTTGGGTCATTGTAAGATCCCTATGGAATTGCAAGATTAAAGGTATCTAAGATGTGAAAGAAGATCCTAACTTCTAAATAAGTCTGATTTCCAGATAATTCTCTGTTTTAATCGAGTGATTACCATATCAAACCTTCTCAAAATCTGTTTCCCCAAGCCATGGTAAAAATGGAGTCCAGAATAGTTTCTATGGTAACTTCTACATGCCATTCTTATATTGTTTCAGGAAGTTTCCTGAAATACTTATCAATAATGATGTGTGTGTGTGTATGTGTGTGTGTGTGTGTGTGTGTGTGTGTGTGTCTATTCACCATTCTGAGTTACAGTTGCTTCCATTTATAAAATCTTTAAAATATTTCCTCTGGACATTTACTTTCTATTTAGTAACAGCAGTCATTTTTAAGTCACAGGCATGTATGTGACAATTTAAGCTTTATAGTTATTCAGAAAATAATACTTGAAAAGTAACAAAAATCACAATTTACCCAACCTGCATATAAAATCATCTAAATGCATTACATTTATCATATTAAAAATGCATCATTAAAATTTAAAAGCAGGTGCAGTTGCTCAATAAGCTAATGGTATAGTCGGAAGACTCCACTCAAGATTGTATTGTTGAATTCCCAGTTGGATAAAAGAGAGAAAAACAGAGGGAGGGAATTTGAATGACCTTGCACCAAGGTGATAGGGCCCTAGGATCCTGTGCTGTTGGCTGTGGTTTAGCTCCACTCTGAGGATCTTTACTGTACTGCATTCTCATGGCTGAGACTGAACGTGTTCTAAACAGAGGAACTTGCAATCACCTCAACTCAGAGCAGAAACCTCCCAGTCTACATGCTGGTGAATGTGGCACATGTTTGTCTTTATGGGGTGAATTCCTGGGCTGTTTGATTCTATGCATCGATGACCATGCTTGTCAGAGAACTTGTTAAAGAATATAGCATAAAGAATTTCAACAAGAATAAAACTAGGGAAAAATCAAGCCAATCTCTAACTACAAATGATCCCCTTTATTACTGAATCATTTATTCACATCACATCATTTTGAGAAGGGCTAGACAATATTTCTGAGAGCCATTAATTAGCTTCCTCTAGCAAATATTAACTCAACAAAATTTTATTCTTTCATAAATGTTTAGAAATTTAAATTAAAATATCTAAATCGGTATTCCTTGATTAGATAAATATAACTTGTACACAATTTTCTTTGAAAAATGTTTTTTAGTGGCATACTTACTTGCTTGTTTCCTATGAGTTCTGTTCATCTAAAGTTATGCAAGCTTATATATCTACTCAATGGTAGCAAGCACAGTAGAAAATGATTGGGAATATAATTTTCCTTAAATTCTTCTATGGGGAGAAGCTCACAAAGAAGAAATTTAAAGGAAAGAGAGGTAAAAGAAAAACAGCAAACACAGTTTCCTTGATGGATATTTTAAATATTTTATTGGAAAAACATCTTATTCCTCCCTCTCTAGTATAAATATTGTGATGTAGAAATCCAGTCTACAAACAATTATATGCTTTATCTGAGCATTTACTGGTAATCTTCTACAACTATACACAATGATTAAAATTTTTTTAAACTACATCAAAATACCTGCAAAATTACTATGTCTAACAGTCACAAACATTACTTTTCACATGTTTGGATCAATCAGTCTTTTTTTAGAGACTAGAGAACTAGTAATTTGTTTCATGGTAAAAAGTATTTTATATATATAATATATATATAACACATGTATATTATACACACACACACACACACACATATATATATATATCTTGCAACATTACTTAAAATATGCCTTCAAGTTTCTCAGTTACCTAGCAAGTTTTCCTTGCTTTATATTATAGATTTTAGGAACTGCTTTTCTTCTTTTTGCCCTACTATATTTTCATGATCAGTTTGCATTCCTTTCTTTGGCTGCACTGGGTAAGCAATTATTTACTGATCTAATACCCTACTGTGAGATAATTTACAGTTCTTATAAAGTACCTATCCAGGTGTATACTTTCTAATGTAATAGATTGAAGAGATACACAGCTTGAAAGATAATGTGCAGTGGATGTGTTTATGCTTATCATCAGCATCCCTTGCTTTCTGACATTGAATACTTACCTCATCATCAACTATCAGGCCCTGTTTTCCTTCAACTAAACTAACTAGGTATACCTTTACTTGCATCTCAAATAACAAGATGTTACCATTTACTCTCAATATATTTTACATACCTACATCGTAATATTTGGATGGTTTCAGTGAAATATTTTGTGGTTTATTGTACCATGATAGTGTGAATTTAGTTCTTTGATAGTAGTGAAGTCTAATCTTACCCATCCAGGCAGGTTATTTAACTAAGAAAAGGACAAGATTTTCACAGAAGGAGTATAGGCTAAATGAATTAAGCATGTACCCAGTTGATTATTTTGCTGGCTTATTTAATAAAAGAACATTTTGAATTTTCTGTGCATCTGTACTACATGATGCTTCTTGCCATACATAATCTCATTTGGACACAAAAACCTGAAAAATATCAGCTAGGATTTTGAATTTAAATTATTTGAGTTTCTGTAAATAGGTAGGGATAAAGAAAAACTAGCAATGATGCTTTGGCTTTTAAGACAAGACACCATAGAAATTTGGAAAGCCATTAAGATCACCATTAGGCTAGAAAAGGACAAATGGAAAAAGGTGATCAAACTAATCAGAGTCTAATTAAATCAGTAGCCACAAGGGGTGGGATGGGAAATGCCTCCAAACTAGAGCTATTGGTCCTTGAGGCTAACAGCTCTGGCAGTAGAAAACAGCCAGAGTCTCAGTATCTGAGACTTTCTCTCCTGTTCATAATTCCTGCCTGTACTTGCCATTTTCTGGGCCCAGTGGGAAGTCCAGAGGGAACAGAGCACAGCACTTGCTTTCCACAGACTTTAGAGCACAGGACAGAGAAAAGCAAGGCAGAGAAAAATAGAGGAGGGAGTTGACAACTGAGACTAGTCAGATATTGTCCTGAAGATGGAATACGAATAATAAAAAGTGTTCATAGATAAACTAGTTAGTTGCACGTAGCAATAATTATAACCAAATAATTTCAGAACTATGTGAAAGTATTCCTCGGGGGAATTTATTAGTAATTACGCAAAACAGGCAGAGATTCGTTGCCATTGGTGGAGTTCATGTAGGCTTTACAGAAAATCAGACCAGCTAGGACAGGGAGAACAGTGGGCTGAGTTCCCTTCAAAGGCACAGCAAATGAGCCAGCCATGGTGCTTCAGCATGAGGGTGAACTTTAAGTAGCCACATTCAACACACACACACACACACACACACACACACACACACACACACACAGTGAGTAAGCAGAGCAGTTCATTTCCATTTCTTCATTCAGAAATTATTCCAGGGTTTCTCCTGTCTAGTGCCCTGCTAGAGTTTCAGACTCAAAATCTAGTTAAGGAAATGGACACACAGGAAGTGGGAAGGCTCTTTTGGGAGCACATGGTGATGACCCCCACCAGGTGTGAAAGGGGTTGTGGAGGGGTGTGGTATGCTCAGAAAACTGAACAGTGTTCAATGTGAGGACACATGAAGTATCCACAATGGATGCATATATTTTCAAGCACTTGTTGTTCTTTTAAACACCCCTGATTTTTCTTGTATAATTTTTAAAACAATATTCTACATTGTAGATTGCACCTTGTAATGAAGAAAGCAAGGTTAAACCACACCAAGAATAAGTCTTGAGAGTAACATGATTTATTTTGTGGGGTTTTTTGTTGTTGTTTATTTTATTGTAACGGTGATGTACAGAGGGGTTACAGTTATATAAATAAGATAATGAATACCTTTCTTTTTGAATAGTGTCATCCCCCCTTCATTTTCTCCAACTTCCCCCCACCAACCCACCTCCCCCCAAGTTGTAAAGTTCATTGACAGCATAGTGTCTAGTATCACTGTTGCACTGGCTCACCCTTTGTCCTACCTTTTCTGTGAATTCCCTTCTGCCAATCAGGTAACACATATATAAGACAAAGGGTACTGAAATCAAAAACAGTAACAACAGGGCATAAACCAAAGGAAAAAGAAAGAAATAACTACAACTAATACATTTTAGATATCTCTTGTTTCCATTTCTTAGAGTTCATTTTGTTTGTTGCCAGTCCTGGGGCTTAAACTCAGGGCCTGAACACTCTCTCTGGCTTCATTTTGCTCAAGGCTAGCACTCTACCACTTGAGCCACAGCTCCATTTCTGGCTTTTTCTATTTATGTGGTGCTAAGGAATCGAACCCAGGGCTTCATGCATACGAGACAAGCACTCTACCACTAGGGCCTTATTCCCAGCCCAGCCCAATAAGCTACATTTTATAGAGTCATATGTACCTAGCTGTTGAGCTTTTGTGAGAACACGACCAATTTTGAATGCTGGAAAGACTCTTCTCAAGAGTAACAGAGACAGGGGAACAAGAAGTAAAGGATGAAGGCTGGGGGACAATTTAGGAGATAATTGCATTAGAATAGATGATATTTGATGAAGACTTAAATTAAGGCAGTATGGCTTATGCAATGTAGAGAAGAAAGATGTGGCAAACATTGTAAAGACAGAACCATAGGATATGGACTTGTAAAAGAGGGAAGGCACACAAAATGAGCTATCTAGGGAAAGCCTAGGACTCTGGCTTGGGTAACTGAGAGAGAAAACAATATCATGAAGAAATGAAATGAAGAAGGAACATGTGTGTAAACAAAGAAAATTGTGTCCCTTTAGAGCACAACAAGGGTGAGCTGTGGGACCTAAAGCATAACGTGTTTGGGGACAGTAGGAAAAATAAAAGGAGAAACAGTAAGAAGTTCAGGTGAAGCAACTCAAGGGAGTTACCAGCGTCATGAAGCACCTGTTGGATGCAAGGGAATGAAATCCCGAAGGAGGGTGCAATGCAATGTGAGTCCACAAGAGCCAAAGGTAGGACCTGGAGAACAGCAGCATTGAAGGAGGCAGAAAGGGCAGCAAGATAGAAACCAGAAAAAAAGAGGTTAAAAAGACAAGACAAGAGGACCAGCAGAAGACATTATTTTCATTGCTGCTGAGCAAGAAGAGGATTTTTAAATGAAGACAGAGAAACATCCTTAGACCTCCACAGCTGAGTTCAGAAAAAGCCTTTGACACTGGGGATTTCCTGAAATATTTAGCAATTCACCTTCCAATATTCTAGACTACATAGGGCCATGCACACTCAATTTAATGAACGAATTTGATTTTGGCAAAAAGAATTCAGAGACACCATCCTCCACTGAAGCTGCCAGCTCAGTTCCTCAATTCCTCGTTTATCTCCTTCACTCAAAATTCTTCCAAATACCGAAGAGGTGACATTGATCAAGATAAATTGTCATCTGGGTGGCATTGGCTTATGCCCTATAATCCTAGCTACTCAGGAGGCTGAGATCTGAGGATCATATTTCAAAGCTAGCCTGAGCAAGAAAAGTCTGTGAGACTCTTATTTCCAATTAAAGAAAACGGAAATTGGCACTGTGGCTCAAGTGGTAGAGTGTTGGCCTAGCTGAAGAGCTCAGGGACAGTGCCCAGTCCCAGAATTCAAGCCCCACTACCGACAGAAAGAAAAAAAAGATATATTGTATTCATAAACTACTTTGTTAAATGGCAACTCCTACAACTACTTAAAGAATAAAAATGAAAGTCTTCATTGAAACCTGAGTAACTCTCAAAGAAGTCACCTGGGATTGAGAGAAAATGAAACCACAGCACATACACAGTGGCTCACACAGGAATTGCACAGCAGCTGACAAAATAAGCCAGGAGCAAAGGGACATTTCAGTATGATTTGTTTTCCTTACAAAGAAAAATTTAAGCAGGCTGCATCCACAGTAGCTTGACACATGGGCCCCCCACGCCGCCTTTGGAGGTTCATCTCTAGTATAGCAGGTCTATTGGCTGGATAATCTGCCCAGATGCTGGCACATGATGTCTAGATGTCAATTTTTCCATTGCCCAAATGAAGACAGTGATAGCTTCATACCAAGAAGTGATGAAATAAAATATACTTACGTCATCTTGTAAACAGAAAGAATAAAAGGGTGACCTTGCAGGGCATCATCCCCTTTGAGATAAATGTTCAAACTAAAAAAAATAGAGTTAACAAGAAAAATTTGTAACCACAGGAGCGTGAAGGTTAAGTAACTACACTAAGAAAAGAAAAGAAATGGCAATGCAGAAACTCTTCAGTCTGATGCAATCCCATTTATCTAGTCTTCCTTTGATCTATTTGATTCTGGTTCTTCACTTAGGAAGTTTCAACCTGTGCTAGGAAGCCCTAGTGTTTCCCCTATCTCTTCCTGTCATAGGGACATACTTCATTAAACATACTTAATTAAACTCTAAACATTCACACAGTGAGACCAAAAGCGGAGATTCTTAGGAGAAAATCACAAGGGCTCAATAGTTAAGTGCATATGATCATATAAAATGATGCTTATCAAAATGAACTCCACAAAATTGAAACAGGAGGGTTTCTTTTGGTTGTTATTCTACTTTCTGTGGGGATTTTCTGCTAGTCCCCTCTTACCGCTGTTTTTAAGTTCTGTACCTTTTGTCTTGTATGTAAATTTATCGGATTTGGGGAGAGGAAAGGGAAGCATAGAAATGATGAGACAAAAGTTGAATTAATTCAGCAGTGATACTCACTGTGATTACACTGTTCAGGAAGAAATGTACTCATTACATTACTATATCACTGAACCTCTCTTCACATCACCTTTTCAATAAAAATAAATAAATAAATAAGATATTGGAATAAAGAAATGGCAAAAACAAAGAGAAGGGAAATAATAAATCATTTCAGAAGTAATGTGTTAGTATGGCAAATGCACCACTGTGAGACATTAGAATAATGTAATGTTGAAATTAGAATAATGTAAACTATCAAATGATTTCAATTCATTCAGTGTGAAGGTATTTAAGACTTTTTTCCATGTGATGCAAATGCAAATATGGAAAAACCATCTGTTCCAGACATTTTTACATTTTTTTCTAAGTATTACTTTAAACATATACTTCTTTGCTTTCCTTTCCTATGTTAATAAGCACCTTTCCCAACCTCCATCGTTGAAATGAAGGAAGGGACGAGCCAAGCCATAATCAATCAGTGAATACACGAAATCATTGAATTTTTAGGTCAAGGATTTCTCTTTTTCATAAATGGCAGCTCATTGATATATTTAATTTTAAGTTTACCTTTCCAATTTGGATTTAAGAAAAAAATTAAATTCATTGTTCCCAACTTAATACCAACAATTCTGATTAGGGGAGAAAAAGATACTTCTAAGATAAAGAAGGCACTTTTTGTCCAGAGAAACATCTTTAACCCCAGCCATTATTTACCAAGAATGAAATAAATTATTCTTCTTTCCTCTCATAAATGAATGGGATGAAGTTTATTGATACCTTATTTTACTCAAAAGGATGTTTTGTTCATTTTTAAAATGAAATAATAAAACTAAAATAAGCAGCTATTTTTTCTAGTATCTGTCTCATTTTGAGGTCTTTATTTTAAAGTTGTAATATTGTCTTATCTTTTTTTTGGCAGTACTGGGATTTGAACTCAAGACTTTGTGTTTACTAGACAGGAAAACTATCATTTGAGCCATGCCATGCCTTCAGTCCTTTAGGGTCTAGTTACTTTTAATTTTTTCGACAGCCTGCCTGGGCTGGAATCTTCCCATTTTTTTCCCTCCGTCTAGCCAAATGTCAAACATGTACCACATGTACCTTTTTCTGTTAACATGAAGTCTCATGAGCTTACTTTTTTATTTCCCTCAAGATAGCATCAAAACATGAGCTTCTAAATCTTAGTCTCCCAAGTAGCCAGGATTACAGGGGTGAGCTATCAACACCTCCTAGCCTCTTACTTTTTATGATATTGTAGAATTAGTCTTAGATTCATATCTGAGTTTAACCAAGATTTTTTAAAGACTTCTAAGGTAGTTTCAATTTATTTTTAAAATTCCATAGTCTCACTTTAGAGCTTTCTTACTGGAAATGGTGAGTAATGGGGAATCATATGTAACAGAACCATCTTAGCTTTAGAAATAGACCACAACTTAAAAAAAAAAATAATATGACAAATTCTACATCTCGATGTCTGTGTGTGTGTGTGTGTGTGTGTGTGTGTGTGTGTGTGTATGTGCGCGTGTGCTTGAAATTTAAAAACAACAGAGACTCTGACTTGATCTAAATCTTGGACAAGTCTAGCAGAAGAAAGAATCCATGTTTTGTGCATAAATTATACAAATAGCTCATAAATTAAGTTAAATATGTCACCTGAGTTTTCAGTGAAATAAAGAAAAACATAAGGGCATGAAGCATATAAAACTCTTGAACAGCAAGTGAATAAGAACAGAGCTTTGGGGGTGAATAATGGGTATGAGAGAAAATGTCCTTGGGCTACAAGAACAGGGACATATTTAAACAAGGTCAGTCATCAAAGAAGACCTCCTGGAGAGTGGGAGTTTGTTGTCTTTTTCAACTGGATGTCTGAAATCAATCTGACTGGGTGTGGTCATTCAGAATGTGAGATAAGAAGAGTGAATTGGGAAGTAAAAGAGCCAATAAAGTCACTTGGAGGAAAGTATTTTTTTTTTGTTAAGTGAGGGGATACAAATCACTAAAGAAACTGAGAAGGTAGAACCAATGAAACCGCTTGGATCCGGACTCGTCCACACATGTTGGTAGAAAAGTACTTCAGAGAGGAACAGGTATTTGAAAAGAGCAAGTGCTTGAGCTATCTATGTTGCACAAAGTTTAAGAAAGCTATTTGTCCATTCTTGGATAATGAAGTGCTGAAGGGTGACCTTTACTAAAGGAAAGAACAATTGGTTACAACAATCATTAGATAGCCCAGGGATTTGGATTGGTGATAGGTGAGGACTCAACATGGAGAAACAGCAGCCATACATAGACTATTCTCTTTAGAACCTTAAGTGAGAATGGAAGAGTGTAATGGGACATGGGGGAGTAAAGATACATTTCTACCAATGTTAAGTATCATATCCAACCATCGTCATTCCAATATTTTAGGAGGTCCCTGAGTATGTCTCATTTGCAACCAAACCTCTGATCTTGGAGCATCATGGTGTCTACTTGGCCTGTAGCATGTGCAGGGTAGCACAGTTCTCTTGGCCTTAATTGTTCAGGTTTCGCCTAGCGCCTTAGCCGGTTTCGTTGTTGCTGCTGTATGACATCCCTAATTTCTTTTCTTCCAAATGTGTATTGGTTAAGACATGACTTGGGTGACCACTTTCATCCTTCCTTTTTTGCTGTTTCATCTATCTTTATTTTTGCTTTAACATTGTCTGTCTGAGGTTGGAAAAGCATCTTTACTTACATTGTTCTATCTTAGTTGAAGGGATTAAGGAGCTAGTCTTTTTTTGTTTTGTTTTTGTTTCCTGAGACTAGCAGGATGTTATTTTTCAACATCTCAGACCTTCAGTAAAGGATGTCAGAGTACATAACGGGCAATGTGGGCTTAGCAGCTGGAACTCTGAATATTATGAACAACAAAACTAGAAAAAATCCTATTGCCTTTAAAGTGAGGAGTAAGAAGTGTGGAAGAGATGCATGAGGTAGGGACATTTATGCATGTTTGACCTTTGTTAAGCAAGTGAATGTGAGTGTCTACTGCTTTGGAAGAAAAAAAATTAAGAAATTTCCTGTTTCCCCTAATGCATCTAACACATTATAATAGACAGATGCTTGGTACTACTCAGAAACTAACTTACCTTGAATGATCCAAAAACTATATCATTAACTGAATGACTGAATTAAATTTTAATAACTATCGATCAATAAAGGAATATCAATTAAATCCACATTTGCAAGATCCAAGCACTTGAAATTTCCAAATTATGAATATATACAATTCTAGCCATTAAAAATAATAAAATAGTTTTGAAAACAGTTTTAGAATCACTATTCAATAGACTACTGCATTTTAAGACACTCAATAGACTGAAACATTCAATAGATTAAGTTCATTCTCTTTAAAATCACTAAAATAAAATCACATTAGTTTTCTTATCATGAACTTTAATAACTTTTCAAAAAATTTTGTTGTTATGCATAAGGAAAATTGACTGCCATTATTTATCATTAGTGTCCCATTTATGTAATATGACTGATTGATTCTTTTCAGCTTTGAAAAATTAACCATGAATTAGATTTCTTTCAAGCATCAGACTCTCAAAGTCATATGTGATGCAGCTCAGAGAATCTATTTTATGTTATTCTTTTATAATGAAGTGTTGAATGAATGCACTTTCTAAAACATTTTTATATTTTTACAAAAATTCTTATGCAGTTGATTTCTTCTTCACTGATTAAGACTGAAGAAGACTATGAGTTACTAATTGCTAGATTTATAGCATCTACATGAAAGTGAGAGAATCAAATGTAAATTACATGTAATATGCAAATCCACCACAGATTTCTATAATCTAAGAAATCCACCAAGGAAATTTAACGATTTGCACTAAAAAATATATTCTTCAGTACACATAACATAAAATTTTCATTGTAAGCCTGGTGCCAGTACTCACACCTGTCATCCTAACTACTCAGGAGACTGGTAACTAAGAATCATGGTTTGAAACCCTCCTAGGCAGAAAAAGTCCATGGGACTTTTATCTCCAATTAATCACTAAAAATAAAAATAAACAAAGCCACAAGTGGAGCTACGGTTCAAGTTGTAGAGCACTAGCCTTAAGCCCCAAAGTGCTCAAGGACAGTGCCCAGGCCCTTAGTTCAAACCTCAGGACTGTCACATTTCATTGTAAGCCAAGGTACCATTGTCAACTCAAACATGCACAGGAAAATCAGTTCAGACCCTAAGCCTTTCTCAGCCTACAATATATAGAGAGAACTTCTCAGTCTGGAGACAACATTGCAATTTCTTCAAATGGAAATTATTCATTTTAAAAACACAAAACCAACGTAGAATTTTTAGTTTTCCTTGAGGGTAAGTATCTTACATGTAATTTCTATCTTACATGTGATTTTCATCTTACAGAGATGCAAGCATCTTCAGATTGGACAGGGTCTGGGTCCTTCCAGTGCTCATGAAGTCTAAAGTCCTAAAAAATCATATTTAAATTTTACAGTTTCCTTTTTTGTTTATATTAAGTTTGCTCATATTCATTTTATAAGTAGACAGAAAGGGTAATTCATATATTTTATATGATGCCTAGTTTATTGAGAATAAGAAATTACATACTCTATGAAAATTCAAATACTGTGAAAATAAGACTTTTAGTCAAAGTTAAGATTTCCTGTGAGAAGACATTGAAATGATGTTTTATATCTTTATAATCAGCCAGCCAAAGGCTAGTTTGGTTTTATAAAGAGAGGATAACTGTGTTAATGATCATTTTCAATTTTCCTCTTATTAAGATAGTTTTATATTTAGAAGGATAAATGAACAAAATAATTATCTGTCTGGAGTGCAGTGCTTTTCTGTCTTAACTGTCCTACATAAATTCTTTACACCAATAAAAAAAATCAAAGTTTGTAGAACAAATGAATTAATCGAGAAACTAATTGGGCCATGTTTCTACTTTTAATAATAGCCTTGGTAAACATTTTTAAAATCTACAAAATCTATAACCAGACAGAGTATATTGATAAAAATTGGCTCTGTTTACTCTTTTGGGAATAGTTCCTGTATGTTAACTATCTTGCTATTTCTTTACAATATTAAACAAGTTGTAGGGCATATTTAATATTTACAATATGTTTTTGTAAAGAAATAATGGGAAGCATTATGAAAATAGTAAAATATCTCATGGAATTTTCTGTAAATACATCTCACTTATTTGTGAGTAATGCAAATGCTCTGCAATAGATTTCAATTGGAAGATTCAATATCCAAAGATTTCTTATTCTATAGTTCCTATCAATACAAAATCCACAACAAAAGTAGAAGATGGCCTGCTACAGATTACATGATATTTCACTCATCATTTATTTTGCTGTTTTTGTAATCTCGCTTTAATATTTGTACCATAACACTAAAGGGATTAACTACGACATTGTAGAAGAATTTGTAACACTAAAAATACTTCTAGGAGGAAGGGTGGAGAGAGAAGAGATGGTATGAGAAACAGACAGAGGATTTATTTCTTACCAAATTGTCTCTGTTTCCCACATGACTATAGATGGCATTATAGATTTCCTCCCTCATGGGATTTTCACAGATGTTTGCAGAACAGCATCTTCCAAAAAATATCTTATACTACCCCATGACCCAGAACATTTATGTCTGGAATATTTTAACACTCACATATGTCAATATGCAAAATAACCCTTGTATTTCCTAGTTAAGAGTGCAAGACCTCATACATATTTACTGGGTAAGTACAGCATTGAAATAAGTATGCAAGTTTCGACACTAATAAGCTAGATTCAGTGGTTCACAGTGAAGAGACAGAAGAATTGCAGCTTGAGGACAGCCCAGGCAAAAATAAATAAATAATGTTAACAAAAGCCCATCTCAAAGAACAAGCCAAAATTGGTGTAAGTGTCCTACAATCCCAGCTCCACGGATGGCATTGGTAGGAGGATTTGCAGTTGAAGCTGGCCCAGGCAAAAACAGATCTTTTTTTTTTTTTCCATTGCAATAGTAAAAGGGGCTGGGAATGTGTCTCAAGTGGTAGAGTGCTTGTCTAACAAGTGGAAGCCCTGAATTCAAACGCCAAACCACCCAAAAGTAAAAAGAAAGAAAGAAATTAAGATGGTACAAAATTGTACTCTGGTATCACTACTGGATTGCTAAATGAGTGTGAGCAAGTCACTGTTCCAATCTACCCTCTATAGCCTTATGTCTTCTTGGATACATTAGTTCTTGTGTTAAGTACTTCATAAAGACTACATCTAGGGGCTGGGGATATAGCCTAGTGGCAAGAGTGCCTGCCTCGGATACACGAGGCCCTAGGTTCGATTCCCCAGCACCACATATACAGAAAACGGCCAGAAGCGGCGCTGTGGCTCAAGTGGCAGAGTGCTAGCCTTGAGTGGGAAGAAGCCAGGGATGGTGCTGGGGCCCTGAGTCCAAGGCCCAGGACTGGCCAAAAAAAAAAAAAGACTACATCTAAATATAGATAGATAAATAGATAGATAGACAGATAAATAAATAGATAGATCGATAGATGATAGACAGAGAGAGATAAATGATAGATAAAGTTAGTACTGGGTTGAACTTGACACTGAATGCTTGATTAAACTTGATACTCAGGGCCTCCTGAATAAACTTATTACTGGATTGAACTCAGAGCCTGAATGCTAGGCAAGCACTCCACTAAGCTAAACTCTCTCTCTCTCTCTCTCTCTCTCTCTCTCTCTCTCTCTCTCTCTCTCTCTGTCTCTTTCTCTGTGTGTGTGTATACACACACACACACACACATTCTCTAACTTTTCCTAGGCTGGCCTTGAAACTCACTATCCCCTCAAAGCACTGAAATTACAGTTATGTACTACTATAGTTGTGGTTACTATATTAATGTACTCCAATGTTATAATCTATGAAAGAAAATAATAAATGAGAAATGACAGAAACAACAGAATCAATTTTTCTGAGAGGATGAGTCAGGATTTTCTGTCTGGAAACGGCATTGCACAGTTGAGAAGTCTGCATCACCAAGGGCTCTAAATGACAAAAGATGGACTTTGGTTGCTTTCTTTTTTTTTTTTTTTTTTTTTTTTGGCCAGTCCTGGGCCTTGGACTCAGGGCCTGAGCACTGTCCCTGGCTTCTTCCCGCTCAAGGCTAGCACTCTGCCACTTGAGCCACAGCGCCACTTCTGGCCGTTTTCTGTATATGTGGTGCTGGGGAATCGAACCTAGGGCCTCGTGTATCCGAGGCAGGCACTCTTGCCACTAGGCTATATCCCCAGCCGGTTGCTTTCTTTTGTCACTGAGTATAATGTTCAAATGCTGTCTTCATTTCCACTTTATCTATTACTTTATCCATACAGAACCCAGCAAGCAGGAATATCCTTAGACAAGGGAAAAAGAAAGAAGGGAAGGAGAGACTAGCTTCTAATATGAAGATACATTTCAAGCCTGCTGATTCAAAGGGATTACTCTATCTTGAGGGAACTTCCTCTAAGAATTAAATATAAAACAAGTTAGATTGGTTGTGTCTCAAGAAATTAATGGGGGTAGGGAATAATGCACATACTCCCATGAATCAAAGGTTTATCCAAGGCACATTGAATTTCTTGAACTGCCAAGTTCTTCATGCAATCCTTAGGGTCAAAAATATTATCTCTTGCCTCAAAATCAGCAGAAAAACAACTCTCCTAGCAGTGGGAAAAACCTAGCTTTCTCTGATTTAAAATTGTACATGAGATGCTGTATTGAAGTGGTACAGCCACAGTCTAAAAACTG
This sequence comes from Perognathus longimembris pacificus, assembly GCF_023159225.1. Classification (NCBI taxonomy): domain Eukaryota; kingdom Metazoa; phylum Chordata; class Mammalia; order Rodentia; family Heteromyidae; genus Perognathus; species Perognathus longimembris. Next base: position 25,002,862 of record NC_063163.1, on the reverse strand, counting down.
TGAAGACAGAAGGCAAATTGGGAGATTTTTAAGAATTGCTATTGCTGCATAGCCTGGCTTATACTAATACAGAAATCGCAGGGGGAAATAGAGAATCACAAGAACATAAGACTAAAATCTGTGGCCTTGGGTTGGAGCTGTAAGGGAACCTATATTGGAATGTAGGAAAAATGGCAATCTATTTTTTCCCAAAAGAAAACTTTTAAGAACGATTTTCAAAGCGCTGTGTGTGTTCATGAATTTACAACCTTTTTCTAAATAGAAATATATACTACAGTTTTCTACCTCATTCCTCACTGTACCATTGTGTCAGTGGAAGCCTGGAAGGAGAACAGACAATCTGTCACATTTGTCTCAACCAGAAATATGTTCCACACAGATCCCAATCTTGCTTCTTAACAGTGTGACTCAGAGGGGGAAACAGGTAGGATGTTAGGTAAGAAATGAAATGTCTCAGATTAGCCCAAGATTGCCTAAATAGCAAAATGGTCACAACTATTCCATCTCTGAATGTTCCTAAAGTCATTGCTATATTTGTGGTTTCTGTACATCACTTGCTAAAAATATCTTGACTGCCTTCATTGTTTCAAATATTCTTCTAGACAGTGCAGAGGGCAAAAATAACATAAAAATAGCTGAATTATTAGTTTCTGAGAATCAGCATTCTTTTTTGAAAATTTATTGTCAAGGTGATGTACAGAGGGGTTACAGTTACATACGTAAGGCAGAGTACATTTCTTGTTATAATTGTTACTTCCTTGCTCATCTCATTTTCTCCCACCTTCCCTCCTCCCCAATTCCTCCCCACCCCAAGTTGTGCAGTTGATTTACAATATATTATCCTGTAAATATTGCTGTTGCATTGGTTTGTCTTATACCCTCTTTCTCACCATTTTTGATGTTCCCCTTCCTTCCCTAGTTCAGATAAACATATATACAATACCCAGGATACCAAAATCAAATGCAGTGACAGCAGGGGTAAAACCATAGGGAAGAAAAACCAAAGAAAACGGCTTAATTTCATACATTATAATCAGCATTCTTATGGGAGAGAGACAAAGCACAAACAAAAGGTGTGTGTGTGTGTGTGTGTGTGTGTGTGTGTGTGTGTGTTTGGGTACATTGATTTGTTAAAATAATATACCCAGATATATGGAAACAGATGTAACAAGACAAAAGAGTTGGTAAGTATTGCAAACCTAATTAAGAAGGATGAGAGGGGAGAAGAAACAAGAAGGTCAGGAAAGATCTCTTTGAGGCTATGATTTATCACATTAAACACACAGTTGCCATCTTACCTTTAGCTTTGAAGTTGGTGACATGATATTTACTTAGTTCTTTCATTTCTATGGAGATTCTGCCTCAAATTTCCATAAAGTGGAGATAATCTCTCTACTTCTTCATCTGCTTTCCTTAGTTCTATTTTTCTATGAAATATTGATAAGCCTTACTTTGTCTTCTTTTATTCTTTCTGGGCAATTATATCATTCATTCATGCATGCAAATGTGCATACATTCTGCGTGTATTTTGGAGATAAATGTACATATGCATATATCTTCTTCATTCCAAACACCAATAGGCTTTTAAAAAAATCAATATTTTCCAGGCATCAGGGACTCACACTTATAATCCTAGCTCAGGAGGCTGAGACCTGAGGATCATGGTTCAAAGCTAGCCCTGGCAGGAAAGTCTATGAGACTCTTATTCCAAATTCACTAACAAAAATTCTAGAACTGGAGCTATGGCTCAAGTAGAAAACTAGTCATCAGCACAAAAGCTTGGGGACAGCACCCAGGCCCTGAGTTCAAGCACCAGGACAAGCAAATCAAAAACAAGAATAAAAAAATACCACTCCCTAGAATTGATAATAAAAGATATAGCAGTGAAATAATTACATAAATAGTACTTCATTTAAAATTGTTCAGAAGTTGAAAAGATCAATTACTGGGCTCTGGGTGTATGCTAAGGATAGCTAAAAGAAGAGGGGATAGTTGGAAAACTTTCTAGACAGAAAAAGCAATCCCGGCAAAACTTCAATGGCAGAAAGAAGCCACTTCTTGCTCTGTAACTTGTTGACAGTCAAGATAGAAAATCCTTTGAATTCATATTTGTATTGTTAGCCCTAGCACCATCCATATTTGGAGCAGAATAAACACCAACTTTTTCTTCAGCAAAGTCTTTACAGAGTGATTGGGAAAAATAAGTATTGGAATAACTGAGAAATTAGCAAGCACAAAGTACAATTATACACACAGTGAAATTTATATGAAAGGACTTGCAAGTGAATATCTGTTCATTCTTTTGTTCAGGGTAAATATTATTTAAAGACAAGTGTTAGCTTGCTATGTAACCAATGCACTGCGTAGAACTAAAGTAATTCTCAGATTCAAATTAAATTCTCAGGGCTTATAAAAGAAATTATTTTTTCATGCTATCTGAAATGAATGTATGTTAAAAAGAAATATGGGCTGGGTTTACTTATGTAGTACTTCCAATATAAACTTGGGATTTATAGCCTACATTAATTATATAAGCTATAAAACAATGGTTCTGCTCTCTCACTTTGAAATTCACTTTCACTTCATAGTAGCAAGACATTTTCCTCTGTTGTATCTAGTTTTTGTTAAAAACATATGCCAAATTTGGAAGTCCTATATTTTTCCAATCCAAGATATACCTACTTACTACATCACAATACACAGTACAATTGAATTTCAAAAATTTTTTTTCCAAAAATTATTCAGTTATTCCTAATATGGAACACAAATATCCAGTATTAAAGCTAGGTATTTTGTAGATTCAGATGGATTAATGGAAGTGACAGGGCAAATCGGTGTTGTAGTTTGATCTTCTAAAGGTTTCTTTTTTTGTAATTTTTTACTTAATATTAATGTTTTAATTTGAGGCTTTCTAGAGATATTGTACAGACTCAGTCCCAATGTATGTTGGACACCTCTTCTGTATAAATTCAGTGTTCTCAAAAACTCCACATCCAAGGTATTTTAATAAAGTGGACTTTCCAATTTAATAATAAGTTTCTTCTCTTTGATTATTAAGTTGAGGTTAAAATATCAAAGTTTTATGAATTAGAGGAGGTAAAACAGGAGACATATCCTGGCTCTTTACAAATGTCCTCTGAGTGTCATATTTTACTTCCATGAGCAAAGTTCTAGAAATCCTCTTCAACTTCACAACCCCCATAAAGTATGTGTATTCCAGATATTTCTTTGAGTTCTTCATCACCTGCCATTCTCAATATATCATTCTTGTAGGTATCCAACCTCTGGCTCCTAAACCTTTGCCAAAGACTGCTTACTGACTTTATAGAGAATTTTGTTACCTCAGTAACTAGAGTGATTATTATTATATCTAGATATGTTATTGATTCTTTTAGAAAGGTTCAATGGAAACCACAAACTATCATATATTGTAGAGATAGGAAAAGGAGTCCCATTGAATTGAGTTTGAATATAAAGGGATTGAATACAAATTAAGTTTTCAATGAGTTTGACCAGGAAGAAATGGAGGGAACGTGGGAGGTTCAAGGAATTAAGTAGCTAAGAAAGAAGTGTGGTAATTGTTAGAAGTCCTTAGAAGGATATATAGGAATGGGAGAAAAGCCATAGATGACCGATGCCTTAGTCTCAGAGACAAAGTGGAAAGATCAGTAAAGCATTCAACTACAACAGAAGAGAAAAAAGTTGAAAATGGTGCAGAGGCAACACAAACTTGAAAAGGACAACATAACAGAGAATAAATTGGACCACCTGTTAAACAGGAGGCAATCTACAGAAGGAGATATCTACAGAAAAATTATAAAATTCGAATATATTATTCCAAGTATTAAGCAAACATTGCAATGCAGCTACTTTTATTTTGTAATTTGAGCAAAACTCATTGTTATTTTAAGACCAATAGCAAACAACTTATTCAGATGCCTCACCAGTGAACCTAAGCCAAAATGAGCATAAGTGATAATGTAACTCAATTAAAGATGAATATTATCTATGCCAATCTCTTGGAAAAATAATCATTACAGAAGCTAAAGCTGTGGTCAAAGATTTTTTAATCTAAATTGAAATTATTTCTCAATCAAATGTGGAGTATTCCTAAGGTCATTTAAAATAATTTCAATGATCATGATAATAGTTAATCTATTTAAAATCCCATACATTTTTGCTTTTGAATAGTCATTAACATTTCTATGATACAAAAAAATCCAACAACAAAGTCTGAATGATGATGATAATAGATGGTAATAATAGCATCTAAATTAGCATAAATCATTGGGAACATCTGATTATAAAAAAGCACAGCAGTTTAGCACATGGTCATATTTCATATCATCACTATGAGATATTATAATTCAATTGTCTATTCTTTCTATGAAAGTTAGCTCCTTCAGGAATGTCTTAATGAATAATAAAACTGACTTGATTTTTTTCCACTGCAGTCAACTTTTCTGTCATGCTATTAATGATTAATAATGGCTGTATGCACAATCGTTTTTGCTTCCCCAGACAAAAGTCGCATTCTAACATAAGACTTTTATTTTTTAGTTGTGTAAGAGGTAAAAAGATACTCTGAATACACAGAAGAGATGAAATAGATAGGAAAAATTGTCAATCAATACCTTTATTCTACTTTTCAAACCTACCTCATTATAAAACCCAAGATTCAGTGAATTTTCTTTACCCTGTAAGAAGAGAGATTACTTCTTTTATATGTATCATAATGTCTCTATTGAATTTTTCTATTTGAATAGGGTGGGTTTGAACTTATAGATAGCTATGAATAGGGAGATAGAGCCTTATTTCAAGGATATCATAGCTGATTAAAGAAAATGACAATTCATATTTTAAACAGTTATATCTGTTTTTCGATGCATTTACAAAAACAATGCCCTTAAACAAAGGTCTAAAATGCCTGTAAAAGCAAAACATAATAACATTGTTATTCTGCTACTTATTAGCAGAACAGCACACCCTATAACAATTAGATATGAATATTGCAAACTGAATTTAATATTAAGCTGTCTTTGAAATGCCACTTTGCAGCAGGTTCTTAAATGCTTAAAGCACAGCAGGAGGTTAACTCCATCTTCAAATATTAAATCAAAACCTTTTTTTTAACCCAAGAAATCTTACTGAAAGCCAAGGCTCCTTTTTAAGAGAGAATTATTCAAACTAAACCTCCCAACTATTGTTTGAACGTGATCTTTTCCATACTAAAAAGGTAGAAGACAAGATAGAATTGATGACAGAAGACAGGTAGATGATAGGTAGGTAGGTAGATAGATAGATAGATAGATAGATAGATAGATAAACAAATCGTTGATCTCAGTAAATGAATCCTCGTGCTCTTTTGTGACTGAAGGGAGATTCTTCTCTTAAAACAGTAATTGAACACTTCTTCTATTTTATGCTTGTGTTTTTTATATTTTCTTCTGTCTACCTAAGCTCGCTGAAAGTTTAATACTTATTAGTATTTATCAAGGATGCTTAACATTTACTGGTCAGACAACTGTTCATAATATGTTACAAACACACTAATGTTCAGCATAAGGATGCCTACAATGTCACTTTTTTTCTATTTTTCTTGGCAGTACTGAGGTCTGAACTCAGGCCTTGTTCTTGTTAGGCAAGTGTTCTACCACATGGACCACACCCAGATCCTTTTTAAACTTATGTATTTTTAGATAGGGTCATGTGCTTTGGCATGGAGTTAGTAAAATTGATACACTCAGACCCATGCCCCTAACAAAGCTGGAGCCACAGATATGAACCACAACTTAACTAGTTCACTTCCTGTCCTTCCATGTTGCTAGATAAGCACTACCCATCTAGACATCCATTGATCATGCATTTTTCCAAGATGATATTATTCATTCCTCATGTTAAGCACATGATCTGTCAATCGCAACACCCCTGTGTCAGAGGCAAACTTCCCTAGAGCTGACTGGGAACAGTCTTTGAATAGTTCCAGGAGTCCACATCAACTTCCTGTGAAGCAGAGATTCTCTCCTGGACAGCTCCTAGAGACCCACACAGCAGGAGCCTCACAGAACTGTTAGCTGCATGTCATAAAAACGCAGTACAAAGCCAACAGAATGTGGAACATTGCCTAAAGTCTCATATAAAGATCTATACCTAACGAAGAAATGCTTATGCAACCTTGCTAACCACTTACATGATAGTGTTTTACTTTCTCCAGCTTTGCGCATCCCTCCCTATTTCTATTTATGTTTTTATTTTTCACAGAGAAATGGCCAATATAAGGGCAACTGAAGAAATTATTTTTAACTAGATGTTTCCTTTTGGAAATTTATAATAAGATTATTAGTTTTATTTCTCAAAGCCAAAGAGCTCAGTGACAGAGAGTAAAAACTCACCTCTAACATGCCCAATATAGAAAGGCAGATGCATTCCTCACATGGTTATTTGCTTTCTCTATTTTATGGGCATTGCCACTCTCTTTAAAATTGAGTCTATAAATAATATATAAATGAAAATCTATCAGATGGGGCTTGTTTACTTGTATAATACTAATATTTCAAGATTTATATCTTGCATTTTAACCAAGAGAATCTGATTAAATCATAGGCATACTGAATATAATTTTTCAATTCTATAGATTTGTACTAAAAAAAAGCAAAGTTACAGGAGCTGAACAGATTGAGTAGTTGAAGTAAGGTACCATAGTGTAAACTTGCTTCCAGAGAAAGACAACTATACTCTCAATCCTGGTGGGCACCACCGCCAAGTGTGCAATGTAAGTCAGGGCCTTCTAACTTCAGGACCACCCCAGAGTCCTTCATGCCAAAACGGAGTTATCAGTCATACTCACAAATATCCCATGGGAATATATTTTAATGACAGATTGCAAGGGATTTTTCAGATGTCCTCAATTTGTGCCCCAAACCTAAGATGGTAAGATACTTTCAATAAACCCAACGACACTACTCTCAGAAAGCTCATGTTAAATAAACAGGTCCAACAAAATCCACAGAAGTCATCCAACCTCTACTAACTACCAAACAACAATAACAACCAAAAGAATAAAAAACCAGCATAGAGGGGCTGGGGATATAGCCTAGTGGCAAGAGTGCCTGCCTCGGATACACGAGGCCCTAGGTTCGATTCCCCAGCACCACATGTACAGAAAACGGCCAGAAGCGGCGCTGTGGCTCAAGTGGCAGAGTGCTAGCCTTGAGCGGGAAGAAGCCAGGTACAGTGCTCAGGCCCTGAGTCTAAGGCCCAGGACCGGCAAAAAAAAAAAAAAAAAAAAAAAAAAAAACAGCATAGAACTCAAGCTCTGGGCACTGTCCCTGAGCTTTTTCGTTCAAGCCTAGTGCTCTACCACTTTGAGCCACAGTACCACTTCTGGTTTCCTGGTGGTTAATTAGAAATAAGAGTCTAAGAGTCTCACAGGCTTTTCTGCCCAGGCTGGCTTAGAACCATGATCCTCAGACCTCTCAGACTCTTGAGTAGTTAGGATAATAGATATGAGCCATCAGGGCCCAGCCCAGCATTTTATAACTATGGCAAAACATTTCAGACAATCAACTTAAAAAGAGAGGTTTATTTTAATTCACAATTTCTGGAGACTTCAATTCATGATTGTTTGGCCTTATTGCTGTGTTGAGATAACACATTAGGTTAGGAACATGTGCTAATCTGGTGATGGCAGGAAACAAAAAGAAAGAGTATAAGCGAGGTCCCACAATTGCCTCAACGTTCACACCCCCAAAAAACATAAGACCCACCACTAAGCCTTACCTCTTAGAGGTACTCACAGCCTCTCAATCGAACCAAACCATGGACTAAGCCTTCAATGCAGCCATCTTTGTGAGACACGTATAATTCCTATGATAACTTTGAGAGAAGTATGGGGTAAGTCCTGATGGGTCATAATAAAGAAAACTTCAAGGAAATCATTCATAGAGACAAGCAGCTGGGGCAGGCATTGTGTGTGTGTGTGTGTGTGTGTGTGTGTGTGTGTGTGTGTGTGTGTGTGTGAAAACTATATGCATTTTCTGCCTAAACGCTAAGAAAAGGATCAGTGGTTCCTTTCACACACACACAAAAAAATCACATGGGGGATGAGGGTCAAGGCAGGAGTTGCCATACAGGCAACAGAACGATTAACAGCCCCCAAGGAACCAGTGTTCTTAGCTTCACCCTAATAATACAAGTAGCATTAGCTCTGTCTTACAGAGGCAGAAACGAATGCTCGGACAATTTACACAAATTGTCTCTGGTCACCTAGACAATCTTATTATGATTATGTTAAGATTTAAAATTTAGTTCGATCAGCCAAGCATGCAGCTTGTAATCCCAAGAGGGATCAGAGTAATCAGAGTAATCAGAGGAAGGAGGCTTGCCAGTTTGAGGCCAGCCTCAGCTGTGCAGTTGAAGGCCAGACTGGAACACATGGGCAGATCCTATCTCAAAAACAACAACCAAACTTAGCAAAACTCTCCAAATATCTGTGATAGCCATGTTCCCAGAGGATGACTGCTCCGTATCTGATTATGTCATGTCTCCTATGTTTAGCTGTTTGGTGTTTAGAATATCCTTTATTCTCGTAAATTCTATTCTCCGTAATTATCTTTGAAGTTTAGACATTCAGAGGAGGGAGAAGTTAAGCTCTAACCAGCATATTGAAAAGTGAAATTTGATCACATCACGCATTCATTATAGTATAAAAATTTTAAACTACTAGGTGCCACTACAAAGTACTTTATCAATGTATTAGTAATGTGTGATAATAATTTCTATTTATGATAGGAATAATGGGGTTCAAATAGTTTACACATATGATCACACTTAACAGCAAGAGGCCAAGAAGTTTTAGTCAAAAAGAGACTCCAAATCTGTTAATTTTTCTACCAGCCAGTGGTGACTCTCAAGATTTACACATTTGAGAGTGTGAGTGTGCACATGTATGTTACAGGAGGAATATGCTTCCAACCTAAATTGAAAGGTTACTTTCATTCATCTTTATTTTACCTTTTGATTTAGGGTGTCATTTCATGGACTAGTGTAGTATATATTATAACTTGGAAGCAGAAATTACAAAAGTGATCTAATCTTATCACTCTACATCTCATTTGTAGCATGATATATGTTAACCATATTGCTCAATTGTACAGTAAAAAAGCAAATTGAGAAAACACAAGGGAAATGCATTTTTCCCCTAAAGGTACTAAAAATGCATGGATTACACAAGAGAAGAAGAAAACCAGACATCAAAACACTGAGTACTAAATTAATATACAAAAAGAACATATCTCCATGACTAGTCTATAACTGCAAATGTCTCTTTCCTCCCAACTCAAGGTATGTTTCTGAACCCACATTGGCTGAACTCTGAGAAAAAAATAAAATGTAAATATATGTGACTGATGGATTGGGTTTACACTATAGTTTAATGAAAGGCAATGAAATCTAGGCATAAAACTAATAGGCAACATTCATAAAAGCAGAATTAAAGCAGCGCAGCTCTTAATTAGCTATATATGTAAGTCTTTCTTCCAGGATCATGAGTATCCAAAGGCATTCCCTCATCACAAGACCTTGAACAAGTTATTTAAACCTTTCTCGACTTAGCTGCAAAGTGAGATTGTCTGAAAATTCAGACAGGTATTACTGTCACAGAACCTTGAATAGTGACTAGCAGACAGCAAATAAACTGGAGTTGCTTTTATCATCAATAGCACCAGCACTGAATTTCATGTATATTCTCCTGGTTCTGGTCACTATTCTAATTCATACTAGCCAGAAATAAATTCTTCTAAATGAGGAAGACAACTATACTTGGATTTTCTTTTATTATTTAAATGAAAAATGTAAAGTTATCTTTGGAATTATTATCTTTAAATTATTATTATCTTTAAATTACCTTTTAATCTCCTATTTAAGCAAAACTTTGAACTCTTCAAAAACACTTACTCTCTTCATTGGGCATTTTTCATTATTCTGACAGGAGATATGCTCAGTTCTAGTCCTGAATAGTATCAGAAGAGATTTCAAAAAGGAAAAAAAATTAATGTATTTAAAATTTCTTTCTGAGCCCTATTCTGCACTTTGATTATATTTCAACTGCATGAGAGTTGCTTATTTACAAGCAACGGTGAAAGATAAAATGCCTTCTGCCCACCTGGCAGGGAAACTGTCTTCTGAACTTGAATTTATTCAACTTCTAGAGCTTGTTATCAATATATGAGAAGAAAGGGATAGAGAAACATGTCAAACTACACCACAGAGATGTAATCTGCAAGGTTTAGTGATATTGCCTAGTTTCTTTAACAAATACATTACCAGAGAGATGAAGGCTGAGCTACAAATTAAAACATACTACGTCTTCCAAGTACAGGTGGCTCACATCTGTTATCCTAGTTACTCAGAAGGGTGAGTTCTGAGGATCATTGTTCAAGGCCAGCCCTGGCAATAAAATCCATGAGACTGTTATTTCCAATGAACCCAGAAAATTGAAAGTGGTAATATGGGCTCAAAATGGTAGTGCAGTAGCCTTGAGTGCAAAAGCTTAGGGACAGTGCTCAGGCTCTGGGTTTAAGCCTCAAAACTGGAAAGAAGAAAAAGAAAAAGACAAAGAAGAGGGAGGAGAAGGGGAGGGGGAGGGGGAGGGGGAGGGAGAGAGGGAGGAGGAGGGGGAGGAGGAGGAGGAGGAGGAGGAGGAGGAGGAGGTCTTCCATTCCTACGTTCCAATTATGTAGTTAAATTTTTATACTATGTTCACGGAATATAATGACTACATTTATGGAGATAGGAGGAATAAAAATGGGAAAGAAACATGGAAGGGATAACGTTGATCAAGATGCACTGTACTCATAAATCGGCATGAGATTATAACCTCTTTGTGCAATTATTTAACAAAAAATTTTAAAAATGTCTCAACTTTTAGCAATTATGAATCTTTGGAAATATATTTGAGAATAGCCATTATAAAATATTTTATGCAGTTCTTTTGTATCATGATTTTTTGATTTGCCTACAATTTCCCAGGATGGTGAAAAAATGACCCTGTGAGTGATATTTTTTCTGTTTCTAGGATGTCATATAATTATCATTAGAATCTATCCCTATACACAATTAGGTATACACAATTTTTTACTTACTACATTAATATTGTGGTTATGTCACTGATATATTGAGAATATTTGTTGAAGCTATTCCAAAGCTGGTAATAAATTATTTGATAATTATCACTTGATAATTACCATTTTGAATATCTTTTGGTGGAAAAAAAAACCAAAAAGTATAATTTTTCATTTTAAATAGGTATACAAATGGGTTTTAATTTAGTATATCATCTTATTAATCATTAGTGCACCTTGTTCAATATTACTCCATTCACAGTTCTCTGCTAACCCTGTCTATGTTTTCAATTTTAGAGATGAAATTTGATGAAACTTATAAAATTCATTTTCATAAAGAAGAAGCTTTTAGGATATTTTAAAAGATGAGACAAATTAAAGAAAAGAATAAATTGAAGAATGTTGCATCTTAGAAGTTCCAGTTTAAGGTGCAAAGTTTTATGTAAGGCTAAAAAGTGAATTGATATTAAACAGAAAGTTTTCTCTTTGTTTCTAAGTAGCTAATAAGATCAATCATTTCTTGATAAAAACTCATTAGTTTCTTTATTATGCATATATATGAATCTTATTTTAAATATCGATTTATGACATATTTACTGGATTAAAATAACACATGCAATCCTAGCTACTCAGAATGCTCAGTCTGTGAGACTCAGTCTCCAAAACAACTAGAGAAATGTGGGGATAGAGGCATAATTCTAGTGGTAGAGGACCATTCAAACCAAGAGAGCATGAAGTCCTGAATTCAAACTCCAGTGTTACCTACATATTGTTAGATGTGTGCTGCACATCTATAATCCAAACACTCCAGAGGCTGGAGCATGAGGATCAGAACTCGAGGCCATCCTGAACTACATAGCAAGATATTCTCTCAAAGAAGAAAAAAAACTCTCATATTGTACTATAGTGCTAGAATTCTGAAGCAGGCCTCACAGGGCTAAAATCAAGGCTGCGTTCCTTGCAGGGGCTCCAAAGATGAGTCTGATCTTTGCCTTTGCCTGCCTTGAGACATCCTATTATCCTTGACTTTTTACATTTTTCAAGCCAACCATGACCAGGTAAGTCTGTTTCATATGACATCATTCTGACATAGCCCTTTGTCTTCTGCAATCCACACGTCAAGGCTGTTCTGATCACATTGGGTATACCTGGATAAGCCAGGGTAAGGTTGCCAAGTTAAATTCACTTGATCACAGTCTTTATTTCACCTCTGCCATGATTGCTCAAATTCACAGGTCCCAGGATGAAGGTTTGTCTGTGGCTATCTTTGCAGAGGCCATTACTCAAAATCCAGCTAACATATTTGTGAAGCATATTTTTCCAAATACTTTTTTTCATGTATAGTTTATATTGCCATTTTACTGGTTTTTTAAAAAAAGTCTGGTTGAAATTGGTAGTGGTGTTGATTTCTTTAGGTGATCAAATGAAAGCTATAAAACAATTTCACGTGCATATTTACAGCCCCTCAAAATGTTTACTGATGCATTCAAATGACACATCTACAGTTTCCAAACTAGGCTAAGGAATAACCTTACCTCAGCAGCATTTGTTTATGGTTTAGGCATAATGTATGATGCACTTTCTGAGCTGTGTGATTTACCCAAACATCTAAAAGAAAGACATAACATTGCCAGAAGCTGATTCTGGGGTGTCAAAACAGATTCGAATCTTTGCATCGGTGTCTGACAATTCTAGGTCTTTTGTTGAAGAAGTTGTCAGAGCTTTTCAGAACATTCTCTTTTAACAAAATTCACTAGACACAACGAAATGCTTTAAATGAAGCAATAGAGAAATTCCCATTAGTCCTCAAAGTAAAAAGATCAAAATTCTACACTGGAATTCTTTAGGATTTTTTTTTCTTTTTCTAAAACAGGTGTATGTAAAATCGCACACTATAAACCTAGTGCTGGAAAACCATTTTGATTGCTGAACCAAGAAAGGCTCACCTCCAGTCCAGCCTGCTTTCCTATTTGGACAGTGGTTGTTTTCTGTATCATTCTCCTTTTTAATTTCAATCATTGTAATGACTGCTTTCAGAACTATATTTGTGACATGAAAGTAATGATCAGTTCCTAAAGTACTTGCGTTTTCTTAGTAGCTCCTGCAGGCCATTTGATGAAGTACAATATGAAAGTCATTTATGTTTAGCTGAACTCACATTAAACATTCAACATATCAGTGAGACCTGAAGTATCCTAATGGATATTACTCTAAAATTAGAAGGACGCTTTAACATCACAAGTCCTTTCTACTACTGGGTTAATTCTGGGTTAGTTAATTGTTTATTTATTTTCTGTTTTCTTTGGAGAAATAAAACAGATTCATTCGCAAAATCTGCTTACTTGGGTGAAGCTGTACTTGCTATTGAATAAAAATAAATTATGAAAACTATCATTCAATGGAACAGATTTTAATTAATTCAATATTTTGCCTCCAAAGTATTTCAACTGTACCACAATTTTATCAGTTTCTGGATGCAAACCATCACCCATTACCATTTTCTCCTCTCATTATCCCATTTTATCCCATAAACAATAGAAATAATAGATGCTGGTTGTTGCTTTCATTTGGAGCCAGTATATAAAGTTGTGAAATCTCCTCCAATGGTTACATTATGGCAAGAGAGATTCTCAGTTTTGTGAATTCCCTCATCTGTTCTGACAGATGAGGTAAAAGAGAATCAAAAAGTAAATTTGGTACTCAGGAGGCTGAGATCTAAGAACCCTGGTTCAAACCCAGTCTAGACAGACAAATCTGTGAGACTGCAATTCACCACCAAAAAGCCAGAAGTGGAAGTGTGGATCAAGTGGTATAGTATGAGCCTTTGAGTAAAAAAAGCCCAGCTTGAGGAGCTGAGTTCAAGCTCCAGTATGGGGGGCATGGTGAAGGAAACTTGCCAAAGTAACTAGTTTGAATTTCATTTAAGATTTAAATATATGAGGCAAATACTCTTGCCACTAGGCCACATTCCCAGCCCCAAGATTTAAACTTACTAAATCTGTTTTGTGCAAAGTGTAAGTCACTTCCATTGAGCAAGCCAAATCATATCAATGGTTTGTCTGAGGTTGTCTGCATGTTCTGTCCAGCCCCAATGCTTTGTTCCCATATCCAGGCCTTTATCACTTTTCTTTTAGACTCCTGCAATGGCTTCTCCACTAGTTTCCACAGTTGCAATATTTCAATCTTTAAAAGCCAGATTAAACAACTTTGATCACGTCCAATCCCCTGCTCAAAACCTCCAATGGTGCGGCTCTGCCTAGAGGTTGGTTTTCCAGCAGGGTGACCACAGATCTCTGCCAGATGGATTATAAAAACCACATCACCACATTCTTCACCGGCTTCCCTCTCCCATGTTGTGACTCACACATCTGCAATACACAGGGAGGGCTGCCTCACTAGTCACTTACTTGCATTTCAAATCGCTCAGATTAAAGAGAATATGAATGATTAGAAGCTTTCAGCATGTCCCTCCTCACTGCCACTTCCCAGTCATATGGGGATGTTGGCTAGAAACCACAGATGGAAATACCAAAGCCTGCCTTGCAAACTCTGAAATCCACCCTTGATCCTTGTGGTTTTCTGACACAATTCCCCTTTTATCAAAATATCTGATACTTTCTCAATGGGATTTCCTCAACAAATGCTCAGAATACCAGGCTACCCAATAAGAAACTCATGTTCACAGAATTCCAGAGATGGCAATGTACTGGATACAACACCAACTCCTTAACTCTAAATTCAGGTTATCCTTAACTTGGTCCCATCTCCTTTTTGGCCTCATTTTCCTGTTTTTCTTTTCAGCATTGATGCTGACCCTAGCCATTCTGGGTTGTTCTCATCTCCTGCCACTCGGATATGCTCATACAACATTACTTTCATTCAGAACATCTCTCCTGTCTAATTGGTGTTTGTGTTGTTCTCTATTTACTTGGATGTTAGACAATTTACTCTGCTTAGTTAAAACAATAAATACAGAGCATAAGCCTCCAACAAACAGTGAAGTACCTGCCTAAATTACCTGTTTAGGCCAATACTGAGAATATGTGTTGCAAAGCCTTGCCCACTGCAATAAGGTTTCTAAAGGAGCATTGTGCAGAATGACCTCCATGTATGAAAAATTATACTCCTCATTCATAAGATCAGTGACACAAATCCAAGATTATAGAACTTGAACATATTGCAAGATAACATCATCCAATCCTCTACATTCAACTAACACATATTATCATTCTTGGTATTGACAGTTATCCATGCATGTGGGTTTTACAGCTTATATTGATATATTTTATATTTTGTTCATATTGAGAAGATGACAGATTCAAGATGACATGACTACATATTTCTCAGAATAACCATTAAACCTAATTTTCAAAGGACTGCAATCACTATTAAGTATGGAAATGGCAATGGGGAAAAACAAGGATAGAAAATGTCATATTGCTTTTAAACACTAGCATAAGAAACATATGCAAGAAAACATAAAGACATTTAAACACTTTTTTCATTTTTTTCCACTGAAAATGACTTTTGGTGAAATCACAGAACAAATAAAACTAAAACATGACTTGGATTTAGAGGAAAAAAATCCAAGTGCAAGATCTGGGAAAATAAGTTTATAAAAATGAATTCCTTGTATGACAGTTGAAATTTTAACAAAGCCACTGACTAAAAATTCTACAAACAATTATCTATAATTTTGACTAAATTGCTTATTTTAAACAAATAGTTGCTATTCTAAGGTGAATTAATTAGGAGCTATATTTGTTTTCTTAGGATGTGCAACAGCAGTCAAGTCGTGTGTAAAATTTAGTAAACCTTGATAATTCTTCCCCAGTGTTGCAGGTTCTATATTCAATGCAAATACACATAGACAAAAATATCTACTGCTACTCCAAGTTTTTGGTCTCTAGAAAAGATACAATTGTATTTTAATTACTACAGGTTTTGTTATAAATACCAAAGAGTTTGAACACCAAAATTAGTATCTTGGAAAGATAGGTGAATATTCCAAAGGCAGAGTTTATAATATTAAAAATTAATCAACATATAGCTATCCCTATTAGAGTCAGAGGGTTAAATGAGAGAATAAGCTATCTGTCTTGGGGCCAGATCGAGGAAAACCATTAAAACCACAAGAGTAGACAGGGTGTGACTTTTTTTTCCTGCTGTGAAGCCTTATAAGTTGAGTGTCCCTTTTTTCCATCTTTGCAATGGTTAGACTGAAGTTGTATGCTCTTTTTGTTCATTACTTTTAATTCCATGGAACTCAATTGAGACAGTGATGTTGTTTGTCCTAAGAGGTTTGAATAAAGTGAGTCTGGGAATCCACATAGACATTCCAGCATATTTCCAAACATTCTTTTAACATATGGAATAGGCTCAATGTTGTTAGCAAAGGGCAGTTTTTGAAATGTAGACTGTCATATTTGAACATTCCAGTGTCGTTAACTAGATCTGCCATTTCCAGTATTATGAAAGTTATTAGAGACATGTGGGTGACTTCATTCAAACACAAAGCCTAGAGGAAGAAAACAAAGAAGAACAAAAATTACAATAGGAATCTACAGGAATTCAAGTGAAACTTGTGTAACTGAGCTTTGAGAACCACTGCACAAAGTTCACCATCTGCACCCAGTGTCAAGAGGTAAACATCAGAATAGTGTGGGCAATATAGGAGACAGCAGACATCCAGGAAACAGGTGCCTAAATGTGAAATACATGGGAAGCCCCTGAGTGCACAGTGGGAATCTTGCCACCATTACAACACAAAACCCTGAAATGTCCTCTTGCTCTGGAAACCTCCACCAGCCCTTTACACTTTTCACTGAAATGTAAAGAATAATAAAACACAATTATTCAAGGTTCCGTTTTTTAAAACTCCCTGTACATTGTTCTTCTTCCAAAGAATTCCTATCTTTCTAACTTCCTTTACCCTTCCTCTTCTCCTGGACTGGCCCTCTGTTAATCTCCACAAAGAAAGCTCATGTCCTTGCATCACGCAAGGGGTGTCTTGTCTATGTGCGTCTTTCTCAACAAGCTATTCCTAATCCTCACTTCAGGTCATCTTCCTGACCCATCTTTGGACATCTTCCAGCTCTGTGTACTGTAGAAATTCCCTCTACCTGGACAGATGCATGTGAGCCTGGATCCAGTAGAAATTGAGTATACTGTTTTTCCCTGTGTCTAGCTTCCTGAATCTCAACTATCTTCTTTTGGCCAGTGATTTTGGAGGATCCACTTCAGAGTTTATGCATGGAGCTCCTCTTCACCCCTGTAAGTCCTTTTATTGATGGATGCACTCAGATACTCACAGAGATTCCCTTGAAGCCCACAGGAACCTCTGAATTGCTGTCAGACATTTGGAGGTCATGAGACATGTTGGGTCTTTCACACTCTATTTCACCCAGTGGTTTCCTCTCTGTCTTAGCTATATACATTGACACAGGGACTGCATAAAACAGCTTGCACTCTACCACTAAGCCACATTCTCAGCCCTGCTTGTTTTTCTTTTGATTTTGATTGATCTCAGTTCTAACCAAGAGTTAAGAGAAAGGTCTTAATTTTACATTGGAGAAACCTAGCAGAATGCTTGCCTTGCATACATGAAGCCCTGGGTTCAATTCCTCAGCACCAGATAAAGAGAAAAAGCCAGAGTGGTGCTGTGGCTCAAGTGGTAGAGTGCTAGCCTTGAGCAAAATGAAGCCAGGGACTGTGCTCAGGCCCTGAGTCCAAGGCCCAGGACTGGCAAAACAAATAAATAAACAAAAAGCAATATCACCCTTTTTGTAATAGTCTTTTCAGTGTAAGTTTTTGAAATTATTTTATAATTATGATTTACCTTTTTTGCTTTTCAATTTGATCAATCATTTTTTAATGTATGTATGAGATTATTGGCTTTTATTTTACATTTTATACTATGATTCAATATTAAAATGTTTTAAACTTTGGTCCAGAAAAAAAAGCCAGCTTGCAATTTTCTCATTCTATGGTCCCGAGGTTCAGAGAAACTGGCTCCAGAATGATTTCAATCTATTCTCTTTGTTTAACAGGCCCCACTTGAGTGGGTGGAGGAGTCAGGAGACAGAAGATTCATGGGTCGTTGTTTGAGCCTACTCTTCAGTTTCTAAATAAAGAGAAAGGGCCCCCATAAACCCTCCCATTAAAGAAACTTTCTTTATATTATTTCTGTTCTTTTTTATTATTATTATTATTATCCCATGTGGTCTGAGCCTTTGTTGATTTATCTTCAGTTTCCCCCTCTCCCTCCCTCTCTCTCTCCCTCTCCCTCTCCCTCTCTCTCTCTCTCTCTGGTGTTCCCTCTTGAACTCAGTGCTTGGGTACTGTCCTTTAGCTATTTTTACTCAAGGCTAGTACTCTCACACTTCAGACACAGCTCCACTTCCAGGTTTTTGGTGGTTAATTGAAGATAATTGGTCTCACAGATTTTCTGTCTAGGGGTGGCTTTGAACTTGATCCACATAACTTGATCTCCTGAGTAGCTAGGATTACAAGTGTGAGCCATTGGTGCTCAGCTCACCATTGAGATTTTATCTCTCTCCAGTCAGGATGGCTACCCTTAAGAAAAATAACAAATGGTGAGGGTAGGAGGTAGACAGGGGATCCTGATACACAGGACCCTTATATTCATTTGTAGGAATATAAATTAGTAACCCTCCCCCCAAAAAAGAGCTCCAGGCTATAGGATAGTCAGTGCTATCAGTAAAGTATGTTGTAGAGCCTATCAGGCAGGTCAGCTGGGTGCTGGTGGCTCACACCTGTAATCTTCAGGAAGCTGAAATCTGTGGATTGACGGTTGAAGCCAGCTTGGGCAGGAAAGTCCTTGAGACTCATCTCCAACTAACCTCCAGAAAACAGAAGTGGGCTATGGCTCAAAGTGGTAGATTGATAGTTTTGAGCACAAAAGTTCAGATACCAAAGTCCAGGACTTGAGTCCAAGCCCCACAACTGACACACACAGAAAAGTTAGAACCCATCTTTACTGAAAGACTGGCTTAGTTTCCTCATGTATAATAAATCTGTTCTTTTTTAAAAAAATAATTTTCTCTTTGCCTTAGAGAAAAACTGCAAAAAATGTTAGATTACTGAAATAGTTAGATATGTTAAGAAATATTTCAAAAATATCATCTTCATTAAACATATTTGGAGAGTTACAAATAGATTGACTGCAGAGGACAATTAATTCCTAAAGGCACAGACAACTAAACTGGGGAAAATAACACACCTTGGCTATATCAGCAGATATGATAATGGGAAAAGAGCTCTACAGTGACACATTTTCTTGATTTAAATCAGTGTGCTAATGGTTAAGAAGAGAGCTGAAGCTAAATCATCTGTGCCCAAATTCTATGTCTATGATGTACTTATTATACAGCCTTGAGATATTTACCCTGCTTCTTTATATAGGAGAGTCTCCTCACCTAGAGAAGAGCCATAGTACTTTGGATAGTGATTGTGATAATACATTCATTTATTATGCATAAAATTAACAGAGTGGCTGTTATACAGAGAACATAGAAAAATGTTAGCTTTATGGGAATGGCCATATGAAAATATAACTCGGTATTTTCTAATCTGGTGAGAAAATCATGCTGACTCATGTTGAATATGTGGTGTATCAAATACATCCATAAAAGTAAGTCCTTGACATTTTAGCAAAATAGCAACAAATAAACACCAGGCTGAATCTCATGGGTGCTTAGGTATGTAAACTACAATGAAGAGGGTTAGTCAAGTCAATGAGAGATTTTAGATAGTCACCATATGTGTTTATCCACTTAAAAGGCAATAGGCACACTATATTTTTATCTTATTTAATTTAAAGATAAACTATTCCTTCTGACGTGTTTCATACCTTTTATTAGAGTCAAGTACATTTCATAAAAATTTGAGGTTTGAGCTGTCTTAGTGGCAGAGTGCTTGCCTCGCATACATGAAACCTTGGGTTTGATTCCTCAAGCACCACATATATAGAAAAAGCCAGAAGTGGCACTATGGCTCAAGTGGTAGAGTGCTAGCCTTGAACAAAAAGAAGTCATGGAGAGCGCTCAGGCCCTGAGTTCAAGCCCCAGGACTGGAAAAAAAATTGAGGTTCAAGTCACCAGGCAAAAGTTAGGTCTACAAGAAACAAAGTAAATCATCATGGCAGTTTATTCTCCCTTAATAACAGAGGACAATTTAAACAGTTATTACTGCTTAATAATTTGTTTACTGTATACTACAATAACTGCTAAGGTACCTTAAGGGTACTCTGAAAACTATTTTCTAATGAAGATCTAAGTATGACTTGATTTCTGCACTATTATATTTTCATTTCTCTTTTCTACTTCATTTGCAACATTTTTCACTTTGTAAATTACACATTTTTTATATTAGCAAACTCTAAGAAATTGCTTGTGACAATTCTTTCAGGTATGATGATCATTTTAAAAAACTAGATACACATTTAATGAAATGTCAGTTTGAAATGAAATGAAAAATTGTAAAAGCCACTCAAAATGAATATATAAAAACTTGGTAATAAACCCAATGATAGTCAAACTTTCAAAGGAAAACAACTAAGTGGCATCATTTAATTTAAAATTTTAACATTACCAGTGATTAGAAAATCAAATGCCAATACAAAAGGTTAAAGTAAATATTGCATGACAAAGATATATGGAAGCCAGAAAAATAGATAGTGAAGAGAA
Source organism: Perognathus longimembris pacificus (assembly GCF_023159225.1). Lineage (NCBI taxonomy): Eukaryota > Metazoa > Chordata > Mammalia > Rodentia > Heteromyidae > Perognathus > Perognathus longimembris. The sequence goes on along the minus strand of NC_063163.1, from coordinate 24,982,035 downwards.
CTGTATCATCTTTAATAAAATTTAGCAAACTAGAGCATTCACACCATAAACAATAAAAGGCATTAAAAGATGCAAAGCCAAACTTAAACTTGTGATAGCTGTAAAAATCTGCATTATTTCTGGAGAATGGATGGTTTGCTGAATAAAAGGTTTGCTGGCAAGAAGTAGCCTGATGAACACTTTTAAGATGTTTTAGCGTGATAAAATTCTTTTATTCTCACAGTGAGTAAGGAAATTCTCAGATTTGACACAGCAGGTTTAAGTGTGGATTTTGAACTAAGTAAACTCTCTCTTCTCTGACTCTGTTTTTTTTTTTCCTTTCAAAATGTATTTTGTAAGTACCACTACATGTCTTTAGGAAAGTTCTATTTTCACTGAGAGAAGTACAGGCAATTTTTCTATGTATAAATGACATAAGGACAATAGTTTGAATTTTCAAGCAAAAGATTATGCTCTTCCATACTAATAAAACCAAGAATGAATTAGAAACTTCTTTAGAAGATATATCAGTAGCTTTAAAAGATGGAGACACCAGAAATCAAAAGACTTTGGGATATTTTGGGAACTCTTCTCCCTTTATGAAACAGAATAGGTCCCGGAGACATTATTTAATAATGACTTACAACAAAAGTTTGATGCCTCTAATGTACCAAAATTTTGCCTTCAGCCTCAAAGTAGGTGCTCATCATAAAGATGAGACCATCAGAGATACTAAAGTGAATATTTTTTTCCTCTAGTGACTTTGCTATCATTTCTATAGTTCTATTTCTCCAAAGTTGTAACAAAGTATTATATAAATTAATACTCAAAGTGCTTATATTGATTAAAAATGTTACTTCCAATCACCTATGTATTTATTTTGCTCATTTTCTCCCTAAATTTATATATTGTTTTCAAGGTCATAAATGCAAGGATTTATATGTCAGATATAAGCACTCTTTTTGATGTAGAAAGTATTTCCCATGCTATGGGCATCTATTTCTAAAGAGGATTAAGCCAAGTTAAAATACAAATATACAAAGAGAAAATGACAAATGAGGTAGGTAGGTAGAAAGTTAAGTATATTGATGGATAGAGATAAACAGACATACACACACACACACACACACACACACACACACACACATATTCCTATGTAACAGGGCAAATTAGCCACATCCTTCTAAAATATTAATGATTATTAATAATATTAATTTTACCAGAAGTTATACAGAAATATTTTATAACTGGAGAGAATATAAGAGTTTAAAATTCCAACATGGATGGAACTAGGGAACTTGAAGGGACAGGTAGGCTTGGGAAAGATGAAGTAGAACTTTAGAAACAGTAGTATCAACTAACATGCAATGTACTCATAAACTGACACGTTGAAGCCAAACCTCTTTGTACAACTACTTAAAGGTAATAATAAAAAAGGAAGAGGGGAATCCAACATGGATTCCTAACAGCAAATTTCACAAAATATCTTCGCATTGATACAAATTACCAAATGACAGGTTAATAAAACAGGTTAATGAAGATTAATAAAACAACTAGATAAATAGTTATACCATGTATTTGAATGCAGTAAAATTAAAGCAAGGGTACCTGATACAGTAACAAAGCTATAGGAAAACATTCTTGTAACTTTTCTTGTAACCTAAAGTTATTTCTCTATAATATTCAATGAATATGGTAAAGTCACTATTACAGTTTTATGCAGAAATGTACTTGTCTGTTATCCCAAGGTTATCATATTTTCAAGCCTGTGAAAATTAAGCTTTTTAATATTCCCTTAAACTGATTTTATTGAAACAGTCAAAAACACTAAGAATTATTTCATTGGCCAATTACTCTAACCTTACCTTGTATATTACAACTTGGACTAACCAATCAAAATGCAAAATATTAGCAAGGTCATAGTAGTATAACAAAACATACTACTATATTTCACAGATTACAAAGGGCATTAAAATTCTGATGCCCCATTCATAAGGAAAAGATTGTAATGAGAATAGAAAATGGCACAACATTAATTCATTGTGTGACAAAGAATATAATGAGAATGGGAAATAGTACAAACATAACTCATTCTTGTTACAGTTTTAAGATTGTAATGTCATGGTTCATATCACATACTTAGCAAGAGGTGGTAGCCAATGTGTTGCAAAATTCAATGGCTATTCTGAATTTAGTGAGAGCATTGTTATATTTAACGATGTAGATCTATAATATTTTTAAACTTATATTTTTAGAAATGATTGGATTTAAAAATTAAGCAATGTTACTAAAAAGCTTTATCTGAAAAGAAAGCTTGAGAATGATTAAAATACAAAGTGTCACAAATCCACTAGAGAAGAGAAATAAGGAAGTAAAATATATCATCAGATATCTTCAAGTAAAATAGATTAAAATGTCTCATTAAGCAATTACCTTAAATAATTTTGTAAACTAATGATGATTTTATAAAAATATTCAGCTGGTACACTGTATACTTGAGACATGTTTGCCAAGGGGCTACACATCTCTATTTGACACTCAGTTTTCTTCCCTGACTTTTCGCTCCCATTAGTAAACCCTAGGAATGAGGGAAATTAAGGGTGCTTTTTTACAAACAAAATACAATTTAAAATAACCATCTAAAAGCCAAATGAGCATTTCTGATAGAGGAGACATTTGCAAATAATCTCACAAATTACTTTTCTGGAATTACACAAATAACAATGATAATTCCATTTCACAGTTATCAAATGATCATACTAGTAATGTGAATCTTGTGGATTATCACAAATATTGTGAGTGGATGTGTCTATGTGCTTTTAAAAAAAGAGCTTCTTTTTCCCTTGTTGATTCTACTTTCTAATTACATAAGCAGTGGTTAATATTAAGATTAGATTTAAACTTATTTGCATTCCTTAAATAAATATCCAATAACATGCTGGGATGTAGGGTCAAATTTAATTAACCTAGGATTTAAAAATTGACATAAATTATCCTCAAAATAGATAAACCACACATTTTTAATTGAGTAGTTGGCATGGGAATAGTCCACTTTTAAATATCTGTAGTTTACAGGGTAAGTTGAATGCAAAAAGAAATTTTGTAAAGTGAATAATTACCCCTGTTAGTAATGTGTTCAATGAGAACAAAAGTACTAGTTTCATCATTACGTAAAAAATTTCATGCAAGAAAACTGCTTAAAAATGCATTTACTAATTTTATAAAATGCAATTGGGTACTATCCCAAGTTATTAGAGTACTCAAAGATAGCACTATACCACTTGAGCTACCAGCTCCACTTTCGACTTTTTGGTTGTTACTTGGAGTTAAGAATCTCATAGTGGGACTTTTCTGCCTGGGCTGGCTTTGAACCATTAACCTCATATCTCAGCCTCCTGAGTAGCTAGGATTATAGGAATGAGCTACTGGTACCTGGCAAATTCTGATTGCTTTTAAGAATTCTTTGATTATTTAATGAAAACAGTATTAGGTTTGTGCATGATATCTAAAAATGGCATGGAAATATAGGCAAAGATGTTTTTATAGGATATAAGTAAAGGTACTGTTCATTATGCAGAAAGATTGTAAAATTGTGGTATGGTGGAACTCACTAATGTCATTTCCAGAAAACAGTATGTAATGGAGTTTGAAGGATACTTTAGAATTTAGCGATTTCATCACCCAAAACTATGTATCTAATCAATAATCAGAATCTCTTCCTTGACAACTTACTTTATGACACAGAAAACTCCCATCTACATTACTTGTCCTCTACTGGTTGGGATTTTAAAAATCAAGTGAAAGAATTCTATGTTATAGAGTCTTGTTTATAATGATCTCAAAAAACAAAACAAATTCTTCAAAGTGACATGTCTCCAATATTTAATATGTGTCTTGAAATATAAATTACTTGAGTCTTTAACTCACATATCCTGCCTGAAGAGAGAAAATATTTTTCTTTTCTATTTATTCCTATTCTAGTTGTGTTACATTAAAATAAATCCTTGCTAAACTTTTCGATATAAAGAATAATTTAGTCCCAAATATCTTAAAGAAAAAAACAATGTTACAATTGTGATGAATTTAAACAAATATGAATTCCTAGGTCAGAATAGCCAAATGGAGAGTCTTTAATATATAATTGCAATGTCTAGAAAAAGATATTTTTGTTTATTTTCAACAAATTTAGAGTTGAAACTGCTATAAGCAACTGGATGACTGTTCATTATTCTTGTATAAATCTAAGGCTTTGATTCTACTTGATTTGATTCGATTTGATTTTGTAAAACATTCAGCTGTTACACTGTAAACTGCTAGGCGAAAAAACAGAGAACACTGCTCTTATGCATAATACTTGCTGAATTCTGGCAGTGATCATGACGGGGTAAGGGATGATGTGACATTTACAAAGTCTTAAGACATTTCTCTCTTTCTCAGAGAAATGTTTTTCATCATTTAATAAACAGTTCTGGTCATTATTCACAAAGTCATCCATTGGTATCTGTGAGAGATTCATTCTGTTGGCGCCAAAAATCTGTGGATATTCAAATTATTTGCATGAAATGGTACAGAATTTAAATATAGCCTGTGCATATCTTCTCTTGAATATTTTAAACCATCTCTAGATTATTAACAATAAATAATTCAATGTAAACACTAAGTAAATAGATTTTATACTCTGTTATTGAAGAAATTTTGACAAGAAAACTCTGTGTATGTTAACTAAAGACGCAAGTATTTTTAAGAGATGGTTTTGATCTAGAGTTGAATCCACATATGTGAAACTCATGGATGGAGAGGGCTGGCTGTAGTAATTATTGTGTAGGATTTAGAATTCAGAACTTGTGATAGTGAGATAGATATTATTATACTATATATAAAAGTTTTAGAGCGGGCATAAATGTAATAATGTTAGTCAATTGACTTTCCGCTATGAAGCAAAATGTATTTGCACCCACGGGATAGACAAAATAAATACCCTCCAGAGATACTAATCTCTAGCACCATTGAATGTTGCTGTTTGTGCAAAAAGTGATTGTAGATGTGAAGAAAGGAAAGCTTTTGAAATAAAGGAGTGCCCTGGATGCTTCAGGGGGATATAGTGCAATAACAATGGTGTTTGTGCATTGAGCAAACCAGGAAGGCAGGAGAGACAAACAGACATTTGAGGATGCAACACTGATGATCTTGAAGATGGACAAAGGAGCCAGCAGCCAAGGAATGCAGATAGAAAAGGTTGGAAAAGAAAGGAGAGGGCTGGGAATATGGACTAGTAGCAAGAGAGCTTGCCTCGTATACATGAAGCCCTGGCTGGGTTCAATTCCTGAGCACCACATATATAGAAAACGGCCAGAAGTGGCGCTGTGGCTCAAGTGGCAGAGCAAAAGGAAGCCAGGGCTAGTGTTCAGGCCCTGAGTCCAACCCCAGCCCTGGCAAAAAAAAAAAAAAAGGGAGAACAAAGGAGAGGACCTAGAGCTTGCTAGAAAAACACCCTTGTTGACTCTTTTGATCTTTAATCAATTAAAACATATCCCAATTTGCTCATTTTCAAAGCCACTAGATATTTATGTTACTTGTAACTATCAATTTTTTTTGGTTAGCACAGCAAGAGAAAGGATTAATATTGCCCTCAGTATTTACTAAAGAAGGCTAGGTATTTTAAGGGCCAATTTCAATGTTCATATCTTAAAACAGATAAATTAGTTTTGCATACACTGTGCATTATTGAAACTATGCCATAAAATTGTGCTTTGTAAAAGGCAAGACTACGTTTTACAGTTGAAAGTTTCTTACTTCTTAAGAGTTCAAATGATTTCAAGTCATGTGCATATTCCAATGTTTTTCCTCTGGAAAGTACAAGTGTAATTTTACAATTCCTTCCATTTCTTATTTAATATAGTTAATGAATGATAACATAATAACAGAAAAAACAAACTAAGAAATGAGAATTGTATTTGTAATTCTTCACTCACTGGCTCATAGAATGGAAAAGCCTTACTATCTCACTTATTCATTTGCTGCAATAATCCTTAGGGAATATATCTCATCATCTGATTGTACCCTTGGTAAATTTCCTTATTTTTCAGTCTTTATAGAGGAAAGATACCCATCATCATAAATCTTTAATATCTTTGCAAGTACAAGTGAAAATACAAGCCTATATATGTTAACAGCTGTACAACTGCCTCTTGGGATAAATGTATTATAGAAGTAGAGCAGTCATAATAGCATTCACAATCTCATTTTTCCCATTTCATGGGTTTTATACCTGTGCCATCTGGGCCATACACCTGGATGTATAACCAGATATGTAGAAGGGCTGGCTCTCTAAATGGTCTTTCCTGGACTTTGATTTTCATTAGGCGTTTTAAATTTTTTTTTGTTTCACACTAAATTTAAGTACCCTACATGAACAATTCATGTAAATATTGATGTTAAGAAGTGTTGTTTGTGATTTTACGAAAAGGAGAATGGGATTCAGTTTTGAGAATAACATCAAACATGTCTTTAATTTTTTTTTTTTTGCCATCCTGGAACTTGAACTCAAGGCCTGAGCACTGTCCTTGGTTTCATTTTGCTCAAGGCTGGCACTCTATCACTTGACCCACAGCCCTACTTCTGGCTTTTTCTATGTATGTAGTGCTGAGAAAAGGAATCCAGGGCTTCATGTACACGAGGCAAGCACTCTACCACTAGGCCATATTCCCAGCCCTCTTTAATTTTTTCTTCCTGAACAGGTAGACCTTGGCTAAGCCATGTCATATCTACTGACATCCTCATCATTCTGAAAACTGGAGAAAACATTTGAGGTAACTGTTAAGATTAAATGAGATACATTTATTTGAAAAGGATTTTTTGACATCGTGTTTACATAATTGGTTTTTATTGGTGATATTTATTCAAATCCAATAAATATAATCAAATAGAGGAACACTTTTGCACTAACCCTCTGCAGTTAATCTTTCATGCTAAGCCCTTTTTCACTTTTTCCTTTCACCCACCTATAGCATTCCTACTATGTCAGTATTCTAAAAATTTTTTCTATGTAGAAAACGTAAGAGTTGACAGAGCATAAGCAGATGTGATAGAAATAAATTAAAATCTACTATAAGATATTTCTCTGTCTCCTATTCTTGCTTACCTCTTTGAAAAGAGACCATTCTGCCTACTTTCTAAGGCAAACTTGTCTAAAGAAATGTCTAGCCAACATGTCATGCCAACATGAAAATACATGCACCATCATTTTGATTCCTAGTATTCCTAGTAATGACATTCTTCATTTAAACAAAGTTGACTGGCAGTGTTGTTCCCCTTTTCCCCTTCCTTTTCTTTTTGCATACTTACTTAAAAAAAAAAAAAGAGCCATTCCACCTATTTTAATGCCCTCAAACTATTCATAAAAGTATGGGGCTGGGGGGCTGGGTATATAGCCTAGTGGCAAGAGTGCCTGCCTCGGATACACGAGGCCCTAGGTTCGATTCCCCAGCACCACATATACAGAAAACGGCCAGAAGCGGCGCTGTGGCTCAAGTGGCAGAGTGCTAGCCTTGAGCGGGAAGAAGCCAGGGACAGTGCTCAGGCCCTGAGTCCAAGGCCCAGGACTGGCAAAAAAAAAAAAAAAGTATGGGGCTGGGGATATGGCCTAGTGGCAAAGAGAGCTTGCCTCCTATACATGAGGCCCTGGGTTCAATTCCCCAGCACCACATATACAGAAAACGGCCAGAAGTGGCGCTGTGGCTCAAGTGGCAGAGTGCTAGCCTTGAGCAAAAGGAAGCCAGGGACAGTGCTCAGGCCCTGAGTTCAAGGTCCAGGACTGGCCAAAAAAAAAAAAAAAAAAGTAAAAGGCCATGTCTCTGTCTTCCTCCACTCAGCCCACCTTCCTGGAATCATTCTGTGTTCACTCTTTTCCCCAGAACAGCAATTGTTGAAATATTTTTCCTCCAAAATACTAATTATGAACACAAATCATGGCTTCTGAGTTATGTCCAGTTTTATTTCAGGTCTTGAACCTTGCATGACATATCTTAGTTTTGCCATAAGGAAAATAATTTTAATAAAATGAATGACTAGGGGTGATAATCATACATGCAGGAAACATTGCATTTCTTTTAACAAATATAAGATTAATTTTGTGTACTGGAGCAGAAGAACATATAAATGATCATCACTTCTTTTTGAAGTATAGAGATGTCTGTACATAGTTTTATCCCAGCATTTAAAAATTAATATTCAGAGAAATGACAGTATACAGTTTTTGTAATGCGTATCTTCAGTTATGGTGCTATGTGAAAGTCAGGACCAAAACTATGGTTTTATCTCTGGTTGAATGTGAATTGCTGGTGATCCTCTTTGTTATTTGAGGGGTATAGTATTACAAAAAAGAAAAGACAAAAAATAAGCCCAGACAACTTCTTCCCATTATATGCAGTTAAGTTCCTGTTTGAAAGTGTTATTTATAAGAAAGACAGCAGGACTGGGAAACAAACCAAAGAAAATAATGTTAGCATAAATGCTTCAAAGGAGACATGTGTTGCTAATGGCTTTTCAGAAACCATAGGGAGTGAGGGAGTAACACTTCCACTCCATTGAGCTGGCTTAATTTTTTTAAGCCACGTGAACTATTTGAAGAGCTCTATAGAATTGCACTTCTGAATTAGGACTTTTTTTAACTTCAGAAGTAGCTGTTACCATTTTAATAGTAAGCATGAATGACAATAGGAAAATACAAAGGAAAAATTATATTCAAGTTATAACTTCTGAAAATGCATCTTCCATTTTCATGGTGGTCAGGTACAACCCAATGCAGCAACCATTCTTCCATGGTGATAAATATAAAAGATGACTTTGAAGAAAACTATGCATGTAGATGAGGCTCACACTAGGACAAAGTCATAATTTTACAAATAGCTTAGGAAAGAGGTAGTAGTTCACACTTTTCTTGACACCTCTTTTTAAATGAATGCACATCATCCAAATCAGTCCTACAAATCATTTCTAAGCAGAGGAAGGGGCAAGTATCTGATTCCGTTCAATTTTTAGTATTGCTTCAGTAAATATCTTCAACTTAGTTGAGGTCAATTAATGGGAGAATGAGTTTGAATCTTCTGAATGTGATGCCTCTACTATAGATAAACTACATGGATGTTATCTGTTTATCAGAGAAAACATTTGTACTTACTTTTCAAAATATTGATAAAGATTCCAGAGTTGGTAAAAGTGAAGAGAAGTCCAGAGACTTATATACTAAGCTACTGTTTCAAATTAATATTCTGATTCAGAACTTCAAAAGGAAGCTGAAAGTTTTTTGTTTGGTTTTTTTTTTTTTTTTTTTTTTTGGCCAGTCCTGGGCCTTGGACTCAGGGCCTGAGCACTGTCCCTGGCTTCTTCCCGCTCAAGGCTAGCACTCTGCCACTTGAGCCACAGCGCCGCTTCTGGCCGTTTTCTGCATATGTGGTGCTGGGGAATCGAACCTAGGGCCTCGTGTATCCGAGGCAGGCACTCTTGCCACTAGGCTATATCCCCAGCCCTGAAAGTTTTTTTTTTAAGCTCCTCTGCAAAAACAAAGAAGCTAGAAAGCTTCTTGTGAATCTGCCCTGGCTCTCTTCTGTTCCAGGCTCAGAAATTGGTCTGACACCACACCTCTCATATCTACCTCTGCTATTATTGTCTGTGCTATAGACAATTTTTTTCAGGTAGTCTTTAAAAAAAAACAGGTATTATTGTTGCTATTTTTTTGTTTATGACCCTCCAGCAAATGTTTAATGACATATATTATATGGGCAAAAATTCAAGTTAATTTCTAACTTAGACCATTCACTTCCAGAGAAGAATGATGTTGGAAATGATGTTCCAGAGAAGAATAATGTTGGAAAAGTCAAGTGATTTTGTGGATAACAAATTTTGTCTTCTTGTCTTTATCTGTAGTCACTATTTATAGAACCTCAAAGTATTTGAAAGCAAACAATGGCGATGAAGGCAATTTAGTGTTCATAGGCCCAGGTACTTAGTACAGTAAAGGAATTGATAGTAAAAGAGATCTGAAGCACAAAAAAGGATAGAAATTTTACTTCCTCAGTTGGTGAAGATATGGTTATAAATATTAAGTAGGTAATTCCTTGAATAATTTGACCACTACCTAATAAGGCTTTACTAAATATCTGTTTTGACTTCCAAGTCAGTAATTCTTGACATCCTGTAAGATATAAAGACAAGTCTGGTAATAATTACTTTAAAAAAACAAAAATGGTGACCTATCTGAAGTTCAATTGTATATGAACTTTTATGGAGTGTTTGGAATTTCCTTCCAGTGCTTTTCAATGACAATGATGGCATCCTGAGTTCATTTATGGAAGACAACTAAAGAAACTAGAAGGATCCTTATTCTCTCTGGGCTATACAAGCTCATTTTTCCAATATGGGAAATGCTTTGATTCTTATGTGGAACACTAAGAGCACTTATTTTATGATTTTAATTGAGGCATCCAGGTCATGCCTACTGAATTTTGGATCTTCCCCCAGCCACTTATCTTTTGATCTTATGGTTTATATTGTTTCCAGAAGCTCGCAATAAAGCCAATCCTGACTCTTTTTCATTTGGATAAGGTTATTCTTTCCTTTCAATAAAACAAAAGAATGTCTCCAAAAGCAAATCTTTTTTTTAAATACATATGAGCATTTAAGAAATAATTTTAATGCACTGTATAAACTGCTTTGTTCAAAGGCAAAAAAAATCAATGCATACCCTAAAAATTGAGAAAAGTAAGGGAAGGGGTGGGTTGCAAGAGGTGGTTGAGAATATAACATTTATCTAAATGCATTGTATTCATAAACTGCTTTGTTTTTCCATTTTTGCTTATTTATTTTTGTTTTTGTTATTGTAGAGTTAATACACAGAGGTGTTACAGTTACATGAATCAGGTAATGAGTACTGAGTACAGTTATTTTTTTAGCCATGCCTCCCTTTCCATTGCTGTCTCCAAGTCTTTCCCTCTTGTCACCACCCACAACATGGTCCTCCCTTCCCCTCCCAAATCCAAACTAACAAAAAATACAAAAGGAAAAAAGGACAAAACCAGCAACAATGGCAACTAAAAAATGTCTCATGTTTCCTTTTCTTGGAGTTCATTACCTAGAATATTATTTTGCATGATCAGCTATTGAGCCTTTGTCCACCACTCCTATGCATATCCTCCTTTGGTCTCTGTATGTCAATGACTAGGATCCCACATAATTTATCATGTCCCAGTGTATGTGCAAATATACACATAAGCTGCTTTGGAGAATAGCAACTCCTTTGTACAACTACTTAAAAATAATAAAAAGATTTTAAAAAGATTTCACACATATATTAATGATCAATACAATTAAATGTACAATAGAATTCCATTCTATCTGAGTGAGGAGTTAGATATTCATCATCTTATATTATACATAAGTGAAAGTTTTAGAAAGAAAGTTGTTTTAAAACTTATAGTAACCAAGTTATTTTTAAATAGAGTGAGCATGGATATAAAATATGTTGTTTTCAGAGGAGCTGGTTAGGAAATTAAGGGGACACTTTTGTTGTTGTTTGTTTGTTATTTTATTTTCCTCACTAACCTTCCCTTGCCTTTGGCTGCTGCAGATTCTAACCCTTTGCTCCTTGGGCATAGCCTACTACTCAGAATATGATGGGAGTTACTCACTGGTGTCCATGGCAACCTCGGGGGCAATGCTGCTGCAGAATCATCACCTCCAGCATGCACTGTGCACTTCATGCCAGTGAGGACAGGAAACAAAATGAAGGACACAAGGTGGGAAAGGTCCTTTCTCTTCTGAAACATGCCTTTAGTTTTTCGTTTGGTTTGTTGTTGTTGTTTTTAATTCTGGGAGTCTTCTGAGTACAACAAATCTTTCCATTTCCTCCTAACTCTAAGAAGAACCAAAGGGTGAAGGAATGAGGGGCAATGAGAGTTGCCACTTGGTCTGTGCTTTGAGATCCTAATGAGTACAAGGAAAAAGTGGAAGACAAATGCCCTGGCTGCAGAAAGGCAGCTGCTACTCATTACCTAACCCTGCTTACCAAGAAGAAATGTGGGCTGCATTGTCAGATCTAATTTTTTTTCAAGATACCTTTAATATACATTTTATATTAAATCTCACACATCTTAAATGTTGACTACTAATTTCGAAAATATTTTAACCGTGTTACCAAGCAAAGCTCAATTGGAGGTTAACCACTTGGAACTTTTGATCTGTAATCTTATTTTATCTTACTTATTAAGTACAGATATGTATGTGTGTGTGCGCACACATGTGCATGTGTTATAAATCTTCAAAATCAAAAATCAAAGACCAAGAATAGATTGCAAGAACAAAATCAGAATGGGGGAAAAACAGTATCTAAGTTGTGTTATATCTCAGTTGTCATCATTTTCTGCACCTCTTCCTAATTAAGAGAAAATTCTGTACATTTAAAATAATTATTGGTTATTCAAGTTATGAATGTGCATGTTTTCAATACAGGTTGGAATTGAGACCTGTAGCTGTAGTTACAAGTGTAACTAAAAAAAAAAAACTAAAAAAAAAACTATTGGCCCAAACAACTCTTATTTTTCTCTGTTTCTTTTTGTGTTAGCCAAGTTCTATGTCACTTAAGCTATCCTGTATTGATTTGTCCACCCAAGAGTCTATGGAAAGAAGAATACTATAGAACCATTTATCTATATAATACATCTATCCAGAAAACAATCCAAATGCTACTTTGGAAAAATTATATTCTTTACTTCATTCTGCATTAAATAACTACAGTCTTTACAGTTGTAACTACTTTCAACATCCCATGTGTATCTGTAGCGTCTACTATTGATGATGTTCTTGTATCACCTTCCTGTGGTTGTATCTACATTATCTCTGTAATCTTATCTGAGTATATTGGAAACTGTCTATACTGGTACTAGAACTAGGAAATTGAAGGGGAATACCAAAATTGAGAGACACAGGATAAAAAAAGACAAACAACTACAAAAGCAATACTTGCAAAACTGTTTGGTGTAAGTGAACTGAACACCTCATTGGGGGAAAGGGAAAGGAGGAGAGAGGGGGGAATGAGGGACGATGTAACCAACAGTACAAGAAATATATCCAATGCCTAACGTATGAAACTGTAACCTCTCTGTACATCAGTTTGATAATAAAAATTTAAAAAAAATAAATAACTACAGTCTTTTTAAATCCACTTTGTATAACACTAGTTTACAGTGCTTGTGCATTGCTTTAGAACTATAGTTCTGCAGTTCCATTCAAATCCGGTTTCCAGCCATAACTTGCTCTCTACCTTCTCCTCCAGGGCAAATTCTTCACAGGGCAACAGAAAGACAGAACAGCTATACTCCCAAAGAGGTATAAAAGATTAGAAGTGGATGACAGTCAATTTATTCAGAAATAATTTTGAGTACTTGCTAATGGATACATTTAGGCATCACTGTTTTGATGTAATCTGGTTGCCTCAGAGCAAAATGTGCATCTGAATCACCAGGGGGCTTTGAACAATGTGCATCTGGATTCCAGAGAATGTGACTATTACTATAGTCTAACCCTAAGTGTATAGACAAAAGTTGGTTATGTAGAATTCAGTGGCTTAAAGGAAGGAATTCACCTGCCTTCTAATGTGAGCAGATTATAAGTGCGCAAACCAGACGCAGCTTTGTGGGGATCTAGACGAGCCACAAATTTCACACCTTGAACTGGGCATCTTTTCACTAACTTCCTTTAAAAAATTCAAACAATTATTTCCAAGTGCACTTTTTTTAAAAGGTTTCCTGACTCCTGATTGCACTCAAAAGTTTGTAGCTGCTGTTTGGTAATAATAGGTACTGATGAATAAATGTAAAACATGTTAAGTATTTGTTATGGATCTAAATGTGCTCTCGCGATTTTCTCACATTAAAACCCTACACCTAAGTAGCTCATAATATGGGTGTATTTGCAGAAAGGGACTGAAAGGGGTAGTACAATGAAAATATGACTTCATTATGGACCCTAATCCAACTTAACTGATGTCTTTTAGAGGGTTAAATTTGGGCACACAGAAATCCCAGGATGTGCTTGCCCCAAGAAAGTACCACATAAAGATGCAGAGAAGGCAGCCAACTTCAAGCTTGGGGAAAAGGGCTAGAGGGGGGAAATAAATTCTGTTATTTATTTTGGATTTTAAAGCCACCATTCTGTAATATTTTTTATGCCAGCCCTGGGAAACTTATATAATACTCTTAGATAAAACAATAGACATATATATTGTCTTCTATGTTTATCATAATTTTTGGGGACCTCAGAGAGAACATTTTCTAAGGAAACAATGTAAAAATAGATGTTGTATACCTGACTAAGGATTCAATATGGTATATAAAATTGACAAATTGTCTTTGACAAAGAGCAAGATGCTACTATAAACAAAGTAGGGGTGAGGCAGGTGGGTGACGTGAATAATAACCTGAGCCCAAGAATCAGAATCCTGGGGCAGAAACTCATGTAGAATTTAATAAATCTGTTTTTACTGAAGGTCTAGTTTTATTGAGGGGGACAGAGGATTTAATCCCTAAATTCAACTTCCATACAAGTTTGAAATAGTAGTTTCAACATGAAAAACACAGAATTCTGGAAAACAGATTATAGACAGCTGCATTGAAAATGCTTGTCCTAGCCGGGTCCTACAAGACATGCTTATAATGCTTCTACTTGGGATCCTCAGTGGGAGACTAATTCACTTGCATATGACCAGTGAACAGTAATGAGAATGAAAGGCCCCTGATTTCCTATTTCTACTGATGCATGTCTTTAAAAATTTTTATAACACAAAAGAAATCCAAAATAGAAAAGAAATTTAATTAAAAATACTTGTCTTAGCTACACCTGAATGTGCACTCTTCTAAAGGTACCTAATTTGGAAGCTGAGATCAGAAGGATGGTGGTTCAAGGTCAACCTAAGCTTATACACAAAAGTCCTTCTCAACTAATGGCTGGGTGTGCTGTAGAGTACCTATTATCCTACTATAATAGGAAGCCTAAAACAAGTGCATCACAGTCCAGGCCTGCTCCTGTTCAAGAACCACTATACAGTTCAAAAAGAATAGAAGCTCACTTCACTTAGTATGTTTTTATCCAAGTACTTCCATTTCCTTATGAATGGGACAATGTCATTCTTTCTGACAGAGGCGTAGAATTTCATTGTGTATATGAGCCACATTTTCTTGATCCATTCATTTATAGTGAGGGGCACCTAGCCTGTTTCCATATTTTAGCAATGGCAAATTGTGCTGTGATGAACATAGTTGTGCTGGTGGCTTTAGTGCTGTCTTACTTGTGCCAAACCCAAAGAAACATAGACTCTATGGTTTCCCTCATTGGCAATAATTAGTACACATCTAGCATAATCCTAGCAGATCACAATAGCTCAATAGCTACGTATATATGAATACATAAGATAGTGCTAAGCAAAATGAACACCAAGTTATAGAAACAAGAGGTTTATCATTGTTGTTATTTTGAACATACCATGTGAAATTATGCCTTTTTCTTTTGTCTTTCTTCCCCATGGTTTTACCCTTGATATCACTATAACTGATTTTGGTACCATGGGTATTGTATATATTTTTTATTAGAACTAGGGAAGGAAAGGGGAACGTGAAAATGTAGAGGCAAAGGATGAAAGACTTACCAGTGCAACAGCAATACTTACAAAACTATATGCTGTAAACCAATTGTACAACTCATGGGGAGGGTGGCAGGGAAATGGGGAGGGGGGAAGGTGGGAGAAAAATGAGGGAGGGAGTAAGAAGTTGGATAAGAAATATACTCACTGCCTTACATATGAAACTGTAACCCCTCTGTACATTACTTTGACAATAAAAAAATTAAAAAAATAGAAGCAAAAGACTCATAAACCCAAGCACATTCATTAAATAGAAAGAAAACAACAAATTAATCATAGGCAAAGATTCCCTCAGTATCAATCTCACAACCAACCCACATTGTCGCGAGAAATAATAAGCCATTATTTAAGTCACTAAATTCTGAAGCACATTGTTTTACAGCAACAACTAATGTTGCAGGTATTTCAGTCTCCAGTTAGAAAGCTTAAGAATATTGTGTCCAGATGGAAGTCCATCTAAAATTCAAACTCATATATGACATCTCCGGTATCCGGTGGGGTGATATAAAAACATGGACTCAAGAGATAATGGAGACCACATCACATGCAAATTCCCCAATTTGAGAACTTGGTGTAATAAGAATGGTGGCAACTTAGTAAAGGAAACTAGACCAAGGAGATCAGGGATCAGATTCAGCCCCTAAAGCCTTGCTGACAATGTAGCCATCAGGGTCCTCTTCTGACCATGGTGGTTGACAAACGTGTTTACAGTATTTATAACACTCCTCCCATCCTCCCAGAGGAGGAGTCAGCTCCTCTCCCTTTTGTGATGGACAGTGCCAGAGTACTACTTCCAGTGACATGGATGTGTAAAAGTAAACACTGTCAGTAAGAGTGTCTACCAAAAATGCATTTGTGGAAGTCCTAGTCCCCAGTATGATGGTTTTAAGAGGTGCAGTCTGCCAGGTGCCCTGTGGCTCATGCCTGTAATCCTAGCTACTCAGCAGGCTGAGATCTGAAGATCATGGTTCAAGCCAACTTAGTCAGGAAAGTCCATGATGCTCTCATCTCCAATTAGCCACACAAAAGTTGGAAGTGGAGCTGTCCAGTGGTAGAGTGCTAGCTGTGACACACTACCCCCAGAAATGCTCAAGCCCTCAGTTCAAGCCCCAGGCCCAGCACACACACACACAAAAACCCACCTGCGATCTTTGGAAGATCATTTGCCTTAGATAAATTGGTGAGAGCAAAGCAGAGCTCCCTCTCCCTCTCAAACTTTTGCTTTATTGGAAGGGCATAAATGATGCAAATAAGAAAGAGAGGCCTCCCCAGAACCCATCCCTACTAGCACCATAATCTGAGACTTTTCGTATCTAGAATTATGAGAAATAAGTATCTATTGTTTCTAGTGGCCTAAGCTAAATGAGAATCTGTGTGACTTCCAAGGTCTGTCCCCAAGGACCTTCACCCTGCCCATTCTCTCTGAGTATATTCTCTGGAGCCATAAACAGAAGTGTGTTTATGGACTTTTCACTGTTGATTTGGATTCCCTATAACATGTTTTTTTAATTTTGTTTACTGTTTTATTTTGTGTTGCTCAGTTCTTTTTTTCAGAAATGTATTGTGCCATTTTTCAAGACTGCATTTGAGACATTTAACTAAAATGGTACATATGTCTAACACTGATTCTTCTCTGCAAACAGTGTGGTCAGCAATTATTTTTTTTCTTAAAAGGAAATTATTCCAAAAGGAATCATTTTCCTAAAAGGAAAAGCCCATCCATATCATTTTTGTCACTTTTGATTTTTAGAGCACAGATGCCACAATCAGGATACAAATGCTAAGAGCTCTTTTTGAAAAGCCCACTTGTATTCAATTAAGCAGCTTTAAGGACCCAGTTAAAACACGAAAACAGACTAAGAAAAAATAACTTTCCTTGGAGACTTAAGCTCTCCACAGCAGAGTCATTCACTTTTTATGATCATTATAATTATTAGTGGTGATGGTGATAACAATATATCATTTATATAGCACTTTAGAATTGCACACTGCTTTCTCGCCATCATTTATTAGCTGAGCTTCAGACTACTCTTCAGTAATAAGTCAATATTTAGGCCTTCATTTAACAGGTAGGATATTGAGGCACAATGTGTGAGTTACTTGTCTAAGATCAGCTTCTGGCCTGTGTTGAACACTCATAAGTAAAAGCACCAACCTCTCAGACCAGCCTGTGTCTCACTACCCGCTGCTAACACAAGGAAGAGTGTGATTTAGAAACAACTTCTCAGATATCATAAGACACAATCTTAAGATGTTTTCTTCCAAAATAAATATTCTTTTGAATTAAAAGCATAACATGAAGATAATAATGAGTATATAAGTTAAACCTCTAGCTGTGTTTGGAACATTTCTTTCACACTAAGCATTTCAAGGTTAATGCTAGACTGTTGAAAATAATGGGAAAGTTGAGTTTAGCACCTGAAACCTATGGCATACAATCAGGGGAGGCCACTGCATTCTTCTCTGTGTTAGTTTTAAGAATGAGTCACCTCTCAGTAGTATCTCCATACACAGCTAAAAAAATAGGAAACATTTAATAACTAGATTAAATAGAAAATGTCATATTTAAGGTTCACACCTGAAACAAATTTTAAAAGCTCCATTGATAGAGATACAGGGTTATGCCTAAATTTTAGTGACCTGATTTTGTAGTTGTTATACTAACTCTCCATTTCACTCTAGATCATGTGGGCATTTCTTATTCTATCTTGGGATATATTTCTTTTGAGAGAAGACTCCATTTCTACCTCTTGTACTTCTCCATTGTGTCTTATCTCAACTGTCACAACACAGCATTTAGCCAGAGTAGATCACCTTAGTTTGCTTCAATGCAGCCCAAACACTTTGGTGTCAAACAAAAGTGGGATAAAATTACTATCTTAATGTGCTCCTGGAAAAGTCATTGACACTTAGCATTTTTTGCTTTAAGCACAAATATGAGAAGGGAGGATTTATTCTCCAGAGATGTCCACCTTCCAGCATCCATTTCAGTGTTGGATCTTAGGCCAAGCGGCCTGCTAACCCCAGTCCCCCACCCATCAACCCACCACACAAGTAGGGCACAGTCTCTTAAGTGTCAAAAGATGACTTTTCTTTTTGGGAGTCCCTCATCCTTTAAATAAGAATTCAAATGCCAGTCATTTTAGTTTAGATTTCATGGAACCTATCATAAAAATGGCAACCAATCCAACAGCAAATCACTTGATGAATCTTCTTTGAACAGTTGCCAATAATGCTAATCGTCAAATGGTTGAATCCCGCTTTGTAAAGATGTGTTTGTGAAGAACAGCAATCTCGGTGACTTTGACAAAAGAACTGCTGACTTGCATCACTGTTTGTCTTTTGATGTGAAAGAGCAAATCGATTTATGGAGCTTTTGCTTGCAGATGTAGGATATGATTAGTATGCAGAAAGACCTTTCCACAGTGTCATTTGTTTATTTAGCTGCCTCTGCACTGGGCTCTGATTGTGTGTACCTAATTAATGTATACAAAGCTCAACGATATAAAACCATGGACACAGTCACAGGATACTGTAAAGCATGTCATTTGTCACCCTTGGGTTGGGGGACACTACCATTGCAGCTAGTTGCCCACAAAGAAAGTGTATAGATTTATGAAACAGCAAGAAAAATGTAAGAATTGTTCTCATCAGAGTTCTTCCTGGCTATTTATAAACTCTGGTAGGTGAGAAGAAATTTGTTTAAATATGAAAAGAATGTACGGGATTTTTCTGTCTCAGGGTTTAAATTTTTATTCAAAGCAGTTGTTGTCTTTATGAAAAGTCCCTATGATTGCTAGCAGAGGTCAAAGTACTTCATAAAGCATCCTGTGTGCCCTGAATCATACCCTTCTTCAATGCCTCACTTCTCAGTTTCTTGGAAATTTTAGCTGAGAAAGAGTTTAAAAGCAAAGACACTAGAGACCTTCATGTCAATAATGAGTAATCAATAGAAGTCACATGCCTGAAAATTGACATTCCGTCAGCAGTTCACTCTTATTCATGCACATTTCACATTGTCTATGCAGGTTCCATGAGAGGTATTGGTAGAAAAATGGCAAAGCTGCTGAAATGCTTTGACTGCCAAATAATGAAATCCAGAGTGACATCTAGTGACATCCTGCATTAGACGCACTTGTTCTGCATCTCGTAAACCTAGACACATTATCCAGCCCCAGCCTCTAGCTAGACTTCCCAGAACAGACATCGTCACTTCTTTCTGAACTCACTGGCTAAATACTACAATCATTTTTCTTAAATACCGATAGTCTCCTGTGTTTGCTTCAACCTGATACAAATGTCTCTTATTTTTGATCACCAAAATACAAAAGCTTCAAGCAGCACCTCCATACTTAAAGGATTCTTTGACTTTCTCCACAGCTATTTGTGCCATGGTACATAAGCTTTTCGTTCACTGCTCTGGTCTCTGCTTTCATACAACCAGCATGCCAGAATCGCTGCCTTAAATCATGCCAGGGAGCTGCCAGAGCAGTTGAAAGCTCTCCAAGAGCAGAAGCCAAGGGAGCTGTTATCTTATTGCTGAAATCCAGAACAGGCTCTCCCACCTAAATCACTGCTGTCAGGGTCTCATTTGCAAAGAAATTTCTTTGATCATTTTTCCTAGTGTATTGAGGAATTTTTTTTTTACTATGAATGACAGAGGTGGTGGTTTTAAGTAATATGACCATTTCAAAAACAAGCAAAAGAAAATTTAAATGGAAGAGAAAATTAATCTAGTGCTACAAGTAAAGGATTTAATTTATCTGGACTTTGGGTGTATTGCAATGATTTCTTAATGTGACATAAAACTCAACTTGAGTTAAGCAAAGGAAGGCTCAAGAAACTTTTCAGAACAATAATATTTTAAAGTAAGTTTCACAAGTAAAACTATTTTTCTCTTCCACGTGTATTTCCTCAAATACCTCAAGGAAAGCATAATTCATGTAAACTAAAATAAATGCATTCCCAGGAGAAGCTAAAATGGTCTATGGGTGAGATGTATATATCCTATAAAAGCCATAATTCAATACAGAGTAATGGAAACCCATCAGGTGGTTCCATAATAAGCTAACAAAAATAACCAATATTTCCTCTTAAATATCATAAAAATCATTAGGTCAATAAAATCCTGACGATATTAAAAACAAAATTTCTCTTTTCAGGTGTACATTTCATGCATTAATTCCCAATGATGTGCCACAATGGTAGATGATGAAGGCAAAAGATGAAAAAACAGTGTTGAGTTTCTTAAAAATCAAGCCTTTACCTTAACAAAGACCCAGAAAGGCTACAAATCAAAGAAAGGTTGGACAAATGGGACTGCATCAAACTGCAGAGCTTCTGCACGGCAAAGGACATAGCTCGCAAGATAAACAGAAAGCCCACAGACTGGGAGAAGATCTTTACCGGACATTCAACAGACAAAGACCTCATCTCTAAAATATATGCAGAACTAAAAAAATTGTCTTTTTCCAAAACAAAACCGCAAAGAACCAATAGCCCCCTCATCAAGTGGGCTAAAGACTTACAAAGAGACTTCTCTGATGAGGAAATGAGAATGGCCAAGAGACATATGAAAAAATGCTCTACATCACTGGCCATAAAAGAAATGCAAATCAAAACAACACTGAGATTCCATCTCACCCCAGTAAGAATGTCATATATCAAGAAAACTAACAATAACAATTGTTGGAGGGGATGTGGCCAAAAGGGAACCCTATTTCATTGTTGGTGGGAATGTAAACTGGTTCAGCCACTCTGGCAAGCAGTATGGAGATTCCTCAGAAGGCTAAATATAGAACTCCCCTATGATCCAGCAGCCCCACTTTTGGGTATCTATCCAAAAGACCACAAACAAAATCACAGTAATGCCACCAGCACAACAATGTTCATTGCAGCACAATTTGTCATAGCTAAAATATGGAACCAACCCAGATGCCCCTCAGTAGACGAATGGATCAGGAAAATGTGGTACATATACACAATGGAATTTTATGCCTCTATCAGAAAGAATGACATTGTCCCATTTGTAAGGAAATGGAAGGACTTGGAAAAAATTATACTAAGTGAAGTGAGCCAGACCCAAAGAAACATGGACTCTATGGTCTCCCTTATTGGGAATAATTAGTACAGGTTTAGGCAAGTCATAGCAGAGCATCACAAGGCCGAATAGCTATACCCTTATGAACACATAAGATGATACTAATTGAAATGAACTCCATGTTATGGAAACAGTTGTAACTACTTTCAATGTCCTATGTGTATCTGTAGCTTCTATTATTGATGATGTTCTTGTATCACCTTCCTGTGGTTGTACCTACACTATCTCTGTAATCTTATTTGAGTATATTGGAGACCGTGTATACTGGTATTAGAAGTAGGAAATTGAAAGGGAATACCAAATTTGAGAGACACAGGGTAAAAAAAGACAAACAACTACAAAAGCAATACTTGCAAAAGTGTTTGGTGTAAGTGAACTGAACACCTCCGTGCTGGGGGGGTGGGGGGTGGGAAGGGAAGGGGGGAGGAGGGAGGGGGTATGAGGGACAAGGTAACAAACTGTACAAGAAATGTATCCAGTGCCTAACGTATGAAACTGTAACCTTTCTGTACATCAGTTTGATAATAAAAATTTGGAAAAAAAAAAAGAAGTTGAAGTTAAAGAATAAAAAAAAAATCAAGCCTTTATATTTACACATACCCAGAGGCATCTGGAGATAGAATATTAAGACTGTTGAGTGAGCTTCCATGTATGTTTGTGTAAGCTTCTTATCTTGCAGATTGGCTCTGCTCAGAGTTTCCTTGCAAACCTTAAGCAATGTCTAATGTGTGATGCCATTCTAAAAATCACAAGAAAGAGAAACAGGGATAAGGTGAATAATTATACTTTGCTAGTTATTTAATTTGGATATTTTCATTCTTTTCCTAGTGTCTACTTTTATTGGGCCTGATTTTTAAGAACAGATGATGGCAATTTGATAAGCATTATTCCACTGGGAATCTTAAAGTCTCATGGAATCCATGTTTAGCTTTTTTGGGGGGAGAGGGGGGTAGTTGTGGGGCTTGAAGTCATGGTATGGGCACTGTCACTGAACTCTTTTTGCTCATGCCCCGCTCTACCTCCAGCTTTGAGTGGTTAATTAGAGGTAAATGTACACCGAGACAGCCAGCCCAGGCTGGCTTCAAATCACAATTCTCGGATCTCAGCCTCCAGCATAGCTAGAATTGAAGGCATGAATCACAGGTACCAGGGCTATGTCTCACTTTTTTTTTTTTTGGCCAGTCCTGGGGCTTGGACTCAGGGCCTGAGCACTGCCCCTGGCTTCTTTTTGCTCAAGGCTAGCACTCTGCCACTTGAGCCACAGCGCCACTTCTGGCCATTTTCTGTATATGTGGTGCTGGGGAATTGAACCCAGGGCCTCATGTATAGGAGGCAGGCATTCTTGCCACTAGGCCATATCCCCAGCCCTATGTCTCACATTTTTGAACTAAAAATTGTTTAGACATGTATATAATTTTAAATTGCATGAATGTAGGTGACTAGTTTTTGTTTGTTCATTTTTTGTGTGTGTCAGTATTATTTGAATTCTGGGCTTAGAGCTCTGATTTGACTTTTTTTGCTCATAGCTCAGGCTCTACCACTTGAACCACATGCCACTTCTAGCTTCTTGGTGGTTAATTGGAGAAAAGAATCTCTCAGATCTGCTTGGTCTGGCTTCAAACTTTAATTCAGATTTCAGCCTCCTGAGTAGCTAGGATTATAGGCATGAGCCACCAGTGCCCAGCTAGTTGAAAGTTTTATCTCACAGTTGCCTTGTGTTATACTATTCTGGTTTCACTCATGCTTGGAAAGGATTTATCTCAGGTAAAGTAATATCTATGAAAACCAGAATTTTGAATTTTTCATTTACATAAACTGTTGCTTTTCTCCTTTGAATATTTTAGATTTTTATCATTTCCAAAGTTGGTATGTTGCTTCTTATTCTGCTTAACTTTTATACTAATGAAACACCCTATAAGACTCCTAATAATGCTTATATATCTAATAAATCTAAAGTATTCATTGGTGGTATTTTTAAGTGAACACCCACAAATAAAGTAAACTATCTACCATGAAAATAAACAGTTATAAAAATCTAATTATGGTAGCTGGGAATGTGGCTTAGCAGTAGATTGCTTGCGTACCATGCATGGAGCCCTGGATTCTATTCCTCAGCACCACATAAACAGATAAAGTCAGAAGTAGTACTGTGGCTCAAGTGGAGTGCTAGCCTTGAGCAAAAGGAAGCCAGGGACAGTGCTCAGGCCCTCAGTTCAAGCCCCAGGACTGGCAAATAGATAGAGGATAGATGGATAGATGGTAGATAGATAGATATACATAATTCTGAATGGAATTTTAGTCATCTACTACTTAGAATAATATTATATTATTTACAAAGAAATTGTGTATTACATGAAGTTGGGACCAGAGAGACAAAGAGTACATATTTTCTTTCATATTTGGAAGCTAGAACTAACTTATAAAATGTACAAGTAAACATACACAGAGTTGCATGCAAATGTGCATGAATATGTTAACCAAGATATGGTATTTCCAGGGAAGAATTCAAATGGTGTAACACCTTTGAAAAACTAACGCACAACCAACTAAATGAATGCCAGGAAACTAGTACTTGAAAGCTATGGGGATGAGAGGTCAAGGGGGAAGACAAACAAATGAAGACAGGAAGTGGGGAGAATCCAGTGATAATATTCAATGCATACCTTATGAAACTGGGGAAATTGAGAGGAAGTTACAGCTTGAGAAGGATGTGGGAGAAAAATGAAAGAGAAGACAGCAATCAAGCATTGTACTTACAAGCTGATGTGTTGAATGGTGACTCTTTTGTACACTTACAGGTAATAAAAATATAATTAAAAATACATTTCAGCAGATTGGACAACTTGAGGAAATTAAAGAGTAGATTCATTTTAATAAAATATGGAAAAATAAAGGCAAGAAGCATTTGTTAGCCTGTGAGGGGCTAAGACCCCATCACCCTTTTCTGCTCACACCTCATGTTTCAAGAGCCAAAAAAGACAAGGTGAGAGAAAGTGAGGAGAAACTCAGAAGGTGTCAGCTTCGGTGTATTTATCCTTCTTCTGTGCCCTCTGCTTCCACCTTCATCTGTCTTCCTTTTTTTCATGCACTTTTCAGAAAACTGACAAGATGGAGCCTGAAGGCAGGGCCCCAGTAAAAATTAATATGATCCTGAAAAAAATGGTGCAATTAGAGCAGAATAGCCACACTCCTTGACTTATGTAAAGTTTATTCAACCTGCTTTGCTCTCCTTTGAACCTGATAGTACGTGCATTTCTTAATGATGTGCAAATTAAAAAGACTTTATCAAAGACTCACAAAGTCTGCAGTCAACAGAACTGAAGGAAATTCTATAATTCCAGAAATAATATAAGCATGCTTCGCCATGTATATCTACAATAAACATTTAAACAAATATCAAAAGCAGAATTGCTTAAAAGAACAAGTTCATTTCTCCTGTGTAACCACATTGAAGTAATATCAAAATTAGATAGTTCCAGGTAATTTCCTCAATATTTAGCTTCCTGACAGTAATAATTGAAATAAATGTTCTTTGTTTCTACTAAAATAAACATACTGAGGAAATGTCCTAGTCAAGATCTTTTGCTGTAGTTCTATGTACTAGCATAACTAAATTAAGTTTATTTGAATTATGGATTAGAATGGTGATTTTTGAGAGGAAAATAATTGAGCTCAACACCTGGTTCTTGTTAGGCAAAAACTCTGCCACCAAGCCTTGCCTCTATCTTTTTCTATATTGGTTATTTTTTGAGATACATTCTCATTTTCTTCCCTGGCATGTGCCTGGTCTACAATACAACTATTTTAAGTTTCCCATTATAGCTAGGATGATAAGCATTCATCATATTCAGCTATTGGTTGAGGGATCTTATATGCATATGATTAGGCTGTCTTCAAAATGCAATCCTCCCAATTTTAACCCCCTCCCCCTACAAGGAGCTAGATTTACAGACCTGTACCACCTGGTGGAAGAGTGCCTATTAATTTGAATCATATTGTATAGAAGCAGTTTTAGGAATGTTGGTAGCCTAGGAGAAGAAGGAGGGGAAGTTGATTTCAGAAAAACCCAAACTTATCAACCATGCAGGCAAAAAAGTTCATCTAGAAATGTATGTAAGTAAGAATCAATATTAAGATAGAGAGCAGGCCAGTGAGAACATGTTTGCCTAGCACAAATGTCTTGTCTACCATCTTGAACACTGCTAAAAATTAAGATGAAAGTAAGTCAGGTAACATAGTTGTGCATCATCTCTTTTCCTTTCTTGAGTTTTGTCTAGAAGGCGAACCATGTCCTACTCACTGTTCATACCATTGTATGAATTCTGATGGTTAACAGCATCTATGTTAGACCCAGGAGATACTAGATATACTAGAATGCTAGAATATATCTGCTTGACAAACTAGAGGCTGCTAGCCAAGGCTTTGGACAGGAGGAAGAACAAAAGAAGCAGGCCCAGAATGGTGGCATTGGATTGGGCCCGCTTTGCTCAGCAATGGGCACAGCAGGCCTGCTCTACCATCCTTCCCCAGTTACATCAATTATGCTGAGGCCGCAAATATCCAATCCCAGCATTTTCTAGTAATTTTCAAGACTATTCTTGGCATTTGCCATTAGCCCTCTGAGTCATCTATCCATTTCAAAGAATTCCTTCTCTCTATTTCTCTGGTCAAAAACAATACTAGGCCAGGTCCCAGTGGCTCATGCCTTTAATCCTAGCTATTCAGGAGGCTGAGATCTGAGGATTGGGGTTCAAAGGCATCCTGAGCATGAAAGTCAATGAGACTCTTATCTCCAATTAACTACCCTTCAGAAATCCAGAAATGGATCTGTGACATATATTGGTAGAGTGCTAAAGTTGAGGGGAAAACACACACACACACACACACACACACACACACACACACACACACGCATGCACGCACACATACTGATAGAGTCAGATTTTAAAATAGCAGTGAAGGTCAAATACAAGGCATTTCTAAGTACAGAACCTTCGGTGATTATACAGGTCCCATATCGATGAAGCTAGCCTCACTAGACCATCATGGAAAGAAAGGCACTACTGACAATGATTAGGTCAGGAAAATAAATCCCTAAAATAGTGACTCCTCTGTGGATTTTCTGTGAGTGGTTGCAAGCCAATAAATGCTACAGTAGAATCAAACTATCAGTTAGAACTCATTCCAACTTAATTGAATTACCAGAGCACTAGAAACATTTGGCAGAATTTGCTGTGTCTTCACAAAATAAATGTTTTACTTTGTTGCACATGTCTAATTTGGAAAGGTCTGAGATATGTTTTATGAACTTCATGGTAGAAAAAATAAAAAGTGAGCAATGGGTATTTTTTGCAAAGATTCAACTTCTTAATCCATCCATAAAATATCCACAAATAGTGTTATCATCTCTCCTGACATGGAGAAATGGCTCTTTGTCCCTAGCCACAAAGCTGCTGTCCATACACTTATGGATTGGATCTGAAATATCCCCTTAAGGTCCAGCCGGTGTGTGACTGGACAGTGGCAGGGCCTTCTAGAGGTGGAGCCTAATGGGAGCAAGCAGGTCACTGAGTTGTGGTTTGCAAAGTACTGAGACCAACCCTTTCCCTTTCTCCTTCCCTTTTCATTTTCCTTTTCCACTCTCCTTACCACTTCTTTCTCCTGAACCTCATGAGGTAAGAAACTTTGGTCTGCTCTATCATCCCCACCATGATATTCTGTAACACCCTAACCGAGAAACAACAGAGCTAAATTAGCATGAACAGCAACCTCTACAATAGCAAGACCAAATCAGTCAGTCCTTCAAGTAGCTTTTGTCACAGCTATGGGAACTGAGATAACAAAGATCACAGATCCTCTGCAGGAATTCTGAATCTATGAATGGCCCATATGTTTAAGCAAAGTACAATTCAGTTTCAATCATCCCAATTTGTTTTTTAAGGAAAACCCTTTATTAACTTCCTATCCTAGTGAGCCCTACTGATTCCTATTCTGGCCAGCCTTTGATAGGTTCCTAATTAATTTTTCATCTGAGCTTAAAATTCTGTGAGATTGGGCTGGGGATATGGCCTAGTGGCAAGAGCGCTTGCCTCGTATACATGAGGCCCTGAGTTCAATTCCCCAGCACCACATATACAGAAAATGGCCAGAAGTGGCACTGTGGCTCAAGTGGCAGAGTGCTAGCCTTGAGCAAAAAGAAGCCAGGGACAGTGCTCAGGCCCTGAGTCCAAGCCCCAGGACTGGCCAAAAAAAAAAAAATTCTGTGAGATTTGGTAAACACCAAATTTGCAGAAAATATACTTCGCAAAATCGGTAACTGAGATATTCTGATACTAGTGCCCAAATTATCTAGCCTGGTACCATGAGCAGTTATGCTATGAGCTATTCCCTAACTCAGTTGATAGTAGAGCTAGTGAAATTTCTTGCTTGGAATAGAAATACAGCTTCAAAATATATACTTTTATCTAAAACCTAAAGATACAAAACTTTTTTAGGAAAAAAAATAGACAAGACTTGATAGCTCAAATTAGATACAGATTCCTTTAAAACAATACCAAAGCTCAATTTGTAAAAGAAGCAATTGATAAACAGGACTTTATCCAAATTTAAAAGTTCAGCTTTTCAGTAGATAATATTAAAGAATGCTAGCTGACCTGAGTAGTTCCAGGAAATGGGTGAATGTCTAAGGAAGCCAAAGTAGCTATCTTTGTACCTTCTGTTTAGATAGTAGACATTTTTAGATGCGATCTCACCATTTTTATGGTAATGGAAAGAACAAGGAAGGAAATCTGCAGACATGTCAGTGACTGACAAAGACGGTGGCAGGTTAGAACATCCTGTAGTGACATGGAAAATGCTTTCTGTCATGCATATAGTTTTTCAGTGCAGCCACATGGTTTAGCAGACAGATCTGAAGCAACAAGCTCTGCTTTGCAAGGAAACATGAAAAGCAAATTGACACTCCCTGGTCTACTGGTAGAGCTAGTGAAATTTCCAACTTGGCATAGAAAGACTGCTTCAGCACCCATTTGACCTCTTGCTCTGTTTTACACACCCCACTGAGTTGGGGATGGTTTATTCAAATTAGTACATAATGGAAAGCAGCTCCTAATATTCTTTGGGAAACATACAAAATTAACTGAGTCCATATACTTCAATACCCTTTTTGTACATTTACTTCATTCTTTAAAAAGCTATATCACCCTGCACCAAAATAAATTCCAAATGGATCAAAGACCTCGAAATCAAATCAGACACCCTGAAAACACTAAAGGAAAGAGTAGGAGAAACACTTGGGCTCCTTGGCACAGGATGGAACTTCCTTAACAAAGACCCAGAAAGGCTACAAATCAAAGAAAGGTTGGACAAATGGGACTGCATCAAACTGCAGAGCTTCTGCACGGCAAAGGACATAGCTCGCAAGATAAACAGAAAGCTCACAGATTGGGAGAAGATCTTTACTTGCCATTCAGTGGACAAAGGCCTCATCTCTAAAATATATGCAGAACTAAAAAAATTGTCTTTTTCCAAAACAAAACCGCAAAGAACCAATAGCCCCCTCATCAAGTGGGCTAAAGACTTACAAAGAGACTTCTCTGATGAGGAAATGAGAATGGCCAAGAGTCACATGAAAAAGTGCTCTACATCACTGGCCATAAAAGAAATGCAAATCAAAACAACATTGAGATTCCATCTCACCCCAGTAAGAATGTCCTATTATCAAGAAACTAACAATAACAACTGTTGGAGAGGATGTGGCCAAAAGGGAACCCTACTTCATTGCTGGTGGGAATGTAAACTGGTTCAGCCACTCTGGCAAGCAGAATGGAGATTCCTCAGAAGGCTAAACATAGAACTCCCCTATGACCCAGCAACCCCACTTTTGGGTATCTATCCAAAAGACCACAAACAAAATCACACTAAAGCCATCAGCACAACAATGTTCATCGCAGCACAATTTGTAATAGCTAGAATCTGGAACCAACCCAGATGCCCCTCCGTAGACTAATGGATCAGGAAAATGTGGTACATATACACAATGGAATTTTATGCCTCTATCAGAAAGAATGACATTGCCCCATTTGTAAGGAAATGAAAGGAATTGGAAAAACTTATATTAAGTGAAGTGAGCCAGACCCAAAGAAACATGGACTCTATGGTCTCCTTTTTAGGGAATAATTAGCACAGGTTTAGTCAAGACACAGCAGAGGATCACAAGAGCCCAATAGCTATACCCTTATGAACACATAAGATGATGCTATGTGAAATGAACTCCATGTTATGGAAATGATTGTTATATCACAGTTGTAACTTCTTTCAACGTGCCATGTGTAACTGTAGCTTCAATTAATGATGATATTCTTATATCACCCTCCTGTGGTTGTACCTACACTATCTCTGTATCTTATCTGAGTATATTGGAAACTGTGTATACTGGTGTTAGAACTAGGAAATTGAAAGGGAATACCAAATTCGAGAGACATAGGGTAAAAAAAGACAAACAACTACAAAAGCAATATTTGCAAAACTGTTTGATGTAAATGAACTGAACAACTCATGAGGGGGGAGGAAAATGGGGACGGAGGAAGGAGGGGGAACGAGGGACGAGGTAACAAACAGTACAAGAAATGTATCCAATGCCTAAGGTATGAAACTGTAACCTCCCTGTAATTCAGTGTGATAATAAAAAAAAAGTGAAGAAAAAAAAAGTGATTTGTTCATTTAATTGCATACATAACTGCAAAATACCTAGTAGACATTAAATGTAACACTGCCAAGTACCAACCCTCTATACCTTTTTTGTTTTCATTTTTGGTTGGTCAGGGGCCTGGGTGCTGTCCTTGAGCCTCTTTGTGCTCAAGGTTAGCACTCTTCACTTTGAGCCACAGCACCACTTCCGGTTTTCTGGTGGTTACATGGAGATAAGAGGTTCATGGATATTCATATCTGGGCTGACTTTGAACCACAATACTCAGTTCTCAGCCTCCTGAATTTTAGAACTACAGGCATGAGCCATAGGTGCCTGGCATTTTCCTATACTTTTGGTCCTTAGCATATTACATGGGCTAAATGTCATGGCACTCTAAATTATGGTAGTTTGGAATTAATGAAAGCATGGAATTGGTAAAAAAAAAAAATCATATCAATGAATGGAAGTGGTAGGAGTCAAACCCAATTCCTTGTGTTTTTGGAATATCTTATCTAATATTAATTAAGAAAAAAATCAATTAAGAAAAATCCTAGGCTTCAACAAGCTTTTAATATAGTGAGAAAGAAATAAGAATGGTTTAAAACCCAAATACATAGTCAACCATTTCATTTTTTAAAATAATTATTTATTTATTGTCAAAGTGATGTACAGAGGAGTTAACAGTTTCATACATATGGCAGTGAGTACATTTCTTGTTCAACTTCTTACCTCCTCCCTCATTTTTCTCCTACTTTCTCCTTTCCCTCTCCCCATCCCCTGAGTTGTACAGTTGGTTTACATCAAATGGGTTTTTTTTTTGGCCAGTCCTGGGCCTTGAACTCAGGGCCTGAGCACTGTCCCTGGCTTCCTTTTGCTCAAGGCTAGCACTCTGCCACTTGAGCCACAGCGCCACTTCTGGCCATTTTCTATATATGTGGTGCTGGGGAATTGAACCCAGGGCCTCATGTATACGAGGCAAGCTCTCTTGCCACTAGGCCATATCCCCAGCCCTCAAATGGTTTTATAAGCATTGCTTTTGGAATCATTTGTCTTTTTATCCTTTTTCTCTCAATTTTGATATTCCCTTTCCCTTCCCTAGTTCTAATACATGTATATACAGGATTTGAACTTGGTACCTGGTGTTTTTTTCTCCTTGGTTAGTGCTCTACAAACTGAGCCATGCTTCCTACCCCTGTCAGCTGATGCTTGACAAAGTCTAGAGGTAATTCAATGAAGTGAAGGTCTTTTTTGAAAAACATATGGCTCTGGGATAACTAGATATCAATTTGTAAAATTGATAATAGAGATATTGAAATTTCTAGCTTGGAATAGAAATACTGCTTCTAAATAGATTATAGACTTAGGTCTAAAACCTAAAGATGCAAAAATTTTTAAGAAAAAATGTTTTGATAGCTTGAATTAGATAAAAATTCCTTGAAAACAATACCAAAGCTCAATTTATAAAAGAAACAATTAATAAATCAGACTTTATCAAAATTTAAAAGATCAGCTTTTCAGTAGATATTATTAAAGAATGGCATGAAAAACAGGGTTAATGAAAGCTACAAACAGGGAACATAATGGCAATACACACATACACACACACATTGGCAAAAGACTTGTAGCCCAAATATATTTATAAATATGTAAACTCAACAACAAGAAAACAAACAACTCAATAAAAATTAATGAGCCAACTATTTGATAGGCATGTCACCAAAAAGATGTATGGATATAAAATAAGCACATGAAAAGGTGCTAATGCCATTAATTATTAACAATATTCAAATTAAGTCATGATATGTCACTGCAAACATTTTGGAATAGTTAATTTTAATTTTCTAATGAAAGTACCAAAGTGCTAGAGAACAGTTTGACAACTCTTTATCCAGTTGAGTATACACTGATGATGTAAGTCAGAAATCTACTTGTGAGTACTTATTCCATGGAAACAAAAACCTAAGTTTTCACAACATCTGTTTATAAGTGTTCTTTATATATGTGTTCATAATCTCACCCAAATTGGCAACATTACTATTCCTCAATTAATGGGTAGAGTAATTAATTGTGATATGTTTACAGAGAGTAATACAAGTCACCGATACATTTAGCTTTATGGAAGTGGATTTTCAGGAATCCCTTGAATGTTTTATTCCCTCAGACATTTCAGTTATAGGGTCTGTATGGTTATCTGTCTACTCATTTATGTTTCCATTCACAACATTATTACTAATACATGTAAGATTTGAATAACCATTGACTTATTTTATATTTTAGCATGTTTTATGGTGATTTTTGACATGTCTTTCTATGCATATTACTTTGAGTTGTTAAGTTGAATATTTTCTTTGTTTTAGAAGATCATGTCTTTAATAATGTCTCCAGGCAATTATTTAATTTAATTGATGAATGTTAGTTTAATATAATTATTTATTATTAATTTCATTTACTTTAATTGTTTAATTTTGCACTGGGGTGCAACTTATCTGGTAGGACCTGAAGAAAGAATGGGAGAAGACTGCTAAGTATTTTTAATAAAATGTTGCTTTTGTCTTGTGCAAAACATGTAGAAGTTGCTGGTTAGTAAATATTGTGAAAGGTAATAATGCTTTGGCATTATAAGTAAAAGAAATTTTATCATAATATTTCTGATTCTTGTAAATTTTTCTTACTTAGCAAAAGTTATTTGAATTGTGATTTTTCTTTCCAATCTCTCTCCCAAAAAGAAAAGAAAATTGACCAGATATCTAATATTTTATATGCCTTTTGAACTGTTCATATTACTTATATTTAATTAATATCAGTCCAACTTAATATTTGGATGTGTAATCATTTATTTTGCTATGTAATTGATAAAATCGTGATTTATATTCATGTTTGTTCAAACACACATTTATGTGGTTATTATCTCTTTTTTTTTTTTTTTTTGGCCAGTCCTAGGCCATGAACTCAGGGCCTGAGCACTGTCCCTGGCTTCTTTTTTGCTCAAGGCTAACACTGCCACTTAAGCCACAGCACCACTTCTGGCCATTTTCTGTATATGTGGTGCTGAGGAATCGAACCCAGGGCTTCATGTATACGAGGCAAGCACTCTTGCCACTAGGCCATATTCCCAGCCCCTGGTTATTATCTCTTAAGGGAAATAATTTGGGTGAAGAAAAAGAAATAATTTGGCATTTATTTTCTCAGCTTGTTAAAAACTCAATGCACATGCTAAAACATCTAAATAAATAATGAATTTTTTAAACTAGATAAGGAAGAAAATTTCCTATAGGATAAAATTCCTTCATATTAAATGCAAGCCCTGCCTGGTGTATCCTGTGTATTCCTAAATGTATATTTTATATCTCAACCTTACTGGAACTCATCTGCAAGTTCCTAAATATGCCTCATTAGGTTTTATTCTAGCATACCTTTGCAAAGATTTTACTCTTTTGCCTGAAATACCTTTTTAAAAATCTTATGTCTAGTGAACCCGAGCTGTTCTTTATGAAAACTCCCAACATTCCATTTATTCTGTCTAAACTTTTACTGTCCACATCAGCCTGGGTTGGATACTCTTAGCGCTGTGTTCCCCTAGAAATATGCTCAACCTTAATAATGACATTCAACTCCCCATTTTGTACTGGTGAATAGATCTGGTTTGTCACATAAAGTACCGCTTAGACAAAGTGCTTACTTATTGTATGTTTTCATGTCCTCAGCCACTACAAGCATTTGGTAGAAATAGCTTTCAGATGATTGGAAAAATTAACATATAAACATCATATTTGCAGTATCAGGGGAAAAAAGTTTCTTGAGCCTCTTATGCTCTTGTTCTATATCTCTAGATATTTTGGTTCTGAGTAGCTTGCTTGTTGAAAAAGACATTCTAAAACTTTGTTTTAAAAAAAAGGGAAATTTGACAGTTTCCTTGCTTAAAGATGGTTTCATGAACCAGGCAGCCCTGAGAACCTGAAAAGGTTCGGAGAGCTTTGTGCTATAGCAATAGGAAATGAATAGTTACAGATAGAACAGAAAAAAAAATACTAATAAATTGACTGGATACCCATAAGCGTTTGTCTTATTTAGTTATGGTCTGATGATCTGGCTGCTTATGATTAGCTAAGACTTACATGTCTGTTATAACCCTAAGTTAGATTTTCATGTTACAATAGCACTAAATTTGATTATAATCAAGGAATTCAAGGTGTGGGGACAGTCTCAAGCCAACTTAAACATAACATGCATCAGAGCTATACAACTAATCAGTACCAGGGGCTTTAATAATTGTTCTTAAATAAAAGAAAATAAATTAAAGGGCAAAGATTCCAAGACAGTTAAAATATATAAAGCAGGTTGGCTGTAAGAAAAACCACACAAGGACTAATAAAGTCATTGTCTTGCACCTAAAGTATTCAATAAAGGATTTTGTAGTAGATTACCATTATGAATAAATGACTCCTACACCTAAATTAGACAAAACTAGTTTCTGAGCTTGCTATTTGTGGTGCTGGTGAACTCTAAAAAGAGATACTTGTGGCCTGCATCTTTACCCATTATGCCCTAAAAAGCATGAAGATTTTCTTCTTTTTTGGACAGAGAGAAAAACACTGTTTTTCCCCTTTGGAATGTGCTTGTATGGCTGTGCATTGAAAAAGAAAACATGGAGAAAGAGAACTGGTGCGTGGCATGCCATTTGGATTTCTGCTCAGGTGGCAGTATCCTATTCCCTAATTGGGAAAAGAGCCAGGGATAAATACTGAATTAAGTAGAGTCCACTGAGACCTTGCAATGCCCAGTCACAGAAAAACTTCAGTGCCCAGCAGACAACTATCTTGATGGGATGAGAGGCTATTTGCCTGCCATAGGCATCAAACCAAAAACAAAAAAAAAGTGTATGAAGCTCTCTAACTGAAAATAAATGTTCCACACTCACAAGTCTTCAGTTTCTTTACTTCATTTGTTTACTTGTGGAGAGAAGGTGGCATTCATTAGGAAATATGCACAACAGGAAGGCTTTGTCATCCTTTATTCATCCTAATCACTTTCTTTTTTTTTTTTTTTCTTCTAGGATTGGGAAATGTCTTCTCTATTTTCGGGGTTGCTATTTCTAATTCATTTTCAGTCAATTTACTCTCATGGTTTATTCACTGGAAATGAATTCAAAATTACAAAGATTATAGATTATTCATTTTCAACCAAATCATTGTTTGAAACAAATTATTGGACCGAGAAGCTTGCTGCATTTTAATCAAATTACACTTGGTCAAGTTGGAGTCAGTGAAATTGCATTGCGTAAATGGTTTGGGGCAAACCCATTAACAATGAATGGCTTAAGGCCTTTGTCATGGCACTGGTGAAGCATGGAGGTGCCCAGGAGCTGCGTAGCCATTAGCATTATGACAAACCGTGCCAGTGGCAGAGAGATGAAAGTCACTCTTAGCAAATCAAACCTGAAGTAGGGAATGCGCATGCTCTGAAAGGAGAATCTGTTAAACACGTCATAATGGTTAGTCTCTGTTGTCAACTTGACTACCTTTAAGATTTTGTAGGAAATATCTTAGTGTTTGTGAGGCTGTTTTCTGAGGCAATTGGCATGCAGATGAAAGAACTGAATGGGAAAGACTATTCTGTCGGTGAGCCAGGGCGGAACAAAGGAAATGGGAGAAAGGGAAGGTTGTATTTGTGTACATGCTCACAATAGACTCTTCCTGGGCACGTGTTTTTTCGGCCATGTATTCCTGTCATTACCTGTGGCCATGCAACACAGATTCCTCAACTCTTTAATGTGGACTTGTAATCGTCATTATTCAGATATCTTCCTGGCCTTCAGCCTCAGGCTAAGGCTGCAACATTGGCCCATAGTTTTCTGAGACTTCTAGCTTCTTAAACAGAGTGGCTACTGGATAGCTAACTTTTTGTCCTTCAGATGGCCATTGTGGATCTATGCATCCTCTGATCACACAGTCTAGTCCAGAAGCAACCTTTCTATTCTGTTTGTGTGGAATACCATGACAATGCCAGAGGAGATGGTATTATTTGATATGTGCACTGTTATGGTTCAGGTCTGAAATGGTCAGATGTTGAAGACTTGGTCAGTGGTGAAGGCTCATGTGTTGAAGTCCTGGTCTTCAGTTTCTTGGTGTTCAGAGGTGGCGCTTTGGGAAAGCAAATGGATTGAGGCCTCTGACATCCTCACTGGATTGATGGCTTCATAAATGTTGATGGGCTGTTGGGAACTGAAGGGAACTGAAGAGTTGGAATTTAGTTGAAATTATTAAGTCCTTGGGGGATTGTCTTTAATACTACATCTCAGACTCAAACTCTCTTTAGTTCTCTCTGCTTCCCAGACGTTGTAAGGGGTGCAGCTTTGGTCCATCATAAGTTCCCTACCCAGAAGTCCTCCCTGTCAAAGACCCACAGAGATGAGTCCTCCGTGGAGGGTTAGGGTAAATGTTTAGGGTTTGCAGTTAGTTAAGTTAGCTTTAGGGCTTAGAATTAGGATAATTTGTTCTGAGTATTTAACACGAACATATCAGGTTAGGAAATTTCTTATTTTATCAAATTGATTTATTAACATCCAAGAAGCTTAGTTTAGTTTGTATTCTTCTTTCTTAAAATGTTAGTGTAATTGGGCATAAGGTGGTATATAATTCCAGTGACCAGAGGGAGAAATAAAAGGACTGTGGTCTGAGGCTAGGTCAAGTAAAAATTTGAGTCTATATGTTTTCATATAGACAAAAGGGGTGTCTCTGGCGATAGAGTAGTTTGCCTAACAAACATGAGGCCATGAGTTAAATCGCTTATGCAGCCCCCAAAAAGATGTTATCATAATCATCTGTATTAATAAATTTAACATTGACATATTTGGAATTGGAAAAATAATCTCCTCCTCTTGACACTGCATTTGTCTTTGAAAGGTGAGTGATTTCCATTTGCTGTTATTTTGTTTATGAATTTTCCATTGATTTTTTTATGAGTTAGATGCCATTTGATTTTCAGTTTTTCTCCCAAACCAAGTTTGGCATTGTTATCACATCTCTAGTGCCCTAAATTGACTCTGGGAAGAAGCCAATTGCTCCCTGTTTGGGGAAGAGTTGAAAGACTGGAAACAGCTTTGGCAGTATTTTCCTCTACAATTTTGTAGGCATTGTGCCTTTGCTAGAGGTACTTCCTGTTCCATTTCCTCCATGATGTTAACCTCTACTTTCGTTTTGTTAAACCTTCTCCAGCTCACACTAGGTAAACTTTCATTTCATCTGGATTTTCAAGTCTATTGGATCTATTGGAGTTTAGTGGAGTAAGGAGTCTGAATCTATCATTTTATTTACAATGTTTCTCTTAAATTCTGTTTTGTTTTCTTTTGTGAGAGTTATGTCAATTGAAAATTTAACTTGTCCTTTTAAGAAGTATGATTTTCTTATGAAACTGTAACCTCTCTGTACATCAGTTTGATAATAAAAATTTGAATAAAAAAAACTAAAAAAAAAAAAAAAGAAGTATGATTTTCGGGGCTGGGGATACATGAGGGCCTGGGTTCAATTCCCCAGCACCACATATACAGAAAATGGCCAGAAGTGGCGCTGTGGCTCAAGTGGCAGAGTGCTAGCCTTGAGCAAAAAGAAGCCAGGGACAGTGCTCAGGCCCTGAGTCCAAGCCCCAGGACTGGCAAAAAAAAAAAAAAAAAAGAAGTATGATTTTCATTTAGCATCATCTTATGCATTCATAAGGGCATAGCTATTAGGTTCTTGTGGTCCTCTGCTGTGACTAGCCTAAACCTGTGCTAATTATTCTCTGTGAGGGAGACCATAGAGTCGATGGTTCTTTGGGTCTGGCTCACTTCACTTAGTATAATTTTTTCCAAGTCCTTCCATTTTCTTAAAATGGGGTAATGTCATTCTTTCTGATAGAGGCATAAAATTCAATTGTGTATATGTACCACATTTTCCTGATCCATTAGTCTACTGAGGGGCATCTGGGTTGGTTCCATATTTTAGCTATGACAAATTGTGCTGCAATGAACATTGTTGTGCTGGTGGCTTTAGTGTGTTCTTATTTGTGATCTTTTGGGTAGATGCCCAAAAGTGGGCCTGCTGGCTCATAGGGGAGCCCTATATTTAGCCTTCTGAGGAATCTCCATACTGTTTTCCAGAGTAGCTGAACCAGTTTACATTCCCACCAACAGTGAAGTAGGGTTCCCTTTTGGCCACATCCCCTCCAACATTTAAACATTTATTATTGTTAGTTTTCTTGATAAAGGACATTCTTATTGGGGTGAGGTAAAATCTCAATGCTGTTTTGATGGAAACGACTTTTATATCACTGTTGTAACTACTTTCAACATGCCATGTGAAACCATAGCTTCTATTGTTGATGATCCTTTTGTATCCCCTTCCTGTGGTTGTCCCTGTTCTATCACTGTATCTTATCTGAATACACTGGATACTGTATATACTGGTATTAGAACTAGGGAATATCAGAATCGAGAGACAAAGGATTAAAAGACAAATGACTCCAAAAGCAATACTTGCAAAACCATTTGGTGTAAACCAACTGAACAACTCATGGGGGGAGAGGGAAGGGGGGGGTGGGGAGGGAGGAATGAGGATGGAGGTAACAAACAGTACAAGAAATGTACCCAAGGCCTAACATATGAAACTGTAACTACTCTGTACATCACTTTGACAATAAATAGGAAAAAAATAAATAAAATGATGAGGAAAACAAACAAAAAAGAAGTATGATTTTGTTCTTCAAATTTGGTTTTTTAATATTTAAAAATTCTGCTTTTATACTTACATGTTCCCTTCTCTTTATCTGCTTGTCCTTGTTTTCCTACATATATAACTGGGTCTAGGTCACAAATTAACCATCTATTTTAGTTGAGGAAATGCACTGTAAGATTACAAATTTCCATGAACACTGTAGGAGTCATTCTTTTTCTGTATATACAGTTGATACGTTGGGATATTTTTCTCTTAAAGATATTGTCCTTAATTTTCAAGGGATTGGATGAGGAAGTCATCACTTTCAAATCTCTATATACTTTCATTACATTATTGTCAGAAATACGGATCTTATGATTCAGAATTGCAAGATTCATATTGCTTTTGTGATGGAATATTTGGTAGCAGTTCTGTGTAATTGGCTCATCATGTTTGAAAGGACGTAGGGTATCTGATTTTTTTTATAAATTGAACCATTTAAATTGTTTGTGACTTACATGATATCCTTTTTAGTTTTCTTGATCCATAAGTAACAAGATGGATTCTAAATGAATTTTAATTTGAGAAATCCTCCTTCAAACAATTTCTCTTATCTGCTTTCGTCATTTTATATTTTTGTGGCACATATTCTTTTCATCCTTTTTCATTACTTATTCTGCAACATATTTTAAAGCTAGCTCTTGTGATACACATGTATGGTGGTATTTTTTCACCTATCATATTTTAACTACCTCTGACTTCTAATATTTATTCTGTAGAA
This sequence comes from Perognathus longimembris pacificus, assembly GCF_023159225.1. NCBI lineage: Eukaryota > Metazoa > Chordata > Mammalia > Rodentia > Heteromyidae > Perognathus > Perognathus longimembris. The sequence continues at coordinate 24,942,111 of NC_063163.1, read as the reverse complement.
ATTGCTTTCCACCTTCAGTGTCTCAGTGGCACCAAATCTTTGTTCAATTTTCTTAACAAGTAATTTGTAATTTTTTGATAGAAAATACTCCATGGTTCACATTGTTACACCTGTCTTATGAACACCTGCTTTGTTCCAAGCAATCCTTTCAAGGACATTTGAATAGTGAACACACTCAGAACAAAAAAATCTCTCCAGAGCAGTTTTGATTTCTGCCTAAGAAGGTAGAAATGGTGTTTCTCTCTTGAATAAAAAAGGAATCATGCTATTTCCCCACTAGAAAAGGTTCATGTCTTCTAAACTCAGATTCTTCCTGTGTGGTGAAATCTACTCCATGTGCCTTCAAAATGTGATTCTGGTCCTCTTCTTGACAGTCTCTGGGAATTGGAGATCAGGTAAGTAGAGTAAATATGAAATGTTTATTCTATTCATTGTAAGGTCTTTTTGTCTCTGGCCAATTAGTTTTATTCCTCCTGTCAGCATCTATGAAACTATGAGAGGTGAATTTGTTAGCCTGCAAGTCAGAAAGCATCTAAGGTCCTTCACTGATCTCAATATCTTATGTGCACTTTTTCTACTATAATGTTCCTTAACATGAGGTAAGTCAGTGGGCCACCCTGCACTACTGTGACTAAATGAGGACATTTATGATGTGTTATCCTGGGATGAAATGTACATTTGAAACATCAGATTATCTGGGGCTTGGATCAGATGAACTGGAATGAATGGTAAAGAGTATTGTGAATTTCCAAATATGAGGAAAGGGCAAAGGGAAGAATAAAAAGCCTTAAAAGAGAGAGGGTTGAGTTGGGTATTTAGCTTAGTAAAAGATCACTTGCCTATCAAGTGCAAGGCCCTGAGTTAAGTCCTCATCTCTGAGGAGAAAGGAGGCGGGGTGGGGGTCTGGGGGGAGAGAGAGAAAGAGAGAGCCTACTAGAGTAGGTACAATTCTACATGAACAAGCTGTGTAGCTAATCTGAGCAGCAGTGGGCATTTGTTGCACCAAGAGCTGTGGAACCTGGTCTTGTCAGTTTCTTCACACCTTTCAGGATAACCAGAAATCAGGATGTTCTAGAAGGCAGGGTCCTAGGTACCACCTGGTATGGAGTCTAATATCAGGCTTGTCTAAGTTAGTGGATTTGGGCCTGAACATCCATCAATGCTGTAATCCAGGACTCCTTTGTGAAAGCTTTGGCAAGCCTGTGGTCTCTCCATACAGTAACACTATAAGCCCTACCAGTGTGAGAATGGAAGCCAAAACCTTTCCTTAGCATAGAAAGTGGTGTATAAGAACTAAAAAAAAAACTAAAATAAAATTACAGTCTATACCCAAGTAAAGGAATATCTAACTGTTTAAATTACTGGTTAAGAACCAGCCCTATAACCATGGGGAACACAAGAGGGATTCTAGGAGAAAAATCACCTGACAGTAAATATTAAACTCACTTCCTTTCCCTAGAAGTAGGAGTCCCACAGTGGTGTTGTACCAAGCCCGAGGATCCACAACCAAGTATTAAAGGGAGAGGCCTCGCGCCTGCTAACTACTGATGCTCAGAGAGGCAGTCATTACTTGGAGATCATGAAATTGCAATGGCTACTAAGACTTGGTGCCAGTGTCTGAATGGGCTGAACATTCTCCAGCCTCCCATCACCACAGGTCTCCATAAGGAGGAACCCAAGACTCTAAAACACACCACGCTGACTGTGAATCTGTCCACCGGGGCCTTTTCTGTTCCTTGGGATTCTGCTATTATCTATGCAAATACTAGATGGCCTTGCTTATTTCCAATCCCATGAGATATAGGACAAGAATCTGAAAGATAAGGCATGTTTCAATCAAACTGATCATTTTCCAAATTATTAGGAAAGAAATGGACCACTCTTCTTGCTGCCTCTGAAAGCCAATGTCTGAAGCACTTCTCTCTGAAGTTGCTGCCTGCTCTGAGATATATGAATGCAAGTGTCTAAAACTAAACAATAGGAACTGAAAGCAATGAATGATGACACACACCTTTAATCTTAGTACTTAGGAGGCTGAGGTGAGAAGTTTGAGGCTAGCCCAGTCACTCTGGTGGCATCCTGCTTCAAAAGAAACAAAACACAACCATCAAAAGTAGGAGCTTGGCCTACTTTGTCAGACATCAGCTATCAAAGTAAGAAGATAGACTGTAATAGTGTAAAAACTGTAATTACTATGTCCCTTTTTCATTACTGTGGCCATTACTGTTGGATTTATGGGCTTTATCTCATTGCTCATCTGAGAAAATGTGGTCTCTGTACAGGATGTAATAACTCCCCCAAATCTGAAGTCACCTTTCTTCCAGCATTTTAGCCTTTCTGTTGTAGAAATAGAGGCAGAAATGATGAGGTGAGATGGTGATTAATCCAAACTCTTTGGAGACAGAAGGCATCAGTAATATAAACTTACTAATGTTATGCCAAAGTCTCTCAGAAGTGCTCAAATTTTCCAATGTTTTGTATACAGGAATATTAGTCATTTGCATTCCTGTATGCGTAAAGTAGTTTAAGGCTCTAATTTATTTCCAAACAGAAAGAAGACATTTGAAAAAGACAATATGTAATCGTAACCAGAAATGAGCTGAAAAATAAAATGGTAAAGAAATTAGTCACAAATCATAGGTACAAATTTCCTCATTTTTTCCCAGTCATGTTTAATTGTTCAGGTTTGATTTGAAGAACAGGATGTCTTTTGCTTCAAATGAAGTTCTTTTCCATATTTTTCTCATTTGATATGATCTTGGGGAAAAAGCATAGATATCCCCTAAGAGAGACAAACAATTCACGTCATGAAAATGGGCTGTATAAAACTGTAATAAATACATATTCAAGGGCATAAATATGTAGTAACACATTGCTACTAAAAATCAAATATGTGGTAGGATTTCCCTAGGGACAAAAGCAGACTGCATCAAAAGCAATTTACCCCATCCCTTAAGCCCGGAAGAGCCCACATTCTCAATTCACACATCTTGCCTTCTGGACCTCTTCTGGCATTCCGAATTGGTAATATTTTCATGTGTTCTTGTTTCCAAATCATAGTGTCACTTCTAGGCAAGTGGGGCACAAATTCATATTTCTTAGAGTAACAGCTATTGCCTTACTTTCTCTAAATGCCCAAGATGGCAATTTACATCTTTCTTCTTGGGATGTATAGAATAGATTTTCATCTCCCACATCTAAATGAAGTTTTATCCGTCTGTCTACAATGACAGTTGGGGGAAAGCTAAGACCACTTTACTTTTTATGATTTCCTCAAACATAAATCTTGTCAGTATCTTTTAAAATAGAACTCACACAACAAAACAGTTCTTTTTCCATTTCCATAAAGTCAGGACAAACTCCCTGCTGTTTCAAGCAGAAACCAACTTCTTTTCCCTTTTTCTGATATTTGCAATTTGAGCTCAAGGCCTCATAGTTTCTTGGACTGGTTATTTAGCTGAATGACAAATCCAGCTTAGCCTTTTGCTAGTTATTTTGGAGGTGAAGTCTCCTGGACTTATCTGCCTGGGGTGGCCTTGAACTTGAACTGAATCCTGCAGATGTATTCTTGAATAGCTAGGATTATAGTTGTGAAACACTGGCATCTGGCTGAGATAGTGATATTTCTGTCTTTCCCACTCAGCAATAGACTACAAGTGAACATTTGCTTCACAAGTGCCAAGTCCCTTGCTACAGTCTAGTTCTAAAGATGGAATAAACTAATTATGCAAGAACTTAAACATAGTGTCACACAGTGTTAATCTACTCTTACCATCCCCATCATTCTTATGATTATTACTAATTTTCCAAAAGCTGTAGTTTCTAAAAGCTGTTGATCACTCTAGCTTTTAAATTTCTTTCTTGTTTTACTATTATCTTGAAATCTTAAAAAAAAGATCTAAATATTTTTGTTATCCATGTTTCCAAGCAGAAAGGAAGAATACTTTAAAATGATACTTTTGTGTCCTTTTGTATAAATACCCAACAAACACATCCAAGGACTTCAATTTCCCAATATCACATGACTCCATAAGAAACCATATAATGACAGGATAGATACTGAAAACAGCTTGAACTTTATATCAGATGTCTACTTAAAGAAATAAACCAGAGCAAAAGGAGTCAAATTAATCCATAAGCACAAAAGGTAATGGCTAAGAATCCAATAAACTCCAATATCTCCAATAAATTATTCCGACAAAGGCCTTGAGCAAAAGAAGCTCAAGGACAGAGCCCAGGCATCCCTGAGTTCAAGCCTCAGTATCATCACACACACACACACACACACACACACACACACACACACACACACACACACACACATACACACATATCCTTTCTTGTAATACTTTGGATCTAAAACATTCCCCCAAACTCCATTTGATAGGGGATTAGTCTTTAGTTTGAAACTTTTGGTAGATGGTGTCTGGCTGGAGGCTTTTTGGGTAGTGGGAATGTATCTGAAAGAGAATTATGGAACCCCAATATTGGGGATTGAACGCAGAGCCTTCTGCTTATCCCACTGATGCTCTAACACTTGAGCAGCCCAGAATTTAATTGTTTTCACAGTACTTTGGAAACATAATCTTCAACTAAAGTTGATATTAAGAAGCATATTAAAACAATAAAATAGCAATAAAATTGATTCCTCTTTCTGTAGTGTGAATCTGTGCTTCTAGAAATTAGTAGAATTATCTCTAATGTTTAAACTTCAATATAATTTTCCATATTGTCTGCCCTACTTAATATTTTATGACCCTTTACATCTGTGGTGCTGAATTTCTTTTAATTCTAAAAAACTCAGTAATTATTTTTCTCTTCTTCTGTGGTAGAGGCCTTAGACAACAGTTGTTCTTATTTCCACCATATTTCACTTACATTTCATGCCATTGTTCCATCCTGCTCTGCCTTTTAGCACTTCTTTCAGCTGATTTCTAGGTCACCACTTGATTTCTTCTTCTTTTGTGATATACTTATTTCTTTGTGGAGATATTTATCTCAATTAACATATTTATACACCACATATTTTTCATTGGTTTTGCTCTGTAACTAGCTAATTCCTCTTCTATGTTTTTAATATGTCTTTATACATTTTCAAAATAAGGATTGAGCTAGGTTGATGTAATTGATGCACTATGTCATTCTATTCTACTTCAGCTGAGTTTCATTGTTCACTTGCTTACTGTTTTCTTCTGCACGGCTTGTGAGTGTTCTTTGTCTACTTTCTCCATAAGAGCAGACAAAGGATACCAGACATTCAAACCTGGTAAAAGGCCTAATTCTTTCCAAACAATGTTGACCAATGTTGACTTTTTTTTTCCAGTTCTGGGGCCTGAACCTCAGGTCCTGGGCACTGCCCCTGAGCTTCTTTTTTCTCAAAGCTAGTGAGTACTAGTACCATTTGAGTCACAGCGCTACTTCCAGCTTTTTCTGTTTATGTGGTACTGAGGAATTGAACTAAGGTCTTCATGCATGCTAGGCAAGCGCTCTACCACTAAGCCACATTCCTTGCCCCAATGTTGACTTCTGTCTCAATCACTAGTATGCATATTGAATCTCAGTCCTCAACCTGTATCTCAGTCCTCCCTGCACCACACTACTGCTCTCTAAATGCAATCTCCTTCCCACAAACTAATGTGATGAGCCCTGGAGAAGAAAAATACTTAGAAACTGGGCAATCTCACTGGACCCTTGATTGTTCAGCATCCTCCTTGTGCAGGCTCCATATCACCTTGGCGCTACACTACAACACACCTGGCAGGCTCTGATATGCTTCAGTTGTTTTCCATCTCACACCAAGAACATGGCATGCCATGCTCAAGCAGGGGTCACATGCATCCTCTATGAATTGTCCTGGACCCATCAGCAGTGAGAGGGACAAAAGCTTTCTACATGTTTTTTAATCTCCATAATAAATAATATGGCCAATTTTCTATTTTTTCAAGCTAAATTTAACCTGATAATTTATGAAAACCCTTCTGCAAATGTCAGTGAAAAGACAGAATAAAAGAAAGCAGATTGCGCCAGAATTGTGCTCAGAACAAGCACCGGGCAATTATAATATAACATGAATATTATAATAGAAGAAAGGTGAGTTTTCCTTTCATTTCTCTGGCTTTTCTTTTACATTTCCTTCTGGTGACTTCTTCATTTCTCCAAGTTTAACTGTCAGAGCTCTCTCTGTTCATTCTATACTTTCCCCAAAGGTAGAAAGCCCTGGTCATTACTTAATAATGGACTAAGTAATAGGCTTAGTCATTGCTTGTTTTCTTCAGTGCAGCAAAACCAGTTCCCTAACTCAGCTAGCTACTGAGTTAACAACACTGGAGAACATGAAGCAGGCCCAGCTTCTTGCACAATGCCTCATCCAAGGCTGCAGTCTTCGTCTTGAAATATACACAAGCTCCCAAATTGATATAGCCAGATCTGGTCCCAAAGTGATCCTCTGCGTAAAGCAAGTATCATTTTTCCTTTCCAGTCTGGGAAAGAAGTTTGCTTGTTTGGTTTTGTTTTGGTATTTGGTTTTCCCCCTAGATTTGCAAAAAGGTACCTTGTCACCCACTTTGCTTTGTTAGAAGCCCTGGACTGGTTTTTCTTCACCTCTCCAGTTCTTTATAGCACAGGTCATCAAACTTCAAGGAACCTGAATTGTCTTTTGACAATGGCTTCTTTAAAATCTGATTGCTACCACTTACATCCAACAGTCCTCTCTGCTCTTGCATAGACTTCCAGAGTAAATCTACAGCTCATCTTCTCCCCTAGCTACTGATGCCCTCGACCTTACCCCATACCAGTACCTTCCATGAAGGCACAGTGACAGTTCTCTGAGGAACATAGAATAAACAACCCAAACCTAAAACAAGATCTTCTGAATGCATACCAGATACTTGATTAAATAATATACTACATCACCCAGAGGGGCCCAATTCACATGATCAGTGGGGGTGAACAGCCAAGTTATTTTAAATTGCACATTTGAGATATTTATTTTAAAAGATGTTTAATTATTTTATTTAAGCACTTTTCCTGAAGAAAAAAAATGTTTACTCAAGATTGCTTATCAATGATAAATTTTGCAAGTCAACTGTCAATTGTTCAATATATCACTTTTCTTTAGTCTCTCTCCTGTAATTCATTCTTATTGTGCCACGGGATTTTCTGTTGCAAAAAGCTAGTGCCACTCTACAGTTTAAATACTCCCCAGTGAGCACATAATGGTGCCTATCATCTTTAGAGCAGCATTATAGCTGTTCAACAACTAATTCCAGTCTTCATTTCCAGCTCCTTCTCTGTCCCTCCATGCACACTCTCTATGAAGCACTGCGTATGGATGAAGACTGCTCATCTTGTTTTAGTCATCGTCATATGAAAACAAGGACAGTCCTTAACCTCAACTGTCCTTCTTCCCATTGCCCATCCAGCAAGCTCCTACTGCCTTTACAATCCTTACTCTTATACCATGTTTTCTCTGTGCCTCTCTCTGACCACATTCAACCCAGGAAGCAAAGCCCAAATCAATTATATTCCACAGTGTTATATAAATATTTTATTATAATAGAGTGGACATATTATGCATTTTATTATGCACTTTTTAGTTTTTAATACTTCTGAAATGCCGATATAGCGTAGACTGGCAAAATATTTTTAACACAATTTATTTCTTATTGTCACAAAAGGTAATAGTGCCTTGTAACTGATGGTGTCTTATGATGAAACTTAGCAATTTCTTTATTAAGAGTCTTCTGCCCTCTGGACAACGAAGGCCATATGTATTATTACTATTTATATGTAAGTCACATATTACTGAATGTATTCCTATGTGAATATATATTCAATGTATATATGTATATATTCAATATACATATATGTATGCATCATACATATAAGAAATATGTAATATGTATATATCATTTATATATACATATATGTGTATAGCTATATATTTATGTGTACATATATTAGATGTATTATAATATAATGTGTATAAGTATATAACATGCTATTTATTATATATAGATATATTCAATATACACATATATTTAATATGAACATGAATTTATTCAGCAATGTGTATATATTACATAGTCAATATAATATAGTCAATATTCTTAGATAAAAATTGCATAATTGACTAAAGCATTGGAAGTAGAATACTGGAAGGTAATATCATTTGACTGGTAAAAAATGGTTGTAAAATCAATTTTCTGGCTTCAGTATTAGACTATAATTACATAGGATGACAGTACCATCAATGGAACCATTGAGGGAAAAGTGCTTATAGGTACATGGGTTATCTCCAAATTATACTGTACAATGAACTATGAGTCTAAAATTTATTTTAAAACAAAAATAGGGGCTGGGGATATAGCCTAGTGGCAAGAGTGCCTGCCTCGGATACACGAGGCCCTAGGTTCGATTCCCCAGCACCACATATACAGAAAACGGCCAGAAGCGGCGCTGTGGCTCAAGTGGCGCTGTGGCTCAAGTGGCAGAGTGCTAGCCTTGAGCAGGAAGAAGCCAGGGACAGTGCTCAGGCCCTGAGGCCAAGGCCCAGGACTGGCCAAAAAAAAAAAAATAAATAAAAAAAAATAACTTTAAGGTTATAAAAAATGTTATGCTATACATACTATTACATATAATATCTAAAGCCTTTTGTTAGTAAGAAATCCATGGAAATCATTCTTATGATGGTATAACCATCACAGACAGAAATCCAGGTGTCACATAAGTGGTCAACAATTACTTCCTATTACAATTTTACTTATTACTGGCATACCCTTCACCTTCTCCATATAAGTAGCTATCAGAATGCACATGGCACCTATTCAAAGCCTTCCAACGATTCTATGTGACTAAATCTCTAACTCTAAAATCTAAAGTGTAACTAATACAACTTCTAATTTTTTTTAAAAAAAAGAGCCATTTCATCCCTTGTGAGTAGTCTGGGGTAATCTGAGTCGTCATTTGAATTTAAATCTCCATTAGAGACAGAGCTTTGGTCATCAATTTGGCTACAGTAGGCCCAACTAATGGTGAGTATTTTCAGTTTTCCAGCTTTTTAAAAATTCCCATCATTTGTTCCTTCCTCTCACAAGATACATGTAGATTTTCTACATTGGAAGGGGAGGAAAAATAGGGTAATAAGCAAAAGTCATTATGATTGGTATCATGTCACATAGCAATGAATTTATCAAGCATTGGAGAGTTTTTAGAGCCAACCCTCTCTCTTTGCAAATGGGCAAACCAGCTCTCTTCCTCGAAGACACCTTTGTGTGTTGCTGTGAAGAAAGAGGTTCCTGTTAGCTCTTTACTCTGGATTCTACTGTTCCATTGATATCACAGCCACTTGCCTTTAAGTGTTAAGCTGAATCAACAGCTACCCCCAAGTATCAGTATCACTATCTTTCTCTCCAGGCCTTGCCATGCACAAGAAAGAGAGTAAAAGACAAGCTCTCCCTTGCCCCAGGTTTGTGGTACAATAGGGATCGAGCTATGTAGCCCTAGCAATGCTTTACGAAGTAATAGCTTTCCTTCATTCCAACTTTGACACTTTTTGAAGAGGCCATTGGCTGAGGATTGTAAAATTGGTGATCTGTCAGCTCCTTGCAAGTTCTACAGTGCCCCCACTTTATCTGCCTAAGGACCTTGACCAAACTAGAGGTAGAAAAGACACTTGTGTTTCCATCCATTCCCTCTATTTATTCCATGAAAAATGAAGAGCATGAAACTTTAGATGTCATATGAAATTTCATTTTAGGCCAGGCATGAGAATGCACAACCATAGTCTCAGCCATTCAGGAGGTGGAGATAGGAAGATCAGAGCCTAAGGTTGTTCAGGGAAAAGCTACAGACCCTATCTGAAAGTGGTAGAATGCTTCCCTAGCAAGCAAGGCTCCAAAACCTAATATTGCAAAAACAAACAACAAAAACTCATTCTTCTTTTTTTAAGGAATGAGGAGTCATTTATTTATTTTTGGCCAGTCCTGGGTCTTGAACTCCGGGCCTGAGCACTGTTCCTGGCTTCTTCTTTTTTTTTTTTTTTTTGCTCAAGTCTAGCACTCTGCCACTTGAGCCACCGTGCCACTTCTGGCCGTTTTCTATATATGTGGTGCTGGGGAATTGAACCCAGGGCTTCGTGTATACAAGACAAGCACTCTTGCCACTAGGCCATATCCCCAGGCCCCAAAAACTCATTCTAATAGCAATATCAAAAAAAAGCTATCTTAAAATACCATGTTTTCTTTGTTTTCTTGTGCAATCTGCGTCAGTACCAGCAATACACAGGCCCAGAAGTCAGGCAATGGTTCAGAGCCATGGTCTATTCTATCATAGGAGATTACCAGATCTAGGACAAGCCTGTCACAAATTCAAACCCTTGCATAAATACCAAGATTTTTAAGTTTTTCAGTGTAGTAAAATCATCTGATATGTATTAATAAAAGAATCAATTAAAAGTTAAATAAATTATTTCCAAAACAATTAGATATGTACCTAACAATAAAATTATTTCTGTGCAGAATCTATTATTCCACATTCCCCTTTAGTAGCACTGCTTTATAAAGAATACTTGCTGGGTGCCAGTGACTCATATATGTAATCCTAGCTACTCAAGAGGCTGAGATCTGAGGACTGTGGTTCGAAGTCAGCTGGGGCAGAAAAATTCCTGTGAAACTCTTATCTCCAATTAACCATTCAAGAACCAGAAGTGGCACTGTGGCTCAAGTGGTAGAGAACTAGCCTTGAACACAGAGTCTCAGAGAGAGCTCTGAGATTCTGAGACCCTGAGTTCAAGCACCACAAGTGACTGAAAAAAAAAAAAACTTACATCACCAATAGTACTTCACTAGTACTTTAAATTTTGAAATGTAATCACTAAACATTTTAAGACAAGAAAAGCAAAGCCTATGTGCATTTATGGATGACTTGTGCATCTAATTCTGCAAAAGCAGATGTATGTGTGCATGTAGCATAAGATATTCCTTGCACGTAAGGTATACTGGATTTTAAAGATATCTTTTTGAAATGGTTTTGTGTAATTTCAATGATCTTCTTAATAAGGCATTTAAAAACAAAAGAACAAAAATGAGTAAAATATCCTCTTTAAACTCTAAGTCAAAGGCTATACACATGGAAGGCTGAAAAATAACCAGCTTTTATATTGTGTCCTTTCAACAATACAACTGCACTTTCAAATATGCTTTGTTGTTTTCTTTTAATTCACTAAAATTAATCTTATAGATGTAGATGCCAGATTTGCATTAATTAAAACTCTACTGTAGAAGCCAGGCTTAATTGCAATCAAATTTGCTTAATTATGCATGGCGAGAGATTCCCAAACGAGAAAGGTTTTAGTAAGGATTTTGTTTTTTTGCATTGACAAAATAAATTGAAATTGTCATTTTTTTGTGTTTTATGTAACACTTGTAAATAATTTGTGGAGCACCTTAAGTCTTCTATGTAAAGCAATGTTATTGCTTAAGTAATTACAACAATCTGCATTTTTCATTGTTAATTGTGGATGTCAGACTCATTAATTTTAATTTACAGACTGTAATGAAATTAAGAAAATTTTGTGCTGATCTACTGAAACTTGTCTTACAGGAAGTTGTTTAACACAACTAAAGTTTGAAGAACTCAAGCCTCATTTTTGTAATTTGTATTTTAATTGATATAACCATTCTACAATAGTTTCTCAAAGTTGGACTTCAATGCAAAGTATTAATAATAATAATCCATATAAAAGATATGAAAATTAGTTACTTGTAACAATCAGTTTACATTTGGAGTATTAGCAATAATTAAATTTACATTTATTTGAGTATATTTCTCTGGTGAAAGAAAACCTGCAAACCATAGAAATATAGTTTCAATTTCACCTCTGTTTCCCCCCCTCCCCCCCATTTCAGGGCCTCTCAAATGCTAGGCAAGCAATCTACCACTGAATCTATGCTTCACCTCTTTTGCTTTGTGTTTAGTTTTTGGAACTAGGGTCTCACTATCTTTTTGTGTGAGCTGGATTCTAACTCAAACTCCTCCTGTCTCAGCTTCCTGAGTATCTGGGACTAGAGATATGTACTACCACACTCAACTGTTTTCTCTAAGTGATTATATTGATAATGAGATGAGAGTTTCCGAAAGAATAGACATAACAGAAACTTGTTTAATCATTGTTGGATCAATGCCTTATCAATGGGTTATTTAACTCACATTTTAATGTGGAGTTCCCATGGTTACTTTGACTCAGATATCTGTGATACCTTCAGAGCTCTAAATACTAAATCTGTAGTCTCAGTTTTTCAAATGTGAATTTAAAATTAGGTAATTCATTTGGAAATTAGTTAAGCATACAATCTAAATAAAGGCAGTTAATGACAAAGAACAATGCTAAATCTTATATTATTTTCATGTTAAGACATTGCATTTTGTTCTTAAAGCTTGTTTAAACCTTAAGTGCTGTAATTATTAATGTAAAAATATAATGGAAACAGAGAGTATCTTTCATGCTTGCTTAGTAGCAAGTCAACTCTTCAAGAAATTAGCAAAAAGAGCCATCACCTCAATTATTATTCATCTAATTAAAAATTCCAAAACAATTACTATAATTCCGCTTAAAACTAAGCACAAGAGTTTGAGAGTTGAAAACATGATTGTTAAATGTTTCAAGAAGAAAATGACAAAGCAAAGCTTATTCCATAATTAAAGCTAACCTCTAATTACTGGTCTTTTTAAAAAAATCAACTTACTCTGAAGAGGTAAAATAAATCACTAAAATATCTTGGCAACACATCTCTCTACAAGTAATACTCTAATACAAGGCACTGGTAGTAAGACAAAATCTTAGTAACTTAGTAAAAGGCACAATAAAAATAAGAAATACCAACACACCAAATGCAATGCACAATAGAGGTGAAGTACTTAGCAGCAATTTTCTCATAGCTCATAAACAATTGGCTAATAGTGAATATTAATAGTGAATATTCAGAATAATACTTTCTCCTGTACATATTAGTTTGCAGATTACTTTCAATTTTTATTTGCCCTAATATTAACCTCAAACTTTGTCCTCCCAACTATTTCTTTGACTATTTTTATATTTCTCTCCATTCCTAATCCTAACCAAATTTCACCCCTTCCTGGAAACCAAGAGATTCTATTATCCTAAATTATTCTCATTTTCTGTGCCTTGTCTGGATTGTCATAAAGGACTTCCTTCACTGAGATGCATTTGCAATGGCTGGTGAAAATATGAGACTTAATATCAGATTAGTTCTACAGCCCAGGCATGCACTGGTATACAAACCCCAAGCAGAATTTGTTTTCCAATTCTCCGTAGTCTTTAGAATACATTTCTTGCTTAATCAGAAATGTGTCTTTATCAGTGCTTAAGTATTCATTTTGTGATTGGCTCTCTCATTTGAGTGTCATCTGTTTTTTTCTCCTGTCTCCTTTATTATTCTTTGTTCCTAATTTCTACATTTTTTTCTAGCTATATTTTCACCCTTTACTTTCAGCCCTTTTGCCCAGATCCTCTATTCCATTCTCTGTCCTCATTTCATCTTGTCCTCTCTGCCCCTGGTTTCACCCAGAGATGCTATTACGGTGATTGATTTACACAGAGCACAACATTCCATAGGTATCATATTGCTATACAACATACACATCCCATATGACAATAAATCTAAAAATAACTAGCAAAAGGAGACGTTTAAGTTGAGAGTTAAAAGTGCTAACAGGGTCAACTGGTACAGTCATTGTGTGGCTGGTGGTTTCACTACCTTGGAGACAAATAGGCAGGAGCCAATGGACTTGGGCACTCATGATGAAATCAGTAATAAATCAGACACAGAGTATAAGCATGAATCAAATTACTATACTCAAATAGGAGCTGGGTACAGACTTGAAAGGAAAATATGTCATTTCCTTTCCTTTCCCACCATCTTGCACTCATCCATCTTTTTGTTCTCTTACTTGATACCTGTCTTTCTCATTTTTGTCCTTATTACTAATTTCCACTTATTTGATAATTTTCTAAAGAGCAAGATTCAGATTAATCCTGAAATACTTATGCACATATAAAACATGATATGATGCACCAGCTCTCAGCTTTCTAAAGAATCAAGTGTATGATGATGAATAATATCTGTATTTTTAAAGTGAAAACCAGCTCACAATTCAAACATGAGTAGACACAGTATCTCAAAGATAATTTGTAATCTTCCTATGGACTCTAATAAGAACACTCTATCACTTGCAGGAAGATGTCATTTTTTCATTCTCTTCTCTTCTATTCTGAAACTCACATTAGTTCAATTGTTCTTTCAATCATCCAGTAACCACCCTGTACTTGGGTGTAGCCACAAGGGCCTCTGTGTTAAACCACTTGTGAGACAACCTCAAACAAGGCAGCGGAAATATTGATTTGTGGAAAACAATAGCACCAGACAGAAAGAGCTAGCTGTTTTCTTAAATGAGTCACTTATTTAAGTCTAATATGCAAGCTAAGGCTACAGGATAAAAGGTCAAGCAAGAAATATGACTTTGCCAACTTCTGATCTTTCCTTTAAAGGTTTAATATTTTTCATTGAATTAGAGAAAAATTCAAACCTAAGAAAAAGTAAGCATAATCATACAATAGTGCCTGTGTATCTGTCTTGCAGATAGAAACATAATAGAAACACATGACAGACCTGTCTAATTTACCAGCTGTTTTCTCTGCCTCCACCCCCCCACCCCAACACAAACCTGTTGTGTAATGTGTCTTCATAGAAAGCTGTTTCAATCAAATCCATTTTAAAATGAACCCTTTACATTTCAAATACTAGTGAAAACTTACACTGATGTTATGCCACTTGGATTAAAAAAATTGCTAATTGTCCATTTGGTACAAAAAGAACTAAGCCATACAGCAAGAACCTTAGTTTAAGAATTAGCTTCATATATTAGTCTAACTAATAACTAATAAATATGCTTCTGTCAATATTAATTTGGTTGTGTGTATTCAGAACTCTCTAGTAACAATTATTTTAAATGTATGCTTTAATCGACACTAACCTGTAAATCTTGTTTTGACAACATGGCTATTGTGTACCTATGAATTTTTCAGATTTCAAATTTTGCTTTGTTTCTTTTCTACTGTTGTATCCTGTCTGTTTTCTTTGTTTTTATGCTGTCATGCCATTTTTATAATACAAATTTCACCAATAAACAAATATATTCCCAAGTTAATCTTTCAGATACCTACCTGAATATTTAAGCCAACTTTACATCTGGGTGATAATGGTAGAATTCTAGATTGGCAAAGCGGAGGGATAGAAAGATTAGAGATCACACACAAAGAAAGTGTTACGGTAGCCATTATCTTCTGGATGGTGCAAAGTTCCCATTGACTCTGTCCTTGTCCCATCCCAGTCTGTTGTGTGCATAGCAACAAGCAGAGTGGTCCTCTTAAAAGTCAAAATTCTTAAGAGTTTCTCTAAGAATTAACTCTTAAAATAGAAGCCAAAGTATATTTTTTGGTTGGTCATGGGGCTCGAACTCGAGACCTAAGTGTTGTTCCTGATATCTTTTGTTCAAGGCTAATGCTCTACCTCTTTGATGAAACCAAAGTGTTCTATGATGGCATCTTTGGGGCTGTTATGCCCAAGTCGTGAGACAACCATCAAGAAGACCACTGAGGGGGCTGGGGATATGGCCTAGTGGCAAGAGTGCTTGCCTCGTATACTTGAGGCCCTGGGTTCGATTCCTCAGCATCACATATACAGAAAATGGCCAGAAGTGGCGCTGTGGCTCAAGTGGCAGAGTGCTAGCCTTGAGCAAAAAAGAAGCCAGGGACAGTGCTCAGGCCCTGAGTTCACGGCCTAGGACTGGCCAAAAAAAAAAAAAAAAAAAAGAAGACCACTGAGAGCCAGACATTCCGAAATGCAAAAGCAAGGCTTTATTCAGGCGGGCTGCAGCTCAGACCTTGTCCTACACTCCGACACAGCAGAGGTTAGGAGGAAGCCCTGAGCTGAAATTTCACAGGGCTTATAAAGGCAAAAAAACCACAAAGTTACAGCAATCAGGTGTTCAAGCAAGATTAGGATATGGGTACAAATCTGATTGGCTCAGGGCTAGAGGCATTCCGGGGCAGTTAAGAGTTAAGCATTCCCAGGCTGTTAGAGTTGAGCAGGGAGTTTCCTGACCAGCTGGGCCCTAATAAACTTGTTCTGCTAGCCGGGATAATTGGTGGCCTGGGTTACTCATAGTTTAAACAGTCAACAAAATGGGGTCTGCCTGAAAATGGGGTTTACTTAAACTCTTCAGGAACCTCACTGTATTTCTGACCTCATGGCCTCCCCTTTTCCCTTCCCCCCACCCGTCATGAGTTGTTCAGTTCATTTACACCAAACAGTTTTGCAAGTATTGCTTTTATAGTTGTTTGTCTTCTTTTACCCTGTGTCTCTTGATTTTGGTATTCGCTTCCAATTTCTTAGTTCTAATACCAGTATACCCAGTTTCCAATATACTCAGAAAAGATACAGAGAAATTGTAGGTACAACCACAGGAAGGTGATACAAGAAGATGATCAATAATAGAGGCTACAGTTACATATGGCATGTTGAAAGTAGTTACAACTGTGATATAACAATCATTTCCATAACATGGAGTTCATTTCACTTAGCATTATCTTATGTGTTCGTAAGGGTATAGCTATTGGACTCCTGTGATCCTCTGCTGTGATTTACCTAAACCTGTGCTAATTATTCCCTATAAGGGAGACCCTAGCGTCCATGTTTCTTTGGGTCTGGCTCACTTCACTTAATATAACTTTTTCCAAGTCCTTCCATTTCCTTACAAATGGGGCAATGTCATTCTTTCTGATAGAGGCATAAAATTCCATTGTGTATATGTACCACATTTTCCTGATCCATCCTTCTACTGAGGGGCATCTGGGTTGGTTCCAGATTCTAGCTATGACAAATTGTGCTGCAATGAACATTGTTGTGCTGGTGGCTTTAGTGTGATTATGTTTGTGGTCATTTGGATAGATACCCAAAAGTGGGGCTGCTGGGTCACAGGGGAGTTCTATGTTTAGCCTTCTGAGGAATCTCCATACCGCTTGCCAGAGTGGCTGAACCAGTTTACATTCCCACCAACTATGAAGTAGGGTTGCCTTTTGGCCACATCCTCTCCAACAGTTGTTATTGTTAGGTTTTTTTTTAATTTATTTATTAATTGAACACAAATTTTTTGACAAGGTGTTGTGCAAAAAGGATACAGTTACATAGTAGGGCAGTGTGTACATTTCTTGTGATATCTTACACCCTGTTTTTCTGTCCCTTCCCTAAGTCAGGTAGACATATATACAACAAACAATGTATCAAGAACATATACAGTGTCCACGTGGCCAAGCCCAAGAAAATTCGCTTAGGGCTTTAAATGTAATGTCGATGTTAGACAATATCTTACTGGGGTGAGATGGAATCTCAATGTTGTTTTGATTTGCGTTTCTTTTATGGCCAGTGATGTAGAGCACTTTTTCCTATGTCTCTTGGCCATTCTCAATTCCTCATCAGAGAAGTCTCTTTTTAAGTCTCTAGCCCACTTGATGAGGGGGCTATTGGTTCTTTGCAGTTTTGTTTTGGAGGAAGGTATTTTTTTTTATTTCTGCATATATTTTAGATATGAGGTCTTTGTCCATTGAATGGCCAGTAAAGATCTTTCTGTTTATCTTGTGAGCTATGTTCTTTGCCCTGCAGAAGCTCTGCAGTTTGATGCAGTCCCATTTGTCCAACCTTTCTTTTGTTTGTAGCCTTTCTGGGTCTTTGTTAAGAAAGTTCCGTCCTGTGCCAAGGAGCCCAAGTGTTTCTCCTACTCCTTCGATTAGTGTTTTCATGGTGTCTGTTTTGATTTCTGGGTCTCTGATCCATTTGGAATTGATTTGGGCAGGGTGATATATAAGAATCTAGTTTTAGTTTGTTGCATGTGTTGAACCAGTTTTGCCAGCATCATTAGTTAAAGAGGCTATCTTTCTTCCAGGCTATTGTTTTAGCTCCTCTATCAAAGATAAAGTAGGCGTAGTTCTGTGGGTTCATTTCTGAGTCTTCAATTCTGTTCCATTGGTCTTCAGGCCTATTCCTGTGCCAATACCAAGCTGTTTTTATTACTATAGCTTTATAATACAGCTTGAAGTTGGGTATTGTAATTCCTCCAGCACCGTTCTTTCTGCTTAAGATTGTTTTGCTGTTCTAGGTCTTTTATTGTTCCATATGAATTTGTGGATTGCTTCCTCTATTTCATTAAAAAATTGTGTTGGGATATTAATGGGTATTGCATTGAATTTGTAGATAGCCCTTGGCAATATTGCCATTTTGATTATATTAATCCTCCCAATCCAGGAGCATGGGAGGTTTTTCCATTTCCTTAGTTCTGCCTTAATTTTGTTTTTCATGTTTTTAAAGTTCTCATCGTAGAGGTCTTTCACTTCTTTGGTTAAGGTTACTCTTAGGTACTTTACGTTTTTTGAGGATATTGCAAAAGGAGTTGTTTTCCTGATTTCAGCCTTGGTCCTTGGTTTGTTATCATAGAGAAAGGCCGTTGATTTTTGAGGGTTTATTTTATATCTTGCAACTTTGCCAAAGTTTTGGATCAGCTCTAGTAGCTTGGGGGTAGAGTCTATGGGATTCTTTAGGTATAGGATCATGTCATCTGCAAAGAGAGAAAGTTTAACTACATCTTTTCCTATTTGGATCCCCTTTATATTTACTTCTTGCTTAATTGCCCTGGCTACGAATTCTAGTACTATGTTGAAGAGAATGAGAGAGAGTGGACATCCCTGTCTTGTTTCTGATTTTAAAGGGAATGGCTTTAGTTTTTCACCATTTAGAGTTATGCTTGCTGTTGGTTTGTCGTAAACTGCCTTGATTATATTCAGGAATATTCCCTGGAGTCCCAATTTTTCCAGGGCTTTTAGCATAAATGGGTGCTGGCTTTTATCAAACGATTTCTCTGCATCAAGGTTTCTTTACCTTTTTTTTTTGGCCAGTCCTGGGCCTTGGACTCAAGGCCTGAACACTGTCCCTGGCTTCTTTTTGCTCTGCCACTTGAGCCACAGCACCACCTCTGGCTATTTTCTGTATATGTGGTGCTGGGGAATCGAACCCAGGGCTTCGTGTATAGGAGGCAAGCAACTTGCCACAAGGCCATATTCCCAGCCCGTTTTCTCTGCATCAAATGATATAACCATGTGGTTCTTTACCTTGCTCCGGTTGATGTGGTGAATTGCATTAATTGACTTGCATATATTGAACTAACTTTGCATCCCTGGGATGAATCCAGTTTGATTGTGGTGTATGATTTTTTTGATGACCTGTTGAAGTCGATTGGCCAGAATTTTGTTGAGAATTTTTGCGTCTTTGTTCATCAGTGAAATCGGTCTATAGTCCTCTTTCCATGATGAGTCCCTGCCGGGTTTTGGGATGAGGGTTATACTGGCTTCATAGAAAGTGTCTGGTAGTGAATGTTCTCTTTCAATTTCATTGAAGAGTTTGAGAAATATTGGTGTGAGTTCTGTTTTGAAGGCCTTGTAGAATTCTGCAGTGCATCCGTCTGGACCTGGGCTTTTCTTGGGTGGGAGATCACTTATTGCCGTTTCTATTTCAATACTGGATATGGGTCTGTTTAGAAGGTTTAAATCTTCATGGTTGAGTTTGGGGATATGAATTTTTTCTAGAAAATCATCCATTTCTTCAAAGTTCTCGAATTTGTTGGCATAAAGGTTTGCTAAATAGTCCCTTATTATGGTCTGAATTTTGGTTGTTTCTGCGGTGATGTTACCTGTTTCATCTCTTATCTTGTTTATTTGAGTGTGCTGCCTTCATTTTTTGGTCAGGTTTGCTAGGGGTCTCTCTATCTTGTTGATTTTTTTCAAAGAACCAACTCTTTGTTTTGTTGATTCTTTCTATGGTTTTTTTCGTCTCTAATTGATTTAATTCTGATTTGATTTTAATTATTTCCTTCCATCTATTGACTTGGGGTTTGGCTTGTTGTTCTCTTTCAAGTAACTTAAGGTGCTTCCTTAAATGAGTTGCTGTTTCTCCAGTTTGTTGATGTATGCATTCAGAGATACAAATTTTCCTTTGAGTACTGCCTTTGCTGTGTCCCAAAGGAGCTGGCACTTTGTGTCCTCGACTTGGTTGAAGACTCAGGCATTTCTGATGTTGAGGTTCTAAATTTCACAATTTTTTTAGATTAAAAATTCTAACTTTATTTCTGATATCATCACAAATAGTCAAATTACTAGACATATCACCATCCACATGGTTTTTGACATATATTCTAGTTAGTCAAATGTAAATGAACAAAGAATCACACACGTGAAGTTTTAGCAATATGAGCTACCCTCATCCCAATACTTTGCTCTGTCTTCTATCTTTTATACAGCCTAGATTTGTTGTTCAAAATATTCATTGTCCATTCCAGACACTGTACCCTTCAGCATTTTTCCTTGGAGGAAGGTCACATATCTTTATTCTCCTGAACTCAGAGAAGGGCACACATCTTGATTTGGCCCTTGAAAAGTAAACCAAAAGTAACAACTTTGGGCAAGGTTGGACAACTCAGAATCTAGACAGAACACAATGCTGTTTCCACTCCTATCTTTAAGAGAAGCTCAACACAGCTATCTGTATGATCTGCAAGAAGAGGAGGGAACAAATACTGATGAACCCTCGGATTCTCTGCAGCAACACCAAGCCATCTTCCTGTCTCTATGAGGAAAGCTGTTATCTTAAAATATGGAAAGATAATTGCTACAACTCCATCCCTTTGACAGCCCTCCTTGAGAGAAGATTATGTAGTCTCACTCTCTTGAATAGAAGTATGGTTGTCTAGATTGCTTCACTTATGAAATCAGAACAAATATTACAAATGTCATTTTAGTAACTAGGACATAATTCAGTCCTCTCCCTTTTTTTTTATTTGCCATGAGACAAGCAGTGTTCCAGTTAAAAAGTAGGTGACAAACTACAGCCAACCCACAATAGATATAACTTAGCCTTTGATTAACAGCCAGCTGTTGAGGGGTCTTTTTTGAATAGGCCATTAGATGAGAAATAAATTCTATGGTTTTTAAAGCTTAGCAACAGTAAGTCCACAAGATGATGATGAGTGAAACTCCACAAATAGTCAGATTCTCTTACAATTTCCTCAACTCACCCCTTCATTTTGGAGATGGTAGAGAATACTGTTACTGTATTACCTTTTTGTACTCTGCATTTGCTGATTTAATGTTGGTGATATGAATTAGACATGATACATGATGGAATTTATACCACAGAAAGTGACACACTTCAAAATCCAGCTGTGTTTTTAAATTTTTAACCAGTATCACACCATATAAATGTGTGTATGTATGTATGTATGTGTGTATGTGTGTGTGTGTGTGCGTGTAAGGTTGTAAAAATTAAAGTAAGATTTAAAACAGCAAGACATGGAGGGTAAATTTTAAAGAATTACATTCTTTCAGATGCCTTTTACATGTCCTGCAAAACTATTATTTACCAAGTATCCACTTGTCTCTTTTAAATATATGTCTGCCTTTATTGAGGACTCTCTGATAAAATCCTTAGCAACATGAATTAAACATAATAATAAACTTATTAGGGCTAATTTATTGTTCAAAAAAGAGATTAGCAAAAGATAAGAGGAAATAAAATTTTGTGGGCTAATAGGATGATTGAATTTTCTAATAAGGTTGATTTATTTGTAATAAAGAAGAAATCTTTACTATTGGTGAGGGAATGAGGTTTTAAAGCTTTTACTATTGTTTACATCTCATATAACTATTGCTGTGATCTCAACCTTTGGAAAATACGAAAACTCTCATAAGCTAATCACTTTCCTTAGCATCATATTCTCACTAATTAGTAATTATAAATTGCCTATTTTTAAACAGGATCTAGGACACAATGAGAATTTTTTTAAAGTTAAATCAAACTGGGCTTCATGCCCAGAAAAATTAAAAATTTAGTTTAACACTCCTGAGATTTCTATGTATATATCTATGTGTCTCTGATTGGGTTTATTAAGCATAATTAATTGAAAAGATAAAATATCTGGAAATTAAACATCAATGTCAGTCAGACATTTAAAAGAGAGTTTTTTTTTTTTTTTGTTTTTGTTTTTTTTTTGGCCAGTCCTGGGCCTTGGACTCCGGGCCTGAGCACTGTCCCTGGCTTCTTCCCGCTCAAGGCTAGCACTCCGCCACTTGAGCCACAGCGCCGCTTCTGGCCGTTTTCTGTATATGTGGTGCTGGGGAATCGAACCTAGGGCCTCGTGTATCCGAGGCAGGCACTCTTGCCACTAGGCTATATCCCCAGCCCTAAAAGAGAGTTTTGTTAGTAAAAGTTTATTGGACAAGAAAAAAGTCTATCAAGTACCTAAATTAAAGCTGTTATTTTAGACATTTAGACATTCCCATTCGTATTTAAAATCAATATCTAGGAACAGAGAACTTTTTTTCTATACTCAATAATAAGAAATATGCTTGTTGATAGGCAAAAATTCAAAGTTCTAAGACAAGAAAATAGAAACTCAGTGATGAAAATAAAGAGAAGCAGCAAAAGATTTCAACAGAGCAGAAGGAGAAAGAATAGCAAACACAAACTATTAGAATGTATTCTAAGCATATTGTTAGCCTATAGGTACAGGATAGGTAATTGACTTGGCTAGTCATGGTTCTTAGATGTCTCACTGTATAAACATATTTCTGGGGGTATGCTGGTCCTGGAACTTGAACTCAGAGCCTGGATACTGCCCCTGAGTTTTTGTGTTTGAAGCCAGTACTCTACCACTTGATCCACAGCTCTGCTTCCAGTCTTTTGCTAGTTAATTGTAAATAAGAGTCTCACGAACATTACTGCCTGGGTCAGTTTTGAACGGCAATCCTCAGATCTCAGCCTCCTGAATAGCTCGGATTGCAGATGTGAGTCATTGGTACCTGGTTAACTATATAAACTTCTTTAAGGTCATTTGATTTTGTTCATATGGTATCAAATTGCAGTGCCTGGCAGATCAATGATATGCTATAATTTATCACCTTATTAATATTTACTCTGGAAATCTTAAAGGCTCTGCTCTGAATGGATTAAACCAGAAGATCCAGTCCAGTGAGACTGCATGCCCTAGAACTAATTACCTATTACCAAGTAGTATGTCCACATTACACAATCACCATATACAATCCTAGCCAAAGAGAATCAGCCAAATTTCTTGGCCTATGATGAAAAAGCTCATTGATGTACAAGAAAACTGTGAAGGATAGTATTATAGTTATTATCTACTAGTAATTACCTAGATTTTATATTAGTTGTGTCTATCATTGGTAGTTCAGTTTTTTTTTTAATTTAGTCTTGATCCATTTTGAGGCCCTGCTTAGAGAATAGTCCTTCTTGAGTATATGATTAATTAACTCCACACCCTACCATTTTCTTTATGAGGATCTCACAAGGTCAGTGATGTCTTCATAGCCTCAGGACCCAATCCTAGTCAAATGGAGAGAGGACCTATACCCTAGTCTATGTAAAACTAATCAAACTGACCAACACACACTTAGCCAGAAACGTGTAGACAAAACCACTTCTTTGCCATATATATATACACTGTTTTCTAAATCTCCAACATGATGTTTCCTATTACAGCAGTAATAAAAAGGGCTGCCCTGTCATCTAGCCCAATGTAATTGTGTTGCATTCTGCTGCTGGAAAAAAATCATATCTTATAAAATAGTGGTAACATTTAAATAGAAAAGAGCTAAAGGAATTAGATTAACAAAGAACAATCATTATATGATATATATTCATATATGAATACATGTATTATATATTATGTAGCGAATGAATAAACTTACATATTTATATACTGCAACCGAGATAAAATAATTTAAGACTTGACAACCACATTAATTAAAAGAAAGCTTGGCAAGCTAGAAAATTACCCAGCACTCTTTGGGTATTTCATGTGATATTCACATCCTAGCTTTAATCTCTTAAAACCCATCTTAATCTTCTCAGATTTTGAAGGTCAAAGAAGCATTTTGGTCACTACTATGAACTACAGGTAGATATTCATTTGCAACTGTGAAGTGACTTAATCATTATTTTTAAAACCCCTTAATCTCTCTGAGCTTTAATTCCTTTTCTATAGAAACTAAATAATGGTCTCTAGATGACTAGATTAATAGAGATGACAAAGGTACAGGAGCCAGTCTAGTTCCCACAACAATACTCCTTCACTTGTGGTAGCTACACTGCCAAAATAAAATTTCTTAAGGTGGGACACAGAAGTGGAGGGACCAAGGGTGAGCAAATGCAGCAGTGGTACTCACTAGACACTATGTAGAAAATGTACTATACAACTTGTGGATGGAAGTGGGAGGGAAATACTGGAGAGAGAGAGAGAGAGAGAGAGAGAGAGAGAGAGAGAGGAGGAGGTGACATTGTCCAAAAAGAAATGTACTCATTACCTGATTTATATAACTGCAACCCTTCTTTATAATAACAATAAATTAAATTTAAAAATTTTAAATTCTACTAGCAGGTTTTATTTAATCCTCCAAGTTATCTCTTATAGCTACTTTTTTTTTTTAAACTTTAGGCCCATGGCTCTTACCCTAACAAATCCCCTATACTTAATTTTGTCAAGTGAGAAGTCCCTGGCTTCAGTCAAGTTCTGTCTCTTTCCTTCCAATTGTTCTGCTTACCTCTTAAATGGTGTGCTGGGAAAAGTCATACTTATTAATTCACCTTTAGTCTCCTCATCCTAACTACCAAGGTTTCATTTAGATCCTTTCACCCTAGGCTTTCTTGAGACACAATACCCAAATTTCCCAGTCACTGAAACAAATTCCTGTTGATCAGGATGCACCCTTCTTGGTCTCACTCAGGCTTTGTCCTGTCTTACCAAATTCCCTTCTAGAAAGCATGTAAAAGAAAGTGCTTTACTTGGTGTTCAAGGCAAGCTCAATTATAAGCCTTCCCTACAATTTTCTTTTACTCTCCAGGGTTATCTTCACTTTCTTTCTCTGTATTCAGATCATATTTTCTTGATACCCTACAGCCTAGAAACTCATTTTATACCTTCAAGAAAATTATAAACATGGTTAAGGCAAAAACTACACCACTAATTTCTTTTGCTTGTTTAGCACTTGACACTAACAGTGTTTGTTAAAAATGTGATTGTCTGGAGGGTGCAGTTAGATTTAAAATATTAATATATATTAAAACAAATGTAACTACATCACTGGCCATAAAAGAAATGCAAATCAAAACAACATTGAGATTCCATCTCACCCCAGTAAGAATGTCCATTATCAAGAAAACTAACAATAACAATTGTTGAAGGGGATGGGGCCAAAAGGTAACCCTACTTCATTGTTAGTGAGAATGTAAACTTGTTCAGCCACTCTGGAAAGCAGTATGGAGATTCCTCAGAAGGCTAAACATAGTGCTCCCCTATGACCCAGCAGCCCTACTCTTGGGCATCTACCCAAAAGATCACAAACAAGAACACACTAAAGCCACCAGCACAACAATGCTCATCGCAGCACAATTTGTCATAGCTAAAAGATGGAACCAACCCAGATGCTCCTCAGTAGATGAATGGATCAGGAAAATGTGGTATATATACACAATGGAATTTTATGCCTCTATCAGAAAGAATGACATTGCCCCAATCATCAGGAAATGGAAGGACTTGGAAAAAATTATACTAAGTGAAGTGAGCCAGACCCAAAGAAACAGGGACTTTATGGTCTCCCTCATCAGGAATAATTAGCACAAGTTTAGGCTAGTCACAGCAGAGGATCACAAAGCCCAATAGCTATATAGCTATGCCCTTATGAACATATAAGATGATGCTAAGTGAAATGAACTCCATTTTATGGAAACGAGTGTTATATCACTGTTGTAATTACTTTCAACATGTCATGTGAAACCGTAGCTTCTTTTGTGGATGATCCTCTTGTATCCCCTTCCTGTGGTTGTCCCCGTGCTATCACTGTATCTCACCTGAGTACCCTGGATCCTGTATATACTGGTATTAGAACTAGGGAAGTAAAAGGGGATATCAAAATCGAGAGACAATGGATAAAAAGACAAATGACTCCAAAAGCAATACTTGCAAAACCATTTGGTGTAAACCAACTGAACAACTCATGGGGGGAGAGGGAAAGAGGGAGGGGGGAAGGGAGAGTGAGGGAGGAGGTAACAAATAGTACAAGAAATGTACCCATAGCCTTACATATGAAACTGTAACCCCTCTGTACATCACTTTGACAATAAATGAGTAATTATTATTTAAAAAAACAAATGTAAGAATATAGATAGCATATATATGTATATGTGTGTATATATGTAGATATATACACACACATGCACATAGAAAGAATTAACTGACTAAAATATGATATGCAGGGGTGGATTCCCATGGTATAAGCCCTTTGAAGAAGTAACTTACGGTTTACAAAATGAATACCAGGAAACTGAAACGTGTATTGGGAGCAGGAGAGAGTTGGGGGCAAGGAGCAAACGAACAGAGAGAGGATTGATAAATAAATACAGTCATCATACTCAATGTCCGTATGTGACAATGGAACAAAGTAACTGGATGAGTGAAGCTGAGATCAAAGGAGGAAAGAGAACCATGGAAGGGGTAACACTAATCAAGATACAGTTTGCTTCTTGTACAACTACTTAAAGAACATTTAAAAATAAATCAAATATATGTACAGAAAAGAAAATTTGATTGTCTGAAAATAATCAGAAATAATAGAGTTAGGAGTAAGAGAAAAGATGGCACGAATTAGTTGAAATCCTTATATGCCTCATGTAGCACCTTCTGCCTCCCAAACTCATCCACAGCCTTCCTCCTAGTATTTTCTTCAAGGATGTTCCCTTCTTGTTATGAGCAATGCTGAAAGAGCTGACATGCCAACAGGCAGGGCTGACCTGGCTCAGAAATTCTGTCTCCCATGCCTGCAGCCAATCAAATCCCTCACTTCTGCTGAGGACAGTAGTTCACCGTGGAAGGCTGTGCACTGTGTCAAGGGTTGGGATGCATGCAGAAAAAGAAATATAATTGCCAGCCTTTTTTTTTTTGCCAATCTACCACATCTTCCAGGGAAATCAGATCTGGCAGCTGGAGTGCTAGAGACTTGTATACTGGGTACTTTCTACTTTCCCACAAATCAGACTCTTGGAGATACACAGAGGGCAGGGAATGAAAAAAGGAGAAGTGGATTAAACAGAAGTGGAGGAAGTCAAGGAAGAGTGACCAAAGGACAAGAGAGAAGGCATCAGGTGAATCTTCCATTTCCCCATCTGTTGGATGTCTAGACAATCAGTGACATAGTTTAGAGGCATTAACAATATTCTATCACCTGCCAAACTGGGCTTGGAGTTGCCTTTAGGAGAAAACTGTATCATCTGCCTTGAGGTGTATACATTGTGAGAATCACCATAGAAGAAATAAAGCTGCCACATAGGATTAAATTATCTCCTCTTGGCAGGGTTAAATGAGAGGAGAGTGTGTGAACCTGGACAATTGTGTAATAAAGAGTATCATTTAAGGGCGGGGGGGGGGAATAATCTGAAAGAAAAACTCGTATATATGAAGGATTTACTTTGTGTACATCACTCACCCACAAACTTCTGTTGTGTTGAGTACAAATTACTGGCATTTACATTACCTGAAAGCTTAGAGACATGAAATCATACAACGAGTGGATGCAGTGCCCATCTGCCCCACTCAATAGCACTTTTACCAGAGCCTGCTATCTGGAGCTCTCTGTGCAACCTTGATTGGACACAGGGATCTTCCTGCCCTTCCTTGCAGAGCCCAAGTTCACTCATTCTCTTTGCCCTACTGATTTCTTCTCCTTAAAGAGATTTTCTTCAAACTTTCTCATCATGGCCTCCTTCTCAAATATTGTCTTCAATACTTAGTTGTAACTTCTCCAAAGAGAGCTATGCAGACTGTATCTAACTACATTCACTCCCACGGCGCCCTTCTATGTCATCTCCTAATGCTAAAGAGGGTCCAGATGATCTGTGATGAGTTATTAATTACAAATAAAGCTAAATTCCTCCCTTGTGGGACTCTGTATCTTATATTTAAGTCAGGTCAAGAGGAAGTGTCATTCTTTGTTTTTAAAGTTTAAAATTCTTATAAATTATAAACTTAAATTATAAAAATAGTTAATGACGTGTGTGTATGTGTGTGCATGCATGTGTGTGCCAGTTCTGGGACTTGAACTCGGGGCCTGGATGCTATCCCTGCGCTTATACACTCCAAGCTAGAACTCTACCACTTGACCTACAACTCCACTTTTGGATTGTTGGTGATAAAAGCCATATAAACTTTCCTGCCCGGCTGACATCAACCTAGGATCCTCAGATCTCAGCCTCCTGAGTAGCTAGGATTACAGTTGTGAGTCACCAGCACCTAGCACCTATTTTTAATTTTAAAATGTTATTAACTTTTTTAGTTGTTCTGTTAGTTTTCTCTAAATAAATAACATGTTCTTGTTTTAGACAAATAAAAAATAAATTACTTAAGTCTGAAAATTTATTATGAGCCATTTGTAATTCTGTGTCACTAAAGGGAAAATGAGTAAAATAGGCCATATCATACAGCTCGACCAATAGAGAGCAGCTTCAGCAGTGGTCATCACTAGACACTAGTTGCAGTTTTCTAGAATCCAAATTGCTATACCTGGAGCAAAGAGATTGGAGGGGGAAAAATAAATAAAACAGTTGACTTTTCTGAATACACTAATAGTGCTTTCTACACCAGTCCAAAGCTATATGCTAAAGATAATTCTAGTCTACATTTATTACATCTTACAAAAATACATGCTCTGAAATAGTTAAATACCAGCTTTACTGTGTAGATGTTTTTAAAAACAGGGAAAGACTGAAATGGGTAGTTAATGGCTCCCTTTGAAAAGCAAAATCTAACTATAAGCACATACACACTAAGACATAGTACATCCATCAAGCTTAGAAAAAGGCCCTGCTCTGAGTATTGACAAGCAGGATAGTGGCAAAGCTCCAGATAATGGAGCAGCTTTATTCCTAGAGTGGAGTTCTTCATTGGGACTTCACTGATGTATGCAAAGTTGCCTGGGAGAAAATAGCAAATAAAAAATGGTTGGATTCCTGGAGTTTGCCAAAAAAAAAAAAAAAGAATTCTGAAACAAAAAACTGTGTGGAATGTTCCTCCTTTTCACTAGACTTCATTAGTTCTATGTTGCAACAACTCTATTCTTATTCTTGTAGATTATCAAATGTGTATTTGTAAGATTTTTTTTTTTTTTTTTGGCCAGTCCTGGGCCTTGGACTCAGGGCCTGAGCACTGTCCCTGGCTTCCTTTTGCTCAAGGCTAGCACTCTGCCACTTGAGCCACAGCGCCACTTCTGGCCATTTTCTGTATATGTGGTGCTGGGGAATCGAACCCAGGGCCTCATGTATACGAGGCAAGCTCTCTTGCCACTAGGCCATATCCCCAGCCCTGTAAGATTCTTTTTAATTCTTGCCTACTATTCATCTACAGCTGACTTACTGTTGAGTCAACCCCTTTTCTGGATATCTATCAATGTGATTTCAAGGAATAGTAGCTAGTAAATTCAACATAAAGATTTGTTGCACACACACTCAGAATTAATCCCTTGATTTGCACAAGAACTTAAATCTTTCAATGTATTTTTCTTACTGATTTATCAACTGAAATATGAAAGAAGGGAGCATGAATTTCAATAGAAAAAAAGCATGTTTTTTAATTGCGTATACATTCGCAGTTTATAACCAGTGGCTAATGGATCAGTCAAGTGGAAAAATTCTAGAGTGACAGGATAGATGCCTTTATGTTCAGAGGGAAGACCCACTATATCCGAATAAGAGATGTCCATGTCGTGTCTGTGATGCTTCTGTAGCTGTCAACGTAACCACATGGGGAAGTGGCTGTGTAAAAATCTTGGAAAGAAACCAAGACTATTGATGCTAAGGTTTGTTCTTTCCTTGAGCATTGAACATATACTATGTAACTTTCAAATCACTGGGCTAGTAAAACCTTGCTTAGCCTCACTGTTCTATCAGCTAAAAGACATACAGACATTTCCTACTGAATGTCTATTGCTCATACTGTATTTCTTCTGGATATATGGATTTTATTTTCTCATTATCTGTTTTGTAGGAAGATTATCCAGTGATCAGTGTGTTTCCAGAACTACAGAACTGATTCACCCTTATTTTATAAGAGGTTATTTTTTCCTTGTCAGGATCTGTTCTGGTGCTATAGAAGAATAAAAAGACATTTACTAAGAAAAAAAGACGCAAATCTTCTAAATTCAAAAGATGTTCCATTTATTACAAAATATTTTGAATTTGAGATTATAATAGATCACTTGTGACATTATCTTCCTTCATGATGCTATGAATTATCATGTTGATTTTAAATGTTGGGGTCCAACTTTTCAAATGTGTATTGACTCTCTTCAAAGGATTATATGTGAATTTCAGATGCACTAAGGAGAGGAATCCTGGCTGACTTTAAAACTGCCAGTTTTAAACTCATACTTGTGGTGTCTTGAAATATAACAGCAAACCTCTCCAGCCATTGACTTTAGAAAAGTCAACAGTGAAATCTTCAATAAAATCAACTGAATATGAACAATGTTGCCAAGAAGTACATTTAGAAAAATAAAACAAAATCTAAAGAAATTTAACAGGACTTAAACTGCAGCTCATCAAATGCTTATAGAAAATGCTTCCTTCTTACTCATAGAAGAATTCCAGATTTAGATGCTTCTTATGCTTGCCCTCTCTAGCTTTTCATGTATTTCAGTTGTAAAAGCTTAGTACTGGCAATATCCTTCTTGCTCAGCTGGAAGCTAATAGAAAAATACTAAGGCGAATTTTATGAAGGTTGAACGTTTTTACAAATACTTAGCCACAAGATCATGGCATTTGGGATGAAGAGACTATGTGTCATTGTTTGCAGGAAACAAGCACAGAAGAGCAATGTAATGGAAGGATGTGGTAAGGCTAGAAAGGCCAGGAGGCAATCATAGGAGCTGTGAACTATTACATGTTGTGGTGAGTTGAATGTGATGTTCTCTCCCCTTAAAAACTGATACTGCACCGGGTACAGGGGTCTCATGCCTGTAATCCTAGTTACTCAAGGAGGCTGAGATCTGAACATCATGGTTCAAAGACAGCCCAGGCAGGAAAGTCCATGAATCTCTTATTGCCAAGAAAGTATTCAGAAAAAGTCAGAAATAGCACTATGGCTGAAGCACTAGAGCACTAACTTGGCACACAAAGAGGCTCAGGGACAGCACCCAGACCCTGAGTTCAAGCCCTGGGACTAGCAATATAGATGACAGATGGTGATGATGATGATGATGATGATGATGATGATGATGATGATGATGATGAAGAAGATAGATAGATAGATAGACAGATAGATGCATACTAAAGTCTGAAACCCCTAGACATAAGAGGATGACCTAAAAACTTTCACAGGAGTAATCAAGTTAAAATGAGGTTAATCAAGAAGGCAGGAATCTCAGATAACTGAGTGTTACATCTACATCCACATGGGCCATCTGCAAACCATGGAACAGATCCTTCCCTCCTGGGCCTCAGAAGAAACCATGACTCCAATACTTTCCCTCTGACTTCTCTTTTCCAGTACCACCAGACAGCAAGTTTCTGATCTTCCAGACACTGGGTATAATGTGTGACACTCGATTACACTGACCTGACAAACACATATGGCAGGAGACAAACATTAAGCCCTGCCCTATCTCCATAAGATCTCCAGTTAGAAAGTGAACATTAATTTTTTCAATGGGATCCAATTAATTCCAGGGAAAGTAAAGCGCTTACACCATCTGAACACTTACCTATGTGTGAAAAATAAAGATCACAAATAGTAATAATATAATAAAATACAAGCTGACAGCCAACAACCCTGGTTATGCTACATGCTCCTTCCTTCAAACTGTACAGAACATTCATACAGGCTATTCAGGCTCTCCTCTTCCAAATTTTCCTCCTGTCCTTCTCCCTTTCTAAATCTGTATAACTTGTGAAGCAAGTGCTAAAAATATCACCCAGGGCAATTAAACACAGAAGACTAAATAAGTCACATCAGTAAGTCAGACAAGATAGCTCATGAAAAAGCCAAGCAAGTCTACAACATATCATCCTGGGATCACTATGCCTCTCACTAAAACACTGGGCACTGCCTACAACAGAAGCAAAAGACCCGCCACCAACTAGAATAATGGCAGTTTGTCAGGAACAAATTCCTTCTGCTTTAGAGATGGGTTGCTTTGATGTTCTACCACTCGAAACATGCCTTCAGCTCTATTTTTGAATGGCTATTTTGGAGATAATCCACAGAAATGTTTCTGCCCCATCTGGACTCAAACCCCTATCCTAAGAATCTCAGCCTCCTGACAAATATTACATGTGTGACACCAGTTAAATATATTTCTTTAATATATTTATCTATTTTAAATTCTCTTGTTATTTTTGAAGACTTTGAAGTCTATCCAAGGATAAGGAAAAATGTATGGGATTGATTACCCCTCTATGAAAAAGACCTCAGCTTTTCAATTTATTTTATATACAATCCATGCTTAGAATTTCGAGCTTGGGTAGGATTTGTTCAAGGCTGGAAAAACTGAAGTAATATAAAATAGATGGCAATTTATTGTCTAAAATAGATGACGATAAACAGATGACAACTTATTGTCATCTATTTTATTAGCAATCTATTTTAACTACCTCATTGGTATTTTGGTATCATTTCCTCAGAGTATTTATACATTTTCTATCACATATTCATTCTGTAGTCCTTACCTTAGTGCTCAGAAGCTTCCATTTTAGAACAAAAGCCATATATCAATTTTCTGATGAATTTACAATGAGCATGTTTGTGCTTTTCCCCAACATAACTGGTAATACCATTGTCAGCCTCCAGGGACAGTGGCCCACTTGAAGCAATGCTGTTGAATAGTGAGATATGAGGCCACTTGACAGGCTGGTTTCATAGATTCATTAAAATATCTTTAATGTAATATCAATATGCAAGTCTACATCATAGGGAAATCTACATTAAGATATTTGGCAGGCAATTAATGGCACTAAACAATCTTATATAATAGATATCTTAAAATGTCTCTCTAAATCCATACTCTACCCTGAATAACTGTATGAAATTGTAACTGAAGTTACCTATGTGGATTTCCAGTGAGAATTTACAGTTGCTCTTTCATTTCCTGCTTGAATGACCCAGTAGTTTCTTGTTGTTGTCGTTGTTTGCCAGTCCTGGGGCTTGAACTCAGGGCTTGAGCACTATCTGTGGCTTCTTTTTGCTCAAGGCTAGCAGTCTACCACTTGAGCCACAGTGCCACTTCCAGCCTTTCCTGAATAGTGGTGCTGAGAATCAAACCCAGGGATTTATGTATGCAAGGCAAGCACTCTACTACCAGGCCATATTCCCAGCCCAGGACCCAGTAGTTTTGTTTAGTTTTCCTTTCTGAGAGTTCCCACAGCCTTTTTTCACCCCTCCCTCATGTCTAATATAAGCAAACAGAGACATCTTGATACCTGGAGAGCTTTTGTTTTCATTTTGTTTTGTTTTTAATCCGTTTATCTAACGTAGAGAACTTGATTAGATGAGCATATCTTATGATTTAAAAGGATACAAATTCCAATTTAATACAACAAAGACTAGGAAAAAGAAAAACTGATGGATGATGCTGGATTTCAAAAAAAGGGCGGGGGAGGAAATATGAAATGAGCAAACATAAGTGGTAGAGCAACAAGACCTTTGATATAATTCTTTGATGAGCAATTGTATGCATGACCTTCAGAGGAAACTTACCTATTTCATGATTTGTTGACAGGCCAGCGTGTGACATTTTGACTAAAGGACCTAGTTACATTGTGAAAAGAGGAAGGTACCCTTTAGGTAAAGAATATAAACAAATGTCTTCAACTCAGACATTTTTGAAAGAGCTCAAGAGACTCCTACAAAAGTGCATGAGGATGACATCCTGTAGCCGCTGTAGAAAAGGAAGATATTTTAGAAACCACAAGCTTCCTGTTCAATGATGGCTTTTAAATATATAAAGAAAAAATACAGTGTTGCAAATCAATCACTACGTAAAGAATTTACAAAAACACCATAGTTATCTTATTAAAAATCCTAAAGGAGCTCTAAAATTTCAACCTTATTTGCTAATACATAGAAATACTATTAAAATTTCTAATCAAGAATAAAAATAACAAAAAGAAAGATTGGTGTTTCTACACATCTTTACAACGAAGAAAACTGAGATGCTTCTTGTTGCAAAGGTTCTGGTTAGGAAAAATTAGAATAGTTGACAGAGATTGAAACCTCCAAGGAGGAAGTTATAAAACATCTTGAGAAAATTTAGCCTCTCTAGAACAGCAGGAGTGGGTGACATTTACCAATTAACTCTGAGAAAATAAAGAAATGTGTGACAGCAAAAAGATGCTGATAAGTTTTTCATAAAACAGAATAATCCATTTTGGCCTTCAACAGCTGTTTAACAGTTCCTTCAAAGTCACTAACTAGCAATCGGCAGAAAACGCCTCTAGCATCTAAAAAAAAAAGGGGAGGGGGCTAACATTTTGTAGAGATTTAAAGAGAGGTTTTTTTTTTTTTTAATTTTCTAATCTTCAAAAAGTCTTTGGATCTCCCTCCTCCAAAAGTAAGAGCACATGAAGCTTCCTTTAAAGCATCAAGTCTTGGACATCTATAAATGAGATGTTCTAATGGGCATCTCAAGTTTTCCTGCTAAATATTTTATCTTATATAAAAGGAAATTCATTAAACGTATGGTAGGCATTCTTTTATTAGACTGATATTGGATCGTTGCTATCAAGAAAGAGATATACTTTAAATGATTTAAATTTGCTTAATGCTCTTTACAAGCCAAAAGTCATTATCAACCAACTGAAGGCTCCAATTAATAACAAGTAACTCTATAGTACAATCATTACAATTGTCCCAAAGAAATGTCAAGCTCTAGACAGAAGCTGAGAAAAACTCCCGTGATGAGGAAAAGTTCACGTACTCTAAAGAATGTTTCTAAATTTCTTTATTAAAGTTAGTTCATTGACAAAATAAAAATGTATTTCAATGTGTGACGTGATTGTTGATGACAGAGTTAAGGGGATTTTAATCAAATGTGGTTTATGGCCAGTAAAAATTTTTTTAAAAGAGAAGTATATTTATTTACATGTATACTTATAAGCCACATAAATTATTATTTTCTCATATGGTTCAATTTCCAGCCCTGTAGAATTATACCAAAAGATTGATTTTTTTAAAAAGATTAAGCCATGAGTTTTTGTAAGACATGCATTTAAAAATAAACCAGTTTAATAAATTATCTGTATTGGATCAGTCCATCCCGTGCTGGCTTCACTATTCAAAATGTCAACTCTACTCTCCCCTCTTCAAAACTCTCTCAGGTCCACATTAACCCCTCCTTTTCCTGAACCCAGGAAATGTAACCTTGGTCATCCTTATTTGGAAATTAATCATTAAGAAAAAATATCATCTGTGGTATTATTTAGTCCATTTACCATCTAGTCTATCCTGTCTCTCCCCTTCTTTCTTTACTCTTCCACCTTCCTGTCTTTCATTTCCTTATCTTTAATGTATCTCTTAAGCTATATTGGAATAAGTATCAAGGAAAGTGAGATGTATGACCCATTGTTTCATGGCACACAGCACTGGGCCTTACATCAAGTAAGTGCTTTCTAAAAGAAGTCTTTTAAAAAGTTTTTTGGTTTCAAAAGTGAATTAAAAACTTAACTTTATACTGGAAGCCTGGCAGGTATCTGCAAAGATCTGATTAAATTGATGAGCTATGATGTGAAGGATGGAGGCAGTAGGTAGCTAGACAGTAGGGTATAGGGAGGTTTGGCGATCTTTCAGAAATGCTGTGCCAAATCTTCATTTACCCACTGCCTCTCAAGGTCAGACACTGGGCAGCTACTTTGGGCAATGGGAGCATGTGAGAATCTGAGCTTCTCAGAGATTATTCACACATTTGACATCACCTTAGCCCCAGTAGAGGTCACTTTGATATGACATATTGATGGTGAGATTCTCAACATAAAAACACCAAGCACATGAGGGACAAAGCTTCATGGGCTTTAGACTTCTGCAATCACTTTAGAAAATGAAAAGGGAAAACTTAGGAGGCCTTCCCACATTCCTTTTCATATACAAGTACTCTAAAAGCAAGAGTCATATTCATGAGTAGGAGACTTACTGACAATAGGAGGAGAAAAGACCAACTGTTATCAAACTATGTCTTTCTTCATATTTTACCTGACGTCCACAAATATCTTAGACATAAAAAGCAGAAGATAGTTGGAAAAGTTTAAAGAGGAAATTTTTCACCAAAAATATGAAACTAAACAAAAAGAACTGTTTGTAAATAGTAAAGGCTTTCAAAAAAATCTTTAATTCTTGTAGCATCAATGACAGCATATGTCTGTACACGTATATATTTAAAGTTGTAGAAAGGAAAATCTTCATTGGAAAACTTACTGATAATTTAATTATCAGTGGTGTTTAGCCAGATTTAAGAACACAGTGAAATATTATAAATTTCACATAAACCTTCCAGAATATTATGTAGGTACTGGTAGAAAATCTTCAATCAAATATTTCTACTTTAAACTAAAGTTTAAAACCATTGGCAATCATTCTAGTGTTCTTAGGAGGAGAAAATAAATTAAAACTATCATTTTGGAATAATAACCATTGGACATAGGGGTCTGTAAACTTCTACCTAGCAGTTATAAAACTTTTGTCTATGACTTTTACAAGAAGAAAAGAAAAATCTACTTTCTAAATCATTGTATGTAACGTTTCAGAATATTCAGAGACACACATAGGTGAAACCAGCAGATTTTCATCCATAAACCTCAGATTATAAATCCCTGGGAATTTTGTCTGCTTAAGGGGAGACGGGAAGGCCAGGGACACTCTTCAGGCCCGTGGTATGGCTTCTCGTCCATCACAGCTGTTGGCAGTTAGTACACACACTGGGAAGACAGTGAATTCACTGTGGACAAAGATAGGTATGACAGTCAGAATAATGGCACCTAAAATGTTCACTTCCCAATCTGGAACCTGTGTACATATTCTTACCTGGCAAAGGAGAATTAAGTCTTCAAATGGAAATTAGCCTAACCTTATTTCCACTGGCACTGTAGGGTGCACTCATACAGCTGTGGCATCTTCACATAGCAATTAATCAGATTACCCTGGAGTATCCAACAAGATCCAATCTAATCACAAAACCAGCACAAGCAATAAACGATGCCATGAAGTCAATCCAGACTGCCTACATGCAAAAAATACTCCACACGCCATTGCTAGCTTCAAAGAAAGAAGAAGGTCACAAGCAAAGGAATGCAAGTGGCCTTTTCAAAATCGAAGAGGTAAGATAATAGATGCTTCTAAAGACTTTCCAGAAAGAACATAGTCCTACCAACATCATTTCAGCCTGGTGAGACTTATATTAGACTTCTGCCCTCAGACATTATAAGCTAATAAATTTATGTTGTCTTAATTGAGTAAGTTTCTGGTCATTTGCTACAACAGCAATGAGAAACTGATATAATAAATATAAAGAAAATAAGTAAAAACTTGTCCTTTTACTGCTAGCCAGAAAAGCCAGAAGGGCTGGTATATTAATTTTTCTAAGAAATATGTTCAAAACAAAACAGAGCAGATCAGTCCTAGAAAACTAGAAGGATTTGACCTGAAGCCCATTTGTTTGAAAGGAAAACACAAAACAAGAAAATAAATAAATGTAAGATAAATTGATAACACACTTCTATAGCACCTATTACACACTCAAGGGATGTGAGTCAAGGTAAAGTGTGCAAGATGGGTGTGGGTGGGAAGGCTCTCTCTATGTCCCAAGTGCATTGTTGCCCCCAAAGTTTTTTGAGAGAAAAGAAAAAATACTCGTGGCTACTATCTTCCACTCTATATCCATATATCAGCTGAATTTCTACCAAAGGTAAATTACTCTACTAGAGGTAAGGCTACAGTTACAAAAAGAACAACTTTCCTTACGAAGGAATCTATGTCCCTTAAGCTAAGATTAAACATTCTAGAAATGGTTTCTGTATTTCTTTATACACTCAAGTCTCCTTTGTATCTTTTCTTTATCTTTGCAAAATTCACCTTGACATTGGTACCTATATCAGTAGATGCTAATAAACAAGAAGAAAACATATTTCT
Source organism: Perognathus longimembris pacificus (assembly GCF_023159225.1). NCBI lineage: Eukaryota > Metazoa > Chordata > Mammalia > Rodentia > Heteromyidae > Perognathus > Perognathus longimembris. The sequence continues at coordinate 24,903,759 of NC_063163.1, read as the reverse complement.
TTCCCCCAAATCTATAAGACAAACATTCAGTGTCAAGGACAGATTTTTTTTTCCTTATAAGTTTTGAGGACCACCTACAACAGCCATGACAGCTGTGCTAATCGAAAAAGCAAACGCAGCCACAAAGGACTGTTCTTTGACCATGTAATCAATTTTCCACTCAATGCATTGTTCATTCTTGGAGACTTTAATGCCAGAATTGATTTTAACAGCCATTATAGAAATACTTAAGTCAAAGGGCTTGCAACCTTTTTTAGCATGACCAATGGAATTTTTTAAATAGATATGTGAATAAATCATTGAGTATGATTCATATGCTTTTTTAAAAAGGTTCTTTGAGTCAATGTCCAGACACATTCTTTACAAGTAGTCAAGTGGACTAAGTAAAATCCTATACTGAGAAATAGTGCATTAGCTCGTTTTATGCTTATAAAACTATGTTTGCAACTATTTTCAAACCACTTGTATACCATTTTCAGCAGCTCCAGAAAAGCCAATAGATAATCAGTTAGCATACAAGGCTTTCACATCTTCTATTTGAAGCCAAAGGAAGAAGTACTGATGAACATAATTCTGACCTTAATTTAAAATCCCAGGAATGAAGACAGATAATAAATGACTAATTGCTGGCCAAGATGACTAAGTTAGGGATTTTTCTATATGAAATCAAATGTGCAAGAAATTAGATATTTTGTAACTTTCTTATAGATTCAATGAATATGATGAATGAAATTCCTTTGTTCATTCATATATACTTTGATAAGTCACATCAAGTATTTCTGTATCTGAAAAAGAAATATACATCACATGAATCCATCACTAGATGATTATTAGAAACTTCTATTGGCATGGTATGCAGATTTATAGACATTTACAAGCTTTATAACTGTGAGTAGAGCTTTTGGATGATATTCCTTCAATTTCTAACAAGTACTCTAGTTGAATCACACCAAAAACTGAGCATACCCAGGGAGTAATTGTTTCTTTCAGAACCTTACAAATAATTAGGTTGAGTTCACATTTGACTGCAATAACATAGATTCTAAGTCCTATGGTTGATCACTAAACCTCCTGATTAAGATTCTGCTTTATTGTTCTGTTACCAGCTTCAAAAAGATTCCCTATTCTGACGTGCATCCAGACTCAAACATTTTGTTGTTGTTGTTACTGGATGTATACATAGTGTTTGTGTAACATGGTGGAGTGGAGAGTATTGTCATAAGAGTGGCAGGCATTCATCAGGCAGCATTCTTCTCTTAAGGCAAGGTCCCCATGCATTGCCTCATGCATTAGTGACACAGATATGACATCCATATTAGCTATTAGCATTTATCTGGTGCCCTGCATGCACCATAAAGCAAGTCTTTCAGTCCACTTTGGGTTTCAACTGGGAACAAAGGAAATAGGTGAAGGATGATGCCTTTTCTCATCTGTGTTCCATGGCACTGTTGAGAACCATTCATCCACCTTTCTGCTGAACGTGCCTTCTTTTGTTTCTTCTTCAATGAAAACAAGACCGAAAAGATTTCTGGTGTAAATTTCAGTTTAATTCCTGGGAAATGCAGATTTAAATCCCTTCAAAATGTAACCTCTTGCCATGTGCATAATCCCAGGTAGAGAGAGAAAAAAAACAGTATGTTTATTTATTTAGTAGTCAATAAAAACTCACAAGTTGACTGCACTCAGGACCTTACATCTGATATTGTGAAAGCCACTGATATTAAAAGTACATTAAAGTCATTTATAAAAGATGCCGAACAAAAATTCCAAGAAAGAAAGGAGGTTGAATGGCTCTTTGATGATGGAAAGAAAAAGTCAGCTTGCCTGATAATTTCAGTTCATTTAGAGATATGAAAAGGGTTTATTTGAGCATGCATTAGAAATGCATCTCACTCCCCCACAGGGGCCCTGTGACTCAGGAAGCAACGTTGAACTGGAAATTTTCAGTACTCTTCAGGGAGTTTGTTTGGTAATGTGTAGTCTTGTTCCTGAGTCTGTAAACAAAAGGCATTCAAGAGCTGCCTAATCTTCTCTGGGGAATAAGTGTGGCCTTCAAACATCAAACACAAACTTCTCATGCAATATTCCCTTCTCACTCTGATTATCATCTTCTCACTTAAGGGCAAAGTGTACTTATGGCTTTCTCTATAGAATATTAAATAATGGTTTCATCTTTTATACAATAACAGCATTTATAAAACTAGTAGTAAGTCACTGACATATTGAAACAACATTGTTGCACATTGCTAGACTGGATTTTAAATATAGAGATGAAAAATACTCTATTTAAATTATTTGTATTTAATTACTCTGTATTTAAATACTCTTAAATTAAAATTATTTGTTACATGTGTCTTTACGAGTATAAGGGTAGACACAAATTGAGGGACAAAAGGCTAACAAATATAGTAGTGGTACTTATTTGACACTATGTTGAAAATGAACTATACAATTTATGGGTAGGGATGGGAGGGAAAAACTGGGGAAACCAGGGAAACATTGTCCAAAAAGAAATATGCTCTTTACTTAACTTGAGTAATTGCAACCCTTCTATACATTGCCTTTATAATAACAATAAAATAATTTTTAAAAAACAAATGATTTGTTAAATCTGACCTCTAAAGGTTGAATAAATACTTGAAATGTTAAGATGACCAATTCAAGTAGCTATCTACAGAGATCTCAAAAGTCTTAGTCAGACATGTAGGTAAGATCCAGACACTTGATTTCTAATTCATAATTTCTGGTCCTAACAATTATGAGGAAAAGACAATCACCAATTATGTATAAATCAAATGTAAGCATTGGTTAATTGATTTTGGGCAGTACCAGGGTTTGAACTCAGGGCCTCGTACTTAGTAGGCAAGCACTCTGTCACTTGAGCTACAAGCCAGCCCCAGTCCTTTTTTTAAAAAAAATGATGTATTTATTGTCAAAATGATGTACAGAGGGATTACATATTCATACATAAGGCAGTAAGTACATTTTTTAAATCAAACTTGTTACCTTCTCCCATATTTTTCTCCTATCTTCTTCCCTTCCCATCCCCTCCCCTCCCCAGTTGTACAGTTGTTTTACAGCATATGCTTTTGTAAGTATTGCTGTTGCGTTGATTGCCTTTTACCCTTTGTCTCTCCATTTGATGTTCCCTGTCCCTTCCTTACTTCTGATAAACGTGTATACAATACCCAGGGTACCAAAATCATTTACAGTGATATCAGGGGTAAAACCATGGGGAAGAAAGGCAAAAGAAAATGACATAATTTCACCTGGTACCTTGAACATAATAATAATAAACCACTTATTTCTACAACCTGGATTTCATTTCACTTAGCATCATCGTATGTGTTCATATATACATAGCTATTGAGCTATTGTGATCTTCTGCTAGGACGATCCTAGACGTGTACTAATTATTACCAATGAGGGAAACCTAGAGTCTATGGTTTTTTGGTTCCAACCCAGGTGCCCCTCAGTAGATGAATGGAACAAGAAAATGTGGTACATATATACATGGAGTTCTATGCCTCTATCAGAAAGAATGAAATTGCCCCATTTGTAAGGAAATGGAAAGACTTGGAAAAGAACATACTAAGTGAAATGAGCCCAGCCCCAGTCTTCTCTATTAGTAGGAAGAGTCCCAGGTTTCTCTTTGGTCAACTAACCAGTATTAAAGCACCTCAGGCACTAATAAAGACAGAAGATATAATGGTAATTGAGCTACTGTTAGGAACTGGAGCCCCAGGTAAGTACATAAGGACAGTTACACTGAACTTTAATTTACATCTCAAGTTTATACTTCCTGGTTCTTTAAACAAATTTCTAAAGACTATTGTACATCAGACCTAACTTCCTTTGGTTAAAACCCTATACCTAGTAATAATACTTTATGATGTTCTCTGCATTGTAATACTTCCCAGGTACAATGTTTTTAATCCTTGCGTATTTAGTCCTTACAAAGCTTCATCATTCCTGTTATACAAATAAAGCAGTCAAAACACAGAGGGGTTAAATCACTTGCCTACAGTCTCAGAGTTCTTAAATCACAAAGCTGTAGTTTCTATCCTGTGAGTTCCTGAGCTGTGTTCCTAATCATAGTGTGTTGCTGCCTTGGAGAAATAGAACATTCTTCTCTTTAGTGACATGTCCTTTTCTGCATTCACAGCTATATAAAATTCTTTCAATATTGGTTAGCTTAATTAAGTATAGTACAAACTTAAGTATATCTTGTCTTTATCCTACATAAGCTTGACGGTTGAAAGCGACCACATCTACTGGTACATAACAAAAGAAAGATCACTAGAAATTATGATCCAATACAGCACATGATTTCCTGTCTGTCTAATTTATGTTTTAGTTTGGGTCTAGAAGGAATAAACAGATACTTATTTCTTTTTCTTCTCTGTGACTCTCACTTTGAAATCATTGTCATTTTTATTTTAAGTTCTTTCCTGGACTTGATTATTCTGCTCCCAGTTAGCAGAACAGGGGAGGTACCAGAGATATTCCTAAAGGCTGACCTGAAATTCTATTACACCCTACTAAAATAGGTCCTCTGAGTGTCAGGGCTGGCTCTGACTGGGAAAGAGGCCAGGTAAAAGAAAGAATATGAATAAACCTAGCTCCTGACACACAGCCCAGTGCAACAAAGTCTGAAGGGCTTCCTCTCTAAATCAGCAATGGATTTGGTAGTGGGAAAACACCTGGTTAGAACATATGCTTGGTGAGTTCAGAAAGTGTGATTTCTCTAACTCGGACAGCTGTTTCTACTCTCCCCTTTCCATGTAATCTCCATTCATTCTACGCAGTCAACCCTTCTCGGCTGAAATTTTCTTTAATCAATTTTTGCCATTTTCCATCCATTGGGATACAGAGATAATGTCAAAACATGCAGGTAACTAGAGCAGGAACTCAACATGTATCTTGGTTTTAGAACTTAGTCTTAGTGGATACTGTATTATTAAAATATTATTGCAAGAAGGAGAGGAACCAAGTACTACGAACACGACACACTATATATGCACACACACACACACACACACACACACACACACACACACTATTGCAAATGGAGAGGCAAAGCTGGATGTTCTATCTATTGGACCACAGACAAAACAGGTGAGGAAAACACCTACCTCCATCCAGAGGGAGGTCCTAGGGGCTGAGAAACGTATCTAGCCTTTCAGCATACCTGTGGTGACCTGCAGGACAGCCTAGAACAAATGATCTAGGACAGAGCACAAGACAAAGAGGGCAATTAGACTGAGTTCCTGGATCCCCAGATGTGCTCCCCTCTGCCTCTGGAAAGCAACGTCTTGCCCTCATTCAAAGGATCCAGTGTTCATTTGTTGCAAACAGCAAAACTTGAGACACACTGATAGAAAAAGCAGTGTTTGTCTCTTCTTAATATAATTGATAGTGGTTTATAAAACATAAGCAGGACCCTATTTTAAAACTCAGTTTCTCATTTCTTTCAATTCTTCTTTCAATGAACAATATTATGTAGCCTTTTGAAATTCATGTGCAGAGAAACCAAAGAACCATTCTATCAATGAAGCCCAAGCAGAGGAGGCATTTTACCAGGCAAGCACTCTACCACGAGGCCATATTCCCAGCCAGAGGAGTCATTTTAATAAGCAAACATGATGAGGCTCATCTTCCTAGAGGAGTAAAATATGTTTAATTGTTCTACTCTCTCACTTGTCACATATCTTTTCTGAAATGCATAGTTAGGACAAGTATTACATATCCTTTTTTATAAATAGTATTTTTGTTGTTATTGTTATGCTAGGATCTCATTTCTGCTAGGCAAGTACTATACTAGGAAGCTACATCCCCAGTGTAAATTGCTTTTTGCCTCAACACAGGCACGTTGACATACATTGAATTATGAATGAAATTGCTAGACAAATTTTACATGAAGTTTTTTAGTTTCCTTCTTAAATATTCAGGGAAAAATCATACAACAGCTGCCCCATCTACTCTACACAATATAAATTATACAGAAAACATTAAAATTGAAAGAAACTCATAAATTTAAATTATAATCACAATGCAAATTGTGATTAATTCCATTTGGAATGTAAGATGATAGCTATGAAAACTACAAGGCACACGGTCATTCATCTGCAAAAAAAATCACAATTGTGAAATTCAAAATAGTCAAAATAAATATTTGTCTAACTGCATAGTGATATTCATTTTCTTCATTATGTTTTCTAAGTTATTTCATCCTAATGTCTTACTTTAAAATAACATTATAAAAATCATATAAATTAATTCTCTGTAACATTTTGGTTGCCTTTGGAAACTTCAGCAAAAATAAAACTAAAGGGCTGGGGATATAGCCTAGTGGCAAGAGTGCCTGCCTCGGATACACGAGGCCCTAGGTTCGATTCCCCAGCACCACATATACAGAAAACGGCCAGAAGCGGCGCTGTGGCTCAAGTGGCAGAGTGCTAGCCTTGAGCGGGAAGAAGCCAGGGACAGTGCTCAGGCCCTGAGTCCAAGGCCCACGACTGGCCAAAAAAAAAAAAAAAATAAAAAATAAAACTAAATCCACATTCAAGATGAACATCAGGCTTCCCTTTCTAACATTATGGTCTACTGAGAGGAGACAGACAGACAGACAGATAGATATGAATGATATGTAGATAGAAAGAAATATAGATAATATATAATAGACGATATAAACAGACACATATCTCTGGTTAGATATTTAGTACTAATAGTAATCTATCATCCATTCTCATCAACTTGATAAACTCCACAGTAAAATTCAGTCATGTCCTCTTGTCTCTTTATTAGTACAAGTATAAATTTCTATGACTTCTTCATCTGAATAACAGAATGTGATCCTCTCTCTGATTCTTCTCCCTAAAAAGGTGTCCTAATTCCCCTTTCTCTTTCTCTCTCTTTCTCTCTCTCTCACTCTTTCTCTCTCTCACACACACACACACACACGCGCGCGCGCGCGCACACACACACACACACACACACATAGTCCCTATACTAAAAAGTGAAATGATTTGGTTTGCCTCCATTTTGTCAATCTGTACATTTTTGTCTCTCATGTAAGATGTCCAAATAAATGAAATTAGAACTCATTCTAAACTTAAAACTGCTTTACGGTTTTATACTATTCAGATAACTTGAAAAATACTTTAAAAGTAGTTTCACTTGTTACAAAAACTATAGAAAAGATCATCGAGGCACAAAATCACAATAATATAGTTTAATGATCATAATTAGCTTTACTTTTTATTCCAGAATTGAGCCACATTTCATTCCATAAAGCAGAAGAACTTCTGATGGGGCCAGCAAAAGCGGCTGCTTTTTTAGGTTGATAAAAGCTAAAGAGAATAGGAGAAAAGAAGACTTTCAAAGTTCTTTTGCTCTGTAAGGCTGGGATGGAGAAACAGAAAAATAGAAAAATAATAACTAAATGGCTGACATTTGGTCATTTCAGGTTCCCTTCTTAATGTGCAGATGAAGACAGATGGGATAAATATATTATTATTTGAATAGAAATTGGCCTTTTTGAGAATTTTAGCTATTACATCAAATCTTCATGTCTTGGAAGGTCGAATGAGTAGATCGGTTTCCCCTATATGATCTAGAACTTGAGTGACTTCATTTTAATTTTCAGCCTGGCCTTACAGAACAATTGTCCAGAACAATTATCTCCTGTAACATTTAACCACAAAAATATATCGTTTTCACCCAGGCACAGGTGGCTCACACCTGTAATCCAAGCTAATCAGGAGGCTGAGATCTGAAGATTGAGGTTCTAAGCTAGCCTAAGCAGGAAAGTCTTTAAGACTCTTATCTCCAATTAACCACCAGAAAAGCTGGAAGTAGCGTGGTGGCTCAAAGTGGCAGAGCACTAGCCTTGAGCAAAAATGCTCAGGGACAGTGCCCAGGCCTTGACTTCCAAGCTCTATAACCAATAAAAAGAAAAAAATAAACAGGGAGAGAGCTTACTTATTTCAATTTGCACTTTGCTTTCTGTTTCATTTTTTTCCCATAGGGATCTATTTCCAAATCCTACTCTAAGAAGTAAGCAGCAGCATAGAGCTATCTCATCTTCATCTTACACAATGGCTGCTTGGTTATCATAAAGTATTTCTTTATATTCATTAAGGAATTCTGACTTCCTCACTTCATCTCTGAGCAAACAAGCAATGAGTTCCTTCTCTGACGCATATGGCCATCACATCCCTATCACTGAAGCTATACCTATGAAGGTAGCAGGCATCCAGAACAGATTTCTGTCTTTCCACTTCATCAAACTCCCCATTTTCTAATCACACATGAAAGCATCCTTTTTTCCATCTCAACTATTACATTTCCTTTCTTCTATTCATATTTAATTCCAATATTAACTCTGAAATGTCAGCAGGGGTAGCCTGCCTATGAAAAGCTATGTAAATGCGGCACTATCACATAGATAATACTTGTGAAAAACCACGCAGTTAGCTATGCAGCTAATCCAGAGACACATATAAGGGCACAGCATCCAAAATGAACTCTAAGTGTCCATGATGCTTAGCTTCTGATAGACATCTCTACTCAGCCTTTGTTGGCTAATAAAGAGAACCTTATTATTATGATACACAAAAATATTCAATAGGTTGTGCTACAGGGGCCATTGCTCAACTCCCCCATAAACAGAATTCCTCTTCTGTGAATAGAAGTATTTAGCAGCATTTAGCAGTATTTAGCTGTTATTATGATAAATCATCCTTGCTACTTTCAAATGGGCTGGATAAAAATGCATTTAGGCTCTAGGCCCTCTTTGCAAATGAAATAATAGCTATTTGACCTCATAAGTAGAGTAGTTCATAATGCAGAGAGTTTAGATCCTTTTCCAGTGTTAAGGATAGCAGACCTAACTTTCTGATTGGTCCCACCTAATTCTATTTAATAAGAATACATGCCCGTCCCCCTCCATGAGTTGTTTAGTTGGTTTACACCAAATGGTTTTGTAAGTATTGCTTTTGGAGTTGTCTTTTTATCCTTTGTCTCTTGATTTTGATATTCCCTTCCCCTTCCCTAGTTCTAATACCAGTATATACAGTATCCAGGGTACTCAGATGAGATACAGTGATAGCACAGGGACAACCACAGGCAGGAGATACAAGCAGATCATCATCAATAAAAAAAAAAAAAAGCTACGGTTTCACATGGCATTTTGAAAGTAATTACAACAGTGATAAGAGGGGGGGAGGGGGGAAGTGAGGAAGGAGCCAACAAATTGTACAAGAAATGTACCCACTGCCTTATATATGAAACTGTAACCCCTCTGTATATCACTTTAACAATAAATAAGTAATTATTCAGAAAGAAAAAAGAATACATACCTATAGAGGAATATAAGGTCTTCTCAGATGCTAAATGTGTGCTTTCCGTCTCAACATATAAGAAATCCTTTTCCCTGTACATAGGTAGTATCATAAATTTTGCCTTGAAATAAACAGACACTCTCTTTTTCATCCAAATGAGTTCATAATTGATTAGCCTGGGAAATGGACTGGAGACAAGTGTTCATTTAAACTCCATTCTCCTAGAAAAGTAGCATTTTTCATAACAATAAAAATAAAAACAAAAATGTAGTTAAATTTCAGAGCTGTATATTTCTTGTCATACCTGTTCTTTTCTGTAACTATTATAAGCAAAACCTTATAGCTCGCTTCAGTTTTTTTAAAAAAAATTAAGATGCAATGGGTCAAAAAATCAATTTTGGAAGTAGGAATATCAATTTCATTGGCAGAGTTGCTGAATAGAATTTTCATTGACTGTGAAAGTGAATTCCTAAGAATTAGCAATATTAGCAAATGGCTATATAGTTTGTAAATCCTTATGATAGAGTATAATAATGGCTCCCTGTTCATAGAATGGATGTGACAAACATTTTCTGAACAGATTGAAATAGTACAATTTGTCCTTCACCTTGAGATTTTGACTTGTAAACCTCAGATGGCATAAAAACTTATTCAACACCTTTACCACTACCCTGAGTTTAAGTTATTTTTATTTCTTTAAAAAAAAGAACAAAGACTAATGATTGTAACAAAAATGAATGTTCTTATTTTCAGCTTAACATCTTCTAAGTTGATGCTAAAACTGACTGGATCAGGGAAAGTATGTGTGAGACCTTTATTCCTGAGAGCCTAAGTTATCAAAAACTTAGCCCAAATGGCAATCAACTAGGGCTACCATTATAATATGTTCATTTACTCAGCCCCATCAATGTATCTGCCCATGGAAACAAACTTCTTCTGTCCCAAGTTATCAGTCCTCAACAGGCAGCAATATTTGTTATTCTGTAGCCACCCATCCAGAAGCATTCTTATCCTTCTCTGAATTTCTACATTGTTAGCAGATCCTAACTCCTTCAGCAGCTGTCCTTTAGGCTTAGAAAGGAAGGCTTAACGAGTTACCTCCAAGCTACATTCGCATATGCTGAATGTCTTCTCTCATCTCTACCTTCACCAATCACATCACGGTTTCAAAATTAAGTTTCATAGATTACATTAAAAGATTCTTCTCAAAGGACTTTAGCTATAGGCAGCCTTGACTAATTCTTCCTTACAATTAACCATTACTCACCCTAGAGCTTGTAGGCCAGTAAAGATATATACAGAGCTCTGCTACTTCACTCATGATTTTTGTTGCAATTATTAAATATCTCTCTTATATGCTATTGTCTCTATTAAATCACTTATCTATATTGATCTGGCAACCAGCACAGTGATTGGTGCAAAATAGTCACTTAAGTTTTGGAAGAGAGTAAAATCTTGTATTCAAGCATCATTTGCAACTCAAGTTCTATGGCCAAATCATCTTTCTTAGTTTCTTTCTTTCTTCATTATTACAACTGAGAGATGCTTAACCTTTTTAATGCTATTCCTTCATCCCATCCTTTTCTCCACATAATTTTTAGTCTTTCTATTGTTTATTTCAATTGTTTTACCAATAAAATATCTCACTCCTTCTAAAGAAAGATGAAACATGGCAGACCCCTGTCTTTATCTTCATCTTCTTTCAACTCCCAAGTTCAGCCACAAGTGCTTTCCTTTTAATAAGCAAAATGATAATTACATTCTGTTCCCTCAAACATAATTATGTTGCTCAGCATTTTTGTGCATCAAAATATCAATGGCTATATTTTATGACTGTAAATACTGTATGTTACAGAGCCAATGGTATACACTAATTGTATTATTCTTTGTGTTCAGATTCATGCTTTTATTTTATTTATTGGGTTTTATTGTTTTGTTTTTTTCTTGAGTTTCTACTTTTGTATTTCTTGACTGCCCATAGTGATCCCTTAACTAATCCCAAATTTCTGATGATCATATGCAATCTTTGAGATTTCTCCTTTTTCTAAACAGAAAATTCCCTCCCAGAACTTCTCCCCAGTCATGTTCTCATCTAGACTCATTTATCTCTCTATCTGCTACACAACCAATATCTTTAGTCAATCTTTCAAATGCTCTTCTTCCTACATCTTCCTGTTTTATGAATTAAATACATAAAATATATCCTGAATAGCTTCAAAAAGAGACAAATATTCTGCATCAATCTACACAAAAATATTTCATATATACTATTTCATATATTCATATATATATGAACCTAGTTAAATATAACCATTGTGGTTTAATAAAACATTGTAATATAAGAAAAATTCTCAAACTAAGAACAGTTTAGTTTGAGAAGTCCAAAGTTCTTCTGTTGGCATTCAAGGCTCCTTTAAGATGTGGCCAGATCCTGATTCATAGTATTTTTTTCTTGCAGGTACTCAGTACCAGCAATCCTCAAAGAGTTGTTTGAAAAAAACATTAGGAAATCTACCACTCTTTTAAATGTTTACAGGATATAAACCATGTGTACTAGTTTTTCATTTGGTATGAATACATAGGAATTGATTAAGGGAAACTAAAATTAGGCTCCTTTTTTTGTTGGTTGTGGGGCTTGAACTCAGGGCCTGGGTGCTGTCTCTGTGCCTCTTTATGCTCAAGGTTAGCACTCTACCTCTTGAGCTATTTGAGGCATGTTTTCAAAATTTTGATACAAAAAGTACATATAGGATATACTTCTACTCCCAGATTAACTTTCCACATTTAAAAATTAAATACTGTAGCGTCCATAATGTTAGGAAATGTATTTATTTATATTTACATAAAGATTATAATCTGCATGATTCCATCTTTAACTTGAGTATCATTATTATACAATTACCTTATAAAACACATAAAAACTTAGCAAATCTCATATTTACACAGACAAAATTACTTATTGAACTTGTATTACGTTAGCAGAAGCTTTAAAATTGTAGTGATTGAAATTAAGACATCCATTGTGTCTGATGTGGTTATGGACATGCAATTTATATTCAAGCATCAGAAATCCATTCAAATCTACCTTTATTTCATTGGTTACTTTGTACCTGTTTACAAAGATGTCCTTTCTAGGGGTTTTAAGAAATTTAAAATCTTGATAAACAAAAAATAGTGCCTAGATTATAATTCCAGCTAGGTACAAAAGTAGATATCGATTTTTAAAAAATTATATTCAGTTGAAAAAATAGATAATGCAATCCTTATTTGCAGTAGTTCATTTTGGCCTTTCATCATTTGTTTATCCATAAGACTATTAATTGTAGCAAGGAGAGTAAGAAGAGTATAGAAGCAAAGTAATTCTGCACTAGTGGCTGTTCCAAGGGATAAAACTATAATTCACAAAGTGATAGATAACAGAAGGTAATTTTATGGTTACGAAGAATGAGTTTGCATTTCTTTGTGTAGTTACTATATAAATTTATAGACGTATTTTGTTTGTATCACATTTTAAATTTTAGCAGCCAGGCAACGAGAGGATTGAGGAAGTACCACAAGTATGTTCATGAACCCCTTCCTAGAAGCCACTTTTAAAGAGGGACTGTAATTCAACATGAAATAGGTTCAGAATGTTCCCACCAGCTCATTATAAATCAAGCTGTTCCGAAGGTATAGTGTTATTAAGTTTGTTTTTTGATTTTCTCTTGCCCTTCCTTCATCATCTGACCTAGAGAAAGAATTTAAAGGCAGGAAAAATAACTTAGCAAGGATCCACTTTAAGTGGCTGAAGTAAGAGAGTGCAGCTACATCCATTTCACTTGGCCATAAAGGTAGTTGCAAGAACTAGATTTTGTTCCCCATAGCACCAATAACTTTGTCTTCTGCTCTCTGACCAAACTTTGATGATGAGTAGCCATTTGCTTATATGCATAATTTTGCATTTTGTGTTTTGGAATCTGTGGGTGAGCATTGTAAGGATCCAATGATAATGATCTGTTGATTCAAAAAATGAAACCACATTATACTCAACTGTACTATCAAAAAAGCAATACGAGTTTATTTTGACAGGGAGGAGGGTCTTTGTATTGATGCTAGGAAAATGTGTGTGTGTGTGCGTGTGCACTGTGTGTGTGTGTGTGTGTGTGTGTGTGTGTGTGTGCTGGTGTTGGCGATTGAACTCAAGGCCTCCATCTTCTTCCTTGGCTTTTCTCATCTCAGTCCAGGAGAAAGATTTTGGAAAAGCTCAATTGTTGGGAATAAAGTTTCAAATATGAAAGTTAGTGAAAGATAATAAAATCTCATCATCAGAAGAAAGACAGAAATTAGGACTTTAGAAAGATTAACCAGCTGCTGTATACAAAATAAGATGGAAAGAATGCATTGAATTAGGCCCAATAAAAATGTGCTATAATGATTAAGAACAATACAGTAAGTTTCTAAATTAGAGGAATCTTCACATAAATGGAGAGATTGCAGAAAAATGAGAGACATTTCATGTGATACATGGAATATGAAATAAGCTTATAAGATAAGGACATGGTAACTCTAGATATAAAAGCAGAAATTTCATATGTTAAAATGCATTATCATATAAAATTTTACAGGACTGGCATAGATTAATTAAGGTTTATTTTTTCTTAAACAACATTAAAATAATAAAGTAACTTCTACCACAGCCAACTTTACTTTAAAAAGCATGTCTGGGGATTTGGGAGAAGTAGGGTTTAAAGTCCAGGCCTTACATTTACTAGGTGAGTATACCACTTTATCCACAACACCAGCACTTTGGGATTTTAGTTACTTTTTGTTCAGAGAACGAGTTGAATTTATGCCTGGGGGCCAGCCTCAAACCCTGACTCATCCATTTCAGCCTCTCACATAACTAAGATTATAGGCAAATATCACTATACTTGGATTTTTCTGAAATAGGGTCTAACTGTATTTTTCCAGAGTGATTTAGGATGGTGATTTTCAGCCTCACCTATAACAAAAGAAAAATGTTTTTTTTAATTCTAAGGAAAAATAAAATCAGGACTTTCTGCATTCCTCTCCCATAAGACTTTGCTTGTGTATTTGATTCACCTAGAGAAACTCGACTAGTATCTGAGGCTCCACACACCCAAGGTCTACATCTTCATAAAGCTGAATATTTTTATGATATTGCAAGTAGATACAATTCACTGGGCTTATCTGTATCACTGTGCATATCACAAAATTCCTAATAAATTTACTTATTTCACCACTGTTTCTCTTATAATCATATAAGTTGTTTAAAATCATCCAACTCAGGGCTGGGAATATGGCCTGGTGGCAAGAGTGCTTGTGTCCTATACATGAAGCCCTGGGTTCAATTCCTCAGCACCACATATACAGAAAATGGCCAGAAGTGGCACTGTGGCTCAAGTGGCAGAGTGCTAGCCTTGAGCAAAAAGAAGTCAGGGACTGTGCTCAGGCCCTGAGTCCAAGGCCCAGTACTGGCCAAAACAAAACAAAATCATCCAATTCAAAGTATTTCTTACTGAAAAGTAAGCACAAAGCAGATGTGTAAAATTTGGATTGTTTTTAAAAGCTATGAATCCAGACACTGGTGGCTCATGCCTATAGTTCTATTTAATCAGGAGGCTAAAATCTAAGGACCTTGGTTCAAAAGCCAGCCAGAACAAGAAAGTCTGTGAGACTCTTATTTCCAATTAGCTATCAAAATCCATAAGTGGAACTGTGGCTCAAGTGGTAGAGCACTAGCCTTGAGAACAAAGGGGCTCAGAGACAGTGCTCAGGCCCTGAGTTCAAGCCCCAGGACTGCAAAAAAAAAAAAATAATTAAGCCAGATGCCAGTGCCTTATGCCTGTAATTGCAGTTATTTGGGAGGTTGGGATTGAGAGGATGGCAGTCCAAGGGTAGCCTGGGCAAAATGTTAGCAAGACTCCCATCTGAAGTAATAAAGATCTGGGCATAATTGTGTGTTCCTGACATCTCAGACACACATAAATATAAATAGGAGGGAAACCATAATTTTAAAAAAAAATTGATGGGGCTGGGACTATGGCCTATTATTAGCAAGAGTGCTTGCCTCGTATACATGAAGCCTTGGTTTCGATTCCTCGGTACCACATATATAGAAAACAGCCAGAAGTGATGCTGTGGCCCAAGTTGGCAAAGTACTAGCCTTGAGCAAAAAAGAATCCAGGGACAGTGCCCAGGTCCTGAGTTCAAGTCCCAGAACTGGCAAAAAACAAAAATTGATGACACAAAATGTTTTAGAATAGGGCATACTCTTTTCCCATTCAGACTACTCTAACTTGGTATGAGATAATTTCCTACTACATCTTGGAAACTCTCCAGTAGGAAACTTGAAGACTCTACTATAGTCTCTAGTTTACATTTCACAGACATTTATTTCTTTTTAATTTCCTCCAAATAAACAGTCATGTCATTTCACATGGTAGAGTACCATTTAGCAAGCTTGAAGCTTTCTTCAAATGCACTACCTGTCTTCCCATGCCCCCCACAAAATACAAAGTGCTTCTAACTTCAGTGTCTGAAAGCACTGTTGGCATTAAGAGAAACAGGAAGAGAAACTGTTTTAGACCATAGAGAACAATGCTTCATTCTAGAGCACTTGGATTCCAGTATACAGAATATTATAAAAGGAATAAAAACTAGTAATCTGAGGTGTGCATAATATTTCCAGAACAGTGCCACACTTGGAAGTGCCTACATAAAATTATTCATTAAAACAGATAATATTTTGGTGATGTGAAACTGAACCAAGAGGAATCTTGTCAAGAATTTTGAAGACTACCCACATGCAGTTGGTTTCTAAAACCAATGGAGAATGAGCTTCAAAAATGTGTGGACACTAGTCATACACTGAAGAGATTTGTCCTTTGTGATTTGTTCTTACAACCCTGACAAACAAAATAAACAGTGTTAAAACTGACTGCTGAGACTCTGACTTACAGCTGCTGTTAACTTATGCCCTTGAGAGAAAAACCAAGTAAGAATACATTATTTGTTGGGGTGTTAAAGAACAAAAACATCTACACAGCAGCTACAAATTACACAGAGTCTGCCTCACGATAGTATGTCAATGCAAAGAGTTCATCTAGAAAGGCTGTAGATAATTCTGGCTCAATGTACACTAATTTATTTTTCATTCCGCTTTTAATGAATTCACATTAGAGAGGTTCTTTTGAAGTCATAATGTGCTATTTTTTTAAATAATTTATTTCTTAGCCTTAAAAATTAATAATATTTGCACAGGGCCATTTTATAATCACAATATGACACTTCAAGGTGTGAATTATGACATAATAACTCAAACTTTGCACATTTAAACAAGCACTCATCCTATGGCCTCATTCTTAGTAAAGCAGAAGGTTTGAATTATTACATAATAACTCATGCTTTCTCACATATTATTACTTAATTATGGAAGAAGAGGAGAATTTCAACTAATTTCAGTCTTGAAAAAAAATCCAGCATTTTATCCTTGGGGATAAAAATAAAAAGCAAAAGCTCCAAGACTTAATTGTTACAATAAAATTGTTTTAGAAGTATTGAAGACTTTTCGCATCTAGAGCATTCTAAGTGAACTCTCAATAGCTGAATTTTCCTATTCCGTCTTCTTGAAAAGAAAATCTTCAACAGAAAACTTGAAGATACCTCCATGGTCCTCTATAGCCTGTACTTCACAAACATTTATTTGTTTATATCCCCAAATGCTCATATGGCTTCAAAAAGTTGTGAAAAGTATTATAAACAAAAATAAAAATCTGATTTCTCTTTCTAATAAAAGTTAGCAGGAAAAAAATGAAAGAAGGAAGGAAAGTATGTAGGGAAGAAAATGGAGTGAGATAGAGGAGGAAAAAGTAAGATTAAAGTACAAATTGTTATTAGCTATGAAAATTCTCTGATAGTATTGTTAACCAGTAGAAATATTCATCCAGCAAAGTACAAAACACATTTTTTGTCACCTGTGGGGTTTGAACTCAGGGCCTGGGCACTATCCTTGAGCTTTTCACTGAAGATTAGTGCTCTGCCACTTTGAGCGACCTCTTTACTTCCCAAAGTACAAAATATAATTATCTACAAGCATTAGGAAACAGCAGACATGTTTTCTAACAAATTAAAACAAAATAAAATATTGTCACAGAACTTATCTATCACCAGTAGTCATTAAGTGACTGTGAGAAATGATTTCTAGATACACAGAAATAAAATTATTCAATCCCCTCCATAGTATCGGACACAAGCCTTTTTTCACTATTCTCATGAAGCTTATTATGTAGAAAGGAAAAATAACAGAAAGACTGGATATAATGCCAGGGACAACAATTCAATAAAATAGCCAACATACTGAACAAATATTATGGCATGTAAGAGCTTTACATTCAAATGCATCATTAATGAATGATATCTTTTAAATGTATTGTGTTTGTGTATTTGATTAATGAGAGCAATTCAGAAAGGACAGTGCTCACATAGAAAATAAACCTTCCCACCATGAACTCATTGATGGTTACATGACTGACTGATCTGTCTCTATTACCACTGTTGAATCAATGAAGTTTTACTTTTCTTCTTGTTTATCTATGACCTCCTCTCCTAATGCCCTATCATTATTGTATTTTCCTATCTTGGAGATAGGAGTGACAGATGTCAGTGATGGGAGGTTGGTGATATCATTCAGTCAAACTTTATGGAATCTTCTTAACAAGTTATGTTGGGTGGTACCACTGAGGAAGCAGCAGATTAACAGAGAAGGCATAATCACGCCTAACAGAGTGCTAGCTTGGTGCTTAATAACAAGCCTAAAACATCGCTTTCTGATGCCCTCTCATGCTTTTCACTTAATGGTCCAGTGATTACTGTATACTCTGTTAATATACTTCAGTACAGCAAAACAAGGTGGTTTCTTAGTTACTTTTTAAGATCTTTGATGATATTATAATATAGTCTAACATCAGCCCTTGGTGTTTTCCAAGCTGGATCTAAACTCAGTTCATTTTGTTACCCCTCCTTGAACATGTGTATAAGGGCAACTCTATGTGGTCACCAATTACCCACCCACAATAGGATCCAAGAGATATATTGTTGCGTTGTTTGCTACATAACCAGTGATTCTATCAACTGATTTATAACAATATTAAGTCATTTATACTGTCATTTGAAGCTTTGTTATTAACCACTCCTCTAACATTCTATGTGGATTTTTGTTTTAGTTACATCATGTTACCTGAGTTGGGTTTCATATGATCACAGCTCACATATATGTATCCAAGATGAAGCAGTATATTCCCAAGTCATACATCTATTTTTCTCTGTAATTATTTTATCTAAAAAATACACAAAATTACTTTCGAATTGTGGCTTAGACAGAAATTTGAGAAAAATTAATCAATATGATCATGTTTAAATTTTTATATATCCTATGTTTATGAACATTTTAAAATGAAAGCCTCTTTAAATTATTATTTAAGTAATATTATAATATTAGTAATATTAAATAATAATATTATTTAAGTAATTATACATTTAATGAGAAGAGTAAAAGAAAAAGATGTTCTCCCTCAGAGAATCAGACATTCCCTAATTAGTGTTCTGATTTGCTGAGGTCTGGATTTTATTTAATATTTCCTGGTTCTGCACACAATCTAGTTTTATCGACTCCAGTTAAAGAACTATGAAAAGTGGCTAAATACCAAAACAATAGACAATTAAGAAAAATTAATCCCTGAAGAAAAAATATGACAGAGAACTGTGAGTTTGGAGTGACACACCCTGAATAAAGAAAACAGATGACTAAAATTATATTAAATTATTAATCTACATCATATAATGTTTCTTACTGCCAAATGATTCTTCCCATTCAGTTATTTTTATTTTTTTATGTATGCCAATAGCAAGTACTAGGTGTCCCTGCTCATTTCTTGTCACTCAACAAAAATGATTAAACTACACATGATGACTTTCATAGGTGTTAGGGAACATTTTCAGTGAAGAAGAAAATCATTTTCTGTGAGTTTGGGGTAATCCAAAGTGGCCTCCTCCCAATCTCTTTCATACCCATCTGAGACAACCTATCTCCAAACACAGCCTCAACCTGAGCTGATAGGCACTTTGAATGATGGCTTACCTGAAGAATGACCTAGTCCACCTAGTGACCTTCAAAGTTGAAGTACCCAAGGCCTAACATATGAAACTGTAACCCCTCTGCACATCAATTTGACAATAATTAAAAAAAAAAAAGAATATGGATGCCAAAGGCTCATGGCTGCAATCCTAGGTGTTCTGGAGGGTAAAATCTGAGGACCATGGTTTAAATCTAGCTTAGGCTGAATGTCTGTGAGACTCTTTTATCTCCAATTAGTCAGCAAAAAGCAAGACGTGTGGCTCAAGTGGTAGAGCACCAGCCTTGAGCGACAAAATAAACAAATAAAGGAAAATGCTCTGTCCCTAAGTTCAAGCCCTACTATTGGCACGCATAAAAAAAATGAAAAATTGACAGCAAGAAGTGATGGTGGAATACTAATTTATTGTATGCATTTCTTTTTTGTATTTGTTTTTACATTGCAGAGATTTTCTAAGCAGTTGCTTTACCATTTGAGCCACACCTCCTTATCCAATCTAGGTATTTCTTACTCTCTGTAAGAAATAAAAATCCAAATAAAAGCTTACATTGTTTTCTCTAAGTTTCCCTAGTTTTCTATTTGAGGCTTCAGACGTCTAGTTTTCTTCCCATATTTATTACCTGGTTTGGTCTACATTTAAGGTTTTTTTACAGGAGAAGAAACAAATACTTCTTGCCACGACTCCAGCTCCTCTCCCTCTCTGCCAAAATAAAAACAGCCAAAGAAAATTAAATACCTAATATGACTCTATTGTCTAATACCTTTCGACATTTTCTTCACAAAGTTGCTTACTTCAGAAATGCACCTGACACCTATTCTTTCTGAAGAGCTAAGTCAATTATTTTATAATACAGTAGCATCCGGTCCTATATTGTAGCCACGGTAGTTTGTTAGATCCTTATAAACGTCTGCCCTTTTAACATGCTCTAAATGCATTCTAAAATTTGTGCTATGTGCTGGTTGTTATGAAGAAGAATTAATGCATTCTATTAAATTTAACTTTTGCTGAAACGTTCTTACCTCAGCTAAACCTTTGAGCTGTAATTGGAGACTAGCTTCTAAGCAATTAAGGAATAAAATACTTGGCTTTTATAATCCATCTTTTGTTCTGGGAAATGCCTTTACTTAAATCAGTATGGCGTTAGACAGGGACTTGTGACCATTAAATATTTAATTTCATCAAAGTCCATCCATATTCTGTACTTTGACATGCCTCTAACTATGCATGTTATTATTTAAACAAGAAGGAACATTTCAATTAAGTACATACCTCAAGTGGTTATGCCCTATCTCTGCTCATAAGCTTACCATACTCCCTTATAACATTCACAATGAAATACACATATCATAGCTTATGTGCGGGACCATCCCCTAATCCATACTCCACATTTAGCCACCTTCATCCCTTTTGAAAAGCTAATGCCTGAATGCTTTCTCCTTTGATTTATTTAAATACTTCCAGTTCTTCCACATCTGTTTCCAATTAATTAATTCATGATGTTTCAACTGGAATTAATCTTTGGATCTTTTATACAATCCCTCTTTCCATCTGACTACTACTTAGCCCACAGTATCCCTGAGAGATTAAGCTGTAGGCTCAATAGCATAATTTGAACTATGTCCTTATGTTTTCTCTCCACCTTCGTGCCTTGGACATAGCAGGTGCCCAATACATATTTATGGACTTGAAACAGACAATAGAGAGTACTTTCACAGAGCAGGAGATAACATAGAGCTCAGGTTTTGAGGCCCTGTGTATCATAACACACATATAGAATTAAATATACTGAAGCGGGGCTGGGAATATGGCCTAGTGGTAAAGTGGTCACCTTGTAAATATACTGAAGCAATACATAGGCAACTATCTCATTACAATCTGTCACTTATGGGGAGAAAACAAGTCCATTTTACTGTCTTAGGCTTCACAGAGGTGCTTTCTGTGTTGTTCTGCCCAATATCTTCAAAACAAAACACATCTATATTACAATGTCTCGTCGTTTGTGCTGAAAAGGTGTAGAAGTCCTTTCATATTCTTCCTCTCAGGTAGTTTAATCACAATAGATGGAATATGATTTCAGAGTTGTGTCCAGTAGCCATTTTCTTGTTTCTCTTTGCATTAAAGATATTAATTATCATGTTAGCATAGTATTTGCTATATACTGAATGACTTTAAATGTTTTTTTCATATCAAGAAGCTAAAAAAACAGTCATTTGCATTGGTTAAAATTGGTCATCAAATAGTTGAATTACAATTATTTCATCTAACCAATAAAAATATTTAAGTGTAAAAAGAGTAAATGAAAAATTTGAGCTTTGTTTCAAGACTTTTGATTTGCTGACACTCACAAATAATTTTCAATTCTAAGCTTTAAGTAATAATTAATTTTAAATAGCTTAGAAAATATTTTAATGCTTTATTTTATTCAACTATATTTTTATAATAATATAATGAATTTTTGTTACACTTCAATGGTGTTTGCAGTAGAAAAACCAAATATTTTTTCTTGCATGAATTTTCACTTTTTTAATATGTAGAGGAAAAAACACATCTATGTTTAAACATATTACATCATTTAAACTTTAAATGCCAACTTGCCAGCAATTATTATTATGAAGATTTTAGAAATAACCTTCCAATATTTCAAATATACATTGTACTTTGATGCTAAGTTCTACTGGGTCTCTTTCTTGCTTTCATAATTGACCCTTTTTTTCTGAAATTTGACAGGATTACTGATAATATTTTCTTCAGGAATATTCGGCTTGGTTTGTTCGTTCATTAAAAAATGCAACTGGTACCTGAAAAGCAATTCGTTTTTGGAGCCCAGTAAATAAAGCCCTCAAATATTTTAGTGTTAGCCATCTGTGACAATGTCTAGGGAAGCCTGTAGCTCTCAAAGAATTGACAAATTCACAGAGGAGCCAAAATGGTAGACCAGTGTGTTTTGAATAACAAGGACTTGCCAGTCTCAAATTGTCTTAAATGCGCCCATTTGCTAAACAGACTGAATAGAGGAGGGGGCAGCATCTCACCTGCATCATAAGAAGATAGGACAGGAAAGCTCTATGAACAGGTATTTCCAAATGAGGACTTTTCTTCTGCATTTCAACTGTTCCTGATGTTTATTGGTCTAGCCCTGGAAGCATTGCTGCTTCATTAAACTGTTTCACTCTTTGGCTGTCAAAACCACCAAATCTACTTGAAGCATTTTGTTTGGTTTTGCTTCGTTTTACTTAAAGTTTGCCTGATTACCCACAGAAAGAATTATTAAATTTACGGGTGATTATCTGGAATCAAGTTAAAATCGATATTTAACTGGGCCTTCCGGTGCTAAATTCTAAAGCTTCGTGTTTTCACTTTGCCACTGCCCGGTGTGTAAGCATCGCTGACGGTCCTTGCTCCCGTGTTCACCTGTGATTTATGGCTGTTCCACTAGGTGGGCCGAAAGCTTCAAGGCCTCTTGCAGTGTTTAAGCTTCTAATCACCGGAGGAGTTTTTGCTTCTTTCTCTTTGAACTAGAACTGCCATTCTGTTTAAGTCGTAAGAAAATGGCATTTTCAAAGTTAAAGTTTAATCTGTAAATAAAATAGTTAATGCCTGAAGTTTAGACGCTCTCTTATTGCACCTAAAATAAAGTCAATTTCAATCCCTGGGGGATCTGTCTATCAATCTATCTATCTATCTATCTATCTATCTATCTATCTATCTATCTATCTATCTATCTGTCTGTCTGTCTGTCTGTCTGTCTGTCTGTCTGTCTATCTATCTCTGTGTGTGTATATATACATATGTATATTAATATGAGTTTTTCCTATTTCTACATTACTCCTAAATAATCTTATGAGGGACTAAGTCTTTCAGAACCCCAGAATGGTTTCAAACAGTAACATTTTTCTACCAACAGCAAACTTCTCATTCATAAAACTATTATTCACTCTTTAAGGCATGTGTTTCTATTCTCCTGTTTAATTTGCATAATGCAAATGGTTATAAATAACAGGATAAGAATGTTTCATATCAAAGCATAAATGATTATTAATTGCTTCAATGCATAGAAAGTTTGTCATTCAGTCACTATAAAAATTATTTTTCATTATGTTGAGCATGTTAGAAACTAATTATTTAAATAAGCATGGCTAAGAATTCACTAAAAGACAGCCTCCAAAATGAGATCTATATTTTTAAATGCATGTGAAAACTAAATTCCTGCTGGCTTAACCAAAAAAAATCACTCAATACCAAATTTGATTGACTTAGCTTTTTATTACCATAACTTCCCCTTAGAAATTGAGAGACCAAACTCCAGTTGCTTTAGTTATCTTGTTTCTTTTTGTAGTCCAATACTGATATACCTCAATAACATACAATTTTTAAATACATTTTATTACAAAATATTTATTTACCAAAATATATTATGAAATACTTATTTATTAAAATTACTAATAAGGAAGAAATTTGAGAAATGGTTCCTCTTCAGTTTCTTCTATATTATTCTATCCTTTCAAGTTTAATCAGAAAATAAATGAATTGAATCATCAAAAATATAATACATTAAAACCCAGAAAAATTATATGATGAGAAAAAAATATTTTTAAACAATGCCTTTGAATCTCTTTTGATATATTTTATAAACATTTATTTTCACAAAACCATATACTCAAGTAATGCACTGTAGTTCACTTATTCTCTTAATCAATTAATTTGGTACCAAATATAGTAACTTATTTATTTTTATTATCTAGATTTGTTTATCTAAATGTTTGGCAATGTAAGTAAAGTAGTACACTCCTAAAAATAATTTTAATCAATGTTTTAACTTGCCATAAAATTAAAACATAGTACAAATGATTCAAGAAAACATCCTAAAATTTTGGCTTTCCTTGGCTATACAAGAAGTAGCAGATTCCTCAAAATGCTAAATCCAATATTGAAAGAATTGGCTGCATCATTTTAATGTTATCCATGAGTATTTGTATGTAAAACATCAGAAACACTTTAAGATTGTTGACTTACACCAAAGAATGTTCGAAAGCTTTCCTTTCCTTTATTTTCAAAGTTCTAGTTATAGGGAAAGGAAATAACCTTTGCTGTATAGTAGGTATAAAAGGAACCAGATGATTCATCTCTGTGAATCTGCTTGTTGAATTTGATGGATCATTCTTAAAAGCGACGTTGCTAATCTTCAGGTTTTCTTTTTTAGGTTATTCACAGATCAGTGGGTTTTCCAGCTAATACAGGTCTGATGCTCTTCTGTCTTCACACATGGTATTCATCATATCTTGACAAGAAAAGACCTTCAGTCTACAAATAACCTTCACTGAAGTAAGACATGTAAGTGGGTTTCTTTATGAAAGATAGATTTTATGGCTGAATAAAAAACAACTGTAGTTAAAAAGTGTCATTGCATGGCCTTATTTGAAGATTTTTTCCTTCAAGGAACTTTAATGTTTGTTGTAGAAACTACTAATAGACCGAGAAAGAGAGAGAGAGAGAGAAGGAGAGAGAGAGTATTAAATTACTTTATCATTAACCACAAACGCAAAAGGAAGGGTTGATCAGCTCCATGTTTTATCATTCAGAAGCGTTCAGCCTTTAAAATATTTAAGCATGCACATTAGTTCTTGTCAAACTAGCACAAAGCACTGCATAATATGACCTGTGTGTAAGAGCAGAACAAGATAAGAGGTTACAGCCAGGGTGAAATCTCCACAATGGGATTGCCCTATGCTAAAGATAATAGTTTGGTTTCCTGTTTCCAGACAATTACTAAAGGATGTGGAATGTTTTCTTTGTATTTTTACTTGGTCATGCCAAGGGGAAAAAAATCATGTTATGCTCACATGGAACTACCAAGGATGAAAAAATGAATCTGAACTATCCTACATGCCCTGGGTTATTCCATATGGCCAATTAGAAAAAATAATGTAGTGAGCAAATTTTATGGTATAATTTAGGTTCTCATGGTCTAAGTGACACCTTTATGGAAAATATGAAGAACTTTCAAGATTGTCAAGAATCAAAATGCTTTCATGGACATGTAAAATACAGATAAACCTACATACAGCCCACCATGCCCTGACTAAAAAAAATAGATAGGATCATTTATTAAAGTACTTTTTAACTATATCAGCAAAATTAATATAAGCCAAGACATAATTATCAACGAAATTAAGACAGGGTACTTATAAACACAAATTTTAGTATTCCTTTATAGGATGAGGAAAAGTAAGTGATGTGATTGCCAAAAAGGAGTTGGGACAATTAAAAAAAAATTCTACAAATCTCAATTAAACCCCTAACTTAAAGAGATATTGTTTTAAAAAAATGTGCTTCTGTAGCATTTAATGTAATAATCATAAAATGAAAGTTACTACTGATAAGGTATCAGGAAATTTCATATAACAGTACGTATACATCAGATAAAAGTATTCCAACACAAATTCAGTTATTTACTCAACTAACATTGAATTTCTGATATACAGTAGTTGTGGAGAAATAAGAGTGAGTAAACAGATAAAAGTCCTACCACAGACAACAAACAGAAAATAAAGACAAAAACAACCTCTGACTGGGATATGTGGAGCATGAAATGAAATATTGTAAAGCAACTGAATACTTGGGCACATCTTTCCAAGCAGATAATATTTTAGCTATTGCCTAAAAAGAAGTATTTTTAAAAAGAGAAAATATATGCTGATTATATAGTAAACCAAGAGAAGGCTGATAAAATAGAAGCTGTAAGGACTTAAGAGATCTAGAAATTTGAAAAAGTCCAATGTAACAGGTTTTCATGATTAAGACATAGGCTAAAAATACAATGAAAGGTATGGTTTAATCCCTGTTGTCACTTGATTTTGTACCATGGGTACTATATATCTGAACTAGGGAAAGGAAGAGGAACATCAAAATAGTGAGACAAAGGGTAAAAGGTGAACCAATGCAACAGCAACACTTACAAGGCAGTAAATTAACTGTACAACTTGGGGAGGGGAGGGATGGGGCAACTGGGAAAGAGGGAAGATGGGAGAAAATGAGGGAAGCCATGACAAGTTTGATAAGAAATGTACTCACTGCCTTACATATGTAACTGTAACCCCTTTGTCAACCCCCTTGACAATAAAAATAAAATTAAATAAATATACAGTGGGAGAACCAGTGAGACTTCATGGAACCTTTCAACTCTAGAAAGGGTCTAGATTTCATTCAGCAGTCACTAAGAAGTTGAAGTATTTTTTAATGAGACGTGACAAAGGTTGAATCCAATTCCAAAACACTGACACAACAGAATAAAACTTTCAAAAGCAAAAAGGATTTTAAAAATATACATCTTAGGGGCTGGGGATATGGCCTAGTGGCAAGAGAGCTTGCCTCGTATACATGAGGCCCTGGGTTCGATTCCCCAGCACCACATATACAGAAAATGGCCAGAAGTGGCGCTGTGGCTCAAGTGGCAGAGTGCTAGCCTTGAGCAAAAGAAGCCAGGGACAGTGCTCAGGCCCTGAGTCCAAGGTCCAGGACTGGCCAAAAAATAAATAAATAAATAAATATAATATATATATATACATACACATACATCTTAAAAATGAAAGTTTATAAAACGTAGCCATATTTTGGAAAATGCACAAATTACCCTGTGATTATTATTACTTTTGTCATGGAACATAAAACAAGATCCAAAAGCCCATGGAATATAGAAATAATATTTCCCTCATAGGCACATACAAGGTAAAAAAAAGAAGAAAAAAAGCACAGCCCTAAGTTTTTTGAGAAAACAGAGTTTTGTTAAGGCTACAGCACTGATAAAAACCATTGACATTTACCTTCACAAAAAGTAAATTGGGGATTGGAAAGGTAGCTTAGTGGTAGAGTTCTTGCCTAGCATGCATGACACCGTGGGTTTGATTCCTAAGTACCACATACACAGAAAAAGCCAGGAATGGCTCTGTGGCTCAAGTGGTAGAGTGCTAGCCTTGAGAGAAAAGAAGCTCAGGGACACCACCCAGGCCCTTGGTTCAAGCCCCAGAACTGGCAAAAGAAAAAGAAATTCAAGCAAATTGGATGCCAATAACATACTGTATATAGTTTATTTAATTTGTTTTAAACTAACCCATTAATCTGTTTTAATTTTTGCTTTTCCCCAACACTCCCTTCTGCCCAAGCATGTCCTTGCAGAGGTAACTGGAAAATGAGCATACTTGAAAGATGAGACAATGACCCAAGTACCTAGAGAAATAATGTGCCAAGCAGAGTTATAAGTAAGGAAGATCTGGTGTTTGGGGAAAACAGCAAGGGATTTAGCATCGGGCAGTGGAACAGAGACTAATATCAAACTCTCCAGACCCCATGCTATGGAAGACATGGGGTTTTAATAAAGGAGTGACTTCAGTAACATGGAAATAGAAGTGGGGTGTTCAGGCTTCTTTGAAATTTGCCTTTTGATCAAAAGCAAGCATGCTGTTCCCTGGAATTTCAATAACAATTATATAGCAAAGAATTCTGCAGGTTATTTTATTTCTATTCTACATCTTTCTTTTTTATTATTAATATTACCTTTGTTCTTTCAGGGTGTTTATATACCATCTGCCTGTTAGTCCATTGTACTCTGTCTGTCTAAAGGCTTATAGTCTTTTGAAAGACTATGTACCTGTCTAACAAGAAAATATCTTGCTTATGAAGAAATTAGAATAATTTTTTAAAGTCCAAAGTGAAGCCCCAAATGCTAAGATTCAATGCTTACTCATCACTTGGGAAAATGTAGCAAATTGATAAGAAAATAGAAGATTATTTTTAAAAAATGCCCATCCAAGGGCGTAGCACTTCAAAATGTCTTAAGTAATGAGGGAGAAAGAATGGAGAAAAAAAGCCTTTATGTGTAAACTGTACCTATTCTCACCTATTAATGAGCACCACTGATGTTTACCATCTTAGCTGAATTTACCCGTTGCAATCAAATTGGTGAGGAGAGGATAGTATTGCTGTTGTTCAATATTCTTAAGCAAAGCAAATTTTTAATAATCTGGCAGCTTGAAATATTCCCAATGAAAACCAATAGGTTCCTGAAGCAAAATGCTTTCCTCCACAAATCAACAATATGTGTTTATTGCATGAAGCCCAGGACCACCACATATGATCACAGTAAAAGCCCCGCATCATTTCCATCTGGCAATGAGAACATAAGAGGTTGTGTAACGTACCAGAAGAGCTCTATTTCATTGTAATTAAAATTTAGTGTTACACTTAAGCAATAAGACAACTCCAGGAGATGTGATTATCATGAGATAATGACCTTGGGGTGTTCCAAGACATGCAAGGAACCAAATGCCTCCGAGCCTCTAGGGGCAAGGTTATTTCTACATAACAATCTCTGCCTCCTCTTGCTTTCCCATCCCTGGCTCCTGAGGCTGGCGACCTGGGTAAGAGGAAAGCTTGGAATTAAGTGTACCAATATGATTTCTGCCCAAAGAGGGCATTGGGGGACTGGTATATGACAAAGTTGGCATTGAAGACTGCTGAAGCAGCAGCTTCAAATGAGTTGTGTTGTTGGCACAATAATTATGCAATGGCTTTAGAATTCTCTGGACACATATAGAACTGTCAGTGATGTCATAGTCATGTAAGTAATCCTCAACACAAGCACAGATCTAACCTTTTCCCCCTGTTTTGGCTTTGTGATTTCCATTCCATAACAGCAATAAGATATGACAGGTGGTGCATTTCTTGAGGGTTTATTAGTCTTCTTGGGTGGTTGAAGCCATTCAGCCTTTGGCCTGAACCTCGCAAGACATCTGAGATGTGCAATAATTTCCCTAAAATGCAATGCCTGTCATGTCTTATTGCTTAATTACTTTGTACTTACCAAGTAATTTTTCCTAAAGTAAATGCAGATAACAATGCTTACTTGACAGTTTATACTACTAGGAAATACTTTGAAAATGGGATAACATGAAATAATCCTACTGTAATGAGGAAGGGAATGTTTCATTCTACTGCTGTTATAAACCCTAAACTGAAAGGTCACTTAGAGTTTGAAAATATTTATTCTCCTGAATAATTTGTTTCAGAGGAAAATGATAACCTAAAATTACAGCTACTATGAAATAATATCACCCTCAATATTGAGATGAGTATCAAATTATTCAAAAACATTAAAATTTTCTTATATTGAAGAGTAAAAAGTAAAAGTTTAATTTGCTAATGATGTTTTAACAGGAATAAAGAAGAAAAATGAATTTTTAAGTATTGAAAAAGGATATTGAAAACCATTTAAAATAGTAATGTTGCATATATTATATATGCAAATGTATTCTGTGTATAAAACTTAATCCATGACACGTAAACAAATTGAAACAGTAAAAGAGTGTAAGGAATTAGTTATTCCTTCTAAGTAAGAACCTTCTAAATAGGAATGCGCTGATTCACAGTCTACCCAAATGAAACTTAGAGTTCCATTTTCCTCTATGTCTTTAACTAATAAATAGTCCAGACCCACTAAACACTCTAAACTCTCCAGCTGAGAACGTGCAATTTTCACTTCTGTAGAGGCCTGATCTAAAAGTTGCCTCGCTTGTGAATCTAGAATAGTTTGTGGTGAGTCTGTGTACTCAGAAAACTCAGGAGTATCTTACCAAGATTAATTCAATAAACATGTCATATTTATATAAAGCCAATTAATCTAAATTGTATGTTAAAATACTCTACAAATTAATCTCTTAACATTGAGTAATTTAGGTACACAAGAAAACAATAAATTACATTAAGGTCCCCAACCTATTGAATTCTTCTCATTGACACTTCCTGAGCCCTCTCCCCACCACACACTTTTTTTTTCTTTGTTGGTCCTGGGGCTTGAACTTAGGGCCTGATGTTCCGGATGTTCCTGAGCTTCTTTTGCTCAAGGTTAGCACTCTACCACTTGATCCACAGCACTGCTTCCAGCCTTTTCTGAGTATTTTATTGGAGATAATAGTCTCATGGACTTTTCTGCCAGGCTGTTTTGGAACCTTGACCCTCAGTTCTCAGCCTCCCTCATAGCTAGAATTACAGGCAAGAGCAACCCGCACCTGTCCCTTGGCAGTCCTTTTATTTGCGGATCTGGGTTATCTAGGCAGCTAGGAGATAGTGGCAGAGGAAGACTTGGGACTCACTTCAGGCCCAGCCCACTCCAAATCAGTAGATCTGATCCACTCATTCTTTGGAGAAACAACTAGGAAATCCGGCTGACATTCCCAAACTAACTAACTTTACAAGTTTATTTAATATTTCTTAATCCCAATTCCACTTTTGAAGATTAAATGTAGTAACACTAGTCCTGTGGAATAAGGTTAGGGGAAATTTTGTGAAACAGAAACAGCTTAGAATTCAAATACTACACAAATCTATGTGTGATGATGTTGTTGTTACTACTGTACTCAAATAATCATGGAACATGGGTGGAAAATGCATTGGGCACAATGGAGAGAAAAGCACAAAATAAAGGAAAAGTCGAGTACTATGGGAATCACATTTTTATTTCCTAAAAGTACTAGGACAGAGACTAAATGAGATCAATTTTTAAATAAGTAAGATGAAACATAAACCTGTATCAAAAAGACAAACCCAAGAGAAACCCACTTGTGTTACTCCTGTAATACAAGAGGCATTGCTCTCTTTCAATGGAAAAACATTCACAAATCCTTCCCTTCAGAATTGCCAACATTTCCAACAGGAAATCTTGGAATCACCAATCACCGATGACTTTGCGTTTCTATCATGCATATTGTTTCTTGAACTCTGTGGGAAAAACTTAAACTGAATGTGGTGCTTTTGTTTCAAATGTCATCTAAAATGTACTCTGATAATGAAGTACATGAACACAGAGAAAGTCCATCACAAAGAATATTTCTCTTTCTGTGAACACTTTCTCTCCTTTTCCTTCTGTATCTGTAGAAGAATAAAATAGACAGATGTTAATCATAGAGATGGCTATTGAGATAAATATAGCTATGGACACATCAACATATGTGGATATGGTTTGTATTTATATCAAAAGAAATACAAATATATGTATGCACATACAATCAGTAAATAGTTTTGCTCCCCATATGATTCTCTAAATTTGTTTCTTTTGACTTTCATTGTTCAGAAAGACACTGAATTCTTAAATTGAGTCTGTCAAGACAAAGTAAACTAGAATAACTCCTAACTGCTCATTTTTTTCAGTGATATTCCTCTTTGTAGAAGAAAAATGAAAAATATGAAGGCTTTCATAAATCAGGTACACACCTGACAGGAACTATTAATTTGCCTCCTTAAACCAATTAAATGCTCTTTTTTATGAGACCTCCTGTTAGAAATAGCTGGGGATATTGGAGCGTCACAAAGGAATGAGGACACCAACTCAAAAGGAACTTGGCAAGGCCAAGTTTACCTCTGCAGAAGGGTGAGACAGCATCCAAAACTTTGGCAAGTTGACTAGGATATAGATCAGTAGCAAAGCACTTGCCTAGGAAGTACAACATCCTAGATTCAACCCCAGGACCAAAGAAAGAAAAGAAAAGGGAAAATGGGCATTTGTAAGAATTTTGGCTGATGGCTCACACTTCTGCGCATAAGTAAATTTTGCCTTCTCGGACAAATAAATAGATAGACAGACAGACAGACAGACAGACAGACAGACAGACAGACAGATAGATAGATAGATAGATAGATAGATAGATAGATAGATAGATAGATAGATAGATAGATAGATAGATCTGGCAAGCAAGCAAACAGAGCACGCAGGCTGCTTACTTTTTATCTCTACCCAACCAGCAGGTTCACAATCTGCAAAAGAAGGTGGCTTCATTAACAGGATGCAACTGAAATTCAAGGAACTTCTCACAGGGTGTTTTAATTAAGTGCTTAAGAAAAGGAGGTATGTAACTAAAAATGTAATAAGCCAAGGCCAAGCCACCTGGATAAAGCAGAAACCCTTCAGAAAACCCATTCTCTCATGATAAGCAGAAAGGAAGCAAACTACTTTGGAAAAAGTTCCATTACTGTTTTACAGATCAAATTTTATTGCACAAAGAAGCCCTGTAGTCAGCTTAACATAGACCAACTATATAATCAATGTATTTCTTCTAATTATCTATGAATTATCCATTTACCTATGTGTCCAGCTATCTACTTATGCTTTGGGGTGCCATCTGAGAAGAACACTGTAACAGTCAAGTACTTCCAGGCGAAAGGCCATCCTACATTCCTACCACCTTACTACATGTGACTCTCCCTAGTGAAATAACAAGGTTTTCCAAAGTTCTCAGCTCATAAATTTCCAGGCAGACAGACAGACAGATGGATGTTGGTTTGGGGGCTTTAGTGTTTTAGGTGTTGTTTTTATTTGGTTAGTTTTTGTATTATTGCCTTCTACTTTCCATCCCACATCTTAAAAGGATGCATCATGGGATAAGTTATTCTAAGATGTGTTTTAAGAATCCTCATGATAATTTGAAACTGTGTAATGTTTCCTGGTGCCACAAATGATTATTAGGTGACTTCCTTTGTCAAGACTAGAACTTGAGCTCAGAAATTTTGTTCACTAGGCAAAAGGTCTTTTTTTCTTAAGGTTCATCGTTAAGAACTTATTTTCTTATGGTTCATCTTCATAATGACTCCTTGTGTCTAAGATTGTTCAACTATCTTTTTATTTATTTGAATTAAAAACACAATATGTGGAGTAACTATTTAATAGTTTATGAATGCAGTAGGTCTTCATCAATGTCACCCCTTTCAGTATTCCCACCTGTGTCTTCCCTGTCCACTGCTTCCTTCACTCTTATTTTTTATAAATTGTTATTGTAAGGGTGATGAACAGAAGGGTTACAGTTTTCTAATACTTGGGGTTTTTGACTACCTTGTCCTCCTCTTCCTTCATTTGTCTACTCCATTACCCTTGACTCCACCCTACTCCTTTCGAGTTTTATTTTGCTGATGTTTGATTTTGCCCTTCTTAGTATTACACACTTTAAGCTCTCTCTTGAATCTATTGTAATACACTATGTACACTTGCATACCACTCCACATATTTACTTATAAGTATATAAGCTAAATTGTACATATAAGGGAAAATAATACTATATATATATACACATATAATATGTGGGTGCTGAAAGTTCAACGATATCTTTATAGTTCATGATTGGGTCATTGTTTCACATTTTGCCTCGTGTTAAATCTGGGTCCATGATGAACACTACCAATGTAAGGCAGGGATGCTCAGGATATTCTGGAAATCTTCCTCAAATTTACTATGGAGGAAAGGTGCTATTCCATACCGACCTTTACATGAAAATGGCATCTAGCACTTTAGAAAGCTAAGTATTCTTGAGTATTTATAAAGTGAATAGAGAAAGACTTCAGCCCCATCTCCACCTTGTTGATTGGGGTCTTCCTTTGTCACCCAAAATTGGAGTTAATCTTTCTTTGGCTCTGCGTATAAGAAGTGCTCCCAATGAAACGATGTCACAATTCCATGGAACAGAATGTTTTTTTAATCTGTATCACTTTATTTCAAAGAAATTGTGTTTTTTTCTTTTTTTTTCTTTATTGTCAAAGTGTGATACAGAGGGATTACAGATTCATATGAAAGGCAGTGAGTACATTTCTCCTTCTACTTGTTACCTACTCCCTCATTCCCCCCTCCCCCTTTCACTTCCCCTCTCCCCCCAATAGTTGTGCAGTTGGATTACATCAAATGGTTTTGTAAGTGTTGCTTTTTGAATGGTTTGTCTTTTTGTTCTTTGTCTCTCGATTTTGGTATTGCCTCTCCCTTCCCCAGTTCTAATACCCGTATAAACAGAACAAAATTTTTTTCTTTTAAAGATCCTTTCTCCATGAATTAAAAGCATAGGCTATTCATTTAAAAAATTCCATCAGTGACTACCCTAATTGACTGATATTTTCATCATCTATGGTATCTCTTGCTAGTGTGTGTGTGTGTGTGTGTGTGTGTGTGCATTTCTATTGGCAAGTGTGGATTGAGAACTTCAGATACAGGTATAGCAGAAGTAGAAGATTGTACCTGGGCTCTGTAAAGGCAGACTACTTATTCATTGTAATTTCTTTTGATTTGGTTTTACATTTATTTTTTCTCATTAAACAGTTGTCATAATTATTAATAGGCAGCTACATTACAAAAAGTAAAAGGATAAATCAATAATAAAACTCTAGAAAAACTGTGGGAAAATACACAAATGATCGGAAGAAAAAGGCAGGAAGCAAAAAAAAAAAAAAGACACAAATCATCTTAAGATAAAAAATGACCATAAAACATTTTAAGAGAATTAATGTGATAGAGTTCCACAAACAAAATATATTTCCTGTTATGCAAGGCACTGATGGAGCAGGGATCACAA
Organism: Perognathus longimembris pacificus; assembly: GCF_023159225.1. NCBI lineage: Eukaryota > Metazoa > Chordata > Mammalia > Rodentia > Heteromyidae > Perognathus > Perognathus longimembris. The sequence goes on along the minus strand of NC_063163.1, from coordinate 24,868,907 downwards.
AAATCAATGCACCTATAAACCCAAGACATTTTGAAACAACCATTTTGTACTAAGGTTCTACTAAATCATGAATATAAGTTGATAACAAAAAAAAAATTGGCAGGCTGGGGCTTCATCTACATTAACTTCCTCCCTTCAATTTCACAAACTGTGAAGAATATAAAATAAGTATTTAGTGAGAGAAACTTGTATCTTACCAAATTCAGATTGTGTTATTATCCTTTAAAAAAAACTGGAGAGCAGAATTGAAAGGCCTTTTAACATCAGAATAAGATTTGAACAAGGATAGCATGAGTTCCTACTATGTGTCAACATGGTTTCACTGGTGTCTGACTCAACAGATTGAATTCCATAGAAACTGCATCTTTCAAGTACTTGGCCTCTCTCTCAGAGTAGTCACTCTAAAATGAATCTCTGCTTACATAAGTGACTTCCTCATTTGCCTTTCTGAAGGGAATTAGCTTATCTGAAGCAGCCTGGTGACAAATCCACAAGTTTCATGATGAGGACAGATCCTATAGTTCCAGTAAATTAGAACACACCAAATGCAGTATCTGCTGAATCTTCACTATTCCAACTGACTCCTGTGTATTGTCAGCAGTAGAAAATGACCTACAAGAAGGCTGCTTAAACTAGGGCTCCTGGAGTCTAATTGAGGTGGTGGCTAGATCCAGAAGTGTTGGATCTTTGCTCTCAACTACTTCATTGTAAGAGGCTACATCCTCTCTGACTTCATGAATCTCCTTATTAACTTTGGAGAAGTTTTAATAGATACCCAAAAAGTGCAAAAGGATTTCTTCATTTGAAATTCCTCTGATAGCTTTGCTTCAACCTGTAATTTTCAGTAACAAATCAGCAAATGCTGAATCACAAGGCTGCACTATGTATTTGCCATCTGACCTGAGCCCTGAGAAGAGGAAATATACTTTATGTGCACTACATACAAGTATGAAATCAGAATAATGTATCCTGTTAAAATAGTTTAAAAGTAGGAGTGGTGAAAAAAGGTAATAGATAGGGTAAATTTTATTACAGTTTGTTACACACATGTATAGAAACATCATAATGGAAACCTCTTTGTATAATTACTATGCATCAAGAAAAACAACCACCTTATATTTCAGAGTCAATCTTTGTGTCTTTTATCCCTGCTGCTTTAATTAAAAAAATTGTGTATGTGTCTCTACATGAGTATTTTCCACTTTCAAAAAACTTAGTGTATATTGACTAACTTTCCTAGTTTTGTTGTTTTTAAAGGAAGTAGAGTTAAGTTCTACTACATTCACATAAACCTTGCACAGCTTTCATGCTGTGACAACTTACCAATATGAAAGATTTTTTTAATCCCTGTTCCTTTTTCCAAAATGGACATATTCACTCTTCTATCTTGGCTATGTAATATTGAATTAATTTTTGTATAATGGGCAAAAATATTAGCTTTTCATTGCAGAAAGATGGATTTCCAAATCATATAATATTTGCTATCACACCATGTCTTAAAAAGGTATTTCATAATCATACCAAATTACTACTTTTCTTTTGGAAAGCTAATATTGCAAGAAAGAAAGAATAAATGAAAGAAAGAGAGGTAGGAAATAAGAAAGGGAAGGGAAGGGAAGGGAAGGGAAGGGAAGTCATACAGGTACAGAATGCAACCCAGTTTTGTGCGTGAAGGTTTGTGACACCCAAATAGATCAATAGGAAAGTTTAAATTGAGCTTTACTATTAGAGATTATTGAAAAGTTCTACCCTGTGGGCCAAAGATTGTATGTTTAGGGCTGGGAATATGGCCTAGTGGCAAGAGTGCTTGCCTCCTATACATGAAGCCCAGGGTTTGATTCCCCAGCACCACATATATAAAAAATGGCCAGAAGTGGCGTTGTGGCTCAAGTGGCAGAGTGCTAGCCTTGAGCAAAATGAAGCCAGAGACAGTGCTCAGGCCCTGAGTCCAAGGCCCAGGACTGGCAAAAAAAAAAAGATAATATGTTTACATCTAGAAAAAAAATGAGCTGGATAAATTATTGCTAATGACCTTTGAACTTGGCACTGTGTAGACTTGCCTGTTTCATCCTGAAAGAAGCTGTACAGGGGGCTGGGAATTTGGCCTAGTGGTAAAGTGCTCGCCTTGTACACATGAAGCCCTGGGTTCGATTCCCCAGCACCACATATACAGAAAAAGCCAGAAGTGGCACTGTGGCTCAAGTGGTAGAGTGCTAGCCTTGAGCAAAAAGAAACCAGGGACAGTGCTCAGGCCCTGAGTTCAAGCCCCAGGACTGGCAAAAAAAAAAAAGAAGAAGAAGAAGCTGTACAGCAGTTTTAGGAAAGCAAAGAAAACAATCATGAAATGTTACATTTTGTTTTCTTTCTCCTTTGATATATACAAATACAGCAGCAGCATTTTTATAAAGAATAAGGTTATTCCTTCTTAACTGTAACATTGTTGTGTGCTATTCATTATTGCCAACATGGCAGTTAGGTACAGAACAGAATTGATCCTGAAGATGGGCTGGTAGACTCAGATCTTCACCATCTGCTGCACACACGAAGGTGTCATCTGTGCACCATTTACAGAGTTCAAGACACAAAGCACATGAGTGTTCGAGAGGAAGGTTCAAATTGAAGGAATTTGGGTCCATGGGTAGGGCCTACTTTTCCATCATTTTCATTACTATTTAACAGTCCTAGAGGACCCAGGCAGAAAGCTTCATGGCTCTATAGCATCTACAACAGAGTTCATCCAAATTGGAGGCTGCTCGTGGAGACCAAGGTTGACACTGGTCAATAAACCATGATGTTTCCAAAATATTGTTTCCTGGCACCTTTGCTGAAGTGCTGAAATCACGACAAGCTCTTCAACATGATGGTGCTGAGGTTCCTAGAAGTTGTGCTGAGCATATACATCTTTGCATAGAACTAAAAAGAAATTACTAAGAAAGTAAAGAGGTGAATGGAAAGAAAAAAAATTGGTCTGTAGACTCAATCTTTATGAAAACACAAAGACCTGCAGACCTCAGGGAACCGTACATCATCAAGATTCAACATTTTAAAGCACAACCCCTCAAATGGCTACCCGTCCTGAGTAGCACATCTTTATGAAACCACAGTCTGACAAAATCTTGACAATCAACAACTTAGGTGGGCTACAAATGAATTTCTGGTCCATGATACATTTTAGAGTTTCCTGAATAGTATGATTTACATTGCTCCCTAAATCTGGTCTCCAGAGCTGACTTAGGCTAATTTCTAGATCCTACTGCATCTACTTAGATCCTTTTTCTCATATATTTTGAATGCTAAATGCAAAACATGTACACTATTGGTGGCTATATTTTAGATGGGGAATGCAATTCTTCCCCATAGTGGCAATACAGCATCCTCTCTGTTATAAATATCCTCACTTCAATGAGAAAAGATGATGAAATTCTTTTTGAAGACTCTCAAAGGGCTTGCAGATTTTTAAAAATATTACCACCACTTTGTTTGGAAGAAATACAGTGTGGTCATAAAACCATCATTTGTGATTGGATTTATGAACATGACACACATTTGCATGCTGTGCATGAGAACTCTGAACCAAACACTAGTTTGAATCAAGAAAACTCTTGCTTGTTGGAATTTTATCATTTCTATTATCGTCAACAATGTTCAAATGTCCCCAACCTGTTGAAATATGATCAAATGTCCCTAATATATATATATATATAGACAGTCTTGGGAATTTTTCCAAGTAGTAAAGGAATTGTCTTTCAAAATATGTCCCTAAGTGTTTTTGCTTTTTAAGTTATATTGGGGGGTGGGGGATTGATCTCTTTTGCTTTTATTTGTAGCAGTTTAAGAACTTAAGGTCTGTCGGGAACTTGTATAGAATATTTTATTTCATTGAGCATAGTGCTTAATAGTCTCCTGATTAAAACATACTCTAATAAATCTAATCTGTCATTTAAAAGTCTCAGCACAAGAAACTACTAATCCTGGATTTTTTAAAGTAAGAAGCAACTGTGAAAAACTTCTATTTTTATTCCTATATTATAAAATAGGGGGAAATAATAATAAAATCAAGGTATGTATGATATTTTGTGCTTTAAAAATACAAAAGAAAGCCAGTGCCAGTAGTTCATGCCTGTAATCCTAACTACTCAGGTGGCTGCAATATGAGGATTGAAGTTCAAAGTCAGCCCAGGGAAGGAAAGCCCATGAGATTCTTACCTCCAAAATAAACTACTCATAAAAACTGAAGTGGAACAAACAGTACAAGAAATGTATCCAATGCCCAACGTATGATACTGTAACCTCTCTGTACGTCAGTTTGATAATAAAAATTTGAGAAAAAAAAAAAAAACTGAAGTGGAGCTGTTGTGTCTCAAATGGTAGAGTGTTAGCCTTGAGCAAAAATGTCCTGAAATAGTGTTTAGGCCTGTACTTCAAGCTCCAGGATCAACACCAAGAAAAAAAAAGCAAAAGAATGATTACCTAGGACTTAGGAGATCTAGCAAAATCTCCTAAAAAAATGTTATATTTTTAATTAAACAATGTGGGATTTTAATAACTGCAAAATTAGGTGAGTCTGAGGAAATGTGAGGCCTCCAACCCAGTGACTGGAAGTCTTCTCTCAAATTCGGTAGTCGGCTCAGATCAAACTTTCATGGAAGCAAATGCTTCAGATTGGTATTGGAGATAAAAAATGAAGCCCAAGGCTTAATGTGAATGTCTCAATGGCTAGAACAAGAAAATCCTTCCGAAATTTGGTGACTCACAATGTTATTTGCCTGGAACTGGTCTTCCAGATCAGATCCATGTTTTAACTATCCAGTATTCCCATAAGAGGCAGTGTTAATAAAGATCACCTATTTTGACCATTTTTTCTGTACTCCCTAGGAGAAACAAGAGTCCCTTTATGCTACAAGATGCAAAGTAGAATATATTTAGCAGGATCACTCCAAGCACATGCACAGCAGCCTTATTATACCAACAGCTGCTTTGGTCCCAGTGTTTTATCCTGTCAATAAGAAAATCCTTGATGTGCTATTGAATACGCAGTTATCTTGACAGCATCTTCATGTAATATTCAAGATAGCTTTTACACAGTCTCAATTATAATATTAGCCCAAGATCTAATGCTTGCTCTTTATTTAAGGGATGATGAACTTGATTTGATGCTTTCCCCTTCTGTGAACAAATTCAGATGGAATTCTCCTGGGCAGATTTGCTATCTTTAACTGACCGTAAACTTGAGATGTTCCTGGAGGAAGGGGAAAAACTCTATTCTTATCAGTAACTCTTCTATATCTAGACTTACCTACATTTAAGTCAAGAGCTATTTTCATCAGCTTTCTACTGTGTGTTGAGCCTGACCTTTGAAATAGTGTGGCTGCTGAATTACCATCATTCAAGATAAGGGAAGACTGTCTTGCAAACTCTACTTTGGTCCAAATTTTCCCTACTAGTCCATGACATTAACCACCTCACTCTTGTACTACAATATCCAAGTTTGTTAGAATGTAGTTCAACAGATTCAAAATCATGTTTGGGAAGGTAGTGAAGGAGAAAATGAGAGAGGAGAGAGAAAGAAGGAAAGAAGGAAGGAAGGAAGGAAGGAAGGAAGGAAGGAAGGAAGGAAGGAAGGAAGGAAGGAAGGAAGGAAATGAGAAAATACAAGTTTCCCAAATTTGATCCAAGAATTTCTCCTTTCCCTGGTTCTATGACACTGACCCCAGATTCAAGAAACAAATAGTAACACAGAAATCATTACAGATTTTGGGTCTAGAGACAATACTAAAAATAAGGAGGGGCTTTATCACAATTAGAAAACTGGATAAGCTGAAGATGCTCACACAAATCAGTCACAGAAAGAAGATACAGTTCACTGAGAAGTGAGAGGAATGTTGGATGTACTATTTGCAAAGCTGTAGGGAAGCCATGGGAAAGCATAGTAGTAGAGTGAACAGTAATGAATGACTGTATCATCCTCAAGCCTGAAGGAGCTGGAGCCATTTAGGGAACCTGGAGACAATGAATGCTATGAGGAGAGGATCCCTGACAGAGCTATGGCCTTAGCTAGGGTATGCAGTCATTCCTTGGCAACTCTGCATCAGAAACCCAGTCCTTTTCATACTTCCTCTACTATCTGACAAAGTGTTTATCATGGAAAACCAGTGAAGTGAACCAGTGAGCAAGGAGTATCAGCCTTCTCTCTCCTAGACAATAAACCTATGGTTTATACTTAAAGGTAAACAGTTCAAATGTTGAAAGGCATAGGGAACGTCAGTTCATTCATCTACCAGTTTTTACCCTAGGTGTTTTGCACTATGTTAGAATTTTAGGGAGACTATAACTAACTATCAGTTTTGGGGCTGGAAAGTCCATGTTGCCCAGGATATAGGATAACAGAGTTGGGACATTCTTTCCCACATCTCTTTCCCTCACACAGCTGTAAAAGTCACTTCTTAGTCTTGATAAACTGATACTTTATCAGTGGGCTGGTGAAGACAGCACACACATATGGACTACACACACACACACACACACACACACACACACACACACCTCTGTGTTCAAGCACAGGTTCACCTTAAGTTGTCATAGAAATACAAACCAATTCATGTCCTTTAATTTCGGAGCAGCCAGAAAAACTTGGAAATATACGTTTAAGAACATATAATAGCATTTAATTCAAATGTATTAGAGAAAATTTGTAGTAATTAAAATGACTATTTTTGAATAGTGAATATTGTTCTGATACTTACTTAGAAGTGAATTCTCAGTTACCTGTCTGATAAACCCCTCAACACAGATGTTATTATTGCTACTACTGTTACTATTGTTACTGTGATTTTTTTTCCTGATGTTATTGTTGTTACCATCACCGTCATTGCAGGCCACATAACTAGAAAGGGTTAATAAAATATGCTTTTAATTTTTTTTCTCTTCAAATCTGCCTTAACCGTAAACATCAGGCACTCTAATTAAAACACATTCAAATCTGCTCTGGTATATTTGTGGCATAACGATCCACCTCTCAACTCCACCCCATTGTTCATAGATACCCATCTCTAATGGTTGAGAAAAGCAATCTGGTTCAATTTGCTAAGAGGCCCAAAATTCCCACTAACATTTAGTGATTGCTACAGTTGGGATGTTCTGAAACCAGGGCCATGTTCTTGTCATGGCAAATTAGGTCAACATGGTGAGACATGGACGCCTGCATGGGATGGCAGGATATAAACGCACATTATTAACTGATGTCCTCTCCATTTTATATTTCCTCAGTGACATCCAACAAATTGAATATAGGAGTTCAGACATGCAAAATGCTCTGTTAGGTGGTTTTTAAAGAGGCAGCAGGAGAGAAGAGGAGCGAATAACAACTGGCAGGCAACGCGTTCTTAGACACTGAGTAATGTGAAGAGTTCAGAAAATATTATTTTCTTTCTGAAGTTATACCTTAGGTATTTTTCTCTAGTTGCTATTTGTAAGTTTGGAGGAACTGATTTTGTAAACTTCTAAGTGGTGAAAATGATGGACTGTAAAATATACAGCCTTATAGTTATATATGGTGATAATATAAAAAGTAGTAGGTATTACATATTTCAAGCAATAAATAAAATGAATTAGCAGTATATCTTGAGTGTATATATATACACGTGGGGAAGATTTTTCCTGAAACTTCTGACTCTATGACTGACTCTCAATAAAGTATCTATTAATTGCATCTGAGCCTTTTTTGACTTTCAGTGCAGTTCTACTCAAAATGTCTTGCAGAAAGAACCTAAATCGAGTGTAATTTGTTTCACTAATAAACTACAAATCAAAACATTGAGATATACTGAAAAAAATAAATACAAACTCAAAGGACTTGAAAAGATCTTAAATTTTATAGATGGAAACCAAAGTATCCACAGCCAAAAGTCTGGCACATCCACTTTCTGGAATAACATGTTTGCCACCTACATGTAAAAGACCACTGTTACTATAGACAAAGAATACACAGTGAAAGAAATCAAACGAAAGGCTGCAGTTGCCCAAAGAAGACATGAGTTTGGTATAGATGATAGTCGCCGAAAGAGAGAGATGTCAAAAGTCTATACTTGGAAGTTAAAGAACAAGATGAAAGGGGTTTGGGCTTTATAAGTAACAGCATAAAATTATGGCTTGCTTTTACTGTCAGTTATGTGTGTTATGTATCCTACCAACTCCACTCTTTTATCTTAGCTAAACGTGGGATATATTGTGGTGGAAGGAAGCTGGAATATTCTTGCATTTTTTTTGTATTCTTAGGGAACAAGGCTCATAAACACCCATAGATATGTGGGTTAAAATTCCCTATCCAGATTAGTAAATGAAGAATCATCTCGGGGTCAAAGAAAAACTTTCATTCCTTTTTTTTTCTATTACTTTTAGTGTTTTTCTCATATACTCATGAACCAAAAGGTCTCTATAGCATTGGGGGAGAGGGGACAGGACAGGACTGGTCATGGGACTTGAAATACTATACATTTTTAAATGTGGTAAACATGTTCCTTTTCTATCAAGTAAGGGAGAAGATAGACAAATTAAAAAAAAAACAGAAAATTTTTAAAAATTACATTGAGCTGGGAATGTGTCTTAGTGGTAGACTGCTTGTCTAGTATGCATGAAGCCCTGAGTTTGACTCCTTAGTACTACATAAGCAAAAAGGCCAGAAGTGGCACTGTGGCTCAAATAACGTGCTAGCCTTGAACAAAAGAAGCTCAGGGACAGTGTTCTGACCCTGAATTCAAACCCCAGGACTGGCAAAAAAAATCACATTGTTACCCATGTCATGAGGAATTTAAAGGTATTTCAATGAAATGTAACACGTTATCAAGGTAGTAATTTCATACTCACTATGAAACACTGAAAACATTGAAACATTTAAAATATAGGTGTTTGGCTGATAGAAGGAGCTGGAATCAGTCCTAAACACTTTTTGGCAGAAAGAATAGGAACTTGCCTCTTCCAATCTTGTAATGATGCCAAATGTTCTCTCTTCCATTGACTTTTCATTAAAAATGTTCACCTTCCAAGTGGAAAAAATAATATTAATTAATTAAAGGTAGTGCAGCAAATGCTGCATATTTTTGCTGAAATTTTAGCAATGATTTTCATGCCAAGTTTTCTCAACCTTCTCCTTTATGCTGTGAAAACAGAGCTGTATTTTCTATAATCAGTTAAATGAATGTAGGCTAAGCTAATCACTCTCCTTGGACCTAAGTTGATTTTTGAGACTTGTGCTTTATTTCATTTTTAAGAGAAAAATGGCATCTTTTCTCTTTGTCATCTTTTTTCTTCAATGCACCTGTTCAATTTTTACCATCATTTCCTAAGTTCAGTCTTCTGTCCATATAATCTTTTTTTTCTAAGAATTGTGAACATCTGTTGAAGCCGTTTATCCCCAAATAAAAGAATTCTAGGGGACTCACAACTTTGAACAATGAACATAGGCAACTCCAAAAACAGGGAAGACACAGGTGATTCTGTCTAGTAAATTCTGCAGTGTAGCTACCTGGTTGGTGTGGTACTAGTAGAAATGCCATGGTCATGTGTGTAGGAGACTCTAGAATCAAATCCTATCCTTAGCTCACCCATTTTATGATAGCAACAAAGAAAAGTGACTTCATCTTATAAATCAAGTCACTTTCCCTTGTTGATTAAACAGGAAAAATGATTTTATCAAAAATGTGAGTTCCCTTTTTTCCTCTTTTAGGGAAATAAGAGTTCAACTTGGTAGGTAGAAGGAGAGAGAGTCTGCCCAGTCTGAGTGCCACGTTTCTCATGAGAAGTTCATGTTCTCACCTGCTCAAGTTTAGCTTTCATGATGTTTTATGGTCTCAGAACTTCTTCTAAGCCTTTAGTGTATACTTTGAATATTGTATTTTCCTCTCATTACAGTAAAACTTGCTTCTTATAGTAATACTAGAGTTCATTATGTAGAAGCTACATAATCATTACTTGTTTGGTATCTGTCCGATTTACTTCCTTTCCATATGGTGATGCCTTTAATTTTTGCATGACATTTATATAACATACATTTTTCCTTTTATAATTTGAGCTTTAGTAAGCACTCTATTAATAACATAATTGTATAGAAATTACAAATTACCGGGCTGGGGATATAGCCTAGTGGCAAGAGTGCCTGCCTCGGATACACGAGGCCCTAGGTTCGATTCCCCAGCACCACATATACAGAAAACGGCCAGAAGCGGCACTGTGGCTCAAGTGGCAGAGTGCTAGCCTTGAGCGGGAAGAAGCCAGGGACAGTGCTCAGGCCCTGAGTCCAAGGCCCAGGACTGGCCAAAAAAAAAAAAGAAATTACAAATTATAATTGTGCAAAGGAATCTGAATGGATTAAGAGGGAGCTTTGAAATGGGTCCTCATTTTAAAAATGCATATCCAATACAGAAGGAAAAATCCAACACAGAAGGGAAAGCCCAGAGATGTGGCTGCTGAAGGCTAGCAGAAAGATTTACAAGATGCTTGTAGATTCCAGCAAGGTTCAGAAGGACACTGCACAACAGAAGACTCATGCAAAGTGGAACTCTTCAGTTCTGTGTGTAATGTAGGGCCTCATTGGGGAGATCAGGATCTCAGCATGGAACCCACCTCCCCTGAAAGTGAACTTTAATGATTCTGTGATTGCTATCCTAGTTTCAATGCTAACACAGCAACTGCCACATAACAGGTGCTCATTAGAGTGTAGAGGAAGTGAATCAATGGCCAGGTCAACATTTTTACAACTACTTGGCTTCTTGAATTTGGCTGACTTGAATTTGGAATATTTTACCAAGAAAGGATTTTTAAATTATGATTTGAGATGGATGCGATTTATTGGAACAGAGAGATAAAAGACTGCATTCCAAGCCAATAAAATGGACTTGTACAGAAATACAAAGTGGAAATCCAGGCAGGTGGGGGTAGAGTTTAGCTGAGCTACAATGCCAATGAACTATAACGTTAAAGGTGTCTGTGACAGTTTCTCTGCTGGTCGAGTCTTCTGCTGTCAGAATCAGCCATTTGGATATCTGGTAGGCTATGGAATCACTGAGTCTCCTCTTCTTCAACAGGAGAATGACAAGATTGAAACTGTTCTATGCTCAACTTGTCAGCAATATAAATGATGAATTGGTAAAAAGAAAAGCTAGAAATAGGTTGAATAATTAAAATTAGAACCCTTCTATAATGGAAGAAAGAAGGACAGATAATAAGTCACTCCATAGAATGGTAGTCCTAGTACAAGAAGGGCAATAGAATCAGAAGGCCTTTGAAGAATTGGCAAATGTTGGTGACTGATATGATCTGAGAGACAAAAAACACTCATGGCATGTAAATACAAAGCCTATGGTTTTCTTTGATTGGGGCTGCTAAAATGCGCCTAAGAATCTACAAGCAAACACCCTGGATACTAATCAAGGGGTTGCAAATGAAGTAACTGAAGTGTAGTAGACACTATGGAGAGTGCAAATAGTATAATTCTTCAAAAATGCTAAGAGAGGAGGGTAAGGCCAAGAGGCCTTGGGTAGAAGAATAGAGAGAGAATGGGGATGTGGGGAATATTCATTGTATATACCATGGAATTGATAAAAGGAAGGGAGTGGGATAGGTTGAAGGGGGTGAAGATGTTGAAGTGATGACACAGATCAAGATGCATTGTACAAAAAAGCTGCTTTGTTAAAAGGCAACATATTCCATATATAACCTAAAAATGAAGAAAAATGATGGAAGGGGTGGGTTGAGATGGGTAGGTGAAAATGTTGCAAGGGATGACATTGGTCAAGATACACTGTAGTCACAAACTGCTTTGGTGAATGGAAACACCTTTGTACAACTACCTAAAGGTAATTTTTAAAAATATTCAGTATACATGCAGGCAACTCTTTAAAACTAAACGTGCAATCTAGGATCTAACTTAAAAATGTTTGTTGTCAGCAAGTCAGAACTGCATAGAACTCAGCTAAAGCAGGTGCCATTCTGGTCTGAGATACTTAGGGAAGGGAAGTGTCTGCTTTAAAATACAAATATATTGAACTTTAGCTCAGGGACAAGGCTGAAATTTACTAAATAGTATCAATGAGGTTCCTTCCTTTCAGAAGGAAAAGAAACTGTCTAAACTATCAAAATAATCAAAGAGTTAATCTTGTTTCATTCTTACAGCAGGGGAAAAACTAACTGGCAAGTTGGAACTACGTTAATTCTCAGACTTTCAAATCCCCTTTCAAGCCACAAAGCCAGCAAACTAAAGGTAAACCAAAGGGGCTGTTTAGTGAAGACACAAATGAACTATGCCTTTTGAAGTGTTTCCAGGGAAATGTGTGTAGAATATTTAAGTCCCAAGTGAGTTCCAAAGGTTATTCATTCACAAGTGAGATAAATTCACAGCTGTCAAATTGTCTGGATTCTCTGTGTGATCAGCAGGCCTTCAAATCATTTTTTTTTCTTAGCAAAAGTTCAATATTTTCACAGCCTCAAATTTGATCGGACTTTATAATTTGGAAATAAAGAATTGCTTCTCTCCTGCCTGTTCACTGGAGCAATAAAAGACTCTGAGTATATTAAAGCAGTTTTTTTTTTCTTTCCTTATATTTTCTTCCTTATTGTAAGGCTAAATTTCTGAATTGTATGTTTCTCCCACTAAGGTAACTGGGCATAATTAACAAAGTTAGCCAACAGACTGGAAGGAAAATGCAAATATAAATATTATAGCATTTGAATGTGCACCTATATTTTCTGGGAGGACTACGGGTGAAATTGCTGCAAGGTTCCTTCAAATAAGTTTTGTTTCGATTTTTCTGATCTTTGAGAACCTTAACTGTTTGCTCAAATTTAAGTTAGAGATTGAGAGTGAGAATTGTCACGAAAGACTACAAATGTCAGCCACTTATATCTCATGCTTATAAGTCTAACTATCCAGGAGGCTGAGATCTGAAGATCAAGGTTCAAAGTCCATCTGCACAGGAAAGCCCAATTAGCCAGAAAATGCCAGAAGTGGTGGTGGTGTGGCTCAAGTGGTAGGTGCCAGCCTTGCGTGAAAAGGCTGAGTGAGAGAGAGCATGGGACCCTAAATTCCAGCCACACAAAACAAACAAGCACAAAACAAACAAACAAACAGAAAGACTGCAAAGCTTTGTGAGATGTAAGGAAGCAAGCAGTAGCCACCCCAAAGAGTATAGAGGAAAACAAACTCTGGGCCTGATTCTGCTCTCTGGTAAAACCATACTTCCTACAATTTTTTTGGTCTAAGTGAAAATGTCAACTGTACTACGAACTAGCCATGCAACTCCTAATTTCCTTAAATCCCAGTTTCTTCTCCTCAAAAAAAAAAATGTGGGTAGGGAATATCTATATCATAGATTTGAAAAGATGGAGCAAGATGCCCCTAGAAATAAATCTTGTGTGTTCTTCCTCATTTGTAGAATTAAGATTAAAATAACAGTGATGATGATGGTGATGAGGAGAAGGAGGAGGATAATGGGGCATGTCTGTAATTGGAGACTGGCTGATGAAGTAGAATTTACACACACACACACACACACACACACACACACACACATTTGGATGATAAAAATTCAACAATTGCTGTTTGAAAGGAGATAGCCACAGAGGAGAGAGGTGAGAATGTAAAGGAGAGGTAAACATATTCAAAGTACTCTGTACTCATGTGTGAAATTATCATAATGACAAACCTTCATATTAATAGTTTATGATAATTCTAAGAATAAAATGCTTTTCAAAGACTATGTACATAAGCAATCACAAGCAAAATGGCCCACAAAAAGGGTCAGTGACTATGTACTATCATTATTATACTATTTTTGATGACAATTATTTAATTATTATCACTATTACTATTGAGAAGCATCTGCACTTCCCCATGAAATTACCTTTTAGTAGCAAATGTGTTCCTTCTTATTGAGCTTTTACTTAATTTAACATAATTCACCTGCTTCCATAAACGATCTAAAAAAGATGCCAAATAAAGATAACTATAATAAAACATCCAGATAGCACTTTCTAAAATATGCTTCACTACCAACTGCCATTTGTTGCCACAGAATTCCTATGAGCCTATAGATCAGTTAGGATACCTAATTTTATACATGAAACCCTTAAACATCAAACAGTCTCCTGGGGAAGAAATGGAGCTAAGAATTTTTGGTACAAAATTGCAAACATGGACAATTATTGATCTTTGTGCTCCCTGTAAGTAAAGGCAAAAATAGTTGGTGGGAAAGGGGACAGGGTCATGCCTGTTATCTGATAAAATATTTAATACAAAGAACAATGCCTTAGGCTAATAGTTACAAGCTTTTTCCTTGCACTAAAACAAGGGAAATTAGTAATATGAATATTTATTCAAGAGGCTTTCAACCACACAGTTAACTGTGATTTTAGTGGAAGTCTTAAACAAAATGCAGATTTGTTCTTTATATGATTCTTTATCATAGAGCCTGAGGGAGTAATTTTAAATTGGTTCTGTGAAGGAATTATTCTTAAACAGCAGATGGTTGAAGCTATATTTTCTAAGTAACTGCTATTCTTTTAAGATAGATTTATTAAGAGCCTACTACGCACCAATGTCTTGCTGGATAATGAGTCTATGGCAAGGAAAGTTACCGTTGCTGTCTTCAAAGTTCTAGCAGTCATTCCAGTGGAGCGATTCAGTGCTGGAGGTTGTGTACAAAATGCCAAGTTAACATGAAAGATAGCTAGAGTAAGTCCGAGACCTGAACCTTCAAGAGATTTTCATCAAGTGGGTAAGAACAGAAAAAAAGAAAAAGGCAGGAAAAAAATGTTCAAGGGCACAAAGTCACAGGGCCCAAGAAAGTGCAAGAGGCTACAGACAACCTCAGCAGCTCAGTGCTCCTGACGCATTCATAAAACAGCAGGGAAAATCAAAGGTAATAGAAGAAAGGCTGAAGCATCATATAGTAGTCATACAGGCTATTTATGCCCTGCAAAGAATGTAGATTCTACCCTCTGATCAAAAGGAAGTCATTGGTGTCTATTGAACAGGAAATGGACACTGTTAGAGGAGGGCAAACACCAGAGCCCCATCTGTTTGTGAATTGCTAATTAACTTGCCTTCATTTTTACTTCAGAGCTTCATATGAGAAAATCTGCAGTTTCCCTTTGGTGTTGGGCCACAAACAAATGGGGATCTGGGACAGAACATAGGCTTCTGCCAAGAAAAGAGAGAGGAAAAGTGGGCATGGGACACAGTGCAATGTGCCAGCCTGGACAGGAAGATTCCTGAGGAGTAGAAACAGGGAGTGTGGGCTTGAAGTGACCCCTGGGAGAGATGAAGGGACCAAGAGACAGGAGAATCAAGAACTGTGAGAGGACAGTGGAAAAAGAAATTGGATAGACAGATCAAAGGACAAATCTAGAATCCAAAAGGAAGGAAAAGGTGGAAAGGAGAGGGCAAAAGTAGTGGCAATTCCCAGGGGCTGGCACATCACGTTGGCTCCAATAATTTGTACCAGACAGTGGATATAAACCACTTAAGGAAAGTGAAATATTTGGAATTTATAAATGTTATTTCCAGTAAGTTAAAACTTGACTGCTTGGCTCTCTTTAATTTTTGCCACACCTCTTTAAGAAAAATCTTTCAGTAGTTATACAAAGGAATAGCTATCCAAGAAAGTATAATGAATCTTGAATGCCACCTCTTTCATCATTCTCTCCCCTCTTCCTAACCCCAGGCCTTCCCTCAATTTTTCATAATTTTGCAGAATATGCATTGAATAATGGCTGGGTTAGAGTATAGAATGAATGAGAAGCTATTTCTATAACTTTAGGTGAAATGTGGATACAAAAGCAGAACCTTTTTCTGTTCCAGATGGGAAATAAAGTATTGTGACAACCAAAAGATAACCACTGTACACACTAACAAGAAAAAGGCTATTCTTGAGGCACACTGGTCCACTTACTATTGTTACATACATACTGACACTTATTTTGTTCATATATCTTTGTCAGAGCAGTAACTCATCTTTGTTTTCTTTAGACCTACAAGAAGGGCGTAAAGCCTAGGAAATCAACTGAAGGCCCACTCACTCATTCATTCAAGAGTCCAATGCTGCTCTTACTTTCCAGGTCCATTTTCCTTCATATAGTCTTTTTCTAGTGACCTCTCTACATGACTAGTTTGGGCTTTTCCAGAGAATGGCAGATGCATTGAAGGAGAAAACAGCTCAGAAAAAAAAAGAGAGAGAGAGAGAAGCAGAGCCGATGAAGACATTTCTAAGCTTGTCACTTCTGAACTCACAGTACCACCCAGACTCCAGAAAAATGACATAAACCTCTTTTACTAGTAGAAGGACACTACATCCCAGAAGAAAACAAAGCATGAAGGTGTGTGTATGTGTGTGTGTGTGTGTTCAAACATATAGATGTTGACTGTCCTCCACTTGAAAATATTAAATAAAAAATGCTTCCAAATATGAAGCTTTTGGAGTAAACTGGTATGAAGTCATAATTAGAGTATTTCACATGTGACGCTCATGGCCACCAGCAAACTATGCATAGTTTTTTTGAAAAAAGGAGAACTACATTCAAGCTATAAAGTAGATACGCAATATTGAATTTGACTTTGTTCTCATACCCATGATATCTCATTGAGGATGTATGTGCAAATATCTTCCTGAAAAGAAAATCCAAAATACTTCTAGCTCCCAAGTATTTTAGGTAAGGGAAATTGTACTGAACCTATATTTGTGGCCATCCTTGAAAATTACAGTCAGCCCTTCCCACTCACCAAAATGGCATCAAATTAACTCCAGAGCACAAAAATGAAATAGCCTTGCATGTGAAAGAGGATAATTTCTCTGTCAGGGAGGGGGCCAGACCAGGAACATGATTGATTTTTGAGCTAATTTTAAGAAGATTCAAGGGAGCTCTGCAAGTGAGGTTGGGTTT
This sequence comes from Perognathus longimembris pacificus, assembly GCF_023159225.1. Lineage (NCBI taxonomy): Eukaryota > Metazoa > Chordata > Mammalia > Rodentia > Heteromyidae > Perognathus > Perognathus longimembris. Next base: position 24,851,978 of record NC_063163.1, on the reverse strand, counting down.
TTTATTTTCTTTCCATCTAAATTCCAGTTAAAATCTTGGTCCTGAAATCTTCCCTGCATTCTCCTTCCTTTCCCTTAAAGCAAAATGCAAAGAGATTTCATGCTAAGTGAAATGAACTCCATATTATGGAAACGACTGTTATATCACTGTTGTAATTACTTTCAACATGACATGTGAAACCTTAGCTTCTATTGTTGATGATCCTCTTGTATCCCCTTCCTGTGGTTGTACCTGCACTATCACTGTATCTTATTCTGAGTACATTGGAAACTGTATATACTGGTATTAGAACTAGGAAAGTGAAAGGGAATACCAAAATCGAGAGACAAAGGATAAAAAGATAAACAACTACAAAAGCAATACTTGCAAAACTGTTTGATGTAAACCAACTGAACAACTCATGGAGGGAGAGGGAAAGGGGGAGAGAGGAGGGGGAAATAGGGAGAAGGTAACAAACAGTACAAAAAATGTACCCAATGCCTAATGTATGAAACTGTAACCTCTCTGTATATCATTTTGACAATAAATAAGAAAAAATGCAAAGAGATATAATTTGCTGCATTTTGATGGATGTTTTATTCACACATAAAGCCTTGATTCTTAAGTATTCCCTTTCTTATACTAGGTTGCTTAACAGGTATAAAGGAAGACCTAGCACAGCTATTTGGAAGATGTAATTTTCAACACATATATACCCTTACTAAGGGGAAAAGAAAACAAGAAAAGCTAAGGGAGAGTGTTGAGACTAGTGGATGTTGTAATAAAGTGTCAGATAGATTCTACTATGCTCCTGTCTTTCTCTAGTATCAGTTATGACAATGTTGTGTTCTCTGAGGTGTGACATACTTGCCACATCTTTCCCAAGATGAAGAAAAGCCATGCTTAAATAACTGCATGTTTAATAATGCTTAATACTTACCACTAAAGTAATGTCAGCGTTTATAAATTGCTCACAAGTAGTAATACTGATTTAATTTTCTTTTCCTTTAGCATCTCTTGTTCTCACCTTAGAAATTATAAGGAATATTTTCTAGGTTTAATCATTTCTGGAACATCTCATTTATTTTAGCGATATTAGAGTTAGTATCTATTTATTTCATTATCCTTGGGTCCAACGGAAATTAAATGTGGAAAAAAAATGTAGACAGACTAAGAAGAAATACTATTTTCCATATCTAATATGCTGGGAGAGAAGAAAGAATAGCCTTTTTTTAAGCTGGTATAGAAGGTAGAATCTAGCAGCCTTGCTGATTCATCAGTTGTTGAACCTTCAGAAAAAGTTTAACAGCAGAGGTTGAGAGGTTGAACTTCTGGAAGCCATATAAATCTGCTGGCAGAATTTCCAGGAGAATATGAGTGTTACAAATAGTGATAAGCAGATAAGTGCTTAGAGCTCTAAGGCTTCCATATCTGGCTACTAGAATACCTACAAAAAGTTCAATATATGATCTTTTTCAATCCTAAGAAGAAAGCCTACAGATTAACAAAAAAAAAACCATTATGCTATGTATAAGCTATAACTCTGTCAACAATTTTTCTTCCTCTTATGCCAGATAAATTATCTCTTGCTAACAATGAGTAATTCCTCTTTTTGACTAACGATTAATTTCTTCCCTTCTCATCTTACTAGACTTTGTTCCCTGATTACCCACTCTTTCCTCTTTCTTCAGCTTCTCCATGAAAACCAAGTCATTTTACTAGGACACTAATGGATTCTGGCGACACTGCATCTTCAAAAGCAGCATCCTCTAACCTTTTCCTCCAATTACTGCTCCTTCTCTCCACTCCTTATCATCAAGCTTCTTGAAAGTCTCACCTCCAAACACTTCATTAAAATTCCTCCCTCATCATTCTTCAGACTCTCTGATCTCCCTCCATATTTTTTCCAAGGAGACCAGCAACCTCTGCACTACAGACCTAATGGACATTCTTCAAGCCTCAGTCTTCTTAATCTGTCCACATTGATGGCATTTGAGTCCCTTTGACCACGGGTTGCCAGTCCTTTCTGGCATCTTTGTCAACTTCTTCCATTGTAAGATCCAAAAGCTGAAGATCTTTCAGGTTTTCAAGTGATTAATCTTTCTGGCACCATTTTATGCCAACAACCTCTACATCTGCCACTGTTACCCCAGATCTTATTGTGCTTATTTTAAATAAATGGTTTAAAGAAATGAATTTGATGAACACATCATCCTTGAAGTCTGGATGTCAGTATTTTATGTGTGAGGCACTAGATTGGGTCTTCACACTCCTGTTTTCTTAAAAGAAAATATAGTTTGCATAGAACTTCAAAGCTTTGTGCAGAAATGGAGTAGCCTGACACAAGTTGTGCATGCCTTAGCTACTCAGGAGGCTGAGATCTGGGATCCAGGTTCTAAGCCAGCATGGGCCAATAAATCCTAGAGACCATACAACCATTGAAAAGTTAGAAATGAAGCTATGGTTCAAATGGTGGAACAGCAGCCTTGAGTGGGAAGAAAAAAGAGTGAAAATTCCAAGAGAGCATGAAACATGGCATTCAAGCCTCCTGAAGTTCCTGTTGGAAAAAGTTCTCATTCACTCAGTCTAAAGTAAAAGTGAACCTAACCAGAAGTAGAGCTGTGGCTCAAGTAGAAGAGCACTAGATTTGAGGAAAAAAAAATCTCAAGGATAGTACCCAGCCCCTAAGTCCAAGCCCCAGAACTAGTACACAAAGAAAAAATAAATATTTTTTTTAAAAATCAGTGAGCCCTATAGCTCAAATTCAGTTACTTCCATGAATAGCCAGGAGATATTCATGAAACAACAGAAGGAAGACAAGAAGGCAGGAAAGAAATCAGGAGAGATTTGAAAAGTGAAGAAAGGAATTGAAAGACATTTTATTGGACTGGCTAACTCTCAAAGCCCAATATGATCTAATGGCTTATCGGCAAGGAGTCTGAGAAACAGCAAAAACTCATTTCACTTGCCACAATGAGGCACCTAAAATAAAGAGAAAAAGAAAGATCCCACTACTTTATTCAAGCTAAAAATTTTAAAAAGGATTATGTTGTTGCCACACACTATTGTGCTATCAACTGTACAATGTGAGTCCATTTCATGAGATAAAAAAGATATACATCAATTGTCCTCACTGTAATGTCCTTAACATAAAGAGCTCACAGGCTTTCCAAAGAAGAGGCATTTGGAATAATAAGAGCATGACGACTTCTTTTTGCTTTAAGGTATTCCGATGACTGAGTCCTAGAAACTTGAAGCTATTTATTGAGCTGCTACCTCAGATGAAGGTCTTTTCAGAATTAATAAGCTCAGAAAGACCCAACTTGTCAGACCCCCAGTGGCTCAGAATATTGTACATCTTTGTGAGTATGACAAGACTCCTACCCACCCTGAACCTGAGACGACGGGGGTATAAGGAGCACTACTTGTTGCGGGAAGGATGAGTGTGCAGACACCATGTGGACATGTGGACTGAGCAGATGGCAGATGAGGTGTGCTAGTCACTTTCCATTCCTGAACATTCTGAGATCAATATATTAAAAAAGAAAAGAAACTCAGGAGAATGGCAAGATTCGTTGATGGAAATAACCTCATAATTTTAGAAAGATTCGTAGTTTAATGGACACAAATCGTGGTAATGTCTGTGGGTACATTAAATTAAGAGGTAATGTGCAGGTCTGTCTGAACTGGCAAAAGTCTATTCTGAGCAAAAGAATGTGTGGATTGTGCCCATCCAGACAATCCCTAGAAAGAAGAAAACTGTCAGTTTTCTCAAACCAAATTAATGAGTGAGCAAATACATATGGTAAGTAGCTTAATATAGCCTTTCTATAATGTGTACACTTTTTTGTATGTATGTGCTGGTACTGGGGCTTGAACTCAGAGCCTCATGCTCTTCCTTGGCTTATTTTGTTCAAGGCTAGCACTTTAACACGTGAGCCACACTATTCCGTCTCTGGACTATTTTGCTGGTTAATTGAAGTCTTATAGATTTTTCTGTCTTGGCTGGCTTCAAACAGTGATCCTCAGATCTCAGCCTCTTGAGTAGCTAGGATTTTAATTGTGAGCCATAGGTGCCCAGCTACATATATGCCTTTTAAAATGTATTGTACATCACAGATATCTCTCTACATATATATATATATATATATACACATACATACACATGATTTAATTCAATTAAAAATAAATATTTGGATAAAGGAAGAAATCACTTTGTTAATAATTTTTAAATAAATTAGTAAATAAGTACATAACATATCCAAAGCCTCAGGCCTAGGCAGACTGTCTACTTGGGAGTGAAGAACATGGCAAACACCTTCCTTTGCTTTTTTCCCTGCCTTAAATGTATGTGTGAGAGCATGATTCCTGCTTGCAGTCATAATCACCCAGTGATGTGACAATGAGGCTAAGAGAAGTAACTTCTCAGACATGAAAGGTCAGAAAGGAAAAAAGAGATCAGGCTTTGATGAAATCACTAAGCTGCATCTCCAGACCTAGAAGCTGTACCTCCAGACATCTTTATGTGGGGGATAAGGCAATGTTCTTAGTATTGAAATCATAGGGTTAAAAGCTTAGTCATTTGGATATTCTCTAACTTGTTTCCAAATAAACTCTTTCAAACTCATGAGTATAGCAGGACATTCATTTAAAATCTAAAAGTACATAGAAATTGTAGTTATTTTAGACAACATGCATGTGTATGAAACCCATAAACAGGAGTGTATGCCTACTTTGGTACAGTGACTCCTCTAAATGGAGGGAAATTAGATGTTTGTGGAACAAACAGGGCTTTCATTTACACTTAAATTTAATTTATTTCCTCTATGTGTGTATATGTGTGTGTGTACGTGTGCATGCCAGTCCTGGGCTTGAACTCAAGGCCTGGATGTTATTCCTGAGCTTTTTTGCTCAAGACTAGTGCGCTACCACTTGAGCCACAGCTCCACTTCGAAGATTTTGCTGGCTAACTAGAGATAATAACTGCAAAGCCTTTCCTGCCCAAGCTAGCTTTGAACTATGAATCTCTTGAGCAGCTAGGACTATAGGCATGGGAAATTGCTATCTGGCTCAATTTTTTAATCATGCAGTAAATAGGCAATACATTAAAGTCTGTTGAAGTTCATAAAGGTGGGACAATTACTTTCATTTTTTTTCTTTTTCTCTATATTAGAAATGCTTCAATATAATAAAATGTATTACAAAATAAAGAAAATCTTCAGGCAAGAAATGACAAGATATTTACCCAAAGTTCAGAACTTTTATAATCCCATGACAGAGAGATGTTTACCCCCTCACCCTTCCTCTTCACCACTCCTCCCTTTTATAATTATATTCATTTATGTGACTGACTTATCATTTGAATGTAATTGTCATGCAGCAAAATAACTGCTAAAACATTTCATTAGCTACTGAAATAATTAGAGAGAAATTTGCTTGTCCTCCTTACTCAGAGCTTAGGATTTAGTATGCTCTTAAATTAGTTAGGAAGCAGGGTGCAAGAAATCTAGCAGACTACCCATCTTATCAGTGATTTGGGACTGCTAAACACCTAGACTTCCAGAAACACTGTTTGAGTCACTGCCTTAGTTGGGCTGCTATAACAAATTACTATAGACTAGTTGGCTTATATAACAAGCATTTATTTCTCACCATTCTTGAGGCTGGAAGTCCAGAATCTGTAGCCAGCATGATTTGGTTCAAGGCTATGCTCTAGGTTGCTAATAATCAATTTGCGATCGTATTCTCACAAGGCAGAAAAACAGTAAGCCACTTCTCTCTTCTTCATAGGGCAGTAATCTTATTCCTTAGGGCTCCGCTGTCATGAGCTAATTACCTCCCAATGCTAATTGGAAAGTCAATCCTATCACCCTGGGATTAAATTTCAAACATATGGCTTATAGTGAGACCCAGACATTTGGAACCTAGCATTTCCTGTGCACTCCCCTCACAGCAAGCATTTATCCTCTGCTTCACACACACCATAGCTTTCACACTAGGTCCAGCTTCCTCATTCATCTCTTGTCACATTTCTTATTCTCATTCAACTCTTCCTAGAAAATTCACTTATTTCCCTTTATTCTTTTTTTAAAAATGTTATCACAGGGCTGGGGATATGGCCTAGTGGCAAGAGTGCTCGCCTCGTATACATGAAGCCCTGGGTTCAATTCCCCAGCACCACATATGCAGAAAATGGCCAGAAGTGGCGCTGTGGCTCAAGTGGCAGAGTGCTAGCCTTGAGCAAAAGGAAGCCAGGGACAGTGCTCAGCCCCTGAGTCCAAGGCCCAGGACTGGCCAAAAAAAAAATAAATAAATAAATAAATAAAATAAAAATTAAAAAAAATAAAAATGTTATCACAAAGTTGGTCATTTATTCAGCCCAATAAAGCCATATACTTTTTTACATGATCAGCATCATATTTATTTTTGTGATAAATATTTTTCCTTTTTATTTAAGTAATTTAAGAATTCATTGTCTAAAGATATTCCTAAAATTTGAAACTTGCATTTTTAAATTTTATTTATTTTTTTTAATTTCATTGTAAAGTTAATGTACAGAGGGGTTATAGTTATATAAGTTAGATAATGAGTTAATTCTTTTTGACCAGTATCACCCAAAAGTTCCTCAGTGGAGGAATGGATCAAGAAAACGTGGTATACATAAACAATGGAATTCTATGCTTCCATCAGAAAGAATGAGATCGCCCCATTTGTCAGGAAATGGGAAGACTTGGAAATAATTACACTAAGCAACGTAAGTTAGACCCAAAGAAACATAGACTACATGGTTCCCCTCATTTATAGAAATTAGAATGTGCCTATAAATCTAAGTAAATCCAATGGAAAGTAAAAGACAAATAATTAGTCTTGGATATGATCAATTAAACAGTACTCTTAAACAGTCACACAGTGAGACCATATGAGAATATTCTTAGGAGAGGATCACAAGGGCTCAATAACTGTGCATATGATCATATAAAATGATAATTATCAAAATGAACTCCCTTTATGCTTTCTATCCCAACCTCCCCTCAGCTCCTACCTCCTGGTTCTTGGAGATTGTATCTCCACTGAAAGCATTTCTCCTCCATCTTGCTCCACATACTTGATCCTTCAAGGATTTAAAATGGGGATTCTTCCTGGAGTTTCGCGTGTTATTTGCATTAATTCTTTGGCATTCTATGAAGAATATTATCAAAATCACATGACAGAAACAGTACTTCCTTGGGTCAAGAAAGGCTTCCATGAGCCATGACCTGAAATAATGTTAGTGAAAGGTAGAAGAAATGCATTCCAAGCAAAGACTCATGTTTAATTCATCCCAGCTTTCCTAGTATGCTAACAGTGTCAGAAATTTACTCTGGATTTCTCCATCTTGAATCGATGAAGAGATATTTTAGTGTGTCTTTTGAAGCAAACTAGATTGCTTTATACTTTTCTAATTCCACCTACTCATCCTCAGTCACACATTGAGAATGTATAATGACCACGCTTCATCCTGTTACCTCTTACTCTAACACTGTCTGAACAACACAAAACTGTCAGCTTTGTAAAGATTGTCCATCACCATAAATCTCATATGTCGAAAACTAATGTTCTAAATAAAATTATAAAAAAGTTGGTCATCATTATAATGACTTCTAGTTACAGTATCTCCATTTAACTCTGTAATACTGTAATAAATGCCTACCTATCTTGGTTCCCAAGACTTTCAGGGAAAGAGATTTTTGTCAACAAATGTCACCCACACCACGGTTTCATAAGTGGCAAGTTATCTTTATCCTATCTTTTTTTACAATTTTTATTGTCAAACTGATATACAGAGTGGTTACAGTTTCATACGTTAGGCATTGGATACATTTCTTGTACTGTTTGTTACCTCCTCCCTCATTCGCCTCTCCCCCCTTCCCCTTTCTCTTTCCCCCCATGAGTTGTTCAGTAGATTTACACTAAATAGTTTTGCAAGTATTGCTATCTTCACTATGTCTCCACAACACACACAAAACACACACACATGGATACATTAAAACAAGTTGTTCCCTTCTTTGATGTAAATAACAGTATGGACAAGGGTGACCCATCATATAGTCATTTTTGTTTGTCATCATCTCCAAAATGGCCACTCTGGAATGATTCATTCATAAACCACTTATGACTTCTGCATAAAATGAGCAAAGAAGTATTCAAAGTAATAAGAAGAACATATGGAAACTGAGTCTCCGAGATGAAAATTGATTATAATATAAGCACAATTTGAGGATGGTTCAGTTAGTACTTATGTCATCAATTGTAAGTGTGTGAGTGTGTGTGTGTGTGTGTGTGTGTGTGCGTGGGCTTATGTGTACACGCATTATGGGAGATTAAACTCAGTTTCTCATGTTTGCTAGATAAGCATCCTACCTCTCCAGCAAAACCTCCAGCCTTTCTGTCTATTTGTTTTGGCTCCTTATTAGCAGGATCTTGCCACAATCTTTGCCCACACTGGCCTTCTCTGCATCTTGAGTAGCTAGAATGACATACTTGTGCCACCAAAAAAGCCCAGCCTAATTATGTGACTCTTCTATACCAGTTCATCTTCTCTTCCAGGAAGCACGAGGGGGCAATTAAAGAGACGGGACACTCTAGTAAAGTAAATTCTCTGTGATTCATGGGTAGGCAAGGTAGGCTAGGATAGGCTGAATAAAATAGGACTGCTCAGAGCCTTAGGCACCTCTGATTGCCCTCTGTTACAGGACATCCTGATGGTATCACCCTTGCCCTGACTCCCTCAACTGCAAGGCTAACCCTCTTACTGCTGCATCTGTTTCCCAATACTTCTTAATTTGTAAAGAACTGAGTGGAATGGAGGAGTCTGCCAAATAGTACTGACTCAGGCTTATCTCCAAATAGGGAAAATGATTATAGGAAGAATGATGTGAAGAGATAAAGGGCACATGGTAACACATTCTGGGTACTTGGCTTTCTGCTGGGATTTTAGTCATCTTTTTCTCTCTGTGTGTTCCTCATGAGTCTTAGAGGACAATAATAATACAATAAAACATATGTCACTTTAGAAACTTCCAAGGATTTCTAAACAAATGTATTTACAACCTGATAATCTAAAGGAAGGATAAAAGAAAGGATTACAATCTTTCCAATCATTAAAAAGTACATTTTATGTCCCACCATTCTAATTCTGCATTCCATAGATATGGGCCATGCTGTACCCTTGAGAAAGGGAAGAGAGGCAATGCTCAATTAGCTATCTTGCACCAGGTACTGTGCTAGGACTTTTGCATAAATATCTGCTCTGGAATATCGAAATAAGGAGGTGTAGAAAGAACAAGAAGAAAAGAAGGCCATGTTGCTGGAGATCTACATTTGTTTCAGCAGGGAAAGAGAAAAGACTTCGTGTAGTGATTTTTCCACTTTTCTGTATACTTTGTAGTGATTGTGATTTTTAAAGAATAATATAATGATGGACACAGTGAATAAAGAGGGGGGACTAGGAAACTCTCTAAACTGGAGAAAATACCTATAAATTTGCCACCTCCCTTCACCCTCTTATTTCACCCTTCCTCCCCTCCCTACCCTAAGATGAAATGATCTGGGACAAACTAATTGAGAAAACTAGTAGTGCATGCCTTCGGGAGATTTTATTAATGGAACCAGACACATTGCTATAACAGAATGTACCACTGCTCTTTTACATTGATCTAATTAGAACATTTACATACTGAATGCCTCCTGGACAATTCCCTACCAGTGACACTTACTCTGTGTACCAGGCAGGACTACTCTTCAGGTGAAATTGAACAAAGAAGTCAAGTCTCCTTTCTCCCTAAGAAAACTAATATTGTCAAGGTTATTAACAGTCAATAAGCTGTCATAGTTTCTGCACAGATGGGGTTATTGAGTATACTTGTAGTTAAAAAAAAAGATGGAGAAATGGGAAGTACTCACCCTGATCAGGGAGATATCCTAACACGATCAGCAACTTATCTGATAATAAAATGCAAAAATAAAATTTTAGTAATTATAATAGTGCTACTTTTTCATCAGTATTTCATGACGACACAGATATTTTCAATGATTTCTTGCTCTCTTTATTCTTACTCCAACCCATGAAATCAGGGACTGTTTTAGCCATGTACGAAGTGGGCATGTCAGGGTTGGGTAGCCAAAGTCATCCATGGCAGAAGAGAAACAAAGGCTAGACCTCAGGGATATCCAACTAATTGTTCAAGCTCTCCTCAACCTATGAGTGGAAAGGAATATTTTCCACATTCGATTTCACAATCGTTTCCCAGACACTCCCTCCAGCATTCCCTCCCAACTCCTCCAAAACTGAAACTTCCATAAAATAGGAAATTGAATCTCTATATAAAGTAACACATCATAGATATTCAGAACATGTTAGATGATGGTACATAATGTGAATTATATTAAAAAGGGATCTGTAAAAAAAATAGAGATATTTTCAGAATCTCTGTCTTAAAGGGAATAGAGTGGGAACCACTCTATTTAGACAATGCCCTGAAGGGAACTGCTGCTATGTCCTAGTTTTCAAAAGATTTCAAGGTTCTAAAAGTCCATAAATACAGTGATATGAGTAAAAATTGATACCTGTATAAACTAATACATTCAAAGCTATAAAGGGAAAATAATAATACATTCCTTTTCCTTCTCTCTCCATTCTAACTCATTCCCTTTACTCCCTACCTCTAGTCATGAAAGATATGGAACCAACTCACATAGGAGATAAGCTAAAATTCCTCCAAAGTCCACTGAAATCCAACTGCTTTTTCCTAAAGAAATAGTGTCTTCTACTCAGTAAATGAAGCGTCTCTCAACTCAAAAGAAAGATCACAAGCCACCTATTTGCATTATGATGCAAAATATATCAAGTACTGGTATCAAATTTAAAAAGACAAAGGAACTGGTTCAAACAAGGCTGTTTATATTGTTGACCAACAGCCACATAAAGACTGCTAGACAGTCCTTGGACAAGCTTTAACTCCTTGCAATATTCTATGTAATGACTATCGCATTCCCAACTATAAGTCTATTTTCATACTTCACAAGTAATTATTATAGTTGATAAACATGGTCCATTCTTCCTTAGGCTACTTGTTACCTGGTTGTCTACATTGTAGATTTGAGCTCCACCTCGGTTTTTATTCTTTGTTGTGGTACAGACCCTGCTAAGTCTATTTCATTCCTGTCTGCCATTGTATCCTTTGTCTTAGTTCTTCACATGTCAGACTTCAGCTATTAGCTGATGAAACCAATGGATGGTAGAGTGTAATCTAAAACTGGTAACTGCCTGAACCCCCATTCTGCTACCTTATAGTACACAAGCGGCCCCAAATTAGGCAAGGACACACTGTCTCACATCTCAGTAGAGTGGTGGAGGGAACAATGGAAAGAGTATTTCCCTATCTCCTGTTTTTCCTTTACCCTGATTAAGTTATTTCATCTCATCTCAGATGTGTGAAGCCCTAAACAGAGAATATTGACACATAATGCTGCTAATGTCCTTCCTCCAGTCCACTCACTTGCCCACTCAGATAGGAGGGACAGCAGAGTTGGGAGCTCCACTCTCTACCTGACTGAACATGTCTTTTATATTATAATTTTCTATTACAAAATGTTTCCCACTTTCCCCTTCTACCTTGACTCAGTGCAGATAAAGGGAAACTGGTTTCTTATTAAAAATACATAAATTAGGGGAGTTTAGGAAATGTTATAGTCCTGGAAGAGTTTTAGGAGATATCATAGGGGCAGAGAGGGGGGAAAAAAAGATTTAAAAAAATCCTTTTGAGTCCAGTATTTGACCACCACTGGATTTGAGGATCAGCCATGAAATACTAGAGGCCATTTGTTTTGTCTCAGAACCTGACTACACTGCCACCTTTTACAATCTTGTCTTGAGGTTTATTATAAAAGACTTCAACAACACTTTTTATCTTTCCTTTAACTATCCATACCCTTCTGCTATAAGCAATTCTTAGGTATCAGGTCCTGCATGAGCTGACAAAATATCCTATCCTGTTTTCATTACATGTTTATTTTAGAAATTGTTTTCATAGTCTCAAGGACAAAGGGAATGAATACACTCTTTTTTATAGGTCCCTTTGGTCTTTTGCTGTTTGGCTTGTTTTGTTGTCCCTATTGTTCTTTATTTGACTTGGACAGTCTCAGACCTTCATAAATGTTGGGAGTAGAGAACACTGTACAGATCTATGGCTAGTAATAATATTCTTTCCACAAGAAGAAACTTTTATGTATTTGGCCAACTTGAATAAAACTTCATACCTCTGAAGTAAATATGTCCCAAAGGCTAAGTAAAATAAAAAGTCCCAAGTGCTTCCATTGAACAAATTTCTTCTCTTCTTATCTTTCTGTTGGACTGTTTCCCCAAACAAAAGCATAATGTAAAGGTATTTTTTTTATTTTTACAAGAAAGAATCAATAATCTCCTTCTCAATGTTCCATAGGGCCTAGTAGCCACAATCAAACTATCCTTGTCTCTTGGGGAAAAAAAATCCATTCTTTCCCATTCTGTTCTAGGAAGATAAAGCAGAGCTTTCTGTATGACGTTCATGAATTAATTATCTTCATCAACACTTGTCCTTTACTTTCATAGGCCTTTTCAACAGATAAATCATTGGAGAAATGGACATGATTACCACTGCCCTCTAAGTTTATAGTTCTATTTTCTACTTTTTTATGATTGCTTTCGTGTATGCCATTCTTCTGATAGACATAAATAGCCAATCAAAAAACAAAACAAAACAAAACCTACCCCACAAAGGCTATCATTATACATTACTTGAGAAAGAAAAAATGTGGGCAAGGCTCTGGTCTGAAAGTCCACAGAGTTTGACTGGTCTAATTGATTAAATCAGGTTGTGGCACACCCAAGTATGACAAATTGCCCCAGAACTAGAACTTAGACTCACATTTCTGAGGCTATAATCTCAATCTTGATTATTTGGCAAGCATTAAGGTTTTCCTGACAAGAGAATCATACAGTAGAAAACACCATTGGCTAATGTCTTAGAGATATCACGCATAGCAACTTGCTGTTCTTTTTGTGTTAAACAGACGTATAATATATGTATACTATGTACATATATACATACATACATACATACATACATACCCAGTTAGATCTATCCTACTGTGTATAAAAAGACTGTGTGCCAAACTCCTTCCTGTCTTTCTTTTCCCAAGAAATATCTTGTCAAATGTGAATCCCACACCTCTCCAAACAACAAAATTTAAAAGACTGTGAGGATCTGCTTACATTTAACGTATTGATTTTTCTATTTCATAAGGCACACTATACAGATTGCCCCACAAGCAAACCCTAGAAGATAAATACTAAGATAATGCTAAGATATCATTGAGGGTATATAATTTTAAAACAACATCATTAAGGATTTCAAAATTAAACCTTATATGCATGGTAGGTTTCATGTAATACCAGTCCAAATTCCATCCAACCATAAAAATCATTTTGATCTAATACGATAGGAAATTAGATGAGCCATAATGTCTAGGCAAAAATCAGCTGAGTTCAAAATGTAATGGCACATATAAATGTATATATTATAAATATAAATGAAACAGATCACAGAGTAGTCAAAAGGTGACAGCTGCTTTAATTCGTAGGAGTTTAGACTTCCAGCCTCTCTGGAAATTATGAAATGAGGAATAACAAAAAAAAAAACCCTACCCCCTATTATTATCCAAGCACAAGTGGTGTAAGATCATTTATCTTGATGTATGTCACCTTAGAGCACATATTATCCCTATCTCTCAAAGTGTTTTTTCTCCCTTATTTCATCTCTGACATTCATTGTAAATTTAATGATCCACATACGATTTGCTGGTGTCTCAGTCTGGTGTTTTGAATCATGAAACTAGTGCTAAATTTATGGCACTGCAGTACCACTTAGTGAGTCATTAAGCAGTACAGTGATTTTAATGATTTGGATCATACTGGACCTCATCACTATATAATGAGGTTCCATTTAGTGTAAATTTTATGTAAAAATTCAATTTGCAAACCAACAACATGAAACTACAACATTTTTTCTAACTTGACATTGTATTTATTTATCACATATTTCTATGGAGTTCTAGTGTTATTTCATTAATGAAATAGTACTTTATTCTATTGTATTAGCATAATCATTGAATAATCCTGAGGAGGAAAATAATCAGCAATACCTTGTTCCACTTTAAATCCTTTCATTATAAAGCCTGACCAATGCAAAGAGATCAGAAATAATTACAAACTTATATGTTACTTAAATATCATTGACCCATCTATTAATTTTGCCACTTGATGGCATTTATTATAACTTTTCCTTACCAGGACCGACTGCAAATTCCAAAAAGACACAATGATGGCAGAGTAACATTCTTGCCTCTTCTATTTGATAAAAGTCCCTAACCTTCAATAATTATACTTTTTTAATGATAACGTTTAATATTCTAAAAGATATTAAATTAAAATGATTAAAATGCCAACTATGGTTCAGTTATGTCATAGCAAACAATTAATTCAATACTCCCCTTAAAGTAATGCTTTGACCTCAAAGAATTCATTGACTACTAATAAGGTATTAAGTCCAAAAAATAGTATCAGTTTAATAAATAGTTAAGAATTGATTAAATGATTAACCATTTTAAATGATTTATAACTATTTTGTAGATGACAAGGAAGAGAGTCTATATCCTTGGTCTTCAACTATTTTTCCCCAAATTGTTTTAAAATTAAAGAGAAAAATTAACAGTATATTCATATTATGTCTGCAAAAAAATTCTGATTTTATGTTTTTCATTTCAATTTCCTCTGCATCATTAATAGGCAGGTCTACACAGTGACCTGCTTCACCTCACAGTAAATGATGGATTTAACAAGTAAGTTCTGACAAGCACAAGACTAATACTAAGTTCAGAAGCTACACTGAAACCAAACTGTTTATACTCTGCATAGGGAGCAAAGTATAATTTTTAACAGTAGTTCCTTGACCTAAGCAATGTAATTCAAAGGGTTGAATCCACAAATGATGTAGAATTTTGTTCTTACTTGTATAGAATACATGTTTTTAAAAAACACAGAAAAAGATGATAAAGCTGGGTGCTGGTGGCTCATGCCTACAATCCTGTCTACTCAGGAGGCTGGGATCTGAGGATGACAGTTCAAATCCATCCAGTGAAGGAAAGTCTGTGAGACTCTCATCTGCAATTAACAACCAAAAAGTAGGAACTGGAGCTGTAGTTCAGGTGGTAGAGCACTAGTCTTGAGTGTAAAAGCTCAGGGATAGCAGCCCAGGCCCTGAGTTCAAGACCCAGTATTGGCACAAACATCTACACAGATTACAGATTTTAAAGAACTTTATGACTGTCTGCCAGGACAAGCAACCAGAATTTTGCTCCCTTGCCTCAAAGTCATTGTTTTACAGAGCATTAAACAAAATTTTCTTGAAGAGATTGCACAATGGGTTTCTTATTTCCAATCCTCCATTTCTTACTGAGCTAGATAGATAGATGAGAGAGAAAGACAGACAGACAGTGTCACTCTGAAAAAAAAAAAAAAAGAGTCTCAAAGAGCACGACTGTAATCTTAACTACACAGGGGGCAGCCCTAAACAAAAACACAAGACATTATCTGGAGAAGGAAAAAAAAAAAAAAAACTAAAGCAAATGAGACTGAGGCCTGTTTCAAGTGGTTAAAATGCTTACCTAGCAAGTACAGGGCCCTGAGTACAAGCCTCTGTACTGACAACAAAAAAGAAATCTCAAAAAGAACAATGAAATCATTATTCAACACCTTTTATATGCTTGGCACAATTATAACTATCCTTGCCACTGAGACCCTCACAATCAAGTTATGTCACCCTATTTATAATGGAAAAGTGCAAATGGCACAAGGCTAATCTACAGAACCAAGAATTCACTATGGGTATTAAGAGATGAGGGTAAGATATATTAAATATGAATGTCTCTATTAGGTCATGTTAATATCTTTCTTTTGTTTTTATCATAGTTTCCTGAGTGCTTTCTACAGCCATTGATGGCTACGCTGGGAAACAGGAAGCAAAATTAAATGTGCAAGTCTATAGATGGAAAGTTATGACAAAGAGGAAGTGGCAAGGGTACAGCCCCAATAGTTTAGCCACACATACAGAGCTTTAACTCTCAACTTATAAGGTTTACTCTGCCCAGGGAAATGTTTGAACCTGAAAAAAAAGGAAATTCAATCCATTTTAATTAGCCTCTGTAGCATCCTTGTGCCGCTACCCCTGATATAACTGCCATTTGGGGAAGTTGATCCAAAATTTAAACAAATGAGGACTTATGTTTAGTGTTACACACTAGAGAATCTCTGAAATCAGGGCAAAATCTGGGTAAAAATGCATCCCTTTAATATTTGTCAAAAAAGTTGGTACTTGGAAATATCACAACATAGTAATTTACCTATATATGTTAGTGACTGAGTGTTTGACTTCAAATACTTTCAGCTTGCAGTTATGTATGACTGTGCTTGTCTTTAATGATTTTTGGCTACATATGACTCAGGGGAAGAGAAATTATATTTAACAATCTAATGATATTTAAATATCACTAATTAGGTTATCAAATTTAGACTCCACAAGGATGTATCGAGGCCTTCATCACTATACCATCTACCTTCTTTACCCATTCACATCAGGTTACTGTTCTGTTTTGTTTTGCTCTGCTTTGCTCCTTTTAGACAGTGTCTCATCATGTCGCTCATACTGGCTTTACATCCTCCTGCTTCAGCCTTCTCTGTGCTGACATTACAGGCATGTACCACTAAGATCAAATGAGGTCAGTTATTTTCTTTAATTGACACATACCTCTGCATATTTATGGAGTAAAATAGGATGATTCAATACCTATATACATTATGTAATGCTCTATCAGGGTAATTGGCCTAAACATCATCTCTTATATTTATCATGTCTTCGTGCTGAGAGAGGCCGAAGGCAAAAGATAAATACTATACTTCTTCACTCATAAGTAGAATGAGAACGATAACTGTATAGAAGTGCCAAGTAAAGTAATGCTTGCTAGAGACTGGAAAGAGAGGGAGAATGGTAAAAGGTTGGCAATGGGTACAAAGTTAGAAGTAGCTAGGGAAAAAAGTGCTGGTGTTCTATTACACAGAACAGTGACTGCAGTTAATGACAATGGGTAGTAAATTTCAAAATATCTAAAAGAACTATCATCTCACCACAAAGAAATGAGCATAATTTTTAAGATAGATTATTCCCTCTCCTCAACCTCCACCCAGAATTGTACATTTCCAAAAGTTCTATAAACATACATAACATAGATGTAAAAATCTTCTTGCTAACAATTTAATTCTCCATATTCACTGTTTCACTATTTTACACAGCAATTTCCTAAACTAAAGTTGTTGAATTCTTATTATTCTGAGTTTTAGGCCAGATCCTCACCTATGTCCAATCCTGCAACAAACTACAAGTTTAAAATTCCTGGGCTGGGAATATGGCCTAAGGGTAAAGTGCTTGCCTCGCATACATGAAGCCCTGGGTTCGATTCCTCAGCACCACATATATAGAAAAATCCAGAAGTGGTGCTGTGACTCAAGTGGTAGAGTGCTAGCCTTGAGCAAAATGAAGCCAGGGACAGTGCTCAGGCCCTGAGTTCAGGCCACAAGACTGGCAAAAAAAAAAAAAGAAAGAAAGAAAGAAAGAAAAAGAAAAGAAAAAAGAAGAATGAATTTCCTTTAGCCAAAAGCATAAAATCTGAGTGAGGGTTCCTCTAACTAGGCCAATATATAAGTGATAAAATTAGTATTTTATAACCACAACAATGTGTAATATTCACAGCCTAGTTCACTTCAGTCTTCCAGGATAAATACATAACACAGAAGCACAGTCTTAGTTGTGAGACTTTATGCAACATGATACTTAATTTTTAATTCTTGAAGCTTTCTAAATAAATGACAGCTCACAAGCTCTAAGAAAAAACAAATACTAAATATTTGGCACCCTCAGAATTTTTGTCATCTGTGTTGATTCTCTAACCTAATTCAGGGCCAAAGAACTATTAGGCAATATGTGTGAGGCAGAAGAGACTCCAAGACAGACCAAATCCCCCATAACCCTAACTGTGGGAGGGAGAATCAACCCGTCTCAGGCCTGCGGCTTAGCTTGTTTCTCTCTTAGCCTCCACATTATTCTTTCAGGAGTGAATAGGAGACCACAACTTCAGGACCCTACCATTTATCTGCCCTGAGACTACTGTGAGTTCATGGGCCCTATATCCTGTTTCCAGCAGTCACATGAAGGCCAAGACTCTCTTCGCTCACTCCTGTACACTAATTGTCACATGGCTGTGACCAGAAAAAAACAACAAACCCACTGCCCGTGATCCCTAATATTCTCTTTATCCCTTTGTTATTTTCTTTCCTGCTTGCATTTATCAACAGTGGAAACCTGTATTTTCATCTTGCCCATTCCTTCCAGTATAATATATGGCTAGTGAATCCTTTCCTGTTTCTAATAATGTCGGGTTCCAAGTACTAAAAAGATCTCACAGTGAATAGAAACTGTTTAGTAATGGGAAAATGAAGGGATGCACAAATGCAATACAAGAAAATTACATGGATTATAAATGGATCTGATTCAAATCAAAACACATTGGTCTTGCATCCAAATAGGTCAGGCACACTCAAATGTTTATTCTGAGTGAGGCCTTGGAGATGTGAAGGTGAATGAGAGCTGATATCTTTATTTTACTGATATTGATTCTTTTTTTTTTTTTTTTTTTTTTTTGGCCAGTCCTGGGCCTTGGACTCAGGGCCTGAGCACTGTCCCTGGCTTCTTCCCGCTCAAGGCTAGCACTCTGCCACTTGAGCCACAGCGCCGCTTCTGGCCGTTTTCTGCATATGTGGTGCTGGGGAATCGAACCTAGGGCCTCGTGTATCCGAGGCAGGCACTCTTGCCACTAGGCTATATCCCCAGCCCCGATATTGATTCTTTATACCTAGATTTTCTGTGAAATCTTTGAGTAGGATGGATAGCTAGATAGATACAGACATACATACATATTTGCATAAATGCAATACAGCTTTGAATCTATTACCACAGAGAAAATATCATCTGTTTTTAGTTTGTTTGTTTTTTGCCAGTCCTGGGGCTTGGACTCAGGGCCTGAGCACTGTCCCTGGCTTCTTTTTGCTCAAGGCTAGCACTCTGCCACTTGAGCCACAGCGCCACTTCTGGCCATTTTCTGTATATGTGGTGCTGGGGAATCGAACCCAGGGCCTCATGTATATGAGGCAGGCACTCTTGCCACTAGGCCATATCCCCAGCCCTATCATCTGTTTTTAATATGTCCCTTATATAGCACTATTAAATTGCTTTTACACAAGGAAGTATAAACAATAGTTCCTTTCACTATTTACAATTTTTATAATTAGGCAAGTTCATTGATAACATTATTAGAAATATTTAATGTCAAATGCAAATTTTGCTAGTATTCTGATCAAATTCCCTTAGCTGGAAAGTAAATATCACCTGAGTGGGAAATTTTCAATGATAAAATATTGCACCAAAAGCCACTGGAAGTCAGAAGGAAAAACAAGGTTATTAGTAGGCCTTTGTGCAATTTATAATAACCTATCTCTAGAGGGGTAAAATGGTCCCATTTCTCACTGTTGGTAATTCTTTTCAATGGCCAATATGTCTACCAACATTTTCTTCTTCAGAATACCGTCAAAGTTGTAAGAGAAAATCACAGATGCAATCAAATTTATACTAATGGTTGAAACGTGCCATATGCGCCCTGATACCTATGCACAATAGGGTGCAGGTTTAATGACTTTCTTATTGTGCCCCTGTTGTAATTAGGTATTAAAGGACATATGGTATGCTGCCGTTTTAACAGTGAATTTCCTTGTTTTTTATTGTTTTCTATCAGAAGCTTAACAGTCTTTCAGGGTAGTATTAGTAGTGAGAATTAAACCACATGTTGATTTCATTTTTTTTAAGCCTTGGAATCTCATCTTGATTAGCTTTATTAGTGGAGTGCCAAAGAAAACATCCAAATCGAGTCTATTTTCAGTTAATATGAAGTAAAACACATTTGAATTGGTAAGAAATAAATGAGAAATCAAGACAAAGGATACTATAAAAGCTTAGAAAACAAATAATAGTTTGCTTAGAAAGTCATTAATGGTGGGGGGGGGGTGCTTCAGGATTTTTCAACCTTCTTTCAAAGTATTTGTGAGAATCATTTTGGAAAGCAAACAACTACTTTAGAAGGGCTTCTGGTATGATTTGTAAAGGTCTCAAAGAAATCTCAAAAAATATATTCAAAACAACAACCCAATTAAAAAGTAAAATTTAACTGAATAAGAGCTGAACAGTGAATTGTGATATTCCACTTTAGCTTTTTCAAGCACACGGTAATGTTTTTCAAAAACCAAGAGTATGATTTAGGTAGATTTTATAACTTTGAAGGAAAATTGGATCAACTTCAAAAACTATGTTTATCACCAAAAAGAAATTATTATTTGAGAAATACAATAACAAATTATACCTCTTAGAGCCATTTCACAATTCACCTTACATTTAACTAAATCTTCCCCAGGTTTTTACCTTGCATATTAATCAAGCACTGAGCAGTTTATCATGGAAATGGTTCTTTATATCTAGAAAGAACATTTTCCATTCTCAGGAATGCTCCATCATTCTACTTGGGTTTTACTGATTTCTGCATTTCAGGTCAAGGAAAGGGAAAGATCTTATCGTGCAAGTTTATATTCTGCCGTCTAAGCATGGCTACACATCCCTGGCCCAGTCAGCACGAGGGCACATTACAAGATAGCCAGCCAGGCTTCCAAATGAGCCATGAAGATTAATAAAATACAATCTCCAGTGCATGTTGGCACCTCCCTGTCAAGCGAGCTAATGAGTACTCTGTTACTGTAAGAGTCAACTGTCACATTATCTCTGGACTAATAAATGGGTTCTAAGACAAATAACAATACACAACTAAAATTCAGTCTGAAAAGAGCTTTTCATTTACTGCCGACTGGAACAGCCCCAAGAGGCTTTAGCTGTTGGCTTCACAAGACTGTCACATTTTACAGGAAGTATTCAAGGAGGATAAAATCAGTTTAGACCAAAGAAATCTAGCAGCACTTTCCTACATTCTAAGTTTAACACAACTAGCAAACATGTATCAAGTTTAATTCACAGGCATTCAGGCACTTTATAACACTCAGAGAAAAATATGTTTAGCCTAAGTGGATCACAAATAAAGTAGACAAAGTTCATGTGAGGAAGATAACTTCATATTGGGGAGATTTTTTAATTTAAACATCAATGACTATCTTGAGATGAATGTCTATTTGAAATTAACTTCATCTCACAAATTAAATGCCACAGCAGTGTTTTCTTTATTCATTTAATAGAATTTGTAGTGGAGGAATTAGCCTACAGTGAGACCATAAATATAGGTATTATGTTCATAATCCGATTTCTTCCTTTTTGTAGATTTGATGTCCTTGAATTTATTCTGATTAGGAAAGTATATTCATAGTAAAAGAAAAAATACTATTGAATTATCATAAAAGACTGAATGTTATAATAAATGTGATGAATAAAGAATATGGCCATGAATGTATTTTATTTAGTTTTTAATCACTGATAACAAGAGAAACAGAAGTAGGGAATGAAGGAAAAGAAAAGAGAAAAAGAAATGCATTTAACACATCCATGTTACTCCTGGTCATTTGTTAGAACATAACACTTAGAACAGAACACTTTAATCAGCATTAAAAGAAAGTATGTTCTCAAACACAAATGGTAAAAAGACTCATCTACTCACTGACTTCTACGAGTTTTGCAAGAAAGAAAAAATGGTGTATGATGTTATACACCACTCCCAGCACTTGGGAGACTGAAGTGGGAGGATCAAGTATTTGAGGCCATTTTGAGTTATATAATGAATTTTAGTCCAATCTGAACTATGGAGTGAGACTCCAAAATGAAGAACAAAATGAAAGAAAAAAAAGGTATAAAAATTATGGTGGGATCTCTAGTCTATCCAGTCTAATACTCTAAAACATAGAGGCAGTTGAGGCTGTGTGGGGGCAAATGTTCATTTATTTGTCTTCAATTTCTTTCAATTCTATGTTGTAAACTGAATGCCAAACGCTTGGGAGGTATTTATCCCTTTAACAATAATAGCTATACACTGGATTTGACTGGGTTTAAAATAGGTACTTAGGTAACAAACAGTACAAGAAATGTATCCCAAGCCTAACGTATGAAACTGTAACCTCTCTGTACATCAGTTTGATAATAAAAATTTGAAAAAAAAAAAGAAATATGTTTTCTTCGTCCTTTCTATTCAGTTTCTTCTTGTTCTTTATCTTTCCTCTTAGATTGCATTTAACTTACAAAAGTAAGTTGTTGTTGGGTGCTGATGTCTTACACCTTAATCCTAGCTACTGAGATCTAAGGATCTCAGTTCCGTGCCAGCCCGGGCAAAAAAGTCTGTGAGCCTCTTATTGCCAACTAACCAGTAAAAGGCTGGAAGTGGAGCTGTAGCTAACATGTTAGAGTATCAACCTTGAGCTAAAAAGTACCTAGACGGAGTCCAAGGTCCAGGATAGGCACCAAAACAACAACAACAACAACAACAATTATTCAGAAGATGGAAGTCAACTGAAGGTGTTTAATTCTACAGCTTCCCTTACCTCTATGCACTATGGCTGATGTCAATGAGATACACATGAAGATTTTTTTTAAATAAAAGATTAATTTTTTATACCACTGTGGAGTCATTTCATAAAATACAAGCTGAATTTAACAAGCAAGTGACTTAAATTTTAACTTCTGTTATTACCCTTATATTGTTATTAATTTATCATCATATTAATTCATTCACAAGAAATATACTAAGTATTTTATTACCTCTATCATTCCAAGTCTTCCTTCCTTCCTAGTTTGTACCTCTTTTTTGGTTGTTCTTTGTGTTTCTCACAGAGGTTGTATGGAAGGGGACTGTGAATTTAAAAGCTCCTCTTCAGACAATATTGGAAATGGTAACAAAAGAAAGAGTTGCTGCTAAAGGCCAGAAACTTTACATTTACAACTTACATGATCCTCACAGTGATTTACAGCTAAATAGCCTATTCATCCCAACTCTGCAGATATAAAACCTGAGGCCCAGCAAGCTAAATAACTCAATTAAAAATCTTACAGAGACAATCAATAGAGCCAGGGTTTAGACCTAACCTATCAGCCTATCCAGAAGAACAATATTTTGCCATTGGAAGGACACCTCTTGTCGCACACACCCTGTTAAAAAGTTTCCTCAGGGGAAGGTTATGATCAATAGTTGGCATTCTTCATTTTATAAACCAACTGCCCTGGAATCCCCAGAGAACCTTAGTCAGCCTTGGGTTTAGGTGTTGGAGAAAGAGTGAAAAGATAGTAATGTCATTTTATTCACTCACCCACCCACAGGTCACAAATGAGTCGCGTCAAAGAAGGGCCTAGGAAGGGTTGCATTTTTTTAAGTTTAAATTTTATTGTAAAAGTAATGTACAATGGGTTACAATCATTAAGTCAGGTAATGAGTACATTTCTTTTTGAACAGTGTTACCCCCTCTCAGTTTTCCTCCCTGGTAGTAAAGTTCATTTCCAACATAGTGTCCAGTGAGTATCACTGCTGAATTGGTTCACCCTTTGTCCCACCATTTCTGTGATTCCCCTTTCCCTCCCCAAACCACATAACACTTACATACAAGACAAAGGGCACAGAAATCAAAAGCAGTGACAAAAAGGAATAAACCAAAGGGGAAAAAAGAAAGAAAGAATTGAAAACTGTACAAGTGAAAAAAAAGAAACTTTTGTTTCCAATTCTTGTAGTTCATTTCAATAATCATCATTTTATATGGTCATGTGTACATAGCTATTGCACCATTGTGATCCTCTTCTCCTAAGAATATCCTCCTTTGTTCTCACTGTGGGAATGATTAAGAGTACTGTTTAACTAGTCATGTACAAGTGTAACAAATCTCAAAAAAAAAAAAAAATCACTCTATTAATAAAGTAGGCTAAAAACTTAAAGAGAGACTTCTCTGAAGAAGAAATAAGAAAAGCCAGTAGACACATGAAGAAATGTTCAAATCACTGGTCATAAAAGAAATGCAAATAAAAAACAACAGTGATATTCTACCTCACCCCAGTTAGAAATGCCATTATCAAGAAAATTAACAATAACAGATGCTGGCTGTGATATGGCCAAAAGGGAATGCTATACGCTTGATGGGAATGTAAACTCGTTCAACTACTCTGAAAAGCAGTATGGCAGTTCCTCAAAAGAAAAACATAGAGCTTCCCTATGACCCAGCCATCCCACTCTTTGGCATTTACCCAAATGACCACCAACAAGGCCATATTAAAACTACTACCCTATCCATGTTCATTGTAGCATTATTTACCATAGCTATGCAATGGAACTAACCCAGATGCTCCTTAGTAGATGAATGGATGAAGAAGATAGGGTATACATACAAGATTTTCTTTAAATAAAAGATTATTTTTATTTATTCTTTATGACATTGCCCCATTCTGAAGGAAATAGAAAGACCTGGAAAAAATTATATTACTCGCTGCCTTACATTTGAAACTGTAACCTCTCTGTACTTCACTTTGACAATAAAGAAAAAAATTAACAAACAGTACAAGAAATGTATCCAATGCCTAATGTATGAAACTGTAACCTCTCTGTAATTCAGTTTGATAATAAAGAAATAAATAAAAGAAAAAAAATTATATTAAGCAAAATAAGTCAGACCAAAAGAAACATAGGCTATGTGGTTTCCTTCATTTGTAATAATTAGAATATGTCTATTAATCTACAAGTGAATCCAATGGATAATAGAAGGGCTGCAATTCTAAAACATGCATTATTCCTGGCCTAAAAGGCAGAGTTGCATTGCAGGTTCAAGGTATGAAACTCTAAAGAGTTGGGCCAAAGCCTGAATAAATTCAGGAAGAGCTACTGGTTGTTAAGTGAGCAAGCTGACAGTCTTTGACTGTCAGATATGAATCCTGGCTGCTTTATCACATTCTCTTTGTGAAAAATTGTTTTTTCAACTCTTTCAATTACATGCTAGTTTGTGGTCTGTAACTTTAAAAAAAACTCACATTTAAAAAAACAAAAATAATAATAAAGAGCATGTCCAAGAATAACAAATGAGAAATTTATATCTTGAAAATATGTAGATTTGAGATTTGGTTTGAGGGAAACAAATGCACAAGCTCTACTGAGCATCTGTAACGATGATATATCTACACATTATATGGCCAGCTATCTTTAGTTTGTTTTTATATCCTGTGGAGCATGACATCTGTGCAAAAATTATGAACTGACTCATATACACGAGGTGCTTAGTCAGAGTTTGAAAAATGGGCCCATTCTTCTACAGTCCAATTATTTATGGAGAAATTAGAAAGAAACTTTAAAGTCTTGGATTCCTTTTTCTTAATTTATTTGTGCACTACTCTAGTCAGCCTGATCAAGCAGAAACTATCTGTAACAAGGGCGAAGGTTTTTCTAAGTGGGTTAATTATATTTATTTTGATGGCCACCAGCCCCTCATTTGCTTTTTATAAATTGCTCAGGGCAAGGGGCTAATCTCTGTGATCGCTCTCAATCTAGATATAACAGCTCAACCTTTCATTTGAAGTGAATCTTTTCTATTACAACTCTTTTATGAACCACCTGTGAAATGAAGGCTATAGCCACACAGAGATATAGATATATGCATATAGAAATTTATAACTATTCCCTAATCACTCAGACGTGTAGGCTAAGCATCACTTATGATTACTACACGGATACTATTATACGAAGAAGTACATTTATATAGAAAACTAAAGAAAGCTTTTATAAGAATAAATGCTCACTGATCCTTAACTCGGCCCTATTAATTCAACAATTTAGGAGGCTCATTCATCTTTGTTGGTCCTTACTTAAGTCTTTTAAGTGTGTCCACATGCAACTAAGAGAAATTACATGATTCTCTCTTCCACTTTGCTATCCTAGCATGACATTTTGGGGCCTCTCTCTTCTGTAGTTCCCTTTTACATCTAAATAAGTTTTCCATCAGAATTCTAGAGTTGGGGTGGAAAGTTAACCCTTTGTTTATGAAAAAGCATTGCAAACAGTTTCTTCAATCCATCATTTGACATCAACTATAGTGAAAAGGGTGGGGCCCTGGAGAAGCTGCAGAGTGCTCTACCGCCAGACTACTGGCCTCTGTAGTCCTGCTAATTGGTCTTTTAAAGTGGAATCCAGGTAAAAGGAGTGAGAGATGGAGAGTAGAAAGTGGCAGGAAGGATAGGTAGAAGAAAAATAGTTCTCCTTGATTACCCGTTATTGAAACAGATAAATGTACATTTTGCCTAGATGTCAACTTTACAACACAAAAAGAACACCAATTTATGAGTTTGGAGTCAATTAGCTGTTTGGCTTTAGGCATCTTCTGTATTTGAAAGTGGACCTGAGCATTTCAGAGGCAGAAAGGACTGTATGGACTTTATATGTAACTCCTAGAATTTTCTAGCATTCAAAAAAATAGGGAAAGCTTTGCAAATTATGGCTGCCCTGCCATGCTCAAGATCAGTTTTGTTTTTTGTTTTCCAAGATTTATTTTTAACTGATAGAGGGAAATACAAGTTTGGTCAGTATTAGGTATGATCTCACTTTTCAGTACTCTAGTCAGATTTATTGAGATGATAGTGTCCTTTGGAATATGAAACATAGGTCTACAGGATGACCTAGGAACAAAAATGAATGGAAAGAAAGGAATTCTGAAGAAAACCAAGTTATGTATCTATATAAGGACAAAAAGAATAGACAGATAATTGGTCAGAATTGACTAGTTTGTTTATACTTCGCTAAACTGATGTATGGAGTAATTGTATCAAAAAACTTAAAAGAAACCATTTTAAATTTAAAAAACTTAAAAGAATTTAAAAAATCAAATGATATTTTTTATTCTATTGGTTCTGCTAGCTTTTTTAAAGTGTGCTGATCGTGCACAGCCAGCCCCTCCCTTCAAAGAAGGCAAGTTTCTTGCTCGAATAAACACACAGAATATCTCACAAACCATCAGTAAGGTTGTCTGTGAGAGGAATGTGAATATCATTTCTCATTGTGGGGGGATCATTAAAAGCAAGGCTGTCAGAGAGTTTACAGGAGTGATTTGTGAAGGATACCCTACTATTGATCCTTTTTCCCCCCCTCTTTAAAAACAAACTAATTTTGTAAACACCTTACTTTAAAAGAAAATCAGGTAACTGAACAATAAAGGGGGGGTGGAAGCAAGCTACAGGGATGAGGCCCCTTTAATATTTGCAAGGCTGACATCACCGTTGTTAATAAAGCATTTATTGGGGGCCCACTGAGCATGGTGACATGCCAGCTTCCCACTCCTGCTTCCCACCAAGCTCCCCGCTGGACGCCAGCCTCTGCGTGCATAGTTAAACGGCTGTGATGAAGCCCTCTTAGTTTATTGTTAATTAACTTTTCGTCTAGATTCCCTCCACATAAGACTTAAAATACAGATTGTGCGCACTTTGAACACATAATCTTTGAATGTTCCTCACTAATTGTTTAAATGACATGTGGATTTCTGTCTTCAGCAGTTGGTTTCACTTTAACCTTTGGACAAAGTGAAAAGGTTTTTTTGTTGTTGTTGTCATTTTGTTGTCTTTTTTTTTAATAAAACACCTCTTTGTAGTTTTAATTCTGTACCATAGGGACTGCTTAATAAATAGTTCACAGGTAGCAAAAAAAAAAAAAGACCAGATGACCCAATATTCTCCATTTTCCCTAATGATTAAACAAAGAAATTAGTCAAAAAGAAGGAGGAGAAGGAGGAGGAAGAGGAGGAGGAAGAAGAGGAGGAGGAGATGAGGAGGAGGAGGAGGAGGAGGAGGAGGAGGAGGAGCAGGAGGAGGAGGAAAACAGGATTATGATTGGTTGCATATAAATAGAAACAATTCCCTGATGTCGTTCAGGGAGCAATAATGAGAGAAGAATTGTTGCTAAAATTGATTTCAAGTGGAAGCCAGTTTCATCCTCCCCCCAAAAAAAACCTTTCCTATATTTGTTTAGTAATTGATTATGAAATAATGCTTTAGACAGGCATTTTAGAAAACATATCTCCTGTTTAATAAATCTGAGGCTTTAATAATTATTAATAGACCTACGCCAGGAGAGGGATGCTGTATTCTTCGTGTCATGGTGCAGCTATTAATGGTACTCAAAGGAGTGAAAATTACCATTTCGGAAGTGTCCAGCACAGTAAACTGGTAAACAAGCCTGCAGTTAGGACTATAGATGATGGGAATCAACAAGGGTGAAAAGATTTGGTTACTCTGTGTATTAGTGTTAATAGGAATAGATTATAGAGGAATATTTGTGATGTGACCTTCTGTGCACTAATTGAAATAGTATTCAGAGTCAGCATTGGCGTAATCAAGTTAAACACCGAATCATAAATCATCATGAAAAGTGCTGTCACAATTTCACCGTTAATGCCCTGGACTGCTGGGCAGCACTAAGAAAATATCTGCTATGCCGATCTTTAGGTTAATAGGAACAGAAATGGCATTTAAAGACTATTTGGATCAAATCTGCTCTGAGGTTGAAAGTGTTCCTCTGTTAATTTACTGGTAATTTGAAGTGATGTAGTTAGGGTTAGAAAGAGCACAGCTGAGCCCCTTATAGCAAAACAAAGGGCTGTGGGAGTTTCTTCTAATATTTATTTAATTGCTTTAGGGTACAATGCTAATCAGTTTTAATATACATGTGTAGTTTCCTTTGTTTCTTAGATAGAAAACAGTTGGCAAGGTGATCAAATGCTTATCACTCTCTGTATAGCTGGATGCTTTTAAGGAGAATTTTTTTTTAGCATTTGACAAACAGAGAATAATTCTATTGTGGACATGGAAATATTTCTGACAAGTTAAACTGGGTGTCCTGAGACAGAATAAGGAGTTAGTGATATTCATCTTAGGAACATTTTTCTATTGATTGAATAGAATGAAACCAACAGGCTTAAGAAAAAAACACAGAGGAATTTGTTAAGATATGAAATATACTATTTCCAATAAAGCCCCATGCCTCAACGCAGAGAAAGGTTGTGTTAATTTAATCAGCTACTCATCAAATCATGTAGACAATAAGATATATGAACACAAAGAAATAAAGGTCTTGTTTATTATTATTTGCTTCAAGTGCTATAAATAAACAAAAATTCCAGCAGGTGACTGCTTACAGAACTTTTCTAAATATGCCATACTTTACATCAAACCTGAAAACACCTCAAATCCATCCAACTTTAAGTAATGTATTTAAAACTTGGGGGAAGAATTAAACACACGTAGTCTGTTTCTGAAATAATTGTAGGGAAACATTTTCCCCTAGTCATTTTTCACCTGGAGAAAACAGTTCTTCCTTTGTACATCAAGCAGAATATTCTTAAATAACTGCTGAATTTTGAATGGCCTTAACAGTTATCTAGAGGAGACAAAGAAATGTTATAAACTATCCAAGATTATTTTGGTGTGCTAGCTATGTTAGATTCTTCTTTGTAGAAGATTAGTGATGTTTGCAGTTGTTTCACAAGTACCATTCTTAAATAACCAACCTGCACTCACACTCAGTTCACAAATGATGCACCTGAGGCTCTGAGGGTGAAGGGGGTTGAGGGCTCAGGAGAGAGGGATAAGGTTGAAATTTCCAGGGCTCACATTGTTAAATGAAAAGTAATCGACATATAAATGTTACCTAAAAATTCATGCTTTAGGCACTTATGTGAAAAGTTTATCCTGTTTTAGAGACTACTTGGGATTTTTGTTGTTGTTTTTACAAGTTTTCATTTTCTCTGTCCATTCCATTCAATCAGAGAACTTTCAGCTTCTTCCTTTGGTAGCTGTCCATTAAAGGTATACTATCAGATATGTTGGCATGCAAAGTGATTTTGTTGACAAATGACCCAAAGTGCTGGCTAACAAAACAGACTCAAAATTTTTAATAAATGAATGTCATACTCTAGTGAAATTACTGAAGAATGCTGGGGGAAAGTTTCAATTATTATATTTTAATGAGTTGGGTAATATTGAGACCATCCACTGATGATCCTTTTATATGAATTTATTTTTACTATTTTTACTGTTGTGATTTGTTTTTTGGTGTAGTGAGGGATTGAACTCAGGGACTCACAAATTGCTAGGCAAGTGCTTGTCACTGTGTTTTGGTAGTGGACTTTGAATGGAGAGCTTGACATTTGCTAGGCAGGTGCTTTCCTGTTAAATCAGATCTCTAGCCCTTTTTTTGCACTGGTTACTTTTTTGTTAAATTTTTATTGTCAAACTGAGGTACAGAGAGGTTACACTTTCATATGTTAGGCATTGGGTACATTTCTTGTACTGTTTGTTACCTCCTCCCTCATTCCCCCTCCCCCCTCCCCCTTTCCCTTTCCTCTCCATGAGTTGTTCAGTTCATTTATACCAAACAGTTTTGCAAGTATTGCTTTTGTAGTCTTTTGTCTTTTTTTAACCCTGTGTCTCTTGATTTGGTATTCCCTTTCTATTTCCTAGTTCTAATACAAGTATACACCATTTCCAATGTACTCAGATAAGATACACAGATATGCACTGGTTATTTTTTAGATTAAAGTCTTGCCCAAGCATACACTTGAACTCCAGTCTATCGGACTTTCCATTGTAGATGGAATAACAGGCCTGCACACCACAGCCAACTTCTTCTCTTCAGATGGAATCTCATGAACTGTTCTATCTGAACTGCCCTGGAGTCTATGGTCATACCACCCTGAAGGCACCTGATCTCGTCTGAACTGCCCTGGAATAGAGATCCTCTCAATATCAGCTTCCCACATATCTAGGCTGACAGATTTCATGGTGCCACCCTATTGGTTGAAAACAGTCTCAGATATATGTACAGGCTGGCCTTAAACTGAAATCCTCCTGATCTCAGCCTTGCAATCTTTTGCCTTCATTTTTTTAACAGTAAAGCAAATTTGTTGTCCTATAAGGCATCATTATCCTTTGAGTACAAAACTAGTTCTACACCAAATCAGCAAGGTGAAGAATTTTTACCCTTAATGGGAAATTTTATCTTCTACCCTTTCTCACTTTACCAGCAGTTTACAAAAGTGAAGTAAGTAGGGTTGCTAATGTTATAAACTCACAATGTACTAGGGGCTGATGTCCAGTCTTCAGCAGCTTCAGGACAGGAGCAAGAACTGAAACCATTATCTCCAGATGCCCAGTCCAAGGCTCAGGCCTCTTCAGCACAGTCTTCCAGGTGCCCTGTGATGCAGAGATCAGCCCACCCATCCCGCCTCACCTGCAGGCTTGGAATGACTCAAAGCGGGAAAGGAAGGATGCCGGAAATAATCCCTAAAGTATTCAGAAACCCTATACACCTACACAAGAGCATCCACATTGGCTGCACCCAGCTAGTAACCAATCACTCTTTTAGGAAGGCATGTAGGCCCCTAACCAGCAAGTCCCAATAGAACAGCAATGGAATCCTTCCTTTTATCAGCAACTAATGATTTCTTACAGTGAAATACTGATTCATATACGAATCTATCAAGCACATGTACTTAAGGCATCTTTTTTATTTATTGCTAGGAGGTGTCTTCTTTCTCATTAATACTTGCAATAACCTGGAATTGTAACTGGCATATGGTAAGTGTTATATCAATATTTGCTGGATTCTAAAAATTGATGAGTTTTATTACTTTGCATGTCTATCCTATGGTCATAATGTTAAGATTTTTAAGAAACGATATATATTTGAGAATGTCTGATAGAAATGTGAATGGAATTGTCATCTAAGCCTAACAAGTCCACATCTGACACTAATTTTAAATTTGTTCCCCCAAATGCCCACTTGCTATCTTCACTTTACAGGCCGCCCTGCCATCAGTGAGCAGAGTTCCGTGTCTCCTCCACTTGAGGAGCCCCAGGAGCATAATATAGTCAGTGGGCGTGCAGGGCAAGAAAAAATATACACTGCTTTGCACACAGCCTGAAAATCAAGGCATAAAAGAGGGAAAATAAATCAATGAGCCCCATTCGGCCTTCACATGCATAATTCATCAGCGGAAATAAGTACCTAAAATGTTTTGCCAGTGAAGGTAGGCTCAGAAACTTTATTTCTCATTAATATCTAAATTGTAACTATGTTGCGGACCACAGGCATTTGAAACTATGTATCAACATGTTGATTTTAAGAATCTATTTCTTAAGGTGTAATTCATCTATATAAAACCAAAAATAATGCAAAGCAGTTAGACCCTTTTTCAAATAGCTTAAAAAACATCAAGGCTGAAAATTGAGAATGTGCCTTTTTTTTTTTTTTAGCTCTTCCAATGTTTTGATCAGTATAAGCATGTACATTATCTCCTTCAATCTTCCATAACTTCCCCCTCCCATGAGATTGGGGATATCATTTCTGTTTATAGATAAGAGGTCACCTGTGTACAGGTGAGAGATTGAGCAGATATATTGAACAGCAGAGTCAACATTGACCCCAGGCTTCTTTGACCTAAAGCCAGGCTTCTTTTCACTATCCCCTGCTGCTTTTGTAATTGGGTCAATAATTATATATAAATACACTGTATTCTTATAGAATAATAGATTTCCTGTGTGTAGAGACCTGTGGGTAAATGGGAGACAAAATTGCAAGGCCAAATTTTTATCAACTACGTACCCTTTCCTTCTTCCCTAAGGAGTATGACTGCCTCATTCTCCGTAGCCATTCACAAGAAGGGCTTTTTTTTTTTTTTTTTAACTAATGGGTAGAGGAGGGTAGGCAGTGATTTGTTTTCTTGATTAAATTTTCTATTGCAGTCAAATAGCCAAAGGAATTAAATGCATACCAAAGACTTGTATGGTCTTAAGAGATGAAGAAAAATAATAGAACTAGTAAGTATAAAGGGGAAACAAATATTAAACACAAAGTGACAAAGGTTTTTCCCCTTCTAAAATATGAAGTATATTCTCTTGATGTTTTAAATAAGAGTCTTAAAAATATATTTCAGGGCATTTCCCTCTTTTTAGAGTCACCTACACAAGGAAGCCTCTGGTAGACGAGGACAGAAGCAGAAGGGCATTCTACAACTTCATCACATGAGGCTGGGACCTTTTGAAAGATGTGGTACAACCCAAAACCTCTCCCTATAGAGAAGTCAACCCAGCTAGAGATTAAATGCCCCACCCTCTTACAAAAGAAAGAGTGAGATGAGTAGCCTTGAATCCTCAATTCCAGAAAGTCAAGTGCAATGTTACATGTGTTCGATGGAACAAAGTTGTAGAGATTTGAATACATCCTGTCATAGGTAAAGGTGCTATTATGAAAGTCACCTGTGTGTCACTCTAGCTTGTGGTCTTTGAATAAAGAGCTAGTACTTAATAGATTCTATAAACATCAACTAAAAATATAGAATTGCTATGAATAGTATATAAAATTGCCTATAACTGTGCTTATGCTATGTAGTTGACATAGGAAAGTTTTATCACACAACTAATTTTACTCTCAGATTTAGAAACATAATTATTCAACTCATGAAATGAGTCTATTTACATCAACACTGTCAAATTTGAAACATTTTTCCTGCTCTATTTTTTCCGAGACAGAGTGTCTGTATATTCACATTATGAGCCTACAATGTCTGTACATAAAAGTGCCTAATTGGATCTTTAGTGCTGAATTTTGACATAATGATTGTATTCATTTTTTCAGCTGTTCCATACCAAAACCCAAAATATTTTTGAATTAAATGTTTAATTTCCAAAACACCAAACCACTTATTATTGTTGAGAAAAGGGAAAAAAGGTTTAAGATACAAACCAATAAAATTCTCACCTATGCATTACCGTGCTTGTCAATGAAGAGTTTGCAAAACAAAAGTAAATCAACTTGAAGATTATAACTTTTTTAATAATAAAAACATACAGATGCAAAACCTTCTCAGTGACCCTGTCTTACATAGTATAATTCCCTAAAACTTCTAAGTCACTCAATGATAAGAGGCTGATCTAAATGCTTCCACTGCATTAATCAAATACCAGGTCTAATTAAAAGAGCCATGCACAAAGCTTTTTCAAAATGTTGCTCAGGTATTGCAATAATTTCTGATCACCCAAGCCTGGAAGACAAATAATTAGAGCTGCCAGAGCATTCTGATGAGTGATGTCAGCATCTCCAAGTGACCTTCCCTCCACTAATTAATTTTCATCTTAAGAAAAGAGACCCTGTTGTTGCACATTATTAATTGAGTTCACTAAAAGATGCGCCTGATTAATTTTTGTTGATAATACTTGTCATTCTAGGCAGCGGCTGTAATCATTCTATTGGGTTTTATTTTTTTAAGTTGATCTAAGTCCTTTGCAATGTGACTGATATATCTGATACAAAATATCATGCATAAGGGCATATCCTATAATGTGGCTGGGCTATTTTTCATTGTAGTTGTTTGCCAAGGTAAAATGAAATGTCAGAGAAGAGTTGTCTGAGTTGTTGGAAACTGCTAAGTGTTGTTTCAATTTGCCCTTGCATCTTCATAGAGCCCCATATGTCTCAGTTTCCCCCCCCCCCCAAAAAAAGACCACTGTACCCATTTTGTAGCTTTTTCTTAGGTTTTGTGGCTAAGCATCTCATCACCAAAGAAAACAGCTTCAGCACATTTGTGTTGATTACAAAGGAGTTCTTACAACTTCCTTTGTCTTCAGAGTAGGACAGATAGTGTTAATTATTCCCACCCTCCAAAGCTACAGGAGAGGCAGAAACTAAGCCCAGAATTTGGAATGTTGCCCTGTCTAGTCAAAGCATATTAAGATTTTTTTAAAAAAATAAAGAGTTGTAGCAAAGTATTTATTTCATTAACATAAATTTAAATAGGAAACACTGTGATATACGTAATGAATGTAAGCTGTACTATTATTGCATAGGAACATGCAAAACGTCAGAATTTCAGGCAAGTCCCTAATTAAAACCACAGTTTGTTTCTAGTGGAAATTTCTAAGCATAGAATTAATTTCTTAGGAAAATATTGTGCTTCAGTTTCGAAGTGAAAATATTTCATTTGTATTAGGGAAACAAATACACAAATCCTCTTAAGAGTTTAACAGGCATTAGGTAAATTTTGATGAATTAGTCCTCCGAACAAGGAATAAATATAATTCTACAAATACATTTGCCTAACAATTAGGAGTGAAATGCTTAATGAAATGTCTTCCTGTTTGCTGAAAGAAACATTTGCAAGATGATTGAGTCTTTAAACTGGCAAGGTTGGAATTTATCATAAGTGCTATTTGTTTTGAAGCTTAAAGAAATCCATAAGCAGCATAGAATAGAAGGAATACTACTAAAATTTCTTAAATCTCTTCTGTATCCTTCTCATCTTCTGTTGGGGACCTTTCTCTGTGTTTACTTCTCATTGTGTGAAGGCAAAAGGCCCTCAACCAGCCTAGATCTAAAAAAAACATGCCTTACCATTAAGAAAACTCACACTTCTCTGTGAGTGATCAGTGGAGGAAAACATGGTTACTGACTTTGGAGTTCAAGTTCATTATTACATATTAGTACTGCTATTTAATGGTTCATATCAGGAAGGAAGAACTTTCATGTAATTTTCTCAGATATTGCAGGACCGAATGCTGACATTCCATGCCATGTCAATTCCCAGGAAAAAAGCCACACCTGAAAACCCTAAAGTTTGGGAGCAAAAGTAATATTTATGTGGTCTGAAAGGTCTATTTTTCATGTATATAAAACAGCATGCACGGATGTTGGGCTCTGGCTATACCTTTAAGGGGCAGTCCCGAGAGGCCCGACTCTTCTCCCGCCCTGGGGCTGCTTGGCTGTTAGTCACTCCTACCCCCTTCCGGGTCCAGAACCAGAAAAGATAGCAAACTAGCCCCACCTTCCGCCTCGGCCGCATGTGGATATCATAATGGCACGGGGCAAGGCCCAAGGGGCGGTCCTATGGGATGTGATGACCACCCATAGAGGGAGTTCTGTGACATCACTATGATGGGCAGCTTATCAGCCTATGGCTAGTATGCAGTTAGTCCCTCCCCTTCCTGCCGTCATTACTGTTATATAAACCCCTCCCCTGAGTAAAACCAGTGGAAGTTCCAGAAGCTTACCCTAGACAGCCTGCATGTCCTGCCTCCTTATTCTTAGCGAGTGAGGGCGGGGAGGGCGTCTCACGGCCACACACGCCAAGGCTTGCATGTAGCCCTCACTCCAGCTTTGCCTTCTGCGGGATTGGCGGTTTATGCCTGAGGGTGAAAGGGGACTACACAGGAGGTAACAAGGCCCAACCCACGGACATCTAATCTGACGTTTCATGATCTGTTCAGTCGTGTTATATTAAGACGGAAAAGAACTGTAGATGTCACTTCCTTAGCCCCAGCATTTCCCATATAAAGGAACTGGATCTCAGAGCATTTTGATTAACAGAAAGACACCATTCTTTGTTATGCAAGTGAAACCTAGGCTCAAAACAGCCATAAACATCAAGTTGTTCAAGCACCTTATTTAGAATAATGAGTAGAGCTATTTCCCAAGAGATATTACACAGTTTGGGAATATTTGTTTGTGTATCTGTATTTGTGTCAGTACATATATACTTAGCCATGTTGTCTTTTTTTTCCCCACTAAGATTCTAAAGAACTGTACCTGTAAACTGGGCTAAATAATTTTGAAAGTCTTCCCTTTTTCAACTAAGAGATGAATAAACACACAAAAAAAGGAAGGAGATAGAAGAAAAGAAAAAAGAGGGTTGAAAGGGAAGGGGAAAAGAAGAGTATACTCACTACTTTGCGTATGTAATTTAACACCTCTGTATATCACCTTGACATTAATTTTTTTTTCAAGATATTGTGGCTTCATTTCTCTTTTCTGTTTTATGGGTTGTTTAAAAAAAACACTCTCATTACACTTTTAAATTTTAACATGCAAACCTAGGAAATGTTCTCCATCTGGAAGTTGGTAGGCAAGTGTAATTTCTTTCCTTGAAAAAAGTGATTCTCAAACTTTAAACAGGGGAAAATATGTTGGAAAGATGTTATGACGTAATACGCCACAGAAATTGATTTTGTTTAACCTATCTACTCAGCATAGTGACTAATATCAAGAAATGGTCATATGTTTCCAAAATCCAAGTGAAACTATCAGACACAAATTTAGCAATGGGAAAATTGTGTTTACCTTCTTAATTTGGTGAAACCATGATTATGAGAGGACACCTGTTTGGACTAGGATGGAAAGATAAATAGGTCCAGGATATCTTCCTGGGGACATGAACAGGAGGACAGAGGGGATGTCAGGTATTGCTCTGAAGCTAGGTCATTATAGCTGAAAGAACACCCAGACTTTGGAGGGTTGAGTGATGTGATTTAAATTGATATGGAGAGATCATCTCTGGCTAATATATCTGACATTAATCTTCTAATCAGGTTTTAGCTATAGTCTGTCAGCATTCCTTTCAGAAATAATCATCAATATTTCACTTCATGCATAAGGTTTTTACTTTCTTTTGTGGCTTTTTCCTATGGGTTTTTTAAGTATGTATATATGATAGGTATCTTGAGTATTTGGCCCTAGGATGTATATGCATCTCATCTACTTAATGTCCACTTCATCACAATTTGTACCAATTAACTATCCTAAGCTCAGCAAAGAAATGAATGAAATAAATACATGAGTTTTGATAGCTACATACAATACATGTGGAATGATATTTTAAGGCACTCAGAATAATTCAGATCTTTATTACAATGTAAAGCATTCAATGATAGTTGTGCCAGATAATGCCTCAAGCCCAGAGTAAGATTAATTTCAAAAGGGAGTGTGGGAAGGGAAGAGACAATGAGATTTGAAGTCAGTTTTTGGAATCTTCTTTCTCAGCTGTTAAGGCCTCTGAGACTGTAGTAATTAATATTATATCAATGACATTAATAAATTATAAATAGATTTTACATTACCCCCACAAGATTGAGAAGAGATCAAAGTCACTGTATGAAAGCATCCAACTCAATACCTAAGATATTGTAAGAACTCATTATCACTTCGCACTTAGTAAAGCTTGCCCACCCTACTTCACTGATGGAGATATTCTGCTACTCTAACACGTCCAACTTTGCCCTCTGCTCTTCCTTCTCAAACAAAGGAAACCTGGAAACACAATGATTCCTCTAGATCCACAGCTGGACCCCACCAAGGGGGCCTACTTGTCTAATAGGAAGTATGATTGCTAAGACTGTTGTACAGTAGCAGTGGAAAATCAGCAATGTAGAGCAAAACCCAAAACTTTAATCACAGTCAAACTTGTTAGAGAGTTTAAAATCATACATCATGAAATAGGCAGACTCCAGTAAGAAATGGAAAGTCTACTTAGAGGTTTTGAGATGGAAATGGAATAAGAAAAGTCAGTCATTGGAAGTCAAATCTAAAGTAATAATTTCATTGGTTTTTAACCTGATTAGGGGGGAAAAATACTTAAAAATTTAAAAACTGCCCCAAAAGTTTAAAGAGCATATTTTCAACAGCTACTAGAATGATCCTTTTACACAATCAGATCATTTTACTCCTCCATGATCTATGACACTTTAACTTTTTAAATGGAGTTTCACGGGCCTTACTTATTTTTGACAAATCTATATCATTTCATTTTTTAAGAGGTGTGTTTGACCCAAGGTTCTTGAAATACCTTTATATCTGACCTCAAAGGCACCTTCAGCCTAGCCTCTTTTAAAGATAATTTTGACAGAAAGTTAATTTTGGCTAGTCGCCACACCACCATAAGTTTTGACCTTGAATGAGCTCCAATTTCTAGTAGTATTTGAATAAATGTCTTTTAGGTGAAAGTAAGAGGTCAGGAGATAAAGTACCAAAGTTATCAGGATTGATTTTTATTATTTCTCTCTCATTAATTGCCTGTTCCCTACCCCTTCCCCTCTAATTTAATACCTTCTGAAATTTTCCTTCATTTGTAGGTCATTAACAGTAATTTTAATGTAGGTCATGTCCTATTATAACAACTTCTAAAGATTTGTCTGAAGTAAAGTGATAGAGTGGAGGGAGGTTTTAGTTTGGAGGAAGAATGTCTTAAATCCCTTCCTGGTCCTGCTCCTCTTTACTCTAAGTGAGATGATGATAATAAGATCCTCTGCTTTGTGGGGGTCTTGCCTGATTTAAATAAGTTCCTTCTTGTGAAAGCATCTAGAAAGCTGTAAAGAACTGCCTACATAAATCATCATACTAATTAAATTATATGTTTGATTTACAGTCCTGAAATTTGAAGATCAAATATTGTTTCCATAAATGACTCTTGGAAATAATTTCACTTTAAAGATAGATTGAAATTGATATATTTATATTCATGGAATTTAGGCTATAAAATCCAAGATTGTGATTCCTATGATAATTACATTCTATAAAATTAATGTTGTTGTACTATC
Organism: Perognathus longimembris pacificus; assembly: GCF_023159225.1. Taxonomy (NCBI): domain Eukaryota; kingdom Metazoa; phylum Chordata; class Mammalia; order Rodentia; family Heteromyidae; genus Perognathus; species Perognathus longimembris. The sequence continues at coordinate 24,812,409 of NC_063163.1, read as the reverse complement.
AGAGCCCCCTAAGAGGTCATGCTAGTTCTATCCTTGACCACTTTAGAGTTTCTTTCTTTCTGCCATTACTAGAATGATCCTTTGCAATAAGTCAGATCATTTCACAAGCTATCTATTCAAAACTATCCAAAAGCTCTTCCTGATACTCAGAGTAACAGTGAAAGTGCTTACCATCTAAAATGACTAAGCATGGTTGAATCACCTGTTCATCCTCTGGTCTCACTTATGATTAAATTCCTCAGGTCACCTTGGCTCTTTGGAAGTTAGCCATAGCCAATACCCTTATCTTCTAACTGGTAACACTTTCCCTCAGCTATGGTTACTCATTCATGGCATTCACATGTTTGTCCAAATGTCCTCTTCCAACCATACTTCCCCTGAGCAGCGTTCTTTACTTCACACTTTTCAATACCCACTAAACATACTCTGCTCTAGTTTTTCTATTTTCTAAAGCACATATTATCTTCTCAAATACTATACAATTTACATATTTATTATGAATACTAGTCACTTCCACTCTCTCTCATAATGTTAACTCCACCAGAGAAAGGATTTCATCTGTTTAGTTCACTGATATAGCCCAAGTAATTCAAACAAAGCTTTGACTGTACAGAAAATAGTCAAAAATTGTTCACACAAAGAAGAAACACTATTGTGATCACACTACACACACCATTGTCAGTAGGTGTGTTGACTTCTTTGTCCAATTCTTATCACCAAACTTAAGCATTTGTAGGGTATGTGCATCTAGCAAAAGGTGAGAAATGCAGCTTCAAAGGGAGAATGAGGTTTGTCTGACAGGGAAAATGAAGCAAGAAGCTTAAACAGGAAGTGCAGAGGTACCTAGCATTTGGACCTTGGTCTTTTTATGAGGGGAAGGGGAGAAATTGTATAGCTATCCCATCTCTTACAACATCTTCTCGCCTCATCTCTGAGGACATCCTATCACTTGGGGCATGCAACAACCTGCTTCAGAATTTGTTGAAGGAGAGAGAGAAAAAGAAAGAGCAAGTTTAAAGCCATCCAATATTCTAGACATGATATTCATGACCTTGGACTGTCTTTGTACATTTTTTTACCCAATGATATTAACAGCATTTCCTTTATCCTGGGTCTATAGAACATGACAACATTAATCTCTTAGCAAATTTGCATAAAATTTGCAAATATAATTTCATGATCTGTAAAACCAAAATCAAAGTATAATATAGCAACTTCATTGACTTAATCTTCCAGAATTCTATCACGAAAGTAATTAGATTTTCTTATCATTATTTATTCTTTTTTAAATACTATGGCTCATCCTTCTGCTGTTCCGAAGAGATTGATTAGTATATTTTCTCTTTTAATATTTATTTCGATGTTTTGGTTGAGATTAAGCCTAGGAACTAAAATGAAATTATTTTTATAAATCATAACACACATAAATACACTATGTATGCACATATATACACTAAAATTATCTGGATCTTTCTTCTTTAAATCTGTAAGATGTTGTGTTTAATTTAACTTTATCTTTCTAAAGTTTCATTTTGAAATCCAGTTAGCACCAGTCAATAATTCTGCTGTTTGGCCATCTTATACAAGTTTGCAAATTAGTACTTGTAATTAGATTACACTGTGTCTTATTAATGCTATAATTTCAATCATATTATTATGCTTTCAGTGGTGACAACTGTGGTCTTTGCTTTGCTCTTCCTAGGATTAGTCATTTTTTTCTATTTTGCAGCTATCTGCCAAAATTCTAGTTCTGTCCCCACATTTCCAACATGAAGCCAAGGTATTCATTCTGAGCAAGCCACTTTATGTAGTCAGAGCATGACTCAAAAGGACCAGCAAGGCCATAATTTCTAAAACAACTTCTATGTCTTGGTGCCACCCCATTAGCAATACTGGATATCTGGGGTACAGGGATGGGGGACATGCCTTAGGCGACTATGGAATCCACTTCAGTTATTTCTCTGTAAAAGAGGAATTCTTACTTCATTCATTAAGTCAACTATACTAAATACTTCAACAAGTTTCTTTTCTCTTCCTTTTCCTTTTTTCCTCCTTTAACTGAACAACATGGTTGGCCCAGGTTTACTAAGCACCTTTTCTAGGAACTCAGATTTTTCCCACTTCCTACCAACAACATCAAATTCCTGTTTCTCTTTTGCCTTCACCTCAAATGTAATGGACTCTCTGATTTCTAAAATCGAAATATTTATCAAAATTGAAGTGGAAATCTAAATGTATATCACTGGATGGCATTTATGTGCCTTGTGAAGAAAACTGAAATATTAAACTGGCTGAGTCTGTTGAAGCAGGATTTTAAAGACAACTTTAAAAAATAAAAAATATTATTTTCTCTTTTAATTCTGTATGTAATCTAACTGTATATTTTTCTGAGCTAGAAGCAATGATGTTATACAACATGTATAAATTTGTATCCTAATATTTCTCTATTCCCCTCATTATTCTTTAAACGTTTCATTATTTTCCTCCTCATCAGAATATATTTCTCTAGAAACATTACAGAGATATTATCCAGGTGTGTTAACTCCAGGGGTTTGGCTATTGTCCAACTTGCACAATTAGTTAAAATTCTCTTTTAGTTTTAACCAGATGTTACAGTCCTCATTTCCTGACCTGAAAAGCTCTTTCAAATTACAAAGAACTTTTAAATACTTGTCTCCTTCTCTTTCTGAAGTAGCAGCACCTCAGTACTAACTTTTAATATGGCTTCTTATCCGCTATGTACATATAATTAGTGAGCTTTATACAACATTTGGAATAAATCAGGTTGAAAAAGACTTTCAGTATGAGAACGCAAGTATTAATTAACAAAGATTTACACTTTAGATAACTGTTGACTCTAAATCTCCTTTGGCCATGGTTTTTAATTGAGATATTAATTACTGCATTCATTTTAGAGCATTTTCTAAATTTTGTGCACTTTCTTCAAAGAGCATTAAGAAAGAATTAAAGTACTAGCACTGGATAGTGCAGTCTACCTTTTACTGGTTTTTATATTTTATTTGGGACCTAGTCAATGCTTACTTATAAATCTCTAATACATTATGTGTTAACTTGTAACCTGATGCACAGTTATACAGTTTTTTTATATTTGAAGAATTTTGAAAAGCCATCAATAGAGTCAAATTAATTTTAACCCTAACAGATAACATTAGTCATCCCTCGCTGATCACAACCATTTGATCTTTTTGATTTTTTTTTTTCTCTTAGCTTGCTCACATCCAGTTTTGTGTTAATTCCTCAAACCACCTTCAAGGGAGTGAAATGAAAATGACTTCCCCCCCAATAAAGATGGCTGAATACTGCCTAAAAAGGGGCGTCTGCTGGGACAACTAATGGGCAAAAGTAGCTCCTCTTAATTCTGATCAGCTAGGTACACGGCAGACAGGTTCTTAAAAGAGAACGTAAAAGAGTGACGTGAAAGAAACATTTTAAAAGTTCAATCAACTGATTAGGAGAAAATCTTCAAGATGTGCCTAGTGCCCAATAGACTTCTGAGAGAAAATAGTAGCCGGAAGCTAAGCTTAACCTTCTCTGTTCTTCACCTCCAGCAACAACTGAAACCAAATACTGAGGTCTACTGGATACAGCCTTGGGCATTTAGATAAAAGGGAGTTCAATATTTCTTTATTAATTTTAATGGTGTAACAAGAATGGTGCATCATTTTGACATAAAGAGTTCAAAGTTACCAGGCAAGCACTCTTCCATTAATCTTTAAAATATATTTCCTGGGTAAGCAGCCAACATAATCCTAGCTAAATAGATAAGAAAACAGAGAGCTGGAGATAAGGTGAGTTGTGCAAAGCTGTACAACAAATCAAGGGTAGTGGCTGAGCTCAAGTTCTCCTTACTGCTCTCCCTGCTAGTAGCAAGCAGGAGCCCAAGCCTGGGAACTGTGCAGCTAGGTGAAAAAGGCTTCTTTCCGATCATTTCTGGAATATTCAGAAGAGAACGCTATAAGAGCAGAGAGTTCAGAGGAGGACTCCACAAGTGAAAAGGGTATTTCCTTTCGTGTCAGTATTTGTTTTGAGCTGTGTCTCTCTGGATTGTGTAGCATCAGCTTTTAATTATTTAGAAAATAATTATCCATTTGTGGCTATCAAATCCCCTTCCTTCATTCTTACTTCCTGCCTTTGGGCCATTTTACTGCTCATTAATGTTTGCATTAGAGGGCAGATCTGCTGCTTTGCTGGTGGTTTGGGTTAAAACAAAAAAAAAAGTGGTAAGCAAAGTGAGATCACTGAATATGTAAAGTTTGATTGGTTATTTGAAGGTTGATTCCATTCACATTAGACTAGATGGTTGAACTCAGTAAGAAATAACAGTACTCTTTGCTTGTAAGGGGAAGCTCTGCTTTGCTTTTACACTGCACATTTGTTTCCTTCTAATTCTATTCCTGATGCTCAGGATCACACAACACTAAAAACTGGCAAAACGTACAGTATTCGGTCTAATTTTTGATAATGTGCATTTTTAAAAAAATCTTTATTTCCCACATCTAGAAAACTCATCTTACATTCACTAAGGGATAAATGCAGGGTCTGCTTTCTCCAAGTTATGTGTGGGTTGGTAGATAAAATATAGCAATCAGCATGCTGCCACCTATCCCCCAACCTCAAGGATTCTCCAGCTGATAGAGCTGGTCCTGGCCCTGGCTGCTTAGTAAGAAGTTGTGATTGCTTCATGAATCAGGGAGAAGCTTCTTACAGGTGGCAGTTGGTTTGATCTTCCTCGTCACTCAAGGAGGATATATATTTGTTGCGATTATCACTCACAAGGATATCCTTGAAGGAAAATGAAGCTTCCTTCATTCACCAAAACACAACTCAATGAGACGCACAAGAAAGGAACAGTAACAATGTAAAGAAGCAACAGAGAAAATGACTGCAGAATCAACACACACACACACACACACACACACACACACACACACACGCACACACGAGACAGAGAGAGAGAGAGAGAGAGAGAGAGAGAAATACACTGTGCTGGTGAACTCCCTTTGCTGTGCAGCTCAAAGCCCTATCCCCAGAGCTGTGCTGACCACATCAAAACCATGTTGCTGCCTAAGCAAGAGAATAAACAAAGCAAAGACCCATTAGCTCTGTTTCCATTAGACACGCAGAGGGTAAAAAAAAAAATCAATAACAGGCAAACAGAAGATAAAATTGATAGGAAAGAAATGTTAATTTTAGAGCTGGAAAACAAGGCATTGCAAACAATGCCATGCAATACAACCTTAAAAACTATTTTTAAAACTTTCAAAAATCATTTACATGGGGAAAAGGAACTCCAGCAGGAACATATACAGCATATTAAAGTTTTAGTGCATTTTTAATGACTTGTCTTCAACAAATTATGCATGAGATAGATTACACATCCCTCACCCACTTAACAAAAAGGCATATGCATGAACAAAAAAAACAAAACCAGGTGGCTTTTAAAAAGAAATTAAGTGTATACTTGGTGACTGATTGGGAGAGATGCCAAGCAATGTGAAGGGCCTTATAGAACAGAGTTCTCCTGAAAGAAGGTAGATTGATGGGCTTTTCCGCCCAGACTGTAGGCAGAGCAGCACAAACAATGTCAGTCTCCACTTGAAGATTGCATCCTACAAATGCCCTTAGCAGACGGGCAAAGAGAGGAGAGAGAACAGAGCTTATTTGAGGCATAAGCAAGCCCATTTTTGAAATGGGCTAATATAGGCAAGTACTCTTATGTGTCCCTCTTTTGTTTGTAAGGCAGAAATAATAACAATAGTAACTAATAACAGTAATAGTAATAAAGTCGGGGCTGGGAATATGGCCTAGTAGCAAGTGTGCTTGCCTCGTATACATGAAGCCCTGGGTTCAATTCCTCAGCACCACATATATAGAAAATGGCCAAAAGTGGCGCTGTGGCTCGAGTGGTAGAGTGCTAACCTTGAGCAAAAAAGAAGCCAGGGACAGTGCTCAGGCCCTGAGTTCAAGGCCCATGACTGGCAAAAAAATAAAAATAAATAATAATAATGTTATCTTACTTTTCTAAAAAGGTAAGACTTAGATCTTGATGATTTTTCTCTAAAGCACCAGCTTTTATGACAACATGCAGACTTAGTTCAAAATCCTGAGGTTTGATTCTCTTGCTGGGTTCTGGGTGTGGCTCAGTGGTAAAGCACAAGGCTAGCACAGGCCTTGGGTTTGACAGGCCACAGAGGGAAGGATGGGGAGAGGGTCAAAGCAGAGACAAACAAGACATACATTTACAGTCTCTGGCACAGTAGATCTGGGATGAGGCATGAGAACTGCTATCTGTAATATGTACTCAGATGATTTGGGTGCAACTTCCCTGGGCCCACAATGTCTGAGAACTTCTGGTTAAGTCCTATCATTTTTAGCAAAGTCCTTAGTTCAACTGAGATGAAATCACTTAGGATCTAATTAGTGATCCAGACTCACCTAACTTTGTTGGAGATGCTGAGCCCTTCTACCCAACTAGAAATTAGTGCTGGACATGATTCCCAGGTTATGGGTGCACTTATGGGGAACCTCTTTAAAGAAAATGGAACCAATGAAAAACCATGTAAGTCTGCTGGAAGACATCAATAAGAAAAGCTCTCCAATCAGAACACAAATCCTTTGTATCCTCACATAGGAAGACCTGCATGTGACATGAATATATACCAGGGACTAAGAGCTATTCTTGCCATGCCAAAGGTTTAAACCTAACTTTGGTAGGGCCTACATAACCAGATATCCATCTTAGCAATAAGATCATACTCAACAATTATGATCATATCTGTTTGCTATTAAAGTTGATGTGTCTAGATTATAATCTTTTTCATAATTTTTAACTTTCTTGTTCTTTTTATATCATCCCTAAGAAATGTTCCTCATGTTTCCTGTTTGCAGATTTGTTTTGTGTATAATTATAGACTTGGTCAGGTAAGTTTTGGTCAAAAGCAAAACAACAAAACAAAAATGAAACTATGAAGTGTGCTTCTCTCAGAGAGTTCCTATAGACAAAAGAGTCACTGGGTTAAGTGTCAATGATCTAATATCAACCTAGCATCACAACAATTCCTTCCTTCAAACAAGGCTCCCATTGCTTGGAATACAAATCAGACTACAAGCTTCACATTTGTGAGATTTATATGACCATTTACAGAAATTCCCCCTGTCGCTCCTCTGATACCATCATTGGCAATACAAAGCTGAATGGCGCAAATCAGAGTTCATCTCTACTTTACAGTGGTTTAGTGTCCGAGGATGAACTTCCAGACTATCAAATTTACACACACACATACACACACACACACAAAAAAAAACCAAAGACAAATATACAACATAAAATGATTCAAGCTCCAAAAGCTTTATGTTAGCTTTTGGAAGATAACAGCTCCAAGAAGAAAAAGGCAGTACAGATTAAATCTTTGAAGATCCAATCTGTCTATCCTGACACAGGAGGCCTAGCCTTGCTGGAGACTTAGAATTATGACTTTTATTTCAGGGTATATCTAAGCAAGGCCACAGATCTCATTTCAATGGTAAGTTTTACAGTAAAATCAATGAGAAAGTATGAGGATATTAATAAAGAAAATATAAGAGATATTAATAAAGCCATAATATGACAATAACATATATATCACATTAACAATGTAAACATTTGAATTTTCCTTTTCATGTTTATATCTATGTTTTTTTTCCTACAAGCAAAGAAGTGGTAAATAGTAATAACAATAATAAGTAAGCCATTAAAACCCAGGAGATGTTTTAGTACTGAATTCGTTTTCTGCCTAATAGTCTATGTCTTTACTTACCAACTTCAAAACAAATAATATTATCATTCTCAGACAAGCAAAGAATGCTACATAGGCACCATCTTCCTTACCAAAAAAAATTACTTCTGTTCCTTTCCTATCAAATATTTCACTCTATAGATTTTTGCATCTTCATCTAGTTTACTAATGCATTTAAAATTCCTTCTAGCTTTATGAGAATTAAGAATTCATGTTTTGTCACTATGAGTTTTGAAACTTTCCTGTGATATCCAAGCAAAGAAATGTCGACAAATCACATTTCATGAAAAAGTAATCCTGTACATAAATTTAATCAGTAATAATCATTTCATTCCCTTTATCCAATTCTGTTCAATGTGTTTATTCCATAGAACATGGAATATTTTAAGAATTGGGAATTTTATTTCAATACAGCAATCTTTTAAAAAAATTAAACATATTTGAAATATCTTCATTTTCACATTACACTAAGCCTGTAAAGAATATTAACTACTGTCAGATTAGTGGTGACTTAAACAAAAATCCTCTAGGTCACATTTTTTAGATAGTCTTCTGCAAATAAAGGGGGGGTGAAATGCAGTTATACATTCAGTGCATAATAAGTTCTACAAAATTAAGGAAACAGGGAAAGGGTGGGCTGGGAGGAATGGGGGAGAAGGATGAAAGAAATGGCACATACAGATTCACTGTATACTTATACTACTTTGTTGAATGGCTTTACAGAGCAATTATTTGTTAAATGAAATTTAATTGAATCAGCAAGAGCCATTTCATATCAACTATATGTGTGTGTATCTCTACAACTTACTCATTAGAATCATTCTACTCTAAAACTATTAATTTTTATATTAATTTTCCACTAAAGATACATGCAGAAAAAATTCAAATGTAAACAAGGAAATACAGTAAGAAAAAAGTCTACATTAACCTGATTTCAAGTACCTAGAACTCATCAAAGGAAAGAAAACTTGCCTTTCATAAAAGGAAGTATGGGGTTTTTTTGTTATTGTTGTTTAAAGTACTATGGAAAATGAATTCATTTTCTTCCTGTCATTTTTATACTCAAATTGTCTTAATTTTTCTAGCTCTATAAAATAACAATAATTTCTCTTACAAAAGTAGACTCAGTACAACTCTAAGCCATTTACCTGAGACCAAATGGCCCTAAGGTACTTTCTCCTGTGCTAGACACGAGAATCACATGGCACCCTTCCCCCCCATATCATTGAGAGTAGTATCTCTCTCTCAGCCACGTAGACATTAGCTGCAATACAAGTTTCAATTGGAATTTTTCTCTGCTTTCTGAGGCTATCTCAGAAATATCCTAAGTCAAGGACTTGTCAATGAACAATTGTTTAAGAAAGCAATGAGTGCTTTCTGCTTCTTTCAATCTCTTGGTAGAAAAAGATGAGACTGAGACCAACAAGGGAGTTTTATATTGACAGCATCTCCAAGTATTTAGAAGCTATGGCTCCAGGGACTTTCATTCTTTGTTGTTTTGTTTTACTTTGCTTAATTAGGTCACATGGACTTATATTGAAATTTTACTCAGGCACAAAAGAAAATGTATGCTCTTTTCTGCTAAATACATGTGGACATCAAAATGTACCTTGGCCATATAGGAAAATAGAGAAATGCTCTAATATACCCTATATATACAACAACTTTCACTCTAAACAGGGTTTTAAGAAAGGAAGCAAACATTAAAAATACTTTTCACACAATGACAAATGCATCATGCTCTATGAAGATTTATGAATCATTTCATATCACTGTATGAAATTTCACATCACACTGGAACATTGGTCATAACCAAAGATGACGATATTTTAAGTCACTAACTGAGTATTAAATTGTCTCTCAACAGTACTTGGGACCTGAGATTTCTCAGGTGATATTTCACACTAAATTAAATAAGAGACTACTACACGCAGATCATCCCAGACATTATGGGTTTGCAAATCAATTCCACAACTCAGGGTGCTATTGGTGTAAAATGCTATACACTATGAACAATCATCTGCTAAAACTTTCATGCACATGCCTAATGTAGATTTTTCCAAAAGACATGATGATGCATATTGTATATTAGAAGGTAAGACAGAGACCTTAACATTCTCCAGGGGATATTTCCTCTTTCTCTTTTTCTCTCTCTTTCTCTCTCTCTCCCTCTTTCCCTCTGTCCCTCTTCCAGCAATGGCCTTTACTTCAGGTTCTTTTAGCTTTAAAATGTTGTATGAATTATTTCAACTTCGAGAAAGTAAATCAGATTAAATCCCATAGTGAATAATGGTGATAGTAACATTTACACATTTCTGAAAGCTGGCAGCAAGATAAATCCAAGGTGACAAAACTCTATGGGCTATTAAGTGAATTTTGTTATGGTAAGCAAACATAAGGCATGCCAAACAAGAATGAACGGTGCTAGGTTTTGAGAAATGGCTATTATCTGTGAATACTAGATAGTGTCCAAAAGAAATTCATTTAACGATTGAAACACTGATCGCTCAGGAACTTTGACTTTGTTCCAGGCTTACTAAAGATGGAAAACAAAAGGCAACCATGGGATATGTCTTCAGAAAGCCACACATTTTGTAGGATAAATCTTTAAATCTACTATTTTTTTATTTTATTAAACAGGTTCTTAATTTGAGATTGTCAAGGAGGGAAATCTGGACCAACTAAAAAGAGCTTTATCTTCTAAGTCAGAAACTTTGGACTCAAATCTAGTCATGGGTGGGGGATGGCGCATTTTGTTTACCAATAAACCAGAAAAAAACATTTGCCATTCTCACCTTCAATGTCTTTATGAGAATCAATGATATAATGCATGAGAACAAGAATTGGGAGTAAGTACTTTATTTTTTTTCTTATTTATTATCAAAGTGATGTACACAGAGGTTACAGTTTCATACGTTAGGCATTGGATACATTTCTTGTATTGTTTGTTACCTCCTCCCTCATTCACTCCTCCCCCTTCCCCCCCTCCTCTCTCTACCCCCCATGAGTTGTTCAGTTCACTTACACCAAACAGTTTTGGAAGTATTGCTTTTGTAGTCGTTTGTCTTTTTATCCTGTGTCTCTTGATTTTGGTATTCCCTTTCACTTTCCTAGTTCTAATGCCAGTACATACAGTTGGGAGTAAGTACTTTAAAGTTGTAAAATGTTAACATATTAACACATAAAAAGTCATCATGACTGCTTAGGATTTCCTCTGGCTCCAATCACCTCACAAACCACAAAAGATTGTAGATACTCAAAGCAATTTTAAGCAAAAGGAACTCTAACCAGCCATTGTACTACTAGACTCCACAATATACTATAAAGCTAGAGTAACCAAAACAACAATGTACTAATACTTAGATCATCATCAAGACACCAACTGATTATTAACAAAGATGCCAAGCACATACAATGGACAGAATGGCTGCTTCAACAAATGCTGGGGAAGAGGATGTCCATAAGCAAACAAGTGAAATGAAACCCTTATCTTATAAGCAAAATTCAACTAAAATGGAAAAAAAATTTTAATGCAAAACCCGAAGTTATAAATCTGTTACAAGAAAACATTAAAAAACGTTTTTTGACATTTGTCTGAGCAATAATATTTGGGTATGACCTCCAAAGAATAGGCAAAGAACTAAATAAAAGGAATTAAATTACATGAGGCCCTGGATTCAATTCCTCAGCACCACATATATACAGAAAACAGCCAGAAGTGGCGCTGTGGCTCAAGTGGTAGAGTGCTAGCCTTGAGCAAAAAGAAGCCAGGGACAGTGCTCAGGCCCTGAGTCCAAGCCCTAGGACTGCCCCCCCCCCAAAAGGAATTAAATTGAACAAGTTAAAGTTAATATACAGCCAAGAAAACAACAACATGAAAAGATAATCTCTGGAACAGGAGAAAATACAAACTATACATCTGCTAAGGGGTCAATATAAAAAATATTTGAGTAAAAAATTAGAAAAAGTCAGTAACAAAAACAAAACATACCACTTGATTTTGAAAAATGAGTAAAGGACCTGAGCAGAGCTTTCTTCAAAAAGGGATATACAAATGATCGACAGGTATGAGATAAAATTTTCAACATAATTTATCACCAGAGAAATGCACATTAAAACTGTTCTAAGATATGACTTCATACATGTAAAATTGGATAGTCTTTAAAAAGACAAAAGATAAATGTTGGCAGACATGTGGAGCAAAGGAACTCCTGGTAAGAATGTAAATTTGTATAGTATTATGGGAATATGTGGAGGTTACTCAAAAAAATTAAGAATGGAATTCTCATAGGATCCAGAGTTTATATCCTATGGAAATGACATTGACACATCAAAGAGGTATCCACACTACAACTTTAATGGCAACACCATTCACGATAGCCAAGATATGGTAACAATCAGAGGATCATGGTTCAAAGCCAGCACAGGCAGGAAAGACTCTTATTTCCACTTCAACCAGCAGGGAAAAAAAGCCAGAAGTGACCCCAAGGAGTAGAGGCAAGCCTTGAGAAAAGCAAAACAAAACTAAGGTACAGTGGCTAGACCCTGAGTTCATGCCCTAAGACCAGCACTAAAAAATTAATAACTAATAATAATTTTAAATGCTGTCAACACAAGAAAAGCATATGTGGTGACACCTATATTAATTAACTTGATTTGGCCATTCCACAATATCTACTCTTTTTTTTTTTTTTCGGTCATGGGGCTTGAACTCAGGGCCTGGGTGCTGTTCCAGAGCTGTTTTGCTCAAGACTAGCACTCTACCACTTTGAGCCACAGTACCACTCCCAGTTTTCTGGTGGTTAATTAGAGATCTTATGGGCTTTCCAAGATAAGAATCTGATGGACTTTCCTGCCTGGGCTGGCTTTGAACCGTGATTGCCAGAGCTCAGCTTCCTGGGTATCTAGGATTACAAGCATGAGCCACCGATGCCAGCATTATCTACATATTTTAAAACTACATGTGGCACCTGATATACATACATACACACACATATACATATACATGAATATATACATATACATCCCATTTTAAGTTAATTATTAAAAATAAAATTCTAAAGGGACAAAAATGCCTCAAGGCCAGGATCTGACTGGAAACTTTTCTACCAGCCCAAGGAAACCAGTCAATTCAACTTTACCAGTTTTTAGAAGCAAATCACATTAACATAGAAGTCTTACTCTCTTCCAGCAGTTTGTGTTGTACTTGTGGGCTCAGATCCCACTCTGTCCAGCAGTTTACCCTCATCAGAGAAATATGAATGAACAGAAATAAATGAAGAAGACTATGTTAGGGATTTTTGACAGATATATGAGTCAGTGTGCACACAGAGAAGTACAACTACTAGGAAACTCATACATTCTAAACTGCTTGCCTCTGTTGTGGGAGCTGGGTAAGCAGTACACAGTAGCTCTTGCTTTTGAGTTTGGTGCTGAAGCCTCCAGTCAATCGAATAAGCAGTTGGGAGAGGAGGCATGAAGAAGGGACACCGAACAAAATAAACACTGCAAGGTGAGAGAAATCTGCGCAAAAGATCTAGAATGTATATCCAAGACTATCTGTGATGTAAACTTATGTTCATCAAACAGGTAAATGCACACTTGGCGAGGGACAGAGAGAAAAATTTTAAAGATGAGTTCCAATGCTCTAAACACTGTGTCCAACACCAACCAGGCAAGACATTGGGTAAGCAACTGTATGCATGGATTGAAACTGCCCTACTCATATCTCCCAACTCAAAAGAATATGGCTGTGGTTTCACTTGTGTCTTTCCAACCTCAAAGTCCCCCATGGCCCACAATGAAAGCAAGAGAAGAGGATTCTGGGAACAGATGTAAAGTACCTGTTAGTTGCCTAGCACTTTGGATACTCAGAAAGCCTACAAGTCTGTGGATTTATTAGGAAATTTTTGAAACTCCTCTGTGTCCTGCAGAAATGTCTTAAAACACATTCACCTGGGGCTGGGGATATGGCCTAGTGGCAAGAGTGCTTGCCTCGTATACATGAGGCCCTGGGTTCAATTCCCCAGCACCACATATACAGAAAATGGCCAGAAGTGGCACTGTGGCTCAAGTGGCAGAGTGCTAGCCTTGAGCAAAAAGAAGCCAGGGACAGTGCTCAGGCCCTGAGTCCAAGCCCCAGGACTGGCCAAAAAAAAAAAAAAAACACATTCACCTGTGGTCTTGTAGTCCAGGCCACTTTCCTCCATTTCTATCACTACAGAGCTGTCAGAGCATTTATATGCAACCTCAGCTTGGCATCATATACTTCCCAGGGCCGCCTTGAGAACCACTCCCAGCATCTGGAAAAAGTTTTCCTTCATTTCCCCCATTTTCAACAGTGAGAGACGCAGACTTGATGGCAGGCACTGCTTCATACAGAGCCTGCATTGTCACATAGAACCATCCATGGAGGAAGGAGTTCAGATTGCCAGAGGCAGCACTGGCCTAACATGCACAAGGCCCTGGGTTCAACTACCAGCACTTCAGGAAAAGACAAATGAAAGAGCCCCAGAAAACTCAACCTTCCAAAATGGGAAGAGGGTGAGAAAAACATGAAGCTCTCCAGGCCTGCACCCTCCATTTTGTAAGTCTCTCTCCTCCACTGTTCCCTATGTTCTTAACAAACAGGTTATGGGTAGCCTCCATGTTCCCAGATAGCCCAACCTTGACTACAAGTCTGTCCCTTTGCAAAGTAGCAAGACAGAATTATGTCACATCAGGCAGAGGACATTTGCTCCCTAGCTGGGGGCTCTCCATCACCGTGTACCCCTGAGGGCCAGCTCACATTCTTGAACATCAGAGTGAGTCAGGTTGTGTGTATTTCACAACGCCTGCTTCAGAAAAGCATAACTGCTATTATTTCTATTTCTGGGAGCAATGTGTCTCTCTCGGGCACACTCCTCCAGCATATCCTCAGGCTAGAGACTCCTCCAGAAGTCATATTATATTTCATCACTGAGGATTTTTAAAGCTTGAATCTGAAAAAAAAAAGAGACAAAGATGGGAATGGAAATATATGATGCTATGAATTTGAGGCACATTAAATTTTTAGGAAAATTTTTTCATCTTTAGATACATGTGGTAGACTGGAAAGATAACGTTTCTAAAAGAATATGCATGCTTGCAAAAACCATTTGGTGTAAACCAACTGAACAACTCATGGGGGGAGAGGAAAGGGGGAGGGGGAGGGGGGAATGAGAGAGGAAGTAACAAACAGTACAAGAAATGTACCCAAGGCCTAACATATAAAACTGTATCCTCTCTGTACATCACTTTGACAATAAATAAGAAAAAAATTTAAAAAATATATATATTGAAAAAAAACAAAAAAAGAATATGCATTGTGAAATCTTTCAAATGTTCAAATAGATACCCAAAGAAAGTAACTAGAATTGATTTCATCTTTTTAAGTCTCTTTTTGTTATTGATTATGTGCCTAAATGATTTCTAGAATTTTCCATGTCTTCCTTGTATCTGAGACAGGCCTTAGACAAATTGGAAAGTTGAGGAAATTGAATGTTTCAGAGCTCTTCAAACTTGCATACCAACACAAAGCATTTCAGGACTTCTGAACTGAAAACTTCTTGACATAAACTTCATTTCTCCTATGTTCTTCTTCTTTGACTCTGTCTATCACACACACACACTCACGTAAATAACTATAATTGCAGATACCTTCAAAAGTCTTAAGTCATTGTCTAATAGAAAGCTTCCCGAAATTTTCTGGAGGGCAAATGATGCAGACATTTCCTGAAAGGAACAAGGACAAAAAGGGAAATTTGCATATTTAATTAAAGGAAGATGGAAATTATACAGAGAAGACATAAAGTAAATAAAATGTGGCTCATGGCAAAATATACTTTATGTTATCCTCCATTATAAAAACGTTATTTCCATGCAGGAATATATTTTTAGGAGGACTAAAAAAATTCACCTTTTCCATCTCTCTTTCCATTTCACATTATGAGTTTTTCCCCCCCAAGGCCGTTAAAATGAAAGAATGACAGTACACTTTCTTATCAACAGCTTGTTCCAACAGATACAATACATGGATAGGGGATCAAAAAGAGCATGAGAAGCATTTCTGCCAACATTGTAGAAAATATTGAACATCTGCTGTATCTGGGACCCTGGGAGTTGTAATTATAATTTTTTGAAATCTGTACACAAGAGTTATAAATATTAGAACTGTAGCCTGTGAAAGCCATGAAATATTTAACTTGTTTGGCAGGCTTAAGCAAAACTCATAAACTTAATTTAAGCAAGCCAAACACTATAGTTTTTAGCAATTTTATATCTTTCATGTCATTAGTTAGATAAATTAAAGCAAACTATAAAACAGCCAAGAGATTGCCCACTGGAAGTCTTATGGATAGACAAAAAAGATGCATTATGAGAATAGATTTGTGTTACTGACATGTTGACTTCTACCTTTTACCAATTATACAGACATGTGAACGATTTGACTCTTTGGTTTAGGGATGGGGAATGCTCTACAAGCAGACATGGCTTCAGGGTAAGTGAGGAGAAAAGCAGACATCAGGCATCTTCTGCAGATGATTCCAAGAGCCACAGTAAAGACCCAAAGGCTGCTAGTGGTTTCCACAAGTGTCAGTTTAATCCATCAAAACTCCATATGCCAGCCTGTGTGAAAATCTTTCAGACTCAGAAACAAAAGCCTGGAAGATAGTTCTGTGCAACTACAAAAGCAGAGAGAAGACAGGATTCCATCTTGTTAGCTCTGTAACCCAGGTACATCCCAGATATTTGTCCGCAGAGAGGAACCTGGGCTGGAACACATTCAGCTGCATATAGATACCTTAAAAAATGTGGTGTTTTTTTAAATCATTATCCTTAAGTAGTTGTAAAAAGAGGTTTTAATTCAACATGCCAGTTTGTGAATATATCTTTGTCATTATCACCCCTTTCATCATTCTCCTCATCTCTCCTAACTCTACTCTTCCCTTCAATTATCTAGTTCCATCTTCACATATGTACATTGAATATTATGACTGGATTAGACCACCCCTCCTCTCTCCATTTGTCTACTCCCCTTCCCCTCAATCTCAACCCTCCTCCACAACAGATATCTTTTGTATTTAACACACAACAGTGATAGTGATACTCAAGCTGGTTTTTGTGCTTATTTCCTAGTTAAAGGTACTATACAAATGTTGTCACTATGTCTCTACTTCTAAACCCATCATCTTCCCTATCTTTACCTCAGGATGTTCCTCCATAAGATGAGAATGTTCATACCACAGATTTTGAATGATGAAAATTCCTAGTGATATCATTTTTTTCACCTTCTGTTTTTAAGGTATCTTTTCACAACTGAACTTTGAAACTGTCCTGTTTATGTCCTAGTGTGTGACTTGTGCAAAAAATTGCCACACACAGGGTATGAGATATATCCACAACCACACAGATAACAGTCCCAAGCCTGTTCCTGGGTCTCCTGAGTCTGGAGCAATTCTCCAGGCACACAGCACATTCATGTGCTCTAACCCAAGACTGCAGTAGGAATGAGCCCAAGGAGTCTAAGTATGGATTCAGCCCGTGGATGGTGATCCGAGGACTCACAGCCTCCCTTCCACCTAGCCTTTGACTGTGTCCTGGTGCGTACAGATTCTCTATCTCTATTAAAACTTCCTACTCTTCTTTCCTGGCCTTGTCTTCTTCTCTTAACCCCTACAAAGGCCTGAAACTGGCTGTCAGCGCTGGGGCTTGCCACAGTCATAGCAGCCTTTGTTAACAAGTTAAGAATCTACAGGAATCCCCTCTTTGCTGTCTCTACACTCTGTACATGAGAGCAATCAAATGGTTCAGCTGGAAACCCCTAGCTGTGAATGCATAAAAGAGCAAATGAATAGGAATGTTCAAAGGAGATATTTCACTGAAATATCCTGCTGCTCTCGTTTTATTCTGCATTTAAGAAAATAATACCCATGCCCAAACAGCCTCTTTCTCCCCTAAAGTTGAGGGTGAAGATCACATAGAATGTCCACACAGGGAAATCAATTCAAGGCAGAACTGAGAGTTCCAATTCAGTCCAATCAGCACACGTCATACATCTGGGACCAGTCCAGTAGGGCTTAGGATGGGGTTTGAAAGAGCCTCTGTGACTTGTCAGAGGCCTAGACAGGCAGGAGCTGAGGCCTCAGGTTCTCTTGGATTAGAAGTAAGCATAATGGCTCCTTGCGAACCTACTGTGTGCTAGGCACTTTGTGACGCTTTTTATAAAGGTTTCTCAAACTCAGATTTACCAACACACTTAGCAACAGATTTAAGAGCTCAAAATTTTACCCTTCTAAGCGGACATCAAGCTCACTTCCTTAATATTAAGCTGGGTAGAGGAAGGTCCTTCTTGCATTGTTGGGGTGAGTGAAGAAAAGATGAAGACAATCCAAGTGAAAATGTAAAGTGATCAGGGCAGGCCTAGTTCTCTTCTCCAGGCCTCCAAATAGGGCTGCAAGCCATGGCGACCTTGTCCCTGCTCCAGTAGATTAAGTGAGGTGCACAGTAGAAAGCAAGCACCATGTTGTCCATCTTCTCACAAAGTCAAACAAGGACCAAGATCAAGACTCAAAGACTTTAATAACATGGGAAAGGAAAAATGTAAATGTCATAATCTGGTATTCTATTTTCCTGTACGGGGAATAACAAGTGGGAAATTTCCAACAGCTTTGCACAACTATTCAACTCCGCTTCCAGTCGCAGATGAAAAGTGTATTTCTGTTGCCCCGCACCCAGTCTTACCACCCACAGGTGGGCACTGCCTCTAATTGGACTAAACTGACAGGTTCAAGGTCTCCTGGGTCAGGGCCATTTTTGCAAATTTCACCAGAAGGCAGAGCAGAAGATGTAGCAAGCTCTTTAGCACATGTACAGCGAAGCCCCTGGGTGCTAACAGCTCACTGCACTCATTTTCTGACCGCACACAGGCAGAGCAAACGTGGGGAACCTTTTGCACACAGTTGAATGAGAGAGAAAGCTGTTACCCCTCCAACACGGCACCGTGACAGGAGGCAACTCCACTAGGATTCCTGATCAAGCCACTATGTCTGGTGGGAACTGCATTTTCCACTAAGATTGCTGGCCTTGTTTACATGTGTTTTATTCAGCGCTACAGTAATCTGTTCACAAGAGACAGAAATCCTGGTAAATCAATCCTTAAAGCCTGTTGACATTTGTCCACTTGGCAGATCATAAAAGCTCCTTGAAAAGCACGGGAGTAAATGTATAAACTGTTTTCCAAATTATATGATGTAAACGCCAAGCAAAGCCATTCTCAGGATAAGATCACTGGATTGTGACTGCCTTCCGAGTGTAACTTTATTTTGGTCTTGGGTTGTATGTGAGGTGCTGCCAAGATCAACTGAAAGAGAGACAAAGACATATGAATTCAGCCCCAAAGCTGGCTTTCAAGTTCTCTGTCTTCAAACAGACTAGAGATTCTTTGTGAGATGTAGTTTTGCATAAACAATCTTTGCTAACAAGGGTTTTCCCCCAAATATCAGTTAAGTATTAACTAGCTCCCAGTAAAAGTTATATGAGTGCCAGAAATGGCCTCAAAGTGTTGAAAGAAAAAAATACAATCAGAGAAATTTCATGGCATAAATACACAGATAAAATTCATGCTGTCTTAGTTGGTGCAATCAGACTGCCAAGGGTTGGAAGTTCTATTTTGCTGGCAGTTCTGAGCCAAGATTATCTGCAAAGAGATTTCTCAGAAGACTTGAAGGGAATGTAATAGAATAATCATGAATGAAATAATGTTTAGTGTACAGTCCTTGTAATCAGAGACGCCTGAATACCTGAAACGACTCTGCCTGAGTAGACGCTCAGCATCCAAATTTCTCTTTATATATCACACTGATCTCTTTGGTTTCAGTTTTAAACCTCTGCCTCAATTACCTAACAAATGTTTTGAAAACAAATTGTCCATAGAGCATTGCATTAATTTCCTTCTGTCTCTGTTACATTTTACACATTGTACTACTCAGCGAGAAGTGAGACATGCAACTCAAAAAGGAAAGGGAGAAACAAATGATATGTTCCACCTCCATTCTATCCACTCCACATATACTCAATGGGTGCCAGTTCTATGCTAGTTCTGTTTGCAGCTAAGTTCAAGGATGCTTAGTGATGGTTAAGATATAACCCGGGACTCAAGAAGCTGATTCTCAGGGCTGGGAATATGGCCTAGTGGCAAGAGTGCTTGCCTCCTACACATGAAGCTCTCGGTTCTTTGATTCCCCAGCACCACATATGTGGAAAACGGCCAGAAGGGGCGCTGTGGCTCAAGTGGCAGAGTGCTAGCCTTGAGCGGGAAGAAGCCAGGGATGGTGGCTCAGGCCCTGAGTCCAAGGCCCAGGACTGGCCAAAAAAAAAAAAGAAGCTGATTCTCTAGAGTGAAATATAGATGATTCAACCAGCAGATTGTGATCAAGGGCACAAGACCTCAGAGATAAAGCTCCAACTCATTCACAAAAAGTGTTGGTACACTGATAGCTGCATCTAAGAAGATGGCCAGAAAAGAGGGAAAAATGAAAATAAGATTTGTAAATGACAAGAAGGGTGAGTTTATTTTTTTTAAAAATCCAAGATCTGCATAGAATATAAAGGGATGGAAACAAATGTTTAGTAATACTGCCCATCTTTGCATATAAAATCTGTATGACATCATGGTCTATCCAAAAATTTATGTATCAAATTATGTGTTGGTCTTTACAGTATTTGAATAGTAAAGATTAGGATAAAATTGATTCCTATATTCAGAGAACTAATTACTAAGAAACAAAGAAGAATAAAAGGTTCTTGATTTTGTGAAGCTCATAGTTGCAATGGACTTTTTTTTAACATGGATATTATCAAAAACAGTATTATCAGATAATAACACCAGTGACTTGCTTTAAAGGTTTTACTTTTTAGTTTATAAAGTTTTTTTATGTTTTTTCATAATTTATTTGAGTAGTCTTTCTGAGAAAGAAACCCAACATAGGAGTGTCCTGCTTTGCAATGTTTTCTTTCCCCTTAATCTAAAATGCAATCGCCATCCTGCGTAATAACTGCAAATCAAAATGTGTTTTGATCAGTGACTTAACTCAATGTCTATTTCTTGTATTGGCCTCTGAGTGTCTCTACAGAACAAAGCAGATAAAAAGTTGAACTTGGTGATGGTACAAAATATGAACAGAGCAAGGCCAGGCTCATAAGAAGCAACTTGTGAGAAAATTCTCGAAAAGAAGAAAAGTGTCATTGACAGTTAAATGTCTAATAAGAATAAAGTTCTAGACATTCAGAGCTTTAAAAGAAGAAAGTAAATCTGATGAAGGAAACATATCCTGGATTCTATTTTAACACATAACTGTCCTGATTCAATGACAGTTTTCCTAAAAACTCCTCAATGTAAATATAATTTTCTCGCCCTTGGCTCTGTTGACACTTTGGACATATCACTGTCTCCTGCCTCTGCATTGTAGATTACATAAAGGAAGCTTGACCTTTCCTCATGGACTCCCACAAATACCAGTCTGACAGGCAAAAATGTCTTCAAACAACGCATAGTATTCCAAAAGAGGAAGATTAAGCAAGGGAAAAATGGAGATCCACTAGTTTAAACTAGCAAAGATGAGCAAGCAGTAGAGTCAAAAGAATTTAGTGAGATAATGGGAAGCCTCCTTATTGGAAAACTTATTATAGTCCCACTATAGTAGATAAATATTCTTCCAAATGTTTGGGTCTATAACACACACACACACACACACACACACACACACACACACACAATATACATACACACTGGGGAAGAGGGATTCTTAGAACCACATTTATATTATATAAGTACAAAAAATAAGAATACTAGCTTTCATGCTCTGTAATAAAAGAATTAAATCGATTTCCAAATCAGCTACTTGGGGTTTCAGAATAATTTCATGTTACTATATCATTGCAGGAAGGAAAAAAACACAACTATATATCTCATCAGAAATGATTCCAAATGCACCTCATTTTGATAGGAAAGTACTTTGTGATGATTACCTAATAGGCAGCATTTGTTGAAATGCTTTTAATAGACCTTTTTTATCACATGCAAAAGAATTTCAATGCTAGTTCAGTCTCCTGTTTCATTCTGTCATGAATCAATTTGTAGAGACATTTAGAAGTCAATAATCCACTGCAGCTTTGATGACAGGTGATTAATTTCTACATTTTAGAGACATAATAAGATTTAGCAATAAAAAGGCCTTGAAGTAACCTACCAAACAGCTTTAATCTCAGCCTTGGGACTGTTGCTAAATATGAATGCTTGTACACAAATGTGAGTGATTTAAGTTAGTAGGTTTTATTGCAGACTCCTTGTGTTTTCATATTAATCTTGCTTTACAATCAGGCTATCCATACAATCAATTTATGTTGGATAGTTTTTCCAGCACAATGCTTGAAGGGAGGAAGGGGGACCTAACAAATTATTTACACTCAAAGGGTTTGTTCTACAAAAGAAGTTGTTTTGCATGCTTATTGCTGAAGGGATGACTGGTTTTATTGGTACAGGAAGCAAAGAGGAAAAAGAAGTGAAGGTGATCTTCAAAAGCCTGAGTCCTGGTCAGGTGCAAGGCATGGGTAATGATGGGAGAGGGTGCGGAACCAAGACTAGCACTTCCTTCCTACTAATTACCTGTTCTTTTTTCCTAATATCTTCTTTCCTCCTTATTTTTAAGTTTAGTAGAGGCTTCATGATAGTACCTAATCTTTATCAATGATTTCTCTAAATTTAAGAGCTCATAAAAAGAACAAAGTTTAGTCGCACCTAAAAAGAAGGGATTGTCTTTTACAGCCACTGAGGGAAAATAGTAAAGATACAAAGAAGCTTATTTTTAAAAATAAATCTAGCTAGGTGCCAGTGGCTCACACCTGTAATCCTAACTACTCAGGAGGCTGAAATCTCTCAGGATTGTACTTCAAGTCCAGCCTGGGCAGAAAAGTCCAAGAGACTCTTATCTCCAATTAATCACCAAAAAGCTGGAAGTGATGCTATGGCTCAAGTGGTAGTATGCTTACTTGAGGAAAAAAAAAAATCTCAGGAATAGTTCAAGCCCCGGACCGGCACAAAAAATAAAAATCTATAAACGCAAATCAATTTGATGTTTGACATAAATTCTTAGAAAACACTTAAAATTTTCCAAGGCAGATAAATATTCCAAGTTTGGGTTGTTATGCCCATGCTTGTTAAATCTCAGTAGCGAGAGCTTTTGCTTTGTCCTGACAAGGTTTCCTGGAAATTGAAGATCATTGTAGAAAGTCTTTATGGGAGAATTTTTCAGAAAAAAAAAAGACAAAAATGAGGAGGCTACTTGACACATGCACAAAAAAAGAGAGAAAGAGAGAAGTCAGCATGCTTCTGGGAAAGATCCAAGAACAGACACATAAAAGTTTCTTTGGAAGACCACCCAATAAGCTGAAAATCAAGCTTCCCTCCCCCCCCCCCCCCGCCTGTTCTTTCCCTTTCCCAACTACCATGATCAAGATTTCTCTCTCCTCATTATTTGCCTTGCTTTAAAAAATTAGACATCTGTTATTATCTTTCATTCTTTATTCTTTTTTATTCAAACTTGGCATATTTCCCGTGAAAGTATTTCTTCAAACAGCTCTTCCTTTATTCTCTGACTTAGAGCATCACTGCCAGGGCAGCTCAGCAACTCGAATGTGTGCTTTGCTGCCTTCAGCCTGCCTGTGACACCCTTCCATCCATTTCCTCTGTTGCCCCAGGTTAGTCTTCTCACAGGGCTTTTTCCTTGCCTGTATGTTTCATTCACTCACACACAAAAAGGGCCAAGTCTAGGAGGTACACGCATGCTAGGTTCTATGGTAGGGGCCAGAGATTCAAATGTGAAGACATAGTATCTTGATTTAAACAGCTTGCAATCCATCTTAGAAACAGACACTTAAAAAACTAGCACAGTGGAGTTATGAACAGATCTCTAAATATAGGTTCACCAAGCGCAGTGGGTATCAATAATAATAATCAAATTTACTATTCATTTCTCCTAAGGAGACAATATCAGAACTGAAATTTGCTAAACCTTATTGAGAAGTTAAGAGGGATATCCAGACAGTGCAAGCAACATAGTAAACACATTCAGCAAATCCTAACAATGATTGATAGAAAGATAGATATCTTAAGCTTTTCTTGCTCTCTTTCTCTCCACAATTTCATGGTGTCTATATAATATATTACGAATATGATGAATATATCCTTGTTTAAATGGTTAACTGGATTAGGAATAATCATATATTTTTAAAGGAAAAAATGATAATAAGAAATAAGGAAGCTCATACAAGATATGGACTACTAAAGTAGATTAAAGGCATTTTAAAAACATATGAACAGAATCAAAACTCTTCTGAACACATGGTTTACTCCATTTTGAACACATTCCAAACCCTCAGTGGATGGCTGAAAGTTCAGATAATACCAACCTCTGTGTGTGCTGTTTATTCCCTATGCTGTTTACCCCCTCTGATAAGGTATTATTTATAAAATAGGAAGAGTAAGAAATAAATAGTCACAGGCTGGGGATATGGCCTAGTGGCAAGAGTGCTTGCCTTGAATACATGAAGCCCTAGGTTCGATTCCCCAGCACCACGTATACAGAAAACAGCCAGAAGTGGTGCTGTGGCTCAAGTGGTGAGTGCTAGCCTTGAGCAAAAAGAAACTAGGGACAGTGCTCAGGCCCTGAGTCCAAGGCCCAGGACTGGCACCAAAAAAAAGAAAGAAAGAAAGAGTCACAACAAATCATAGAACAGCAATGTGCCACCTCACAAGTTATGTGAATATGGACTCTGATCCACCAAGCAAAAGAAGAGTATGTTCAGCCTATGGTAAACCATGAGTACCTGACCCATGACCCATGAAAAGCAAAATCACTGGTAAGGGGAGACTACTGTAGTTTCACAGACTTTATAAAATCATTTTTAAGTTATTTCTTGCAACTGATATAAAGAAGAGAACTGATATGAAGAAGAGAAGCTAGCACTGATGGAGCACTAACTGGGCGAACTCTCGACTGCGTACTATGAAGTACGGCACCTCAGTCAAGCTGTACACAGTACTAAAAGTATTATCAATCCCACTTTCACGGGAGATAAAACTAAGTTTAGAAAGAACAGAAAACAGTCTCATGATCAGAGAGCCATCAAAGACAGGAGCTGTACTTTGAACTCTGGTCAAAATGAATCCCAGCAAATCTCCTTCTGAGGGTGCTTCTATCTCTACTCTGAGGTGCTTCACTGGCTGTTTTGCAAAGCAAAATCAACCCTAGAATGATTTTGGATATGTGTCACAAGCTGAAGAAGGAGCCCACAATTCTCAGTCCTGTGAGTTAACTAAGACCAGTAAATATCAATATTTGTTCCAATCTCTAATATTCAAGAATCATCATTTTTTCTGAACCAATCATGATATGTGCCAGGACCCCTCCCTTCTGGAGGACAAAATCAGCAAAAGCATGGATAGTGAGAAAATCTAGAACCTATTTCATCAGAAATACCTTCTCCAATACTCCATATGCCAACATGAAATAAGCAGAGTCTGGTTGAAGGTATTCTAATGAACAGTGGGTATGGAGGCCCATGCTATGGTTGCCTCCAGTCCCACACAGGGTTAGAATCATGGAACCACCTGATAGGACAGGAAGAGCTAAGCCTGGACTTGAGTTCCAGTCAGGCTACACTTCAACTGCTAGCTCTGCCACATCTAGCCGTGTGATACTAGAAAGACTCTGAACCTCTGTGAGCCACTGGTCTTTCAACCATGAAGTAAGCATAGGAAGGTTGTCAGAGAGATCAATCAAAACAACTTACATAAAGTCCCTGGATAAAAGTAGGCATTTTAATGGTATTTTCTATTATTCTGTTTCTATTATTCTCAATGAGAGTACAGATACTCTTGTTACATATAGAATATACAAAATAGAATACATACACGAATTCAAACAAAAATCTTATAAATACAATTATGTTTGTCTGTGCCAGTCCTGGGCTTGAACTGAGGGTCTGAATACTGTCCCTGCACTTTTTTTCTCTCAAGGCTACCTCTACCCTGAGCCACAACTCCACTTCCAGCTTCCTGGTGGTTAATAGGAGATAAGATTCTCATGGACTCTTCTGTCTGGACTGGCTTCCAACTACGATCTTCAGATCTCAGCCTCCTGAGTAGCTAGGATTATAGGCATGAACCACCAGTACCTGGCTGATAAATACAATTTTGATTACTGGCATAATAGATGAAATGGTCCACAACACATGTAACTATGATAGAATTGTAAGTTATCTAAACCTATCAGAATATAAATTCTTACCTTGTTCTTTTTTTTCAAATTTTTATTATCAAACTGATGTACAGAGAGATTACAGCTTCATACGTTAGGCATTGGATACATTTCTTGTACTGTTTTCTTACCTTGTTCTATGCTGAAATAAAAAATACCTAGGATAACTTCCTGCTTTCATTCTGTAATTGCTGACTTTCAGCAAGAACATCATTAAGACAGAAGGAAAATTATTTTAAACCATAACTAGCTGTGTTATCTACCCTTTTGCAATGTTTTCTGATTTCTCTTCTCTGCTCTTAAACATCAAAAACATATATCAAAAATGGGCACGCCAGTGAGACAAAAAGATAATTGTTTGCTGTGCTAACTTCAAAGAGCTATCATGGCACAGCAACATTTGTAATAAAACAACAGAGGCCTGTTTTCCCACCAATGTCAAATCATCATAAAATACTGAGGAGAAGGGAGGAATCAAATCTTGCAGTCCTCGAAATCTGATATGAAGTCTATAACCAATCCTGTGCAAGATGGCTAGCTTTTACAAGAGGACAAACACACTGGAAGGGAATGAATCAAAGCAAAGGATTAGATAATTGAGGAGGTGACAACACATCAGATCGCGGGTGGCAGAGTGAGGTATGGAACAGGAGTTGCCTGCCCAGTAACACACAAGAAGAGTTACGACATTTATGCATTTTCATTTCTACAGGTGGGAACCTCAAATCATTCCCTAGGCTAGCCTCTGAGTACCTGTAATCCAAGCCTGCCAAGGACCCGTTGATATATTCCTGTGTCCTCACAGATAGACCCAATGTGTTTTCAACACTATTTCTTCGGTTCTAACAAGATACATTTTAGGTCTAAATAACCTGTAAATTCAACCCCTATTTTCTTGTGTTTAAGATATATGTCCTTATAAGTCCTCTTGTACACAATCATAAACTCAAAAAAATTGTTTGACCACCTCCTCAACTGCATTACTAGAATTAAATGGATTTTCGTTTAATTCTAACAGCAAGGCTCTGCCCTATGTGTTATTACCTTCCATTAGTTGGTGAGAAATTAAAAATCAGACATATGAGGTGATTTACCCAAGGTGATTTTACACGAATGCTTTTCTCCCTTAATAGAGTAGGTCTTGTTACAGCTGCAACAATGAAGCCCTGCAGGACTGACCCATTCCTACCTTCTACCTTAGCTCAGATGCCTACACCATGTGTTTTCATTCTCTTTGAGGCTCTGAGTAAGATCTCAGACTCACGTTCTGAGTCATCCAGACTGTTTGGAGCAATCTTTGTTTTTCTATTTTATTTTAGACAATAGATCTGTGCTTTTAAAAGACACCATAAAATCTGATTATGTTCCACCTTTATCTTTTCAACATCTTTTATAAGTTTTCAAGTATTTCTTTTCTTCATCTTGATCAAATGAAATGATAGTATATGGCTAACCAGCCTGAAGAGTAAGCCAACACTCCAATGAAAGACAATGAATCTCTCAAGGTTGGTTCTAGCACCTCCCAACAAATATCCATTTTGATCTTAACTTTTCTCACTTGTGGTCTTCGTGAATAGGACATCTAAAACCACTGCTATTCATCAGGTGACTGAGCTGTGAATTCAAAATTTCTCACAAAATAGCAATAAATCTATATGCAAAGATAGTTTAAGAAAGCCACAGGAAAAGTGATGCTTTCTTACACCAACTACTTCTCAACCTTCAATAACTTAATTTACAATCTAGGGCCTTGAATTCGTAAGTCTCTAACATTAACTAAATGTCTCAAAAGTATGACCAAGGTAAATTAATCATAAAACACTTGTTTCAATAGAATAAATTTCAGAACACTGTGTTACAGCTCTACAACACAACCAGAATCAGATTTCTCTTGAGAAAAAGACAATAATAACAAGGTGACAAGGCCATTATATGTTCTGTTCGTCTATCATATGCTAGATGCCATTGGATAGACTCCATGGGCACTGAAAAATGATTGCTTCTCTTGTATTTCCCCAGAAAATATAGCAAAACATAACACATCATCATTAGATGTCTTCTACATAGATAAGTGAATAAATCTGTTTTGGCATTCTCAGTTTATATACAAGACATATAAAAACTAAAGAGATTGTCCTGGATAATTAGCAAAGCAAAATTAAACATTTGGAATCTCTAGATTTTTTTTCCATGTCACATTGCCACTTTGACTACCTTGGGTTTATTTGGTAGGAAATTTAAGCCTCACAATACACCTGATTATAGAAATAAACTGGTATATATGTTAAAAAACAAAATTTCTCAAACCTTTGCCTGGAGACTCTCATTCAATGTTTGTCACAGGACATGTCTGGGAAAAATAGGTCCCTGGGCAGTAGCAGGAACTCCTTCGTCTCCCAGCTACTTCATACCAGAGAGGAGAGGGCGAGGAGTCTCTGCTATGCTCCATTGGATGTAGGAATACAAGAGGCTTTGTTTATAGAAAGTAAGTCAAAGGACACTGAAGAGAGCAGAGAAGGTGATTTTGAGGACAGAAAACACCTGGGAGATATAGCACTTGCTTGTGCTTCATTAATTAGATTTGTAGAAAGGCAGCTGCACAAGAGGTCCTGCAGCTGTACATTCCTCATTCCACTTTTGTTACGAGAAAGAAACAAATGACCAAAAGGGTAAACTGATGTAAGGCTTTACTTTTGCCAGAAACTAAATATTAATATTCTTGTCGGTATTGAGCCACTTCTATGATCCATGTCACTCAGGTGACCCTATCTATGGTCAATTATAAAAGGTTCAAGTGTAAATATTTGCTGAATGAATGAATCTGTGAGCACTGGCATACGAGAATTACTCTGATCCATTTTTTTTTTAGAATCAGTATTTTTTCTAAAGTGTGTATACTATAAACTACATTATTGTTGCTGTTCGGAGATTAAAATGGAGGAAGAACCAATAATAGAAGAGAAGGAAATACAAGATTTTGTTCAGAATACTGAAGGTCCTGAGAAAAATTAAATGTATGAAAGAAAGCAAATATCAATCATTGTGATTGTAATCTGGTCTTGGTATCAGTGAAGAACAGTGCAGATGTGCTTAATAGGGATTTGTGTCTATTATCTGTTTTTGTGAACTAAATATGTGTGTCCTATAATTGCAAATTCCACAGTAACTACACAACTGTTTAATTCAGGGTTAATGGAGCAAATCAACATCAGCCCAGTTTGTGGAAGACAATAAATATTGAATGGATGGATGGATGGATGGATGGGTGGGTGGATGGATGGAAGGATGGATGGATGGATGGATAGATGATCTTGAGTATTTGGGGAATAGACAAAGACATATTTACAAATATCTTGAGCATTTTCTTTCTCTTTGATCCAAGTTAGTCTCAGTCTGTTAAGCCAGGGTAAGATTTAGAATAGATTTACAAGGTGGAAGTCAGTAATCCTTTTTCCCAAACCAACAAGATACTAAGTATTTGTGGAAGCCTAATGTGTTACTTAAAAAAAAAAACAGATTTATTGTCTCACATTTGTGGAGAATAGAAGTCCAAGATGAAGCTATCAGCAGCATATGTTCCTTGTAGGAGCTGTGGAATAGAGTCTGTTCCATGTTTCTCTCCCTCCCTTGTGGTTTGCCATCCTGGTTTACTTAGTTTTTGGTACAACTTTGGTTGTACTTTTGTTGACAGGATGCTGTCAAATGTGTGTCTGTCTCCAAAATTTCCCCTTTTTTATAAGGACATCATTCATATTGTATTAAGGCAACTAAATTTCTAGTTTTGAATGAAACTAGCCACCATAGTTAGATACAAATATTACATATGATATCACATATATTTGGAGAAGAGCTTAATGTCAAGTTCTGACGCTCAGAAGAAAATGTCCTCAGAAATTTTTCTTATCCAAATCATTCCTTTCCTGATCATGAGGTGTAACTGAAATTGTACTATATATACAAGTGATTTGACTGGATATGATAAAACTTGGTTCATTTCATATGAGAACAAGTATTTCTATAAGGAAGAAAAAAAGTATAAAAGGCTAAAGTAACCTCCAACAAAATCTTTAAAGAGCTAAGATATGCTGTGTAAGTCATATCCACTGGGAGTTTGAGAAGCATTGGGATGGAAAGATAAAATTCACTATTACAGTAACAATCACAGTGTTTGGCATTTTTTGCTCTACAGAAAAACATCACACATGTCTACGGCCATACCACCCTGAACGCGCCCTATCTCATCTGATCTCGGAAGCTAAGCAGGGTCAGGCCTGGTTAGTACTTGGATGGGAGAAAAACATTACACATACCTGTGAGTACACCGGTCTTGGAAAAGAGAAAATTAAGATAGCTAAATATTAAGTCCTACATCCAAAAAGCTCAGGGAAAATACAAGTATGACCACATCTTTGGTGGTGTCAAATGGAAAAGCAGACTCAGCATAGAGAAACTTAAAATTCAAAATTTATTTTATTGCTCAAAACTAAAATTCTTTCCCAAGAGAAGGAAAAAAACATAAATCAATGAACCTTTGATACAAAACCAAGGGCTCATGTGTATTTGAACTAATAATAAAGCTCTATGGGTGTCCAGACAAAGAAATATAATAAAGGTAGTCCATTTTCAGAACATCAAGAATATTTACTTAAAATTATGTAGCTATTAAACATTGTCTCAATTGCATCAAAATATATGAAATGCTTAGGAATAAATTATGCACGAATGTTTAAGATCTTCATAGAAAATTCCTAAATGTGCTGGAGCAAAGTATAAAGAAGCATATCAAGTTAATGAAGCAATTCAGTGTTATAACAAAACTAATTATTTCCTAATCTACAAACCTAAGATTTCTCTGTTGAAAATATCAATAGAATATACCTGAAGTTCACTTGAGAGAATTATGTCCTAGTATATCCAAGAACAATAATAACAGATTATAATTACAAACTATGACACAATTAATATATAGCTGGCAAAAAATAATAATAATAACCCTCCTAGTAACTTAGTCTGCATTTTCAAAAGTGTAGGAGGGCCACTGACAAATTAGAGTTTACATTAAGGACGGGGAAGCTACAAACTAGGTTACTTCTACGGTACAAATTGGGCATATGAGACTTTTGATGGGTTTTCCTATTTTAAGACTCCAGGGATGGGTAGGAGGCACAGTCAATAATTCATGGAATATATCACAAAATTGAGAACTGTGAAGGAAGGAGTGGGCCAAAGGGTCATCAGATTGTTGAAGGAGGTAACACAGATCAATATGCATTGTATTCATACACTGCTATGTTAAATGACACCTTCCTTGTATAATTACGCAAGGATAATAGTAATGATAAAATAAATAAATGTATGAATTGAAAAGTTAGTAAATAAATAAATATGGATGAAATCCAAAAAGACTCTGAAATCAAGGCAAATATCTACCAATCACAGACAGTCATAGTCTTTAAAAAACTTTTTCATCAGAGCCCTTTTGTTTCATCAGAGTCCTTTACCAGTCCCTTTGACTAGCTGGTGGAGAGAGATATCATGAAGATCACTTGGCAACAGGGTTTCTGAGTTTAGAGAGAAGAACAGGTAATGGGAAGACCAGCTGCTGGTCACTATAATAGTCAAAGCAAGATGGCTAGTGGAGAACAATACCTATGGTTGAATTGAAGAGGAAACAAGAGAATCAAGAATTATTTAGAAGGAAAAAAAATGATCTTGATGATTAATGGCACATCAAAGTAAGTATAGAAGAAAGTACACTATCATCCACAAATATTCAGTCTTAGAGCAACTGGTGATTGAAAAGTAGAAGTGTGTAACTGTAACTCCTCTGCACATCACCCTGACAATAAAATAAAATAAAATAAATATATAAATAAATAAATTTACTAAGCCATGTTAAAAAAATAGAAGTGTGGACTAAAGATAAAAACAATGAGTTCAAGAGCTAGGTCTTTATTTTTAGGGGAAAAAATCTGTTCATATTCATATATGATGTATTTATTTTATGTTTTTATGCCTTATGGTTAGGTGTTGACATCT
Source organism: Perognathus longimembris pacificus (assembly GCF_023159225.1). Taxonomy (NCBI): domain Eukaryota; kingdom Metazoa; phylum Chordata; class Mammalia; order Rodentia; family Heteromyidae; genus Perognathus; species Perognathus longimembris. The sequence continues at coordinate 24,780,239 of NC_063163.1, read as the reverse complement.
AGAGGATTTTCTTTCAAGAAAGTCTTTTAAATCTTCTGAACTTAAATGAGGTTGCATGGTGATTCTAATTTCTATTTGTAACAGGTGAAATTGTATTGCTTATAGTCACATACTGCTTAGAGTCTACATACCTTATCAGTCAAATATGAACAGTCTCACTCCAAAAGTTATCAGCGTTGTGCCTAATCACTAGTCCATGTGGAGCCCAGAATGTTATAAATCTTTGAATTCCTGATCTGGCCAGGACTTTAAAGTTCTCCTAGTACAATCCTTTGATTATGCAAGAAACTAAATCCTGGATCTTTATCCTGGTTCAGTGCAGAGACAGAACCTGGACACAAACCCAATAGAGTCAATCAATCCTAATCTGGCACATGGCTCACTGCCATATCCTGTTTCACAAGAGGATGCTACATTAGTCATTGATTTAATAGCAGCATGACACTCTGCAAGTAAATTCTAACAAAAGAGATTAAACATTAGTTTATTCAATCTTCGTAACTCCCTGGATTAAGAATATATTATTCTGGGTGCCCATGGCTCACACCTGTAATCCTAGCTATTCAGGAAGCTAAGATCTAAAGATCATGTTTCAAAGTCAGCCCAGGCAAGAAAGTCCGTGAGACTCTTATCTCCAATTAAACACTAGAAACCCAGAAGTGGCATGGTGGCTCTAGTGGTAGAGCTCTAGCCTTGAGCTGAAGAACTCAGGGACAACACCCAGACCAAAAGTTCAAGCCACATGACCAAAAAAGAAAAACAAAGGATGTATGATTCCCTCTGAACAGATGAAAAAGTATCTTGTCCACAGTCATATAGTAAATTGTGAAAAAATGAAGTAACTCTTGAGGAGGCCAAGTTCTGTATTCTAATGCCAAAGGTTATAAGAGAAGTGAAATTAAACACACACACATACACATACATACACACACATACACATACATACACATACAAACACACACACATTCACTTAACGAGCATTTTAGGAACTAATGCTAAATTTCACAATGCATGAAGGTAAAAAAATAATCAAAGTGCACAAGGTTTGTGCATCCTATTAAAATGAGAATTTTAAAATAATGCTTACCTAATACATTTACCTTGACATCACAGATTAACTTTAATACTACCCTTGCCCTGATGTAGTTGACCTATGTTCATAGAAAATGAAGCATAACCGTAACGATTGATTTTTAGATCTCTTTATTCAATGTAAAAGATGAGTCTAAATAAAATTTCAGTATGTGTAATATTTATGCTTGCAACAGGAGTCTAGTGTCAACATTGGGTGTATAGTATTAGCATTATGGAAGATCAGCAGGTATTGGAAGGAAAGGTCATCACCAACAAGATAGCTCCATATAACAATAAACATAGTTCTAGAGAAGTATTGTTTTAAATGTGTAAACAGCCTTCATTTAGGTGGCAACTGTTTTGGAAATAGTATGCCTTTAGTTTTCAAAAATATGTAGAATTATTTCGCACCAGATAATTTTCTGTCTGTTCACAAGGTGAAGTGGTTTTCCAATAGGGTAGAAAGAAAAGAGAATGGGGGGCTGGGGATATGGCCTAGTGGCAAGAGAGCTTGCCTCGTATATATGAGGCCCTGGGTTCGATTCCTCAGCACCACATATACAGAAAACGGCCAGAAGTGGCTCTATGGCTCAAGTGGCAGAGTGCTAGCCTTGAGCAAAAAGAAGCCAGGGACAGTGCTCAGGCCCTGAGTCCAAGCCCCAGGACCAGCCAAAAAAGAAAAGAGAATGGAAAACACAAAAACCTTAGCTTTTTATTCTGGGCAACATGGATGCACAGATTAAGTAAAAACATAACAATCATCTACCTCATTCCAGTTCTAGTTCTACCACTTGCTAGCTCCATTCACTTTGACTGTGATACAACTTCCTCATCTGTGAAACAGGGATAGTAATAGTTGGGTCTTATAGAGTTATTACTAGGATCCAGTTAATATTTACAAAGCAGAACCATGTTAGGTACACAATAAATGTTGGATAATGTTTTTCAACATAGCAAGCTAAGTGATTGTAGATGAGCCATTTTTCTTATCTGGGCCTAAATGGCATTCTTCATGATAGGCAATGGTTTCACAAGCTTTGAAGTACTGATTTTAAATCTTGATAGATCAAATGTTTAAAACTACTGAATACTTTTTACTGAACAGCTAGGCAAATTTTAATGCTGACTTATATAGATTTCAACTCAGCTCTTCAAAGATCATCAGAAGTGTAATGAGAAAGGAAAAGTAAACCTGAGGAAAAATTAGAGAGCTATTAAAATTTTTTGAAAGACTGGATTATGGCATTTTGGAGCTGCAAAGGTTGAAATTGGGGGGCAGCTTGCCCTCGGTAAACTCCATCCCTATTGTGACCTATCAGCAATGCCTACTCCACAACTAATTGTTAATAAAATTATTCATATAAAGCTTGACATATAGAGAGAATGAATAACTAATGCTCAAGTGGTGATAAAAAATGATTACAGTATCTATAATGAAATATGGCAATTTTATAACTGACTCTCCTATTAGTTTACAAAAACAATATTAAATACCAATTTATATTAAATGTGGAATAGGAGACTTAGTTCAATTTCTGAATTATTTTTAATGCTTCCTTCCATTTACATTGTACAAATATAATATTAAAGAAACATAGTATCCATGAGTAACTTAGACAGATGAGTATCTATTTTTTATACTATGAGGACCAAATAAATTGCTACATGTAAATTCTTTCAAAGAATATCTCATAATCTACAAGTATCCAGTAAAACTGACTTGGTAACATCATTAGTAATTGTTATTTGACCCAAATAAAGGCAAGAGGATCTTAGTGTCCTTATTAAATGAATAGTACATATATGTCTACCTGAAGAGGCATAGAAATGAGGAAAGCGATGATACAGGTGCCAGGCACTATTAAATGCTCTCGCTGACAATGGGTAAAGAAGTTGCAGGAGGGGAAGGGGGACCCAGGGGGTAGAAGAGGTTCGTGGCAGCAAGGGCGTAATGATTACTGAAACATACACAGGAAGAGAATAGAGTGACTCAAGTTGTAAAAGCCACAGGGAAACAGCATGCGAAGCACCCAGTTACTGGCAGACAGCTGACATTTTTAAGCCAATCAAGAAATATATTATTTAGAGGGACTTTTGTTAAGTGACGCAGGACTTGGTGGCCTAAGGCACATGCCATGAGGCAAGGCCATACTGGACTTACCAAAGAAACTCCAGACTGGACCTGAGCTGAGAATCTCCTTTTTCTAAGGCAATAAAGGGCTAAATAAAGGTCATCACCCATTCGAGATAAAAGGATAGGAAAATGAAATTAAAATACACTAAAATGGGATATTTTTTAGAAACTAGTCTCCACTAGTCTCAGCAATAAAATTTCTATCTTTCTTCAAAAGAAATCCCTGAATTAAGAAACAAACATGAAAACCAAATGGACACAGCTCAAAACCAGGATCTCTTTCCAAATGTTCTGTTTACCCACTTATTACAACCTGCATGTGCTAATATTGGACAAGGCTCTCTGAATGAAGGCATCTGGAAATTCTTGATGACTTGAACAGAAGACTGGTTTCAATCATGTAACATTTGCTTCAAACTATCCTTATCCCAGAAAAAAAGGAAGTTCGCAGCCACAATATGTAATTAGTACCTAATTAAGAGTATCAACATGACAAGTGATGCCGGTTCTGGCCCCAGTGTTTGTACCTGGGTATGAGTAAACAGTTCTAGTGAGTCTTGGCTGGCTGTCAGCTCTCAGCTGTCATTGGCACTGTAGGACCCAGAGAGGTGCTGATACTTCTTGGCAAATTACCCTAGAAAACATCCAAAGTGATTGAAGAAGTCTAACCACAGACAGGAGTCGAAGCATGGCAGTTCCTCACATGGATGGACTTCTGGTGGAGCCATGGTCCTTATGCCAGTCCCCTGAAAGGGTTAATCAGCATCTTCGACCCATTGCTGACATATCACCTACTCCAAGGGCATGTTTAAGAATATTGTAGGTAGAGTCAGTCCTACTGACAAAAAAAAAAAAAAAAGCAAATATTCCTGTGATGCAAGAAAAATCCTTAGTTACTTTCAACTATCAAATTGATTCACCCCTAAGGAATAACCTGACTTATGTCCAAGACATGAAAGGAGCAGCATCACAATGGTACCTGAGACTCTAACTGAACTATTGTTTTTTTTCTTAAATTTATCTTTAATTAACATATAAAAACAATCTCTGTGATCACACCTTTAATCCTAGCTACTCAGGAGACTGAGATCTGAGGTTTTCAGTTAGCAGTCAACATAGGCAGGAAAATATATAAGACGCTTATCTTCAATTAACCACGGAAAGCAGGAAGTGGCACTGTGGCTCAAAAGTGAGTGGTAAAGGGCTGGGGATATGGCCTAGTGGCAAGAGTGCCTGCCTCGGATACACGAGGCCCTAGGTTCGATTCCCCAGCACCACATATACAGAAAACGGCCAGAAGCGGTGCTGTGGCTCAAGTGGCAGAGTGCTAGCCTTGAGCGGGAAGAAGCCAGGGACGGTGCTCAGGCCCTGAGTCCAAGGCCCAGGACTGGCAAAAAAAAAAAAAAAAAAAAAGTGAGTGGTAAAGTGCTGGCCTTGAGCATAAAAGCTGAGGGACAGTGCCTAGGCCAAGTTCAAGCCCCGGGGGGTCAGAAAAAAACAAAAACTGCACCTAGTTATGAGGTACAGCGTGTTGTCTCTTCACATACATTGTGAGATGTTCCAATAAGGTTAACGTGCCAGTCTTCTCAAGCATTTTTTTGTTCTTTGTGTTGCAATCCTTTCTTTTGCCTTTATGAAAGAACAGCTTTTCATTTTCTTTTACCACTGTACAATGTTTCTTTGGAAGGGAAGAACTGGGTGGCTGGGATCCTTCTATGCTTGCACAAACTCTCATTCAACCTCGGATGTGCCAGTGAACCTTTCTAGACCTGGACTTCTGCACCTATAAACAGAATGGATGAGCCCAAGTGCTTCTTGGAGCTTTTTTCAGTTCTAAAATATGGCTTGATGCTGCGTATTTCTATAGCATATTCCTTCTGCAGATTTCAGCGTCTCTCAAGAGACTCTCATTAGTATTCTCAGTGTTGCTGTGAGGCAGGCAGGTGGCAAGGTTTATTATCACCATTTTTTTTTCCAAAAAGAGACAATGAGACATTTTGCTGACATAGCACTCTTGACCAAGTAAGGACTAGAAGTTGGGTGTCCTAATACTAATCAAGAACTCTGCAAAACCACTTGGCTACTAAACTAAATGGAAAGTCTCTGATGAATAAAATATTCTGTGCTCATGATAAGGAAAAAAATGAGGTTTGATCATTTCACAGAGATGTAATGGTTTAAAACAATGATTTCCAAATTATAGTCTACACATTGTTGCAAGTGGTTTCCTCAGTTCTCACTGACATATCTCTATGTGTATTTTCTCCCCTCTGATACAAAGATCAAAATGTGGATCTGTTAAGGTGAAAGAGTGTTAAAGAATGTGAATAGGAAAAGTATGATGAGTGTTTGTTATAGTATGAAAGAAATTTTTAGTGGAAATTTTTCATAAATAATCTAGAAAGGTCAGTATTAATATGTAGTCATTCTACAGCTCTAGCACACATATCAATAAAATTTCTGTCCAAGAACTAATTCAAATCATTTTCAGTAATTGTATATATTAAGAACCATAAAGAGTTTGAAAGTTTAGCTTATCTGCCAGCTAACTAGCTAACCTGCTTTATGAATGCTGACAGAAGACACATAGCTTTAATCTTAGCTTTTCAGGAGGAAGTGACAGAAGAACAGTGGTTGGAAGGTAGCCTACAGAAAATTCATGACAGATCCTATTCGACAATCAAAGTAACAGCAAACGGACTGAGGACCTGGCTCAAGTGGTAGAGTGCTTGCCTAGCATTTGTAAAGCTCTGGGTTTGATCGCTAGCACCACAAAAAATGGAGATGAAGATGACTTTCACACAGGCAGAGGGTGGCCAACAGTAGGAGGTCGTGAATTATTGGTTGTAATGGACAATAAGCATTCTGCTGTTTTCTCTGCAGGGAGCACTTTGTTTTTCTTATTTATTGTCAAAGTGATGTACAGAGAGGTTACAGTTTCATACGTTAGGCCTTGGGAATATTTCTTGTACTGTTTGTTACCTCCTCCCTCATTCCCCCCTCCCCCCTCCCCCCTCCCCCTTTCCCTCTCCTATAGAGTTGTTCAGTTGGCTTACAGCAAATGGTTTTGCAAGTATTGCTTTTGGAGTCTTTTGTCTTTTTATCCTTTGTCTCTCGATTTTGATATTCCCTTTCCCTTCCCTAGTTCTAATACCAGTATATACAGTATCCGGTGTAATCAGATGAGATACAGTGATAGTCCAGGTACAACCACAGGAAGGGGATACAAGAGGATCATCAACAATAGAAGCTACAGGTTCACATGGCATGTTGAAAGTAATTACAACAGTGATATAACAGTCGTTTCCATAACATGGAGTTCATTTCACTTAGCATCATTTTGTGTGTTCCTAAGGGCATAGCTATTAGGCTCTTATGATCCTCTGCTGTGACTAGCTTAAACCTGTGCTAATTATTCCCTATGAGGGAAACCATAGAGTCCCTGTTTCTTTGGGTCTGGCTCACTTCACTTAGTATAATTTTTTCCAAGTCCTTCCATTTCCTTATGAATGGGGCAATGTCATTTTTTCTGATAGAGGCATAAAATTCCATTGTGTATATTTTCCTGATCCACTCATCTACTGAGGGGCATCTGGGTTGGTTCCGTATTTTAGCTATGACAAATTGTGCTGTGATGAACAGTGTTGTGCTGGTGGCTTTAGTGTGTTCTTGTTGTGGTCTTTTGGATACATGCCCAAAAGTGGGGCTGCTGGGTCATAGGGGAGTTCTATGTTTAGCCTTCTGAGGAATCTCCATACTGCTTTCCAGAGTGGCTGAACCAGTTTACATTCCCACCAACAATGAAGTAGGATTCCCTTTTGGCCACATCCCCTTCAGCATTTGTTATTATTAGATTTCCTGTTAATAGACATTCTTACTGGGGTGAGGTGGTATCTCAATGTTGTTTTGATTTGCATTTCTTTTATGGCCAGTGATGTAGAGCACTTTTTCATGTGACTCTTGGCCATTTTCATTTCCTCTTCAGAAAAGTCTCTTTTTAAGTCTTTAGCCCACTTGTTGAGGGGGCTGTTGGTTCTTTGCGGTTTAGTTTTGGAGTAATTTAATTTTTTTTAGTTCTGTATATATTTTAGATATGAGGCCTTTGTCCATTGTATGGCCAGTAAAGATCTTTTCCCAATCTGTGGGCTTTCTGTTTATCTTGCGAGCTGTGTCCCTTGCCCTGCAGAAGCTCTGCAGTTTGATGCAGTCCAGGGAGCACTTTTTTTGGAGCCTAAAATTATTATATCATTCCCAGTTTGTTCTGATCAGTGGGAAGGATAAAGAAAGAAATGTAATCTAGTTCACATATTAAAAAAGAAAACTGTTCAGAATTGCTCGATGTATTGGGTCTATCTTTTCAATTATTAAGGGAGCATTTTCTCCTGCACTCAAGGTTGAGCATACAACTGCTTATTTTGTTTCTTAAAAGATTATGGGGAATGTTGAAAGGGGTGACACTGATTGAGATGCATTGTATTCATAAACTGCTTTGCTGAATGACAACTCCTTTGTAGAACTCCATAAAGATAATAAAAATATTTTCTTAAAAGATTACAGTATTATGATGGGTGAGCTGTGTGACCTTCCACTCTGTACAGAGGGAGTTTTGTTTCGTGGAAATATAAATTGTTATTTTAAGTGGAAACGTGAAGGTCTTAAAAGGGGTGCAATGAAGAGCTATCATTTCATACAAACAAATAGAGAGCATGAAGAAATGAATACATGGCAATGCTGTTTTTAATGATGTTTTAAATTATTTAAAGGGGCCACAAGAAGGATAAGTGCACTTCGTGTGCAACTGGCTTTGAAGTTATAATCTCAGTTCATGACACTAAATCATCAACAAAGATTATTTTTAATGTGTTATGTAAAGGTTTCAGAAAAATCAAAGACCTCTCTGTGTCTTTCAGTAGAAAACGTCAAACAGAAGTTTGGTACACTATGAGTATGCAAAGGTACTATGTATGTGAATGAGAGAAATCAATTTATCCCAAGTTTTTCAAAGGCATATGAAAGATTGACAAAATGGGAAGAATGTCCTTTCCTCAACACCTTAGAAATGCATTCTAAGAGGAATATTTATGTGGCTAAGCCACAAAGCACATGTAACCAATTAACAAACTACAGTCACTGAAAACTAGATGGGAACTTGATAAGAGGTCTCTGCAGGAAGAACAGTGGCCACCTGTGGGTCCTGGGAAGAAAAAGCTTAAACACTAGGATGAGGAAGGTGTCCTGCTGAAAGTCCTTCACCTCTGGCCTTTGTGTAGAACTCTATTTCTTCCCGCCCCCCCCCTTCTTTCTTTCTCTTAACACCTTCAGTACATAGGTAAACCTCTATGTTTTTAGCTCTCTTAATTTCTCCATCAAATTTAAACTTCTATGGGGTCCTCCCTTCACCTGAAATCCATATTAGCATATATGTGTTTGAGGTTCCCATCACACATTGTTTTTGTCAAATCAATAGAAAATTATTGATTAGAACCATCTTCTTGGGTCCATGCGAGCACCTCAGAGGTATGATAAAAGAGAGACTCCTTTCAGTAGTACACTGTCTACCTTCCTTTAATCGTGTCTTCAAGATTTTATTTTTATGAGAAATATGAGTGGTATCTTTCTTGCAGTTGGGGAGAAAACAGCCAGATCCAAATTTTGCTCACACTGTAATGTGGGTGAGCCATGATCCACTTGTTAAAATTCTTGGATTGCTAATAAAAGTCAGAATATACCAAATGGTGGTAATTTGGCTGAAACAAGCATATCAATCATTGAGGAATGGGCTCCTGGCTCTTTATCTGGGCAGAATCATTAAGTAGAATTTATGATATATAATGTATACTATTAAGCAGCTTCCATTAAACTTGCCTGCCAAACTCTTTCTATAGACTTTTCTAACAGTAAGATGTATGCAAGAGCGCCACCTATAGTAAAACTGTCACATTTATTTTGCAATGCTTAAAAACACAGAGATTTTTGAAGCAGAAAACTTTAAAGAACATACAACAATCCAAGAAATCCAAGTAAGTCTAAACCACATAAAAGTTGTATAAAAGTTATTTGAATAAAAGCAGAAACTTTCTAAGGCCTGGTTCTGATTATGGGGGGGGAAAGTTCTCATTTTGCAAATAATTTAATCCATAATTATAGCATTTCTTAAAATGTCCTATTGTTATTATAAAGGTGATATATACAGAGGTGTTACAGTTACATAAACTGGGTAAAAGTGTATATCTCTTTGTGGACAGTGTCACTCCTTCCCTAGCTCTCTGCAAGTTTTTACCTCCCCTCCCTACCCTAGTATTTCTTTAAACAGTAAAGAAAAGAAAATTGTTACAGTTTTGCTATTCTTTCATCATTGTCTATTTTTGGTAAGCTGTGCTTTAAGCAATCTGCTTTTCTAAAGCTAAAAACAAAAGCTACAGCTATTTAAGAGACAAATGGATAACTTTTCTTACATTTGAGTTTTTAAGTCATTCATTTACTTTACTTCTGCCCAAATATAAGTCAAATGGAGAACACTAAAAAAAAGCTGCCTGGTAGCACTGCTGTGGAGTGTCCTCTAGGAGTTGATATCCGCAGAAATTTAGTCTTAAATACTTGTTACTTTGACCTAAAAGCTAATTACGAAGGAGTTGTGCCAAAAACTGAGATGAATAAAAAGAAATTTCATTGGTATGGAGAAGATAGTTGCCAGAAACAGCTTACAAATCATAAGTCTATGCAGAGATGAAAAGTCCAGTCTAAATTATTATTCGACTGGGTCCTTAAATCAATAGAGAGCAGGGGAAAAAATGATTACAGTGGACCTTTAATTTTCAACTCTACAAAGTCAACATGGTGGTATGTTCAGCAGTGTTTTATGGCAGACATTAAGAGAGGCCTTAGCTTTTGCATTTCCAAAAAGAACATGGCTAGTTGTTGGTATTTTGTTCGCAGAGCTGAAATCAATCATGACTACAAATCACAGAGGGAGATGCTCTGCTCTCTGACCAAGTGTGGGTTTGCAAGAAACAGTGCAGGAGAGGATGATGGCATCTGGTACCCCTCATTAGCTCAGACTTGGGCTCCTCTAACTTTTTGTGGGTTATTGTTCATCTTGGTGAAAGTGGATTTAAGTCGATTCAATGCCTATCAAACAAGGTGCCAGACAGCACTGCGTACTGATGTCCTGTGCGTGCGGAGCCCTAGTAGCTGGGACCGCAGCCACTTTCCCAGGATGCACTGCGCAGGTGCTTCATCTCAGCCCTGGGAGGCCCACTTCTCAGGATGAGAGGATAATTCACTTGCTATAGCCCATTCAATCTTCAGCCCCTCAGCTGACGCTGCCAACAGAAGTGCCAATTAATGCCAATTACAATGGTGACTTTTCTGATATGGGCACCTACTCATATAGGCCATCAAACAGCCATCATATATTAATGACTGTCAGTCATTACCAATATGGGTGAAGTTTGAACTAGTGACCTAGAAGAGAACTGTTCTTTATCCCACTTCCAACTCCCTCAACCGTCTCCTTTCCCTCCCCCTTTCCTGGACAATGTCCTTAATTATAGTTTTGTACTTGAATAATGAATGTGCTACGTTTTGACAGTGACAATTGCTGAAACGGTGACAGCAAGCAGGACAGCTCCAGTATGCCATGCCACTTAGTGACTCCTGTCACAGCCTGCAGGCCAGCGAGTCCGGCCCACACCTTCAGGAGGCACCATTATTTCCTTTGTCAGTTAACCAAGTATCTATTTTTTATTCCTCTCTGGGACTCCTAAGAAATAAGGTGAGTATTTTTATGCAGATAAGTGTGTCCAGGAATTCTTTGGGGATGCTATCTGTTCATTCTTTCCTAGAACTTTATGAGACAAAAGCTCCCCCTAAGATTCAATATGCTGCTCACTCATTTGAAAGTAATACCTTTCTGGTTTTCAAAACATGGGAAGCATGTGAAACAAACTTTCCAAGGGAGAGGAAAGTATCCCATTCCATTGGTAAAACTACACTCATAACTTGTTTCTCCTTGAAAATGATTTGGACACAATCTAGGATGCAAACTCCTTACACATGCTCTCTGCTGTCTGATTGGGGCATTGCATTGTTTGGAAAACCAAGACTTCCTTCACATACATAACTAAGAATGGAAATGAAGCGTGCTTGACATCAGTTTCAGATCTGCCTGGTTCCCAGACACGTCAGGTCAGGGGTGGAGGGAGAAGTATATTCGGAAGAATGAATTTACTAACCTCTTCACTCTACCTTTCAAGGAACCAAAAAAAGAAAAATTTAAGACCAAGAAATTAACTATATTGTGACTTCAGTTCCTTACTATTTCTCTCAAAGTGGCACCAAAAGACAAATTATGAAAAAAAAATTCTGGAATTGCATTCTACATTCATAGTGTTCTTGTTTTTTCAGGTATTTAATTCTGCAATGTCAATATAAGGATAAAAGTTAAACAAGGTTTTGTTGGGGTTTTTTTTCAATTTATTTTAGGTCATTTATGTTTGTTGCCCCAGCTGTCTTTTCTAGGTACTGTACATGACCTGCTCCATGAAATCATTAAGGTGACAAGACACATGAACAGTGTCACTCTGCACATAAGGAAAGAGAAGCTAGGGTGGGAAGAAACTGCCAGACATAGAACCAGAACTGGAACTCAGACACAATTCTTCAGCAGGGTCCAGACTTTCACTCCCATGATGGTCTTGTGGTTCCTTAAGCCAGTTCAAAACGTACAAAATCCTACGAGTCCAAAAATCTTTGAGACATCAAGTCACAGAAACCAGGCAGCATCCCATACTAAATAAAGGTGACAGAAAACACTCTTGCTTTCTACCTCTGGCTTACTAGTGTTGGTGCCATGAAGATAAGAGGTTAAACAAAGGCAAGATATGCATGGTGGTGGCAGTTGTTTCTTGTTTGTTTGTTTTAAACAGGCAAAGAACTTAAAACTCCAAAGGGACTTTAAATAAAACACAGTATTACTATTGTCAGTGATTATTCACTGAGGTCTACTTCAAGCTTTATATACATTTTATGCTATTTAGTCCTTATAGTGGGTTTTAATGATTCATGCATTGACATAAACTGAATCTCAACTAAGTACATCAAGTTACCTGAAAGTACCAAGCTCCCATGCAGCCTCCGGACCAGGACTCAGAAATTTTAAAGCTGCTGGGCCCTGGTAGCTCATGCCTGTAATCCTAGCTACTCAGGAGGCTGAGATTTGAGGATCATGGTTCAAAACCAACCCCAAGAGGAAAGTCTGTGATCCTCTAATCTCTAATTAACCACCAGAAAACTGGAAGTGCAGCAGTGACTGCTACACTTGAGCAAAAAAATAGCTCAGGGACAATGCCCAGGCCCTGAGTTCAAGCCCCAGGGCCAACAAAAAAGAAGATAATGAAGGAAAAGGAAGGGGAGGAGAGGAGAGGGGAGGGGAGGGGAGGGGAGGGGAGGGGAGGGGAGGAGAGGGGAGGGGGAAGGGGAGGGGGAAGGGAAGAGGGAAGGGAAGAGGGAAGGGAAGATGGAAGGGAAGCTGGAAGGGAAGAGGGAATGAAAGAGGGAAGAGGGAAGAGGGAAGAGGGAAGGGAAGGGAAGGGAAGGGAAGGGAAGGGAAGGGAAGGGAAGGGAAGGGAAGGGAAGGGAAGGGAAGGCAAGGGAAGGCAAGGGAAGGGAAGGGAAATTTCAAAGCCGAAAGATCTTTTCATCACTGCTTCTCCAGGAAATCTTGGGCATATGGATTCCTATGTTTAGTTTCTTGGGGAAGGTATTTCTACATGGACTATGAAGCCCATTATTTATTCTCAAAGGAATGACAACATAGAGGAGTACATAGAAAAATAAAATATGCTAAGAAGATTTCCACCTTGGCAGTTCATTTCAAATGGTCAAGACTTTTTCAACATTAACAGAAGACTGATGGGAAAAAATTAAAACCTGTATACACAGTAAACACATGACAGAAACCCAGAAAACTAAATAAAAGTAATTTCTGTATCTTCATCTTACTTCTAAAATTGGTTTTCACAGGAGCTTGCCAAAAATAAAGATGCTCAGTGCCTGGATTTTGAAAAACATATGAGCTGTCTGTTTTGCCCTGTATGACAGGCTTGAAGACAACATTTGCTTTACATGAAACATACTAAAACTTAAGAATCACCTGGAGTACTATGTAAAATATATGTGAGACAGTGGAAATACACTGGAGATTATTTTTCTGAAGATTAAAATACTCATTTTGAATATAACAAATGTTCACAAGGCATAGCAGCATAGTGGCCTCTATCCCAGATCAAACACACAGAAATCATCCTTGAAGATAAGAAAACTGAAGGTCAGAACCAGAGATCATCAACAATCTGCAATAATGAATAGTACGAGGATTAAATGCAAAGTTGTAAGTGATTAAACAAAATAATAATGTATGATTTCAGGAAATATGACTTGGAAGAAATATGCCATCCTCAGAGGAAGTCACTAATAGAAAAATGAACTACTAAAACTTAGCCATTATTTGTTGGTACAACTGGGATACAACCTCAACAATTACTGACATCCTTTGCAGATATGACTGAGGATATATATATATATATATATATATATATATATATATATATATATACTGCATATTCATTGTATATAGAATAATATAGGCAGTACTAGGAACTGAATTCCAAATCAGGTATGCTGCCACTTATCTCACTCCAGCAGTGCAAAGACACCTGTAAGAAGGACAAAGTAAACATTAGAAGGGCAAATAATGCCTTTCCTGGGATGTAGAAACCAGTGAAAAAAGGTGAATGACTGGAGATGGAGAAGGAGGATAAATAGATGTAAAATACTTTAGGTACTTGAGTGAAAGTGGATCTGAGACATTTGACAGGACTGGTTTGAGAAGGGGGAGGGGAATTGACGGAGGAGGTGACTGATCAAGATGCACTGCAACCAGGTAACTTGACGCCCTAAGTAGGGTTGGGAGCCGAGAGAGGTAGACGAGGTGACATTGACCAAGATGTTGGACTGAAATCCCTTTGTACAACTACTAAAAGACGATGTCAAAATTATGTATAGAGGGCTGGGAATATAGCCTAGTGGCAAGAGTGCCTGCCTCGGATACACGAGGCCCTAGGTTCGATTCCCCAGCACCACATATACAGAAAACGGCCAGAAGCGGCGCTGTGGCTCAAGTGGCAGAGTGCTAGCCTTGAGCGGGAAGAAGCCAGGGACAGCAGTGCTCAGGCCCTGAGTCCAAGGCCCAGGACTGGCCAAAAAAAAAAAAAAATTATGTATAGAAATAAGCAAAGAAAACCTATGAGGAAAAAAAAGGAAGAAAAATCATGCAAAAAAGACTCATTATATCCATATATGGGCTGTTAAGATGAAACTCCCTTGTACAATTAATTTATGTTAATTTTTTCAAAAGGACAATACATAAATGTTCTATTTTTGAAACCATACAGGGAAATAAACACATAAAGCAAGAAAAATAAACTTAATGACAGGATTTTTTTAGGAAGGAAGGACAGGATTTTTTTTTAGGAAGGGAGGGAGGGAGAAAGGGAAGAAAGGAGGAAAGGAACAAAGAAAAAGGCACAGAGAGAGTACTGAAGCTTGAGACTCAGAGACTCATGTTCTTGCTTGTTTTCTTCACTCAAGATGGGTGCTGTACCATTTGAGCCACACCTCCACTTCTGGCTTTTTACTGATTAATTGGAGATAAGAGTCTCACACATGAACTTTTCTGACTAAGCTTCCCTGGAACAAAATCCTCAGATCTCAGCTTTCTGGGTGGCTAGGATTAGTGTAATGTGTGTCACCAGCACCCAGCTTATTAGTTCTCTCTAGATTTGACAACATTTTTCCTCCTCTGACTCCATTTGGAATGCTACTATTTCAACTTTCAAACAGTTTGGAGGCAAGATGTTGTTTTGTGTAAAGAAGAGAAAAGATTGACAAATCTAAACCAAACAGGGAAGAATTATAAATATTTTGCTTCGCTACAGCAGCTTTCTCCATATGCCTCAAATAAAACATTTCTAATCAAGCTCCACTCCTGCAGAAAGCTTACCAACAACAAAACACATCTTTATTTGTATGAAACATGTGTAAATGTAATTAGCTTTCTAAAAAGAAACAACTGAAATATGATGTTCATGGAGAGGAACTGGATTTTTTTTTTTTTTTTTTTTTTTTTTTTTTTTTTGCAAATGAAATCTGAAACTGCCCAGGCTATTGACAGACTGATGGCTGGGTCTGTTGCCAGAAACTGGTTAAGAAGTCCGTATGAAGGTCACTAATTTCATTCTGTTTTATTTCAACAGGACCTTGAAACCAAGAACACAGCCTTAAATAGATGGCGAGGACGGATGGGTTATTAAACTACTGTTTTACTATCGGGTCTATGTGAGTTTTTTAAACAGAGAGACTGTGTTTTACTAGAATATATGTTCTAAATTTTATCATCAAAGGAAAATGGCTGAGGACAAGGTAAGGAAATAACATTTGTAACAGTGACTAATTTTCATTTTTGTGCTGTGCTTTGCATTTTTCTTTCTAATTCCCCAAAATATTATAATTGGAAGCAAAGTAGCTAATGTCTTTATTTGTTTTTAAAGTGATGTCTGGGTTATACAGGAAATATTCTTTGTGAAATGGTGTACTTTTTCAAGCTATTCCAGTAGTCTTTCTCAGATACTGTCTTTTGCTTTGTGAATTTCCATTTTTCTCATTAATTAACAATAGAATCACACTAGAGCAATTCATTGTTCTATAACAGTTGGCTGTAAATTATTTTTCAACAAAATAAACTTGCTTACCAAGGGGAAAATATGTCATACTTGATATAAGCAACATTTAAAATATTTGTCATAGAACTAATTGGAACACTCACAAATGTCTGAATTTGTACGGTATGTACACATTTTTTGCACAGTAGAATTATAGTTTAAACAGTGTGCTTTACAATTCTAAACAAACCTAACAAACTTGTAGTTAGTTCTTGAAAAGCTGTTTTAAGCCAAGAATTTATTTCAAAATATTTATTATTCTGCTCACACAAAGAAGGTGGGGAAGAACCGGGGATACATTTAGTAAATAAAATCAAAGAAAATTAAGTGACAAGAAATAACTGGGGGAATGTGTGTGTGTGTGTGTGTGTGTGTGTGTGTGTGAGAGAGAGAGAGAGAGAGAGAGAGAGAGAGTTATCAATGCATTCTGTTGAACAGATACAATTGTAAAACAAAATAAATCAAGAATGAGACATAAATATCAAACAGGCACCCACCCACCCACCTCAGCCGCCGCCAATATATATACACAAATACTATTAGTCTCATGTGTGTGTAAAGGTTAGCTGTTTCAGCCACCCAGCCTATAGTATTCTTGTTTCTGTAGACCACACTAAGACATCTGGCTTGATACAGCTGTGTTGGGCTTATATTACACTTACCTATTGCATTCTCCTTTTCCAACCTTTCTCCTCACAGCTTCTATCCAGACCTGTGAAGCTATTACTGTTTGTGAGACTAATAATCACAGTTTCTCCTTGCTCTCCTTAGGCTTAAGGCTGGGCTTGCTTCAAGAAGTTTCAAGACTACAAACCTAAAGTTCCTACCATCATGCACCACTCCTTTATCTGAAGGGGATTCATTCCAGCGCCCTGAAGGGACACCCAAAATGGAAGACTATACTCCACTCTATATACATTGATTTTTTTTTTTTTGCCTGCTAAGCAGAAAAAGTGGATAGCAAGGACACATTTAGATGGCAGGAGAAGCTGCAAGATTTCATTGTGTTTCTTAGAACAGCATTCCTTTTAAACTATATAAATTGTTTATTTCTAGGATTTGTTCCATTTGATATTTTTAAATCCCAGATGACTGAAAGAATAAAATCAAAACCACATATAAAGAGATTATGACACCTTTCAGCTATTCTCCCAAACCCTACCTCCAGCTGAGAAGCTGGCAGCCCTGAAGGGTCTCTAAATAACCCTTACTATGAGGGTGGATACAGCTCTGTGGTGTTTGCTTTTTTTATTATTTCCTTGTCAAAGTGATGTACAGAGAAGTTACCGTTTCATACGCTAGGTATTGGATACATTTCTTATACTGTTTGTTTGGTGTTTGCTCTTTCTATATACTGATTCCAGAAAATTCTCACATCTTCTCAGCTCTCCCTCTGTGTCCTCTGTTGTCCTGACGCTCTTCACAAAAGCAGATTCCATTCTAGCCCAGCCAAGGGACTCTCAACAAACTCAACTCAGCAGAACCCACATGTGCAAATTCCCACATTGCACCTATTCCACATCTTCAACTCAAGATACATTAGCCAAGCCATGTTAAATAAGAATAAGACAATGGAGTACCTGGTCTCTACGTAGCTAGATCTAAGTAACAGCTGGCCTTGCTTAGATCATGACTCTTCCCACCTGGCTCCTACAAGACAATTTCACATGGTTTCAGGCACATGTCATGACCAGCTTCTCTGTTCTCTAACCCTGAAATGGACTGACTGCAAGGAAACATTTTGGTAAATAGTTTCTACCCTCTTTAGAAATGTACACCCAGGGGCCAGGATCTATATCTAGTGACCAGAATCTCTAACTAGTGCTGATCATTTCTTCTCGTCTTTATTTGTTATACATTCACACCACCAAACATGATTAGAGTGGTGCTGTCTTCATGATTTTAACATATGAGCCATTAACTTACATATCTTGTTTCTTTGTTCAGAATTTCTGATTAAATGTTTTAATTTAAGTGGAAAATAATATTTAATATAATATCTAGCCTACAGTGTCCCTGAAGCTTCTGTTGCAAACAATCATAATAACGAATGCTCTTGTTTAATCTACAAAATAAGTACATTTGATTTTAATTACTTGGATAATGACCAAGCAAGTACATCAGGCACATCTCTTCCAAGAGATAATGAAAGACACAGAGGAGCAAACAATATTCCTGCGAACAGACCATCACATTCTGACTCTGAGGATGACTCCACTAATGAAAATCTGTGTTTGCAAATGACTCATCTTCTGAAGACTGTTCTGAAGATGTCGGAAATCAGAATGATGCATGTGAAAATGAAATTAATCAATATGAAGATGGGGAACAGCAGTCTATCACAGAAGAGCTGTTTGATAATAATGAAATTGAGGAAACAGTCAGTGGTAGAGAAACAAATGAAAACACAGGAAATGTCAATGATAATAATGAGTAAGTAACTAATTCTTGAAATTCAAGAGGAAGAGTGAGCAAACAAAGACAAATTATCAGACATATAAATGACAAAGACTGAGAACAACAATTAGTTGTTTGACTTCACCCCAAGTTTCTAAATATGTGAAAGCACTGATATTTCTTATAGGAAATATAACGGAAAGAGTACCCTAGATTTTAGGACTTCATATTCATGGTGAAGTTACAATGTGTCCAGTCTAGCTGGGGAAACAGAGGATAGAAAGTCAGCCATGACAGATAAGACTACAAATTTCTACTAGATTTCCGGAAGGCATTGGGAAATATCAGTACAAATTCTTGTCTTTAATTAAACTCATTATTCCAAGGCTACGGTAAGGGGAGGGGGGAGGGGGGTATGAGGGACAAGGTAACAAACAGTACAAGAAATGTATCCAATGCCTAACGTATGAAACTGTAACCTCTCTGTACATCAGTTTTATAATAAAAACTTTAAAAAAAAACAAAAAAAAAAGAATGCTCTTGGTCAAAGTTAACTGTAACCCTCTGTACATCACCTTTACAATAAAAATTTCAGAAATTAAAAAAAAAAACACCAAAAAGCTACAGCAAGTTACATTGACTCACAATCAATGAAAAAATCTGAGTGGGAGCAACCATAGAGATATCTAAATTATGCAAATATTACTTCCCTTATTTCAATTCAAATTTTAAAAATACAACATATGGGACATTTAAAATAAGAACTGAAATATTATCACTGGGTTTTGCATTTAAAGGATTTCTTCAATTTTCTAGGTCATTTCTATGAAATGGCCAGAGAGCAAGGCATAGAGTAGTGCTTCAAAGACTGAATGAGACACATGACCCATGTTCCTAGAGGTGTACAGGAACAGCATGTGTCTGTCAATTGTCCCATAAGACTTTTTGGAACAAAGTAATAGAGTTAAAACTGTGATTAACCCAAGTAAAGAATATTGTGTACTGGAAAAGCTCTCAGAGCGTGGACAGGCTAAAGAAAAGAACAGGAAGAAGAAGAGGTAACAATAGCAAAGATTCAGGAAGGTACTTCCTCTGCACCCTAGAAAGAGTATCCCCTATGTGACTCAAGTGAGACTGTGACTGCCTTTCAGGAACCCATGGTCTGGGAGAGCAGGCATTACACAAGCCTCTTCAGAATGTTGCAAGCACATGAAAGGCATTGAGATAGTCATAAAAAGTCTAATTTTTTTTCAGGTACAGATAATAATAAGTGAAGGGCACAGTGATATAAGAGAATATAGTATTGGGGGATGTATTTAATTTAAAATAATCTAGTTGGATAAATGCAAAAGTATAAACTGAAAGAGAAATAGGGGCCAGAGATTTCTTTTTCAATCCTGTTTACTATTCTCAAGTTTGAAATTTGTATTGCATTCCTTTATTCTTGAAGCATTTTGAGAAGCAAAATGTTGTTTCAAGGTTCACTTCAGTCATACTATGTTTACATAGTAAGAAAATTTTTAAAGAAAATTAAAATCATGGCTCATATGCCTAGTATCTGTCATGTAGTATGGGAAAACCATAAAATGGAGTCCCTAATTATGTCCAAGAAAGATAATCCAGCAGACCATGTGTCTTGCTTTGGCCAAGGAAATGGAAATATCATCTGACAGACATATCATCATGGAAGTATCTAGTTGTTGGTGTTTTCCTATTCTATTCTTTCCACTCTTGCCCTGCCGTAGAAGCCGCGGGAGAACATTTGAATATGAGAAATCATAATATCAATGTGCCCAATCAGCCAGCCCTGATAGGGCAGCACCATGAGAAAGGGACTGTCATGAACTAACCCACAGAGATTAGGCTTGCTCCTGCAGCACAACATCCTGCAATTCCCTGCCTGGTGTGCTGTGCCAACAGCCAAGTCTCAGAAGTGATTTGCCCAGAGCTTTTGGCATCAAACTTCCTAATGCTTCATGGGTTCTTACCAGCCTTATGGTACATTGGATTTGGGGCTAACAAAAAATGGAAACAAGTATTTTTCCAATAAATAAGCTTTCACTTAATTTACATAAAGGTATATAAGCTTTCAAGACCTGACAATTGTGAGATATTCAGGGAAGTTTCACTTTAAGACCACCACAGTGCTTCCATTTCCCAAACTTCACACTTCCACCACACCCTACGTGCTTCCATTGTGACTCAAGCAATGCTTTCCTTGGAATGCTAATATGCACTACTTCCTTTGCCTAGAATATCTTTTGCTCCTATTCTCTAATATCCACTAACATCTCAAGTCAGCAGACCACTGTTTTTATTGTTCTTTACACACACACACACACACACACACACACACACAATCATACATGTATACAACAACACAAACTAATCTTTCCTACAAGTAATAGTAAAGAAAAATAACTGAAGCCAGACACTGGTGACTTACACCTGCCTGTAATCCTAGCTATTCAGGAGGCTGAGATCTGAGGACCATGGCTCAAAGCCAGTTGGGACAAGTAAGTCCATAAGATTCTTATTTCCAATTAACCACCAAAAAAGGAGGGGAAAAGCTTAGTGATCTGTGGTTTAAGTGGTAGAGGACTAGCCTTGAACACAACAGCTCAAGGATAGCACCCAGGCTCTGAGTTCAAGCCCCAGAACTGGAACAAAAAAGGAAAGAGAGAGAGAGAGAGAGAGAGGGAGAGAGAGAGGGAGAGAGAGAGGGGGGATAAGGAAAAAGGAAGGGAGGGAGGAGAGAGAAGAAAGGGAGGGAGGGAAGAAGAGAGGGAGAGAGAAGAAAGAAAAGGAAGCAAAGCAAGTAAAATTTTTGAAATTCTCACTATGTATCTGGGTGTATATTTCACATTCCTCATTGAACTGCTGGAGTACTTCATCAATTTTTTCTTCTCATATTTCAAATCTGTGTGTGTGTGAGAGAGAGCACACGTGCACACGCACCCATGCATGCATGTAAGTTCATATTACCTTTGAGAAAAAAGCAGTGTCATTCCCAGAGCCCAACTGAAGTCTGGCATGTGCAGTCGCTCAGTTTCTTTCACCAAATGAATTCATGCCTTCCAACATCTTTTTAAAGTCTTCAGCACCTATTTCTGTGTAAAACTATTCTGAAGGAGAAGAAATATGGCTAGGAATTAGCATGCCCTTTTATCTCTACTATGATTCCTGATTTCCTGTTTTATAAACTTCCAGAACAAGGTGGCATCATCAATTTTAAAACCACATCCAGTCCAAAACCAAGGCACCCAAAGCACGTTCCTAATGCCAAAGGCTTTTTCCTCAGGAAGGCATTTAGGGATTTTACGTTACACATAGTTTGTGAATATGATTAGTTAACTAGTGTAAAGTAAGGCTCACTGTAACCACTGACCAATAGGAAGGCATGGTAAAATTGTGGGAGGAAGCCCAGAGAAACAGTCAAACAGCTTTAGGCTTCACGGGACACTAATTAATCATTTTGGCTGGAAAGTCCCTCTCCCCATGGAGTACAATGGCTTCCAAGCAAGGCTTGGATGAAACATTTAACCAGATGGATCAAGTACCTACATTAAGACTCTGCCACCCACACCCTTATGTATTCATTTATTTCTCCATAAAATACTTGATAGTGTGTTAAGGTAGTAGACTGTATATTAACAAAGGACTAGAGGATATGCCGTACAACAAGTCACCTCCGATTCTTCATAACTGGGTGTGAACTACAAGGAGACTCGTAGTGAAAAATCCTATCAAATGCAAATCAAGTAATTTGGAGAAATTGAAACATCATGTGAATTTTTGTTTTATTTCTTAATGCAGAAGGGCAGCAGGATGGCAGTGACAAAAACTCAGGCCCATTTTTCCGTGGCTTTGCTTGTATTTTGGTTAATGAAACCCCTGCTTAACCTCAAAACATCATGGAAGAGAATCAATACAGCACACATTCACTTTGGTCCTCATACTTAGCCTGCAAGTGATATAACAAGTGTTGTTATTCTGAGCACGTACAACCCAGATAGCATTATCCCATTTCAGAGATGAAAAAAGTAAGGCTTTGAGATGTTCAGTTACCCAAAGTTATTAACTTACAGTAAACAAATTCAGTACTCAAAATTCTAGCTCTTCTAGACAGGCACAGGTGACTCAGCTCTATAATCCTTGATACTGAGGAGGCCAACATGTGAAGATCACTGTTCACAGCCAGCCTGGGTAGGAATGTCTGTGAGACTCTGGTCTCTAATCAAACGGCCAGAAGTGGTGCTGTGGCTCAAGTGATAGAGCATAAAGGCAAAAAAGCTCAGGGACAGTACCCAGGCTTTGAGTCTAAGCCCCAGGACTAACACACACACACACACACACACACACACACACACACACACACACACACACACACAACACAAACACAGAGAGAGAGACAGAGACAGAGACAGAGAATCTAGCTCTCCTACAACCAAAGCCCAGGCTCTTACCATTCCTTCCAGAATTATGCTTTATTACATAGCACCATGCTTTATCAAAATTTTTATTTAAAAGCTATGTGCATATGTATGTAAAAACAAAAGTAGGTTGACTTACAAAGATGACCCACATGAAATGTGTGCATTTAAGAACATAGACTGTTCAGAAATGACTGTAGATTTGAAAAAAGCCTCAGGGAGCCAAAAAAAAAAAAAAACCCAAACAACTATTTGCTTTGTTTTTATCTAAAAATTAATAATAACGATCAGCTTTATTTGCAAAGCTTTATAGCAAAGGTTAAAATAAATGTTGATAAATTAGGACTATTAACATAGACCGGTAATAGTCTAAACAGCAATTTGGAAGCATTGCCATCTTATACCTTAATGAAATGAAAATTTGAATTGATTGTGTAAGGAAAGAATCTCTTGTTTATTCTAATGTTAATATTATGGTTGATAATTTCACCAGCAGTCCTGATGAAAATGTACCTGATATAACAACGCCACAGGAAACTAATGATTGTAATGAATTTTCTTGTCGCCAAAGTACTAAGGCACACACTCATAAATCTTTGAAAAATTACTAAAAGCAAACAAGTGATCAAGGTAAACAAATTATTATTTTATCATTGTTTATACGTCTTCTGCTTTATATTTATTATCTATTTCCTGGGGGAAATGATCAAAATACCTTTTAAATATTTGCATTTAATAACCTTGACTGTCTATTCCACAGCTAGAAGCTCTTAAAGATGGATTTCCAGCAACCTTTATTTAATTGTCCTTGTCAGATGACCATTGAACCTTTCTTCCTCTTTATCAATAGATAATCAGTATCTAGCTGATAAATCATATTAGTATTCACCTGTAAATATCATGTTTGGCTTATTTTTAGGACTTTGCAATTTCATTATAAATTATTATTCAAACAGAAAATATACATAGATAGCCATTTTTAAATATCCTTTGTTCTCAGAATGTGTCTGAAAACAAAGAAACATTTTATCTTTTCTGCTATTATATTAATTTAATTAGTATATTAATCCTAAATAAAGCAAAATTTTCAGTGTTATCCAAAAAGTTTCAGTCATTCAGATAAGTGCTTCTATTGTAAATCTTCAATTTTTATAATTGTATAGCCCAAATTTCTCATAAGCAGAAACTAAATCCATGCATTTTGAGTTCAGAAGACCAGGAGAAAATCATCAATCCTCTCTTCAGTGGAAAAAATCATGATTTATTATTTGACTATAAATGTTTTACAGAATTTAATGTCTCCCTAATCTTAGACAGTTGGGTTTTCTATAATTATGTGTGGGAGAAAAAGCATTCTCTATGTAGTTCAACTTAACTTGCACATGAAGCAAAAGACTAAATGTACTGTGACATTAGTCTCCAGCACAAAGGTGGGGAACACAGGCATTGTAAAGCTTGAGTGCTGCTATCCAACAAACTCAGGTTTCAATTCAAGCCATGCTAGTTCTTAGCTATAGGACACTGATTCAGTTACCTAACCTGTGGTGCCTTTGCTTGCTGACCTATACAGAGAAAACATTAAGAACTGAAACCTCACAGATGCCTTGTGAATCTGAGAGGGACTGTGTGTAGTTAGCCCTAGGCTGGGCCTGCACACATATCAAACACTCAGCACATGTTGAAAATGCATTGCTAGTGCTAAAGGTATAACCTTTTGGGCTCATACACAGAGGTAAAACCCAGAGTTAGAGCCTGTGAAACATTTCCTTAAGCTTGTGAATCTATGTAAATATGATCGTTAACATTTGGGTTAACTGGAACACCCACAGGGAAAGGATCTAAAATAAGGTCTTAGATGATAGCCCAGACCCATAACAGAACTCAGGAATCTGAGCCAAACATTTCATGGTGTTTTGTTTTGTTTTGCTTATTTGTTTGGGGTATTTCTTTTCTTTTCTTTTCTTTCTTTTGTTGTGGTACTATGGTTTTGAACTCAGGACCTAGTTAGGACCTCAGACATATACTAGCTAGATAGAAGCTAGATCTCAAGTAGTAGACCATTTAAGCATGGCCCCCTACCTTTTTTCTAACTGCAGTTAATTTTTGGATAGAGTCTCACATTTTTGCCTGGTACCTACCTCAGTCACCAGTCCTCCTACCTCTTTTGTAGGTAGGGTCACAGGTATGCACCACCACACCCAGCTTATTGATTGAGATGAGAGAGTCATTTGTCCAGGCTGGGCTGAAACCAAGAGCTTTCCAAAGCCTTCCTCATGTGGCTGGAATTACAGGCATCAGCTACCAAGCTCAGTCAAAAATCTGTACCAATATGCTGACACACAGTTGGATCCTGATGTGTTTCTCACTTGCCACTTGTTCCTCTCTGTTTCAGATTTGTCATTTCTCTTTATGACCTAAATCAACACAATGTTCATTCTGCTATGTATGGTCTTTATACCTGTCCTTGTTGGTTCTCAACTTCAAAGCTATGGATCTCTGAGTTGCTATTTAGACATTCCAAGAAAGCTGAAATTCCATTGTTCTTTAACAAAAAAAGTTATGATCTTTTTATTTGTGTTATTTTTCCAATGTGTATCAATGATGTCTTGATTGATGAAATATACTCTCTTTACAATTTGTCTCCAAATTCTTTAAATTTAAATTTAGTGATATCTCTATAATCCTTCCTTACCATCCATTCTCACTGGGTTTTCCCAGCTTCCCTGGGCCAGGTTCTTACAACACTACCCACATCATTCCAGAAGACTTCTTCCTAGCTCTTCAGAAACACATGGTTTTGGTTCCATGTTGTAAGTTGGTTCATGATCCAGAGTTTCAAACATTCCTCCCAAAAATGGACTCTAAATCTAGTTACCCCAAAAAACATTGGGAAGATGAGTTGATTGCCATAATATCTTATGAAATACAAAATAGCTAAAAATACAAATTGCTGTCAGGGCAAATATTGACTTTAACTAGGAGTGTTTTATTTTATTCAATGAAAAAGTATTAATGGAACATTTGTTGGGTCTATGCAAAATGCTAAGTGCTGGTGACAAAAATATCAAAGAAACACAGTCCCTGGAGCACAAAATTGATGTAGTGGAAAGAAAGCCATGGTAGTTTCTGTCCAACTCAGACATTCCCCATCCCAAGAACTGCTTCCTATTCTTGTGGTCAGCCTGCACGGGATCACCGTGTGAAGCCAGCAAGAGCAGAAAAGTCCCGGTGAGACTCTTATCTCAAATTAACCACTTAAAAACTGGTAGCAGAGCTGTGGCTCAAGTGGTAGAGAGCTAGACTTGAGTGAAAGAGCTTATGGACAATGCCTAGGTCCTAAAGTCAAGCCCCATGACCGACCAAAAAAAGGGGGGAGGGAAACTGTGTGACTTCATTCTTCTGGACAGAGTGGGTCTGTCCACAGGTCTCTCTCTGTCCACGGGGAGAGATATCTAAAGTTAGGCCAAAAACCACCCAACATGCTTTCCCCAGATCTGAGACTGAAATTGATAGACAAAGGAAGCCAAGAAGCCAGCCTGCAGACTAAAACAAGTAACTCCAATTAGAAAAAGACACTTGAATTTCTTGTGACTGTATTGCTCCATTCAAGCCCCTGCCTGAGCTTGGGCACATTTCTAATCCTCTTCTTACTCTACCCTCATAGACTTAAAATAGTACCATTTTCCTAACACTACACACCAGGCTGTTAGTTCCATCCAAAAGAAATATATATATATATATATGTATATATATATATATATATGTTATTCGTAAAACTCATGCCAATAGAACACTCCGACTACAATAATAAAGGTACATAGAACATGTTTTTGCATCAGCATTACCAGTTGATTAACAGATTGCTTAAGAGATGAGTTGTAAGATTTGGATTGCTCTCAATTCCTATATATTCTCTATTACCTTGTCTGCCTGCCAAGGAAGACTTTCACCAGTATCTGTGCCCACTTAAGAACCACCCTCCCACCAACGACTCATTCCTAGCCTCAGTCCCCTTGGTCACTGTTATTGAACTGGACCACATGTGCTTGAACAGTGTGAAACATGTCAAAATTCTTCAAGGAGCAAAACTTTGTTGTCCAGTTCTGAGAGCTACTTGCCTGCGATGACAGAGGTATTCAGATTCCAAGTCCTGGACTTTGGCCATCAATCTGGGAGGCAGGGCAGAGGTCTGGGAGGAAGTCAGGAGTCTATGGGACACAGATTGGAGAATCTTGCAGAACATCCCTGCTAGTCTCAAGTCAAACTCATCCACAACCCACAATCCACTGACAATCAGATGGACCATATCAAGAGTCACACTTTTAAGCTCACCACCCATTCTCAAGCCACGCTTCATGCTAGTGAAGTACCTTGTAAGCCACCACCTCCAATCAGCAAGCCCTCTGCAGTTCTACACAGGCAGATCCCTTCATTCACGATTGTGCCGGACTTGGCATTTCTGTTATCCTCCAAAGCTTTAGTTCTTATTCCTTAATACATTGGGAGCCAAATAAGAATTGCTACTTAGAAAGCAGGGGAAACTAGAGAAAGGGTATCGAGAAAGGCATGGCTAACAACTGGCCCTGAAATCCCATGGCTAGAAATGTATTCCCAGGCGGGGGTGGGGGGGTGGCTAGCACTACTTGGTCCTTCATTAATTTGAAAATGTTTAAGTAACCCAAGTATAAATTGGTGTGAAATTTATTTTCTCTGTGACATGGCAAACTAAGTCACAAAAGAAGCAGATGCATCAGAAATGAGATATGGAACGGAAAGGAAAGGTCAGAGGAAGGGGACATGCCGAGAGACACTTGGCAGGCCTTAGGCATCCTGCATTTAATTGATTAGAAAAGCAGCCATCGATATCACTATCACTATGATCACCGGGATTCTGTTCCATTCTCTCAACGAATTTGCTGCACCTTAAGGTTGAGATGTTATTTCTATTGATTTTTAATACATGACAGCTTACATTTCCCTCTGCCATCTTGCAGGTGCCATTGAGAAGGTTGCTGGCCATCACATTAATAGATGAGAAAGTCCATTGGAGCAGTTTTGTAAAAATGATTTGATAATGTAGTGGAAGTCAATTCAGCTTTGGTCAGTTAGTTCAAGAGATTCTAAATACCCGTCAGTTAGCTCCTTGAAAAAGACACAGCCAAATGTTATTTTTTGGATGGCAACAATGTGGGAACGAATGAGGCCTCAAGACCAGGGAGTAGCTGCTCAGGCCTGTTTGGGCTCTGTGTCCCTGACCTGTACTGTGTCAGTCATATTGTTGAATCTGCATTTGCTCCCTTTTTTTCCTTTTGGCCAGTCCTGAGGCTTTGACGCAGGGCCTGAGCAGTGTCCCTGGCTTCTTCTTGCTCAAGGCTAGCACTCTACCTCTTGCACCACTTCTGGCTTTGTTCTGTTTATGTGGTGCTGAGGGTTTCCTGCATGCTAAGCAAGCACTGTACCGCTAAGCCACATTCCCAACCATGCATTTGGTTTCTTTTTCTGCAAAACATGGGATACTAAGGCTGCTCTCCCTCAAATAACAGAAAAGGAAAGAAATAACTAAATTCAGTACATTAAAAAGTAGAGCCAAATGTCCATTAAAGGAAGTTAGACACAGAGAGACAAAGGACATATGTTTTCTCTCATATGTGGAAGTTAGATATAAATTATAAATATATATATAAACATATAGTGACATATGTATATACACATATAGATAGATATACAAACATGTTGAACACCCAAAAGTTGGAACATGGGTTGTAGGGGTGGTAGAGGGGATGAAGTTGGGGTGGGGAGTAGATGAATGGAGAGAGAAAGATTGGGCAAATGCAGTAATAATATTCAATGTATATATGTGTCAATGTGGAACCAGGTTAAGTTGAGGGATGGACTGGGTTGTAGCTAAGAGAGTGATGAAACAGTGACACTGATCATTGCACTCACAAAGTGAAATGTTGAGTTGAAATCCCTTTGCATAACTACTTAATGATGATAAAATAATTACTTTTAAATAGACTCATTCTATAATAGATCCTCTTTCAAAAATGGTCTTCTGATGAAAATTATTTCATAAGCTAATATGTATGACCATTTCCTAAAGGAAAGCATTTCAAAAGGAGCAAACACACTTCACAACCTCTGATATAAAACAAAGGCTTACTTTTACTTTACCCTTTCTGCTGAAATCGAGGCTGCAGTTTCTGGCTTTAACAGTTACAGGTAATAGCCTCTCAGTGGTAAATTCCTTCCTATGAATGTGAAAATCTGTTCTCATTACAACAACAACAGTAATCACATCAGGAAACAAAACAAGCCCCTCCCTTGTATGATCTCAGTTAATTCACACAGTTAATTTTACAGGTAAGAAAATAGATAGTTACAGAGTTTAAATAGGTCACTTGATCATAGTCACACAATCAGAGGAATCACAACATTCAAAGATAGACCCAACTCCCCACTATGGTCAGCTTTGCCACAATGTTTCTGGCACTGCTAGGATTCCCCTTGTTCTAGGGTCATAACACACATATCACTTCAACTCACCTTCTTGGACTGACTCCAAAGAAGTAGGCACCAGGTTCAACAGAACCATATCAGCCTTCATTACATATCATCTTTTGGCTTGTTCAGTTCCTGAACTGATCACTCACCTCCAGCAACCTCATCCTTTCTTTTCAGGCACAAAAGGGGGATGGGGGGGGCGGTATTTCAGGCCTTTGTGCTGTAAAAGGATACCAACTGCTGGCTATGTGCAAACAAGACCTCAAAAGATAAAATCCCTGGGCAGGGTGGCTCAAGATTGAAATTTTATCTACTTAGGAAGTATACATTGAGAGATTGTGGTTGATTGAGGTCAACTCTGGTCAAAAAGAAAGAAGGAGAAAGAGGAGGAGGGGGAGGGGGAGGGGAAAGGGGAGGAAGAGGAGGAGGAGGAGGAGAGGAAGAGGAGGAGGAGGAGGGAGGAGGGAGGAGGGAGGAGTTGTTCAGAAGACTTCATCTCAACCAATGGCTAAGTAGGTGTGTGCCTGCTGCCTCAGACAAGGGGTAAGCACAGTGGTTGGGTGCCCCCAAAAAAGTTTTAAGACCCTACCTAAAAGATAACTGATGAAAAAGGGTGCTCCAAGCATGACTCAAGTAAGTAGATCACCTAACTAGCAAGATCCTGAGTTCAATCCCTAGTACTGCAAAAAAAAAAAAGCAAACAAAATTACAAATATGATTATCAAACAATTCCATGTAAAACACACTCTAAGAAATATGCCTATGTGAATTATCAATGCAGAATTATAGTTTTCTTCTCTTTTACTATGTTGCTATTGCAATTGACCAGCTATATTGCACCAGTATTTAAATACTGAAACATTCTAAGACTAATTCCCTTTTCCTATTCCTATTAGGTCCCTCTAATTTTGTTTCTGCCAGCACATTCCATGTCCATTAAAACTATACTCTTTACATAATTCTAAAATATTGAACTGTATGCTAAGTAAGTAAAATATTTTAAGATAATGTCCTGAGGGAATATAGTATTTGTATTATAACTCAATGTGCCCTATGGTAATTATTCAGATATCAATATGCAAAACAGCAGTGTGTTGTAGTACCCTATATTTCTTTTTATTTTGCCTCTTTGTAGCGAGCAATAAATTTAAATGTAAAAAGAAAAAAGTTTGCATTTGATTTTTCTTAACAAGATTGTTTGTCTGGGAGAGAGGAAATTTCACTTGGTCTTTCCCTAATTATTCATGTAAATTAAATTCTACAAGTGAAGAAAAATTCATAAAAGTCATACTTACTCATCTGAGAGAGAGATATGGCATATGAATGGGGCCCATAACCTCAGAAGGTGAAATGTAGAAAATACCACAAGCAACTCCCACATTAAGTGAAGTGAACCAAAAAAAAGAGGGGGGGGGAGATTCTTGGTGTGAAGGAGACTTCAAGGATATCCTCCCTAATCGCCTCTTAATGGTCTCCAATCTCTGACAGAGGAAACAAATCAAGAATTCTAAGAACATGGAATTATTAATCACTTAGATTTGATACCAAATGTAAGCACTACTAGACACATTTTAAATTTTAAAAACCATTTAAATATGTTTGAAAAGGAAGCATCGAATGTAATTTAATTTTCAATGACATTCTTATATGTCACATGCTAGAAGAAGTTTATTGCTCAGCCTCGTGTATTTTCTAAAATCCATACTGGCTTTTTTTCTCCTAAGCCTAAAATATATTAGAATAAAATTAACAATAAATGACTACAGGCTTGGAAGCTGACTAATATTCAATATTCAAAGTGAACTCAAATCATCCAGCAAATAATTATTGAATCCTTCTTTGTACAAGGCATTGTATTTAAAAAACACAATTGCATTTTCATTCAGATATAAATGGTTTAATCAATCCTTTCACAAAAGACTTAATCACTAAATAAACAGTATGTTCAACTATCATGAGATGGTCTTAGTTTGCCTCTTTTCAGGATACAGTTAAAAACAATGAAGGAAGGATAAAGCACAACTGGTGCCTAGTTGGGTGTGGAGGACAAAAGTAGAGAAAACTAAGATAAAAGCAAAACACCCCATTCGTAAGGAAATGGAATGACTTGGAAAAAAATTATACTAAGTGAAGTGAGCCAGACCCAAAGAAACATGGACTCTATGGTCTCCCTCATAGGGAATAATTAGCACAGGTTTAGGCTAGTCACAGCAGAGGATCACAAGAGCCCAATAGCTATGCCCTTATGAACACATAAGATGGTGCTAAGTGAAATGAACTCCTTGTTATGGAAACCAGTGTTATATCACTGTTATAATTACTTTATAATTACTTTCAACATGCCATGTGAAACTGTAGCTTCTTTTGTTGATGATCCTCTTGTAATCCCTTCCTGTGGTTGTACCTGGACTATCACTGTATCTCATCTGATTACACCGGATACTGTATATACTGGTATTAGAACTAGGGAAGGGAAAGGGAATATCAAAATCGAGAGACAACGGATAAAAAGACAAAAGATTCCAAAAGCAATACTTGCAAAACCATTTGGTGTAAACCAACTGAACAACTCATGGGGAGAAAGGGAGAGTGGGGAGGGGGGAAATGAGGGAAGAAGTAAGAAATTGTACATCACTTTGACAATAAATAATTATCCAGAAAAAAAGCAAAACATAATTCAAAGCTAAAACTTAGCACAATGACAGAAATTGAGAGAAAGCAGAAATGGAGATGACAAATAAATCATCATACTGTGCTTAGAGTCCTATCTAGTTATCCAAAAACAGAAGTATCAGATGTAGTTGATTTGACTAGAAGTCGAGCACACTGAAAACTATCTTAAAATAAACTAAGAAGGAAAGAGTAGTAGTACTTACAGCTACAACAAAATCATTGAATCTGACTACAAGGCTAGTGTCACAGCTTTAAAATCACATCACATGTATATCATCCAGGTTACTATAAAGGGGTACAATATACATATGAAAAACTTTTCAACATCAGTATTCATTAGGGAAATGAAAATTAAAGCAATCATGAAGTATTTCTTTATGACTACTCAATGGCTACTATAAATAGAGATAATTTTTAAACCTATTTGAACAAGAATGTAGAGAAATTGAAATCCCTGTGCATGGTTGGTAGAAATCTAAACTATAAACATGATGTGGAAAACAATGTGATAGATCTCACAATTATACAACCCCATAAGTCTACTACTTGATATAGATACATAGATAAATGCATGTAAAATGATAGACAGATATAGATATTCAAAAAGAATTTAAAGCAAAGTTTCTGAAACTACTTTCAGACCAATGTTTATACCAATATGTACAATAGTCAAAGGGTGGAAATAATTACAATATCTACTGACAGGGAGGTGTTGGGTAAACAAAATGTGGTTATACATGCAGCCAAATAGCAGCAATGGAATGCTGATATGTTCCAAAAACATGAGTAAACCTTAGGACAGGACAGTGTGCTTAGTGAAATAAGGCAGACACAAAAGGACAAACAATGTAGAATTCTACTTACGTGAAGTACCTAAACAGGTAATACATGAGGCAGAAAGCAGATTAGAAATTAGCAAGAGCTGCAAGAAAGGAAAATGGAGAGTGATTAGCAACAAAGCCATGAAAGACAAATTCAAGACTACAGGGATCCTGAAGAAGATGCCTAAGGAAAAACTGGGGTACACACATGACCCTCATATCTATAGAAATGGTGAACGTACAAACATTTCCCTAAAACCAAACAAATTATAAGTAATCCTTTTTTTTTCCATCGCTTGTGGGACTTGCATTCAGGTCCTGGGTACTGTCCTGAACTCTTTGTGCTCAAAGCTAGTGCCCTACCACTTTGAGCCAGCTCTCTACTTAACGATTGTTCTGGTAGTTTGTTGTGTTATTTTTTGTGGCAGGGGGTGTGTGTAAACAATCTAAACAATGGGGTAGGCAGGGGGAAAATGAGCGCGCAAGGAGGTAACAAGTTGGATAAGAAATGTACTCACTGCCTTAAGTATGAAA
Source organism: Perognathus longimembris pacificus (assembly GCF_023159225.1). Classification (NCBI taxonomy): domain Eukaryota; kingdom Metazoa; phylum Chordata; class Mammalia; order Rodentia; family Heteromyidae; genus Perognathus; species Perognathus longimembris. Next base: position 24,746,890 of record NC_063163.1, on the reverse strand, counting down.
CTGACCCCTCTGTACATCACTTTGACAATAAAGAAATGAAAAAAAAGAATCTCACAAACGTTTTCAGCTTTAGCTGGCTTTGAACTCTGATCCTTAGATCTCAGCCCCCTGAGTAGCTAGGCAGCACCTAACTATAAAAATTCTTTGTAAACAGGAAATGAGCATGGCAGCTGAGCATTCTCCCTGGACCTATAGATACCAAGTTAAGAATTTGTAATCTCTTCATGGATGTGTATATTGGAGACTCTTGATCCTGGGATGAATTTTATTTGTGCATGAATTCGGTTGGCATTTATTGAGTATATGCTACATACCAAACCCAGAGCTAGTCATTCGAGAGAGGTGCTAGAGGTTAAATATAAAGCAAATAGTGATCAGCATAGAAAGCCTTCAAGAGCATGGTATGATTTCCTTATCTTATCCAACTGCCTCCACAAAATTCATACCTTGAAACTGAAATGTCGATATGATAATATTAAGAGGTATGGCCTGTCATGATAGGCAGGGCTTTGTGATTTTATAAAAGAGATGTGAAGCAACAGAATAACTAGGTTTAGAAATGATTAATTGTGCATGTCAAAACAGCTAATGAGAAGATTTTGCATGTTCTCAAGACACACACAATAAATGTTGGAGATATAACAATTATCCTGATCTGATCATCACATGTCACACACAAGTACTGTCGTCACAACATACTCCATAAATATGTACAATTAGTTTGTATCAATGAAAAATGAGAAATACAATACAATATAAATTGGAAGGTGAAGGTAGCAAGATTGAAGTCTAAGACCAATTTGGGCAAAAGCACAAGACCCTATCTGAAAAATAAACTGAAAGGAAAAAATAAAACAATGGTGGGGGCATGGTTCAAGTAGCACAGGGCTTGCCTAGCAAGTACAAACCCCTAAGTTCCCTTCTAGTATCAATCAATAACCAATCTCGAATTTGGAAAAGAATTAAGGTTTATCACAGTAAAAAAAAAAAGATTGAAACACCACCGAGCCTTTTATGTTTCCATGGCTAATACATACAGATATTAAGAGTCAAAGAATCGTTAAGGCACTATAAACAGGAGCTCACATTCTCACGCTAATGTATGTGGGCATATGTATTATAATATGTGTGTGCTTTACAGATTTAAGGTTCAAACAGTGCAAAGAAATGCTGTTTTTATCTAAACCTACTGAAGCAGTCAGTCACCTGGTGAGTCCAAGGAGGGTGTAAAGTTTTCTGTCATTTATAGGCAGTCTCCTGCCTTCAACGTAAAATCATTGGCTTACACAGTGAATCATTATAAATCTCTCACTAGCTTTTAAACCAATCAGTCAAGCTTAGAACGCAGTGATTTGGAGAATCATAGCTCTGAGGCTTTGGGGCTTCACTGTGCAAGGGTAATAAATGTAAATGATTTTGTAACTTGTAAAAACACAGGTTAGTTCTCTCTTTACCTCCAAAAGAGTAACTGGGTTTGACTAAAGAGGTTTACTCTGATCCTAGGGAAAGAAAAAAAATCTATTATGTCATTTTTCTTTTCTGAATCCTGGGGAAAAGAATAACATAAAAAGCAGTTAATCTGTTAAGCAGACAAAGCCTACTGTATAGAAAACTGCCACTCAAAAAACCTGGATTGAGTATGTAATTTGTAGCTTACACAGTGAGAAATAAGCCTTTCTAAAGCAATATTCTCTAAGTGGAACCATTTGCCCAATTTTCTCTGCTTTGGGCAAGAGAATCTTCGCTAAAACAGACAATATTCATGTAATGTCATCACCCACTCTAAAAAAAAAAAACTTTTCTTTGATCCTCAAGAAACAATGTTCAAAATTTGAATATAAGTCATATGCAGAGTTTAAATATTTTTTTGCAATTTGTGAGGAAAGCAAAAGGATTTACAGACAGGAATAGTAAAATACAAATGAGAATCACATAATTACATAATATAGATTATCTTACAGCTAATTGATGCTTAATAAAATATAACAGAACTACAACTGATATGAAGTGAAGTTTTGATTACTTATAATTTCACCATACTAGAGGCCTTGTAAAATTGCTTCATTCCAAGTGGATAGCAAATACGTCTCCTATAGGTTTTGTCTGGATTAGTCACTTTATTTTATTTTTGCTGATTATCTTCATGCCAGTGGTCATGTGTCCATGTCCCTCTAGAGCCATCTGCAAACACAAGAGTCATGCTGTCAGAACACTGATGACTTGGCCTTTGTTTCCTTTCCCAATGTTCCAGTTTTAAATGAGCAAATTCCTCAGTAGTTTCTTAAATGCCTCTCACCCATCACTCCACATTGTTCTTGGGCTTTTCCAAGCCTTGTGACCCCTTCTGTGTTCTCTGTCTCACTCCTCTTCATGGAAAGAGGGCAATGGGAACATTCTTTTAGTGGATTCCTAGTGGAAGTCTAAATTGCAAGTGAGAGAAAAAAACAGCCTTTACACTCACCACAATGGGGAAATCTACAGCATAGATAGCATGGAACATTCTAATAATAATATCCTCTCACAGTTTGGAGCTTTCTCAAAAAAAAAAAAAAGAGCATGGAACTACCCTATAATTCACTGATAGCACTCTTGGACATGTCCCCAAAAGATTACAAGTCACAATACAATAAAAAAGACTTGTGTCCACCCCTGTTCATTGATGCACTATTCACCATAGCCAATTTAGGGAAACAGCTAAGATACTCTATAATGGATGAACAAAATGAATACCAAGAAGTTGGACAATATATTGTGCAAGGAGATCATGGGAAGAAAAGGACAAACAAAAGAAGAGAAGCAGGACACTGGTGTTTCGTGCCTGTAATCCTAACTACTAAAGGATCAAGGTTTGAAGCCAACCTGGGCAGGAAACTCCATAAGACTCTTATTTCCAATAAACTACCAAAAAGCCAAAAGTGGATCTGTGACTCAAGTGGTATAGCCAAAAAAGCTTAGGAATGGTGCCAAGGCCCTGAGTTCAAGTCCTAGCACTGGCACCAAAAAAAAAGAATAAATTAATTAATCCATTAATGAATTCAATGAGAAAAGAAGGATGCTTGAAAACAGAAAACAGTAATAATATTAAATATGCATATGTGGAAATGGAATCAGGTAACTTGAGGAGTGGAAAGATGGATGGGGTGATACTGATCAAGCTACATTGTACTCATCAACTTACATGTTGCATTGAAACCCCTTTAAACAACTACTTGAAGATAATAATTTTAAAGAGCACCTTCCTTCATACTCCATTCTCTCCCATCTCCACTACAGTTGTTTGAGCCAACCGATAGCTACAAGATCCCTCAGAAGTGGTTCTACCATTGCACTCTTTTTATTTGTTTGTTTTGCTTTTTCTGAGTGTAGCAAGGATCAAATGAGCTCTAGTGATTTTCCCTACAGCCATGAGCCAGATGATGTTTCACTGAACAGCACACTGCATTTACAGCAGTAGTGCTGTGAGCTTCAAATGAAACTGAATTTTTTCAGTGCCCAGTGACACCAAATCCATTGTAACATTGCAATGTAGTGAATTTACTGTCACATTTGTGGGCATGTTGGTGTAAATTAACTTACATCATTGTCAAGCATATTCAAGTATAGCAAATACAACATATATTGTAAATAATACCAACAATTGTATAAATTACTATTGTACTTTTCAATGTGTTCTCTTCATGATGCTTATTTTAGAGCATATCCCTTCTACTTATGAAAGAAGTTTTCTGCATGATATACCGTTATTCTAGCATATTCTAGAATATGCTTGATTCTCATGTTGTTTTGCTCTTCATGGCCCTACGAGAAATAGGCTTTATCAAACCTATAACCTAGATATGTAATAGACCATACTATTGGGTTGGTGCAAGTACACACCATGATGTTGGAACACAGGCCAGGACATCTCTCAAAACATATCCTCATCACTAAGCAATACATGACTATGATTACGTTACTGTCATCCTAAGTTATGTATATACTAAAAGTCTTATAAATTAAGCTTTACATTTCTTGGTCAAGTTTCCACATGGCATTATATACAGTGATCCACTTGAAGAGCCAAAGTGTTAACTTCTTGGGGTTGCTTGGGAATGTGGCCTAGTGGTAGAGTGCTTGCCTAGCATGCATGAAGCCCTGAGTTTGATTCCTCAGTACCACATAAACAGAAAAAGCCAGAAGTGGTGCTGTGGTTCAAGCGGTAGAGTGCTAGCTTTGAGCAAAAGGAAGCCAGGGACAGGCCCTGAGTTCCAGCCCCAGAACTGGCAAAAAAAAAAAAAAAGTAACTTATTAACATTAATTATTGCTCATGTAAATTTAGAAAATGTGATCTTGAAAACATTAAGTTTAAATATAATATCACAGAGCCAATATTTCAACAGTAACATGCATCAGGTAATAAATAGCTCTTTGATCATTGTTTGTAAAGTCTCTTGAACCATGCTTTGATTAGTTCTATTTAATATTTAACATCTGGTTAGTCAATTTCAATCTGCAGAAAACACTGCTGGAAAAAACTTCTATGCTGACTAAATACATTTATAATACTACAAAGCTGACATGTAATTGATTTTTAGTTCCCATAAAAAGATTATGTTAACTTTCCTTAATCTATATATTTGTATTTTTTGCAGTCTAGTGAATTCACACCAGGGATGCTAAATTTTTATGTCCTATCAATATTTTATGTAAAATTGATAGGATTATATTTTAGTCTAAGTACCACTTTGCAATTTTCCCCTTGAAAAGGAAATAATAGAAAAATATTACCGCCTGCGTAGCACTAATACAATAGAGGATTTCTGCCTGGCTACAGTACCTCCAGCCACTGGAAAGCACATGGCAGTGTTTAATAGCCTAGAAGACCCTAGAGAGATTCCTAGATTTCAAAAGAAAAAAAAGAGAGAAATGAAGATTTTTATTACTCAAAGCCCTAAGGTTTTTCCATTTTATGTTGTTTGTTTTCTTTGTAGAATTATCTAATTAGGAAAGCGATGATTCTTTCATTATTAAATAAAGAAATGTTTGCAAAAGTTAAAGTCAGTATTTTGGCTCCTCATCATTTAATATTATCTCACATTATTGCATATTAAAATATATAAGTATGCTAAGTTTAGCATTAACAGCCATTTCTAAGTAGGCTACAGGTTTTATAAGACAAATTTTGGTCTTATGTTCAGAACATTGATTCATCATTTTCTTTAAGAAAGTAAATCTTATTTTTAGTTTATTTGATTTCAATAATATAATGTGTTAAAAATCAGCATGTTTTCTTTTTTTTTATTTTCTTTTTTCCACTCCAGGGCTTGAACTCAGGGCCTGGGCACTATCCTTGAGCTTCTTTCATACAAGACTATCACTATACCACTTTAGCCACAGCTCTTCTTCTGGCATTTTGGCAGTTAATGGTGATAGTCTCATGAACATTCCTATCTAGACTAGCTTTGAACCACGATCCTCAGGTCTCAGCCTCCTGAGTAGCCAGGATTACAGGTGTACAAAATGCCCACTGAGTATGCTTTCTTTTAATTTTAGGATTCAATTTGTCTTTTGTTTGCAAGAAGGTACCTAAAAATCAAACTGCAATATAAAGCTTTATAAAGATAAAGTCCAAATCTACATTCTTTCTGTAGTCTTCTCTACATATGATCTACAATTACAATTGTAGAAAACTCCAAAATCACTAATTATACAGAAAGAAAATTGAAGCAGTACTATAAGAGTAACAAAACTTTTCTTCCTAAAGAAAAAGCCATTAAAGATTTTAATATTTAGCAATAAATACATATCAGCAATCAACTATATTTCCTGGGACCTCTTAGATAGTCAGCATTTAAACCAGTATTGATCATGAACTAGCTAACTAATAAATAAACATTATACCAGATAAATATTTATGGATTCACTATAATGGATTTTAAGTTTAACAAGTTATTTTTAAATGCACATAGTAAAAGCTAACTTAAAGAATATGAATGAATATTATACTTTTAGTTTCAGTATTGTCTTTCTTCCTATACAATCATGTTGCATTTTAACAAAAATAGTTGGTTGTTGACGTAAAACAAGCTTTTGTTCTAAGGACTTTGGCTTTCAGTCTAAGCAAACTAGGAAACAGTAGAGACCTTTGAGCCAATGATTTGAGCAAAAGATAATGGTGTCTTAAACCAGGGATGGACAGAAGAAATTAAAAGTGGTTAGACCATTGATTTTGGGGTGATAATGATGTATCCCTACGGGTTCATCACTAATTTACAACTGCGCCCATTTTATGAGGAAGTTGGTGATGGTTGCATGAATGTATGCTATGCATACTTGAAAGAGGAAGATACATGGGAAATCCCTGTAGCTTCCATTTAGTTGTGTTATGAACTTAGAATTGTTCCAAAATAATCAAGACTTTAAAAAAAAAAAACACAGATAAATCCAGAGACTGAGGCAGGGAATTATTGGTTTGAGATAAGCCTGGATAAGACCCTGTCTCAAATAAAAAAAAAAAAAATCCACGAGTGTAATCTCAACTACTCAGGATTTGAAGGTAAGAGGATCAAAGTTCAAGACCAGCCTGAGGAAAAGCAAGAAAAGAAATTAAAGAAAAAGAAGGGGGAACATAGCTCAAGTGGTAGAACACCATGTTCAAAACCCCAGTACTACCATGGGGGAAAAATTTACTTAGATTCTGAACACACACAAATCCTAAACTTGGCATGTTGCCCAGACCGAGTTGGACACTTTGAAGTCCAAGGAGCTACTAGCAACTATGAGAACATGATACTTATTATGACATTTCACCTTCTTCAATTTTACCAACACACCTGGGCAAAGGTCCTTTAATACTTCCAAAAAGCTCACAATTAAGTAGGACAAAGATATTTAGAAGGATGCTGAATTTGACCCTATCCATTTAAGTCTTAGTTCAACTATCACCCAATGTGTTGCCCAGGAACTGCAAGAAAAGAGAGCAAAAGGGAATAAGCATTTATTCGTTCATCATTGACAAATCTAAAATTGTGTGTATGTATGTATGTGTGTGTATATATATATGTATGTATGTATATATGTCATGAACTTGCCATTTTTTTTCAAGTAAAAAGATGGATTTATTGGGGAAGCAAAAATCGAACTGACTGGCCAGGGTCACGGCCCACACTCGGGAGCTGGGACTGCGTGCCCCGTGCCATGCTCAGGGTCGGGTTATAAAGGCAAACACCACATGGTCAAACTTGCCACACACAGGTGGCCAATGAGGTTACAACACTTACAGAGCATGCCAGGTCACGCTCAGGTGGCCAATGGGAACTTGTCATTTTGAAATGTGTATATATTATGAAATCAAGATAACAAGATAACAAAGCAAGCTTACATACCATTTATATGGTGTGAACACTTAAAACCTGTTCTGTTAGCAATTTGCAAGAATACAATGAGAACAGGCATTTTTGAACAGTTTTATTCTTTCTGACATCTTCTGGGATTTTTCTGGAAGTATATAAAATGACAAATACATCTGTAGCAATTCTATTCTCTTTTAACAATATTTATCGAGCATTTGTGATGGGATGGTTTCTGAGCAGCCTACAAATTAAATAGAAATCTCATAAAGTTTGCAAAAATATAAAATATTATAGCTCTCAAGATACCTACAACCTAGAGGGGAAATATACACACAATAGGAGATATGTTTCAAAGGCAGTGCTTTTAAACTTCTGTGTGCATAAGAATCTCTGTATTTAACCCTAGGGGTTCTTTTGGAATGAGGCATAGCATTTGAGCAAAATCCCATATGATTCTAATGATGATATCCGGTAGCTTTGCCACAGGTAGGGAACATCCAGCCTGTGAGCCAGTATAAGGCTTATGGAAACAGGGGGCACACAGCAGGAGAGACATGTGTATTTCTTCTGTCCTTCTCCTCAATGTCTGCCTGTACTGATCATTTTGTATGGCCTGAAAATGACATTATAATTATGTAAATGACCCTTAGCAGAAAAAGGTCCCACATTCCAGCATAGGACAAACTTTTTAATGTATCAAGTAAAGTTGTTTGTCTTCCCCAAAAGTGAAGAACAGGAACCCTATCTCTGAGATCGAAGTAAGACTGGCTCAAATTCTAAAACCTGGCTCCATGGAAGTATAAATACTCTTAATAGATTTCTATGCAGGTGTGTGCATGCTCTGATCCTGGAGCTTGACCTGAGTAGGTGCTGTCCGCAAGATTTTTGCTGAAGGCTTGTACTGTACCACTTGAGCTGCAACTCCACTTTCATCTCTGTGTTTAGAGATAGGAGTCTCATGGATTTTATTGCCGATTCTGGCTTTGAATTGTGATTCTCAGATCTCAGCATGAGTCACCAATGCCTGGCATGATTTCTGTGTATTTTAAGCAAGTAAATTTTCCAAAGTAATGAAGCAAATACAGTTCATACTGGCCCTACAGAATCCTCAAGGTAGATGATAAAGCTGGCGCTAAAGTTTTCTTTAATGTTATTGACTTTCTTCAAAATCTGGTCTTTAAGATCTTACTGCATTAAATATCTTAGCAGCACTTCTCAAGAAAATTTTGTAACCACATAGGCATTCATTTAATTTCTATCTATTTCTCTCATCATAATGAAAGAGAGGAGAAGTGTCTGTTGTCCTTCCTATTGTATTTCTAAAGCTTAATATCATGCCTGGGAAATAATTCACAATAAATATCAGTAGAATGAGTGAAAAAGAAATTAAAATTTTCAGCCTTAATGCTCAACTCCACTTCTAAGACACCTGTAGTACAGTACTTTCTGAACAGATTTTTTTCAAAGTTTACAAAGATGTCAGGCTTCTTCTGTTTTACACAATCCCACACACACACACACGCACACACACACACACACACACACACATATACCACAGTTAATAAATTAGGTAGATTGTACTCATTTTGGAAGAATAATTGAGGCAAAGAAGAGTAGATACTGTAAAAACAGGTTCAAGTTCAAATTCAGCATCAGGTATTGTATACCCTACATTCACCAACAACTCAGTTACTTTTGGTAACTGCTAGAATTATATGATGTAGGGCCTATAAAGTAGAATTGAGAAATACATTTTTTAAATCAATTTTTGGAGCACCAGAGGCTCATACCCATAATCCTAGCTACTCAAGAGGCTGAGACCTGAGGATCATGGTTTGAAGCCAACCAGGCCAACAAAATCCATGAGACTGATATCTCCAATTAACCACCACCACCACCACCACCACACACAAAAAATAATAATAATAATTGTAAAACCCAGAAGTGGAGCTGTGGCTCAAATGCTGGAGCAAAAAAACCTCAGGGAGACCACCCGTGCCCTGAGGTCATGGTCCCAGAACCAAAACATGCATGCACACACATAAGTCAGTATTTTAATAGAGATATTTAAAAAGCAGATCTTTCCCTAGACTTAGCTTACTAAATTAATAGAAATTGGATACTGTGATTCCTTAGTCTTACACATCTATAACATGCTAGGACTTTTCTATCTTTCTGATTCGATGGTAATATGTGTGTGTGGTTTTTTTTTTTGCCAGTCCTGGGGCTTGGACTCAGGGCCTGAACACTGTCCCTGGCTTCTTCTTGCTCAAGGCTAGCACTCTGCCACTTGAGCCACAGCGCCATTTCTGGCCATTTTCTGTACATGTGGTGCTGGGGAATCGAACCCAGGGCCTCGTGTATACGAGGCAAGCACTCTTGCCACTAGGCCATATCCCCAGCCCTCGATGGTAATATGGATAGTTATTACTGTTTGCTTAGAACTTTTCTCTAAGGCTCCCTAAAATAATGTATTTACATATGATATGAGCTCAGCTCAAAACCTGTAGTAGTAAGCAGTTCATTTAAATTTTGGGGGCCTGAGAGACTAACCAGGAAGTCAGAGAAGCCGTATGCTATGGAACTGCAAAATCAACAAAGGATAATTTCAGAAGCCTGTCAGAGACATCTTGCATACAATGCCCATTTCTGCTTAATTTACGGTACCCTAGAAAAGGAGAGAAAGTCTCCAGACTCCTCTCTGTATACAGGTAATGCTTCAACCAGATTCCAAAAGCAATAGAAAGTTTTCCTGTACATAAAAATATAAACACATCAACTACCTAATCAAATTCAGTTTGCACATCAGTGATTTCCACAATGTCTAATGCATTATTATTATTATTAAAGTGATCAAAAAAATGAAAAGAAAGAAGGAATCTTTAGGAAAAACCCATAGAGGAGCAGAGATTTGAAGCAGGGCAGATATTTTTTAAGAGAGATAGGTTAAAAATAGAAGCTGATGACACATTGGTGAAGGATGACAAGGATATTAACCTGATTGGAGCTGCCTGCCCACCTGTGTGTGATTGAAGATGAAGTTAGAGCGTTTGGAAAGACCCAGGGGACTCATGGGGAATATTAGAGGGGTAATTTCAAGTATGTGATTAAGAGATGGATGATGATTGTTTTGGAGCTTTGGGAAGATTCAGTTTCAAAATACAAAAAAAAAAGCGAATAACTTAATTTTTAAAAGAAAAGTTGAATTGTGCTATAACAGCAGAGTAGTAGAATATGTAAGCACCTAAGCAAGTCTGATGAATAATAAACGCATAGAAGACTATTGCCTATAAAAAATAGTGTTTACTCAGGGTCCTATGTAACAGGTACAATTTATAAGTATCCTTCCATGTATTAAATTACTTATTTCCCTGTTGATTATACCTGTATCTCCAGGTACTATTAGACCGATTTTACAGATGAGGAGGTCGACGAGTAGGGTAGTTAAATTGCATGTACAAGTTTGTATAGAAGAGAAGAGAAATGAGATTTGCACTCAAGCACTATGGCTTTTTGGTGTTGTTTCTGTTGTTTTGACAAGCCCGTACAACCCAGGCTTCCTTCAAACTCACAATCGCCTGATTCTGCCTCAGAGTGCTGGGATTACAGGCATGCACTACCACACCCAGGAAGCACTAGCTCTTGAGTCTCATTTCTCAGCTGCAATAACTCCCTAGGAGATCAGAGAGTTTTTAATGAAAAGAAAGCCAATAAACATTACTGAACAAGAAATGTAAGAATTTAGCAGGCAACTTAGAGAAAAGACCTGAAGATGATTCCAAAGTTTCCAGGATAAGGAACATGAATAATTGATTATATTTTTATAACTACTTAAGCTTTAAAAATCGGTTAGTGATATAGTAATAGAGTGAGGTAGTGATGTATTTGCCAATCAATATAGGAACATCATTTCTTTTAATGTAAGAAATTTTCTACACTGAGAAAAATAGATTAGGAGTTGATTGTGCCTCTTAGTAGCTATATTTAAAGCACTGCAGCTATTTTTCATGTGTGATAATACTCTGTATTTATGTAACACCTTTCTCCCAAGGAGCTCAAAGCATTTTACCACCACCCGTTACCTTATTCATCCTCATAACATCCCCTTTTAAGAAAGGAAGTGTCAAGCATAATGACCACAATTTTACAGATGGGAACACTAAGACAAATGGAGCTATTGGCTTGCTAAGATCACAGAAAACCCTGTAGCAAAATTCAATGGAGAGATAGTGCTTTTTGAAATTCAAAATTCCTTCCAATCTCTTCTCAATGATAAGTCTCAAATTTGTCTCAACTTTTGGCACTAATTTACCTATAAATTAGCATGCTTACAGTCAAGTTCTAATTTAGGATTTCTTGAGAAGGATAAGTCATGGATTTGGTGATTCTTAACTGAATAAATTCATAAGATGGTAAAAATTTATGTTTTATTCTTTTAAAATAATCAAAACTCTACACCTGTTTTTTTACTATAAAGAATTTTTATGTGTATAACTATGGAAGTATTGGTAAGTTGTTTTTATTTAGAAAAATTGTACTATTTGAAGGTATGGATTATCAATAACTGACAGAAAAAATATAAGATGATTCATACACTCACATATGAACACACATCCAAATTTGCATAAACATACAAGAGAGAGAAAGAGAAGGGAGATTAACATAGTAGGAAATCAGGTGGACACTTCAACAGAAATTAATAAGAGAACCAATAGTAATGTTCTTGAATCTTAAGATCACCTTAGCTCAAAAATTAGGGCACTGTTCTCTTTTATATTAACTAAAATTTCTATCATGTTTTTAACTCATCTCACTATAAATTCAGTATAAAATTACTTGGTAATCACACACTTAGACGTTCCAGGCTTTAAAAGACAGAAAAGGGGGTGGAATTCAGCTTATTTTTTTCCAGCTTATTTTCAGCTTATTTAAAAAGGAAGAAAAAGCTAATAGGATATATTCACAAGCAGCCTCCTTTAACCAAATCCATATGTGCACTGTGGGTGTTGAATACAGTACTGGTACACGGTGAATTACACTCAGCAAGACAAAGGAAGATCAAAGGCACAACTATTGGCTTGCACAATTAAATCACCTATGCATTTTACTTTTCCTCCTTAAGTGGCACAAGCTCTGCTCTTAAAATGTGTGTAGCTTTATAGAAATTGTGCCACAGGTTGGCAGGATATTACCATTGAGACTTGAGCTGGAATAGCTTTTTCAATGACAATCTACAGAAAGAACACTGATGATGAAAAGCAAATATGTACAACACTGTGCCAAAAACTATATCAAGTCATATTCATCATTATCTCCCAAATCAAGAGATTATTTAGAGAGCTAAGATCTATTCCATGTTTGTACCCTTTCCTGTAACAAGTATTGTCAAAAGTATTGTCAAAGTGAAGTACAGAGGGGTTACAGTTTCATATGTAAGGCAGTGAGCACATCTTGACACTCAGCATTTGTGGACAATGGCAAAACATTTTCTTATTAAATTAAAAATTGTAAGGAACCAATATGAGTTTTCTGAGTGACTCAACCGTCCACACTTAAGCTAGACACTAGAGCTCCCTGCTACATAGAGGCAGAAATTAGAAGTGTTAGGGTACTGGTTCAACAAGAGCATCAGACCTTATCTGATAAATAGCTAGCCTATCTGTAGATATGAATGTTTCTACTTCTACATATTCCACATGTTTCTACTTCTGTGTATTTATTTTACTGATTTGTATGTACTCATAGTATAAAAATTAGTACTTCTAGTGTTCTTTCAACTACTGTGCAATTTGAAGTAGAATCAACCTTGAACTACTGTGACACATAGTAAAGCATATGTATCAACTCTACATTTGGTGAAATGTTAAAGTATGTTATAATCCCTGCATAAGGGTTGAAAATAAGACTCTATCTTCCTCTCTCTTGCTCATGTTCTCTGTCTGTTTCTGTGTGTGTCTCTCTCCAGTCTTTTAACCAGTTACAAAGACAGCAGATAACTGCTACTGTAATTTGAGTATTTAATTCTCATTTCTTGCATGGTGAACAGAATATACTTCTATCTCTGTCTCTTTTCTCTCTCTTTTCTCTTTCTCTTTGTTTTCTCTTTCTCTATTCTCTTTCTCTTTACTTTCTGCCTCTCTCCAACCAGTACTATGCATATTATCTCATGCTAGACAATTACAATGTGAATAGATAATATAAATGAAATGCTTAAGAGATATTTCAATGGGAATAACAGAAACCTATAAACTTGTCATAAAATCAGTCCCTACTTTCTTGGTGCACATACTCTGGAGAAAGAGGAAAGTGATTACTAATTAATTCAATAATTATGGTATATAATATGTCCAGTAATGATAATGATTCAAAAGAAAAACATCCTACTTCTGAGGAGTTTGTACAGTAGACAATGTAAAGAGATAGTAAAATTTTGCATCCTTCTGTTGTGTGGGTTAGGTCCACTCTGAAAGCATGCTATAGTAAAATTTGTCTTTATTTATACCTTACCTTTTTTTCCATCTATGGGCCTGGCTACTGTCCCTGAGCCTCTTTGTGCTCAAGGTTATTGCTCTACCACTTGAGCCACAGTGCCACTTTCTATACCGCGCCTTTTTAAGTCATTCAGAAAATTCCCAAAGAGTTGACAAAACACACCTGCCATGTTGGTAATCTCTGGGATTTCTTTCATATGAAGTATCCTTTCTCCCATGCTGTAAGACTGCAGACCTACTGGATGCAAAGCCATCTGTCCAGTGATATATTACTGAATGAGATTTAGATTTTTCCCTAGGGGAAAGTGAACTTTCATGAAGAAAAGACAAAACTAGTTTGTTATAGAGGTGATATGTACTCCACAAGAAAAGGCAAAGAATTGAGTAATCACATTTAAAGTATCCAAAAGTTACTTAATTGAGAACTGCTATCTGAGGGGGAGTGTAACAAGAAGGAAATGGGCAAAAAGGACAGCACCAATAAGTCATGAGAAAGTCTGGTTTCCAGTAGAGCCAGAAGAACAGGAAGTGACTAGAGATGAGGCTGAAAAGGAAGGAGTGGACAGATCCTGAACATGTGGACTGGATTTTATGATGTAGATGACTGCAATCCATTGTAGATGCTTGAAACAACAGAGACAGTAATGCATTTGGGGTGACAGAAACTGTGTCAGGTAGCAAGGGAGAGGAGGAATAGAAAGGGAAGACAAATAAAAGAAGGTGTCGGCTCTTACTTTAGTCTTGCTTTATCCTTGGAAAGGGTCTTATTTGCAAAAGAACAAATGGGAAATAGAAGTATGGAATAACAGGGATAGAATTTTTGCCTGACAACCAACTGGTGAGGAGTGTGCAAGAAGTAGTTTCCCATTCTTTTTATATGCATAAAACACACACACACACACACACACACACAAGCATTTCTAATAGTAGAGGTACAACTAAGAGTTCATATCTTAAAGATAATCACGAAGCTGCCAAATTTGACTTTTTTTTAAGTCACCTCCACATAATTGTCAAATATTATGATGTGTCTTAAGTAATCTTTCATCCACATTAGTTAAGTAAATTAGTTTAACTATTTTTTTATTCTGCTTCATGTATTTGTCTTCACATGACATTTTTCCTTTTGATCTTGGTTGACATTGAAGTACAGTATTTTATTGCTCAAAGTCTATATTACCCAAAACAATGCATATATTCCCAAAAGTATTACTATTTAAATAACACAGAGTCTCAGTCTTGCTCACCTTACTTGCTTGGCTGGAGCTCCTACACATTGAGCCTCACCCACAGCCAGGCTTTTTTGCTGGTTAACTGGAGATAGATAAAGTTTTAGGGACTTTTATGCCCAAGCTGACTTTGAATTGTGTTTCTCCTTGTCTCAGCCTGCCCAGGCTGGCTTCAAACTATAATCCTCAGATCTCAGCCTCTTGAGTAGCTAGGATAACAGGCATGAGCCACTGGCACCCAGAAACAATTCTTTATACTAATTTGTGAAGCTTTCTAAAGTGTGATATTATTATCTGAAAATAGTTTTCATCTAATAAATGTATTATTTATAGTATATTCATATATGACAATAAATCATTGAGTCTTTCACAGTGTTTTTTTCTCTTTCTTTTCCTAAAAATGAAAACCAGTTCTCAGTGCCAGAACTAGCAATCAAAGGCTTCTAACTTTAAGTACGTTCTACAAACCATTCTGCTGCTCTATAATTTAAAAAAAAAATCATTACTCAACTGCCAGGATGAGCATTAAGTATTTTGTGTCATTAAGGAATAATTTTGTAAGCAATTGTTCAAACAAATTTATTTAGCCTTGTTATTTCATGTACAAAGGCATCAAAATAAAAGGCCTGCAATTCCTTTGTCCAATCTTTCTTTGATTTGTTGTGCTTCTGAGTCCTTATTAAGAAAGTTCCTACCTGTGCCAAGGAGCCCTAGTGTTCCTCCTATTCCTTCCTGCAATGTTTTCAGGGTATCTGCTTTTGCCTTGATGTTTTTGATGCATTTGGAACTGATTCTGGTGCAGGGTGATATATAAGGATCTAGCTTTAGTTTCTTACAGGTACTTAATTTTGTGAGCACCATTTGTTGAAGAGGCTGTCTTTCTTACATCCTATTTTTTTTCAACTCCTTTACCAAAGATTAAGTGGCCATAGGTCTGCAGGTTCATTTCTGGGTCTTCAGTTCTATTCCACTGGTCCTCAGGCCTGTTCTTGTGCCAATTCCAAGCTGTTTTTATTACTATAGCTTTGTAATAGAGTTCGAAGTTTGGTATTGATAGTCCTCCAGCACTGTTCTTCCTGCTATGGATTGTGATATATATACAATGTGGAATTCTATGCTTCTATCAGAAAGAATAGCATTGTCCTGTTTGTATGGAAATGGAAAGCCTTGGAAAAAAATCATACCAAGTGAAGTGAGCCAGACCCAAAGAAATATAGACTCAATGGTTTCCTTCATTGGTAATAGTATATGTCTAGGATAGTCCTAGTAGATGATAGCTCAATAGCTATGTACATATGATCACATAAGATGATGCTAAGCTAAATAAACTCCACTTATAGAAATAGTGGTTTATCATTGTTGTAGTTATTTTCAAAGTACAATGTGAAATTATGCCTTTTTCTTTGGTTTTTCTTCCATATGGTTTTACCCCTGTTGTCACTGTATTTGATTTTGGTACCCTGGGTATTATATATAAGTTTATCTGAACTAGGGAAGAGAAGGAGAATATCAAAATAGTGAGACAAAGGGTAAAAGGTGAACTGATACAACAGCAATACTTACAACACAATATGCTGTAAACTAACTGAACAACTCATGGTGGGGGATGAATTGAGGAGGAGGGAAGGTGGGAGAAAAACGAGGGAGGAGGTAAGAAGTTTGACAAGAAATTTACTCACTGCCTTAAGTATGTAACTGTAGCCCCTTTGTATATCACCTTGACAATAAAAAAATTAAAATTAAAAAAGACCTATCAAAACTCTACAGACAGCTGCCACTAGTGGCTCACACCTGTAAGCCTGGTTCAAAGACAGCCCAGGTAGGAAAGTCCATGAGACTCTTATCTCCAATTAACCAATTAAAAGGCTGGAAGAGAAGTTGTGACTCAAGTTGTAGAATGCTAGCCTTGGGGGAAAAGAAAAAGAAAAAAAATCTCAGGGACAACACCCAAGCCCAGAGTTCAAGCCCTAGGATTGGCACAAAAATAAATACGATACAATAAAATCTATTATCTGTGGACAGATAACAGAGCTCTATTGGGCCTGTCCACTTTAGCACTGGTGTCACTTGCTGCTCTTGCACATCCCCTTACCTATCTCAATGTTACAGAATCAGAAACATGACAGTGCCCAGATTCTTTTTTTTTGTTGTTTTGTTTTTTGCCAGTCCTGGCGCTTGGACTCAGGGCCTGAGACTGTCCCTGGCTTCTTTTTGCTCAAGCCTAGCACTCTACCTCTTGAGCCACAGCACCACTTCTGGCCTTTTCTATTTATATGGTACTGAGGAATCAAACCCAGGGCTTAATGCATGCAAGGCAAGCACTCTACCACTAAGTCACATTCCCAGCCACAGTGCCCAGATTCTCTAGGAAATCTAATCCAAAAGGAACTTTCAGGCTAAGCGAGATCTATGAAAAGAAAGGCTTGGAACTCTTCAGCACCAAACTCATCTGAATGTTCCCTAACGCCTTCCAAAAATGAGAGCTGTCCCAAGAGGGAGCCGGGCCAAGCAGCCTTTCACCCTTTAAGGAAGTGTGAGCTCTCATGGTCTAAAAATGTAACCACAACTTTATATATGTCTCTCTGGGATTCATATACATATAACAAGAATATATCTAAATAGATCTTCTCAGGCTAGCTGATATCTACCTGTCCTGCCTTCTATAATTATGTCATCCTTTTTTTTTAATTCAACATTTTTCTTGAACAATATCACTTCCTAATCATTCCAGGTGTCTTTTTCTCCTTTGCTCAATATATATTAATAAAGTCAGTTATCTTAGCATTTTATGCCCTCTGAAAGCAGAATAAATTTAACTGGTCTCAATGGAATAGATATTATTATGAAGAAAACTATTCTTCCTCTGTTTGGGAACTATCCACCAGCTAAATAGTTAAAGCTCTTTCCTTTTCTCTCTGGAAAGATTGACCCTGAACTGACAACAAAACCCTAGGTGGGATACTTAAATCTTAAGTGAGTGGTCAGTTAAGTGCCTGAGAGGTAAAAGGACAGATAGCATATTTGGTATGCTAATGGAACCTATTTACTTCAAGGAAAGTGACAAAAACATCAATCAAATCAGAAGAGGCTATTAAGGATTGTTAACTCCCTTTCAGATGAGCAATGATTTCCATTGGGATTTAAATAAATATTCATGAAAAGGACCAATGACAGAAATTTACCCAAAAACCACATACTATAGTAAGATTTCCACACAGGATATGAAAAGACTGGGCTCTCAGTTTCACAGTAATTTTTGAATATTTGTGTCATACGTTTCCCCTTTAAAACACCAAGGAAGATTGGCATTCTTTTTCAATATTAAATCTCAAATATATTTGTTTAAAATTATGTTCTTGCATAACTCTAGCTCTCAAAAAAACAAATTATAAAATATTTTCCTAACCACAGACTGCTCCTTTGTTAATGTATAAGTGTTACACAAAATGTCTTCATTTTTAAAAAAATTTTAAAAACCGGGAAACTGTTTAAGAAAGCAGCATAAAGGCATAATTTAAAATTATTTCCAAATTATGTAAGAAGCAATTTTTTAATTAAACAAGTCAAGCATTTGGTGGCTTTTTAATGTTTTGCTACAACCTGGTGACAGGTCTGTGCAAATTTACTATAAATACCCCAAAGTAAAAAGCTATTAGGAAAGTTCAGTTTAACTCAATAAATATTTGTTGAGCCACTATGTTTAGAAGCAGTTTAGACTAGGCTAGAAACAAAATGCCATCTCCCAGACCATATTTCAAGGTGTGTACAGTTGAGACAAAAAGGCACACAAACAAAATAATCAGTTTAACATAGCATTAACATTAAACATAAAAGAAAATGAAATGTGGGCCCCAAATGTCATGTTTCTAAAGCAAAAAGTGAGGGAAATTTTAGAAATATTGAGAAGCCAGATTATAAAGGAAATTAAAAATCATGTTGATAGAACTGGTGTCTGTGGTACTGGGAAGCCAAGGAATTTCTCAATCACATGACAAAAGACTTTCAGGAAGATTAGTCCAAGAGAAGTTCTCATGAGGACAAGATTTTTAAAAAGATGGAAGTAATTTCAAAAGTAGTGCCCCAACTATTGGTAGACCCTTAGGTCCACTGGGGAAAAAAATGGCCTCTTCCCTTTGCTCTCCCTCTGGGCACACACGTGGCCCTCTCTAGAAGTCCCCGCCCAGCACCTGTCACCAAGGTAAGTGGCCTACCTGGGAGCAGTGGGAGGTCTCCTAGGCTCTCATCCGTCCCATCATGCCTCCTTTGGACAGTGAGAGGGTCCCTAGGCTGTTAGGTCACTTCTGCATCCACTGCAGCCACACTTCCTCCCCACCCCCTCCATGCCAGAAATTGCCCCTCCTGCAGCCTGGTGGTTCCATTCTTCTCATGAACTCTCTTCTGCCCAAACAGCCACATGGAGGTCTCCTTTCTCCAGCCGTTACATAGACAAAATCTAATAAGCAAAGAACAATAACAAAGCCAGGCATGGGTGGCTTATGCCTGTAATCCTAGCTGCTTAGAAGGCTGAGATAGGAGGATTGTGGTTCAAAGCCAGCCCAAGCAGGAAAGTCTGTGAGACTCTTATTTCCAATTAACTATTCAGAACAAAAGCCTTGAGCAAAAGAAGCTCAAGAACAGAGCCCAGGCCCTGAGTTTAGGCCCCAGGATTGGCACAAAAAGGAAGGAAGGAAGGAAGGAAGGAAGGAAGGAAGGAAGGAAGGAAGGAAGGAAGGAAGGAAGGAAGGATAGAACTAGAACATTTCAAAGGATAATTCAAAAGAATTTGGTGATGTATTGGAAAGGAAGAAAGATATGGTGACTTTGATGAAATGAGAGAAAAAATTAATTTAAGAAAATGAAAGGGATAGAACTAACACTCTGGATGTGTTGGTTTTGAGATGATAATGTAATCTGAAGGTATGAAATCCTGAAGTTTGCTTTTCAAAAGTTATTAACTAATGCTGGGATTGTGTTATACTTCTCCATTTTGAGCCTAAGAATGACAGTTTGCCTCAAGAAAATCCTCATGAAAATTAGTCTTGATAAAATTCATATTCAACTAATTGAGTCGCTCCTAACTGCCAGTCACTGTGGTAGATCCTCCACATACATTATCACATTTAATTCTCGCAGCAACTGCATGAAGTTGTTTATCTAGAAATTCTAATTAATTATATTGTAATGAAAATGCAACTGCCAAATATTAATCAAATATTCATTGAATTAATTAGACATATATTGTTTGATTTCTAATCCTATACTGCTCCACTGCCCAGATTCCAATTTTCCTTTTAATGGACATTAATAGCACAAAGTAACAAAAAGAGTAGTTCAATGTCAAATAATACACATGAATAAAGTTCCTTAGTGTGCGTTGAAACATACTGGAGAATGGAAGATGCAAGTTAAAAACTGAGCTCAATCTTAAACAAATTACTAGATTTTCTTGAGATTTAGTTACTTCATCTGTTACAGGAATTAATCATTCTCATTCAGTCTCTCTTTCTGGATTGTTGTGTTAGTCAAAAGAGATAGGAGACAACAGGGAAGATCAGATCAATAGGCTTACTAGAAGGATGGACTGAGGTATCTGCCATGCTACTTTTGTAATTGGGTCTGTTAATAAACAGTGATGCTGGCAAAAAAAGAGAGAGAGATTGGAGGAAAAGCTATTTACCAAGCAGAGAGTACAAATCAAAAGCTTAGGAGACTATATTGAAAATGAACTATACAGCTCATGGTTGGGGGAACAGGAGGGAAAAATTGGGAGTGAGGGAAGAAGTGGCATTGTCCAAACAGGAATGCACTTTATAATTGACTTAGGTAACAGTAGCCCCTCTGTATATCACCTTTATAATAAAGATTTTTTTTCTTTTTTTTAATTCAAATTTTTATTATCAAACTGATGTACAGAGAGGTTACAGTAAAAGCCAGGCACCAATGCCTGTGATCCTAGATACTCATGAGGCTGAGATCTGAGGATCACGGTTCAAAGCTAGCCCAGGCAGAAAAGTCCAAGAGATTCTTATCTCTGATCATCCTCCAGAAAATCAGATTTAGAGCTGTGGCTCTATGTGGTAGAGTTCTAGCCTTAAGCAAAAGAGCTCAACTACAATGCCTGGGCCCTAAGTTTAAGCTCCATTATCAACCACTAATATACAAATAAATAAGCAAAACAAAGTAAACTTTGAAATTCCAACTTTTTTTGCCAGTCCTGGGGCTTGAACTCAGGGCCTGAGAACTGTCCCTGGGCTTCTCTTCCTCAAGGCTAGCACTCCACCACTTGAGCCAGAGACACTTCCAGCTTTTTCTGTGTATAGGGTACTGAGGAATCAAACCCAGGGCTTCATTCATGCTAGGTAAGCATTCGATCACTAAGCCACATTCCTAGCCCTCCTAAACTTTTAAGTCTATTAAAAAAAAAAAACTTAGGAAAGGGGAGAAAGAAGATCTTCTCCCTTGGGTCTCTCTTCTCTCCTTTTCATAATCTTCCCTCAGGAAGACTTTCCATAGTGACACCACTTATCAAATATAGAGACGTGATCTGCCAGGGGACCCAATTTCTATTATCTGTGGTCTCTGTCAATGTCTAACACCCTTTTTCCTCTTGGGTGCCCCTAACCCTATGTACAGAAACATCCCCTCCACTAAGACTATCAACTTAATATTAATGGCAGTTCCTATGGTTTTACTCAATCATTGTTATAACTCGTGACTTTGACTCATTCAAACTCATCAATCATTGAAACTCATCAAATAGCTCAGAAATATTTTAAAAAGGCAGAAAAGTGTAGATTGAACACACACCAGGAAATCAATGACCAATGTGGGTTGAGTTTACTCGTAGAATCTACTTCTTTGAAAACCAAACCTTAAGAGAAAAGCATTTCAAACAAAAAGCAGAGAAAGTTTACCTAAAGTTAATTTTAAACATTGCTAGAGTTCCAAGTTAGCCCAAGCACAACTCGCACTACAGAAGAGAGTTTGATAATAACTAGTGCCTTATTCCTGAGGAACTAGTAAAGCACTACAATCAGCCAGTACCTTGGGTTGTATTGTATCTCTCATTAAACCTTGTCCATTTTTTAAGTCATGCTCCTGCTTCTTTAGTTGGTACATTTCCCTCTTTTATCTCAATCTACACAGATCACATCGTCATGATCAAGAAATGATAACCTTGCAGGGGTGACAGTCATTCTATCTGCAATTGATTGTTCAACATTGACTCACACCTTTTCTCTCTGAACCATACAGAATTTCTCATTAGAATTCACTTCTGTTTTTGCACTAATTTAATTGAATAAATGTGGACAGAGAGAGAGCTATAAAAGCTTCACCTCTTGCTGTGACTCCTTCAGTAAAAATGTACATAAATGGTCTCTAAAATACCTTTGACCTTGCTGCTGCTGGGGTGAGACAGTTTGAGAAAATGCTATAAGTTTGGATCTACTATCAGAGCCTCTCATCTTCTTGAATAGTTGTCCATAGATTGCTGTATTGTCTCTCTCTCTCTCTCTCTCTCTCTCTCTCTCTCTCTCTCTCTCTCTCTCTCTCTCTCTCTCTGTCATGGGGCTTAAACTCTGGGCCTGGGTGCTGTTGCTGATCTCTTCATCTTAAGGCTAGAGCTCTACCACTTGAGCCACAGCTACTTCTGGTTTTCTGGTGATTAATTGGAGATAAGAGTTTCACAGACCTTTCTGCCTGGACTGACTTTGAACTATGATCCTCAGATCTCAGCCTCCTGAGTAGCTAGGATTATAGGTGTGAGCCACCAGTGCCCAGCTATACTTTCCCTTTACCACAGCTTCCTTTCTAAGATCTGCTAACCCTAAATGTTTCCAGAACCAGGACTAAAACCAGGATGAACTTAATATAGGCTAAATCATACAGAGATTTTTATTTTTGCTTTTGGTACCAGTCCTGGGGCTTGAACTCAGGGCCCTGTCTCTGAGCTGCTTTTGCTCAAGGATAGCATTCTATGACTCGAACCATAGCTCCACTTCTGGCTTTTGGATGGTTAACTGGAGATAAGTGTCTCAAGGACTTTCCTGCCCAAGTTGGCTTCAAACCATGATCTGCCCATCTCAGCCTCATGAGTAGGTAGGGTTACAGACATGAGCACTAGCACCTGATGATGATACACAATTGTACATTGCAGTTGTGAAGCAGATCTACTTTCCTTAGCTTTCTGTGATGCCCCCCCACCCCCCCCCCACACCTCTAGTTGTCCTCTACCAAATACTCCCAGAGCTTGGGTTTTACAAATATTGCATTCAACCAAATGAAATTACTACTTTTTATCAGACAAATACAGGCAATCTTCTATGATAAATCTAATATGTTCCCTTCAAAACTTTCAATAGCTTTAAAAATAGACAGATTTGATGCCATTTTAGACCTGAGAAAACTGAAACTCAAAATCCATTACAACAAAGCCACTTATAATGCCTAGGAAAGTGCTAGCACCCTGATTTTAGCTACCAAAATGCAAAATTCTGAGGGTAAATGAGAATATAGTAAAAATCCATAGATTGATGATGAATAAAGAAATAAACCAGATACCAATACCAATTGAGATACCACCTCACCCCAGTAAGAATGTCTATTAACAGGAAATCTAATAATAACAAATGATGGAGAGGATGTGGCCAAAAGGGAACTCTACTACATTGTTGGTGGGAATGTAAACTCTGGAAAGCGATATGGAGATTCTTCAGAAGGCTAAACATAGAGCTCCCCTATGATCCAGCAGCCTCACTTTTGGGCATCTACCCAAAAGATCACAAACAAGAACACATTAAAGCCACCAGCACAACAATGTTCATCGCAGCACAATTTGTCATAGCTAGAATATGGAACCAACCCAGATGCCCCTCAGTAGATGAATGGATCAAGAAAATGTGGTACATATACACAATGGAATTGTATGCCTCTATCAGAAAGAATGGCATTGCCCCATTCATAAGGAAATGGAAGGACTTGGAAAAAAATTATACTAAGTGAAGTGAGCCAGACCCAAAGAAACATGGGCTCTATGGTCTCCCTCATAGGGTATAATTAGCAAAGGTTTAGGCAAGTCACAGCAGAGGATCACAAGAGCCCAATAGCTAAACCCTTATGAACACATAAGATGAGGCTAAGTGAGGCTGTCTTTCCAAGATAATATAAAAGTTAAGATAGTAAATGGGTAAAAGTCAAGAGCCTGGGAACCAAGTAGCATTATGAAGTGCCATTCTGATCCTGAGTTGACATCCCCCCAACTG
Source organism: Perognathus longimembris pacificus (assembly GCF_023159225.1). Taxonomy (NCBI): domain Eukaryota; kingdom Metazoa; phylum Chordata; class Mammalia; order Rodentia; family Heteromyidae; genus Perognathus; species Perognathus longimembris. The sequence goes on along the minus strand of NC_063163.1, from coordinate 24,722,576 downwards.
CCCCCAATATAAACTCACCTGAGGAGAGCAACCTTGTTTGTTTGTTTTTTTTGTTTTGTTTTGTTTTTTGGCCAGTCCTGGGCCTTGGACTCAGGGCCTAAGCAGTCCCTGGCTTCTTCCCACTCAAGGCTAGCACTCTGCCACTTGAGCCACAGCGCCCCTTCTGGCCGTTTCCTGTATATGTGGTGCTGGGGAATCGAACCTAGGGCCTCGTGTATCCGAGGCAGGCACTCTTGCCACTAGGCTATATCCCCAGCCCCAGGAGAGCAACCTTGGAACAAAAGTTGAAGGAAGGGACTGGGTAACTTAATTCTTTCTCCCCGCCCCCACCCCCTCACCCCCATTCCCTTGGTTGTGGGACTTGAAGTCAGGGCCTGGGCACTGTCCCTGAGCTCTTTCGCTCAAATCTAGCACTCTACCACTTTGACCCACAGCACCACTCCCAGTTTTCTGGAGGTTAATTAACCTGGACTTCCTTTCCCAGGTTGGCTTTGAACTGTGATCCTCTAATTTTAGCCACCTGAGTAGCCAGGATTAGATCCATGAGTCACTAGTACCTGGCTGTGAATAACTTAATTCTATGCTGTGTGAGAAAATAGAATCAAAAAGAGATATTCAGGCTAGAAAACATTTAGAATTGATAACTACTGTAATGGCCTGGGAGGGAGAAAATCCAGGGAGGCATGGTTCAAGCTGACAAAGGTGTTTTATTAGTCAGTCTGCAACTGCCTTATCCTGGACTACTCCAGAAGTAGGAACAGCTGCAGCCTCCAAGTGGGAGAGTTGTTTTCTTTTCTTCCTGTCCATAGGCCTCTCCTCTCCCCTCTGTTTCCACAGTCAGCTCTACATAGGCCTCTCAGCGCTCTGCAGGCCTCTGAGCTCTCCACAGGCCTCTCAGTAAGCCTCAGGCTCCTCTGCAGGCCTCTCCCCTCCTCTCAGGCCGGGCTCCGGCCTCTGCAGTTGCAGAGCCGGACTAGGGGCCTTTCCACTCCTCCACAGGCCCAGGACTCAGGCCTTTGTTGTCTTCAGGCCCAGAGCACAGTTCTCTCCTGTCCACAGCCCTGACCTGCTCCAGGAGGCGCCTCTAGCTGCCTTCTTTTCTCTCAGTCTCTCTCCCCTTCCTGAACCACCATCCTTTTATATCCTGTCACCCCCCCCCCCTCCCAAGCCAGCAACGGGTGGGCACAGTGGTGACTTGTGACTTCAGCTTGGGGTGGGAGGCCCCTTTGACGTCCAGCTCCCCCGGGGGCGTGGCAGTGATGTCAGTATGGGGCGGGGACTCAGAATATCACACTAATATTTAGTAGAAAGTGTATCATCTTGGTCAGATGTCAAGTCAGTGAAAGGGAGGGCCAGGCTTCAGCAAGACAGAAAGGGGGATATACCTGACCCGGTCACTATGCATTGACCTGGGGATCTCTCCAGCCACCAGCCACCATGCGGGGAAGAACCTAATTTGTCCATATGGCTTTTGATAAAAGTGAAAGCTCATGAATGAGCAAAAGGGTTGACCTCATAGGTGGGATCACGTGTGTGCACAGTTCTTTCTATTCGGTATTTTTAAGTGGAAAAGTTACCTGTCACCATTCTCATCTGAACTAAAACAGCTATTTTCATATTTCCAGGCTAGTCTTCTGTAATTATGAATGACTACCACTTCCAATGCGATCACGTGCAGGGCTTTCAAACTAGAAACTAAATTCTCCACTGAACAATTGGAACCTTTCTTTTTCTTTGTTTAAGCTGAAAAATCCTAGAAAGAGGTGTGTGATGGGCATTAGTAGGCTTTGCCTGCCTAGTCTTTACTCCCCCTATGCAAAGGGCTGTGGGAAAAGTGCTCTTTTTACTTTTGGAATACCTATCTACCCCTATGTTAGCTTATTTCATTCAGATAGAGTTGACCCCCTGCTCAGGAGTTGAGTGGTGATTGGATTAAACAAATTAGTTTTGTGGGGAAAATTGCAGGACCCTAAACAGTCCAAGGGGTCACAGTCATATGAATGAAATGTAGAGTATGGCTTTATTTTTAAGAAAGAACCTGGCAGAGTACAGGTCTGAGATTACACAGAGCTACAATGGACAAGAGCTTGTCTGGGTTGCTAGTCAACAGCAAAGAGCAAAGTTAGGAGAAAGGAAAGTGGAAAGTAGAAGAGAAAAAAGACCAGGTCATTGCCAACCCTTGTCTCTATTCCTGGATATAGTGGTGCTTGACTCTTTAAATATTTAAACCAATAAATCCCCTTTGTGGTTTAGCTAATTTGAGTTAGACTTCTGTTCCTTGGAACAGCACCTATGAAACAGTACCTGTGAAAGCCGATGTGCCAATAAAAAGCCAACAACTACACTTAGGAAACTAGGGAATGTATAACATCTTCTAGAAACACACACAGATAGGTAAGTAGATAGATGGTAGATAGATAGATAGATAGATAGATAGATAGATAGATAGATAGATAGATAGATTCCAGAAATAAACTGAATGTGATAAAGTCTAAACTTTGCATTTTATAAGTGATGGCAATGAGCCTGCACCAACCCACTGGGTTCCAAGGTCTCATCGCATCATCAAAATCCAACCTTGTCTAGCTGCTGTTTTCACTAGCTAGAAACAAATGGACACTGTACATTTTGCCTTCTACATTGGTGGTGATAATTGATGGCCACTCTGCTGACTAGATCTTCCAAGACCGGTGCCTCTGCTTGATAACTCTGCTGCCTTGCAACCTTGTTAACCTAATCCAAGGGGGGGCAGGGCTAAAAAAATACTAGGCCCCTTCTTAGATGATTGATGATGATCTTGATGATTCTTTTCCCCCAGTTAGACCTTATACTCTCAGAAGAACATAGTGTGTGTGTGTGTGTGTGTGTGTGTGTGTGTGTGTGTGTGTGAGATTTGGAGGATTGAACCTACTTCCTTGTACATACTAAGCAAGCTTTCTACACTGATCCCAGAAAGCAATTTTTCTTGGAACAAGGAATGAACAGAATTCCTAATCATAGAGTTTTGCTGCAATGATTGTGTGAAAGCTTACTCTGTAACAAATATTGTGTGAAAGTGTGTGCATGCGCACACATGACTTGGCCTTACCTTAAATCTATACTTCTTCTATACTTCAGGCCTTATAAGGAAATGACTCTGGATGTTCCATCTTTATATCCTCATTTTACATGTGAGGATCATAAACCATAAGTGATCAGAGACAATCCCAGAAGATCCAGCAAATAGAACCAGTCAGGACTTGAATCCAGCAACCTTGACTCTATTCTTTCTCTCCTTTAGGGTCACTTTGCTCTCCTATTTTTTTCTATCCTACACCACTTAAGAACCTATGTAGATGTGGGAAAAACTATGTTTTGATGATCAAAAATAGACACAGAATACTGAGCTTCAGCCAGTGGAGGAGAAGTGATGCTATTTAGGAAAGCAGACATTTTGAATCCTGAAAGGTCTAGACAGAGAAAGTGTTGATGATACATCAGGAGGAAAAGAAGAAACTGAATTTGTGACTTTATTTTTAACTGTCACATTTACTATTTTCTTTTTGCGAATTAAAAAAATAAAAATAAAAAACCAGGATGGGATCCAGAGCCAGTGGCTCACACCTGTAATCCTAGATACTCAGGAAGCTGAATCTGAGGAGCACAGTTCAAAGCCAGCCAGGGCAGGAAAGCCTGTGAGACTCTTATCTCCAATTAACTACCAGAAAACCAGAAGTGGAGCTGTGGGGCTAGGAATATGGCCTAGTGGCAAGAGTGCTTGCCTCCTACACATGAAGCTTTCCATTCAATTCCCCAGCACCACTTATATGGAAAACGGCCAGAAGGGGCGCTGTGGCTCAGGTGGCAGAGTACTAGCCTTGAGCGGGAAGAAGCCAGGGACGGTGCTCAGGCCCTGAGTCCAAGGCCCAGGACTGGCCAAAAAAAAAAGAAGTGGAGCTGTGGCTCAAGTGGTAGAGTGTTAGCCTTGAGCTGAAGAGTTCAGGGACAGCACTCAGGCCCAGAGTTCAATTCAAGCCCCACCACCGACAAAAAAAAAAAAAAATTTAAAAACCAAACATGATGGGAAATATATTCCTGGGAAGACAATACAAGGACTAGTGAAAAATAAAATACTTATCATTCCTTTTTAATTAAGTAAGATTGTCAGGTAGTCACAAATGATTCACTTAAAGCAATGGTAGGAAGTGAAGTGGGTACAAATGAGGCATAAGAGGATGAGAAACATTCAGAAATCCCAAATAACAAGAAAGGTGAGTAAACTCTAGAAAAATCAAGTCAGTGAAGATGGTGCTTGAAATATTCATCTTTATGATGAGTGATTGAGGTCACTTTATGTGCCATCCCTGTCCCTGTCCTCAGAAGAGCATCAAAAGAGGGCAAGAGCTAGTTTTTCATCTCTCCTAATATCTCACACAGATCAGATCCAAGCACAAATCTCTCTTAAAGAGCTTGGATAAGCGCCATGGGGTGTCGAGTAAAAGAGACATGGGGAACCCCAAGGTGACTTATTTAACTAGCTAATTGTTAACTGGTAGGAGGTGGGTGCTTGCAGGGAGTGAGAATAGGCCTGCCTTCTGCACGATCAAATTCAGTACATGGAATCCATGTTCATATTTACATTTAGAACTTACAGAATCTCTATGTCATTGACCCCAAGCTGATAAACAAAATTACCAAGTTCATTTTCATTTCACAGACTTAGCCAATCTCATCAGTCTTCCCATTAGGTTTTCATATTAAAAGAAAGAGAGGGGGAAAAAATGTAAAAGCATATGGGTACAGCCAAGAATAAATATAACAATAATAAAGGAAATTTTAAAAAGAGGAAAAAAAAACTAATCTTGGCACAGTTCCTTAAAATTTTCCACCATTCTCATATGGAAAGTTTCCAAGTTCTACCATTTCAAAGAAAACACCTCATTGAAGAACACACAAATGCACGCTGTTTTCATTCTTTAAATGTGGGAAATGAAGCCTTTTCACATTCACATCATCAGCTGTGCCCCAGGAAACCTCCCATTCTTTCCAAATTAGTTTTTGTATCATTAAACCAATCAGCATTAGGTACTTAGGATTATTTTCTGGAATAAACCCTGAATCATTACCTACGTGGTATATGTAATAAAGTCAAATAATGACATCATTCTACAGCATATGAGCAGTGACCCTCCATGACCAAGACCTAAAAGAAATCAGGGCAGTCCTAATAAGAATCAGGCAGGATGCCTAATGAAAATCAAACAGCAAGCCTAATAAGAAACAATGTATTTTGCCTCTCCTTCAAATTCACTTTTGATTTGCTTTTCATGTGAATCCCTGTTTGAAGCCGAGCTCCCGCAGGCTAGAATTCTCAGAGCTAACTCTGAGATGAGTAATTCCCAGGGGTTCTTTGGGCCATTTGATCTGGGACAAGAACCACTCACTCATGCAGTAAGAATTTGTTGGGCATTTACCATAATCATAGGCTTCAACTTGGCTGGTTTCATTTTTTTTATTCCACATTTACTGAACACCTAGTTATAAGCAGAGAATAGTGATAGACTCAGAAATTCAAATAAAGGCTGCCATAGGTGCATTCATTATACTCCAAGCACACATGTGTATGCATTATTTATTAATAACTTAACATTCCAGCCAGCCCTATGAGGCTAAATGTTTTAATACACTTCACAAGTGTGAAAAGTAAGGCTCACCAAAACTGAAAGACTTACCCAAAGTCATACTTCCTGGGAGGGTCTGAGACAATGGGGAAAAGAATCCAATCTATTGCCATCTCTAGCAGAGTACTGAATTCCATTTTGCAATTGCTGATACTTTCTATTTAGTAGATGTTTCCTTGCTGTGGTTTTTTCACTTACAAGATGATAACTACATCCTTGTTGTCTTCCTCCAATCCGAAAACAGCTCAGTGTTTGTTACTAAAGACAAGTTCATAACGTATTGCAATAATGGATGAGTTGCAGGGCAATGATGCTTCCTATTCCAATGTGAATACACCTAGCTCATTCCTGTGGTCTTCACTATAAACTAACTCTCTTCACCTTCTGTCTTTCCCTAAGATTTAGCCACAGCTACAATAGCAAGAAGATGATGTGCTAATCTGTATCCCACATTTGTCTTATTCTGAGACCCCCAGCCATCCTTGTCATCACTCTCCTAAGCATGGCATAGAAAATCAGAAAAGATCTGGCAGTCTTCAATCACCCAGCCACACAAGGAGATACAAAGAAGCTGGACAAAGAGGACAGGAAATATAACAAAGGAGACTGAGGCCGAATGCATGCAAGATGCTAGATAGATTTTTTTCAATATTCTTTTATAGATGTCGCACGAACTTGAACTTATGTTTTATATGGCCTTTTGCAAATCTTCTTTAAGGTATAGTTTGATCATCCATATGCTGTGGGCCAGGTGCCAAGTGTGTGTGGTGTGTGTGTGTGTGTGTGTGTGGTGTATGTGTGTGTGTGTGTGTGTATGTGTGTACTGAGACTTAAACTCTGGGCCTGAGTTCTGTCCCTTAGCTTTTCACCCAAAGATGGTGGTTTACCACTTGAACCACACCTCTACTTTTGGCTCTTTGCTGGTCAATTGGAGATAAGAGTCTTGTGGACTTTCCTGCTCAGGTATGAGCCACTGGCCCTCAGCAATTTTTTTTTAAATATAAAGTTCCCATCTTCTATCATGCATATTATTTGAAGCACTTCTCTACTTTCTGTACCTCATGTGCCCTGGTAGTAACTCAATAAACTTGAGCCTGAAGGGAAGATCAGAAACCAATTTACTTCTCAACATAACTCTCTACCTAGATGACTGATATCAAAATTGCTACAATTAGTTGATTAACTTCAAAGACTATCAGCTTCTTGAAAGCAAGGAGCACATCTTCTAATTCTGAACGTTTCACATTAATGGCACACAATGAAAATGTGACTGGCTTATTTAGACCCCTAATATGTATAACTAGGAGAGAGAGAAATTCAGAAAGAAGCTGTATCTATGGCCTTGATGTTTGTAATCAAAGGGGGGGGGGCGGGAGAAGGAGGAGGGGGAAGTTGCAGGAAACAAGGTTTTGTCAGTCAACCATTAAAAATATTCCACATCCTATCAAGCCTCAGCAAGACCAAAGTGGCCAACATGAAATACTTCATCTCCTTGGACAACCCATCCCGTAAATTATGAAAAGAAAATGGTATTTTATGAGAGTCAGGCAACCTCATTTTCTAGGCAGCACATTTCATTCATATTGCAGTTATTAATAGGTCACTTACAGGATTCATATCCGGTGCCACTGTGTGAAGGTACCACACATAGAGAGTCACCATGGCGGGCAGTAGTATATCTCCAGTTCTTTCCAGAGCAGTAACTTTATCAAAACTATCCCAGATGTCCTTTGAACTCTTCACATTTTCTGTTTGGATTCTACATTGTGTTCACTTGAGATCCTATAAGACTTTTTATTTTCACTTTAAAACTTTTCAAATCTCCTTATCACCAAAGAATGTTGCCTGCTAAAGTTAGCATCTCTTCTAATGTGCTGGCATATATATAAAAGTGCCTGGCTGTGTTTCTGCAACCCTCGCATCAGCGAGTCTCTTGCATGAGCAAACATATTCGATATTTTTAAAATTAGAAGTTGAAGAATACACAGGATGAGATGTCACTATAAAGTGAGCGAGGACAGATAATTAAGGATTAAAATTGAAATCATTACCTCGCAGGCAAGGTAGAGCAAGAAGCGCGAATGGCGTTCTCGCTTCCTTAGAGAAATGCAGATACAATGTACCAGATAAGGCATTCTGTAGTTTTCATTATAAAGTTAATATTTATCTTTCCTCTTTGTGTTTATCTTACCAACATATCTCATTCAGAAAAAGAAGAATTTCTTGATTTATCACATTAAAGTAAATATTGCTATGAGATACGTGTTAAATTTTTAATCAAAAACAAAACCACCCCATCTTCTATGGATCAAACAAAATAAAAGCTGCTTCAGCTGAGATACAAACAAAACTACAAACAAATAGATAATTACAAACACCAGGTCTCACCATACGGGAAGACAACTGCAGTGTTACCTGGCTGAGTGTTCCAAACCTTCAGGTGAATTTATTAGAGCCATCAGCTTAGAGCTGCAGTGGACAATTCCTTGTCCTTGTAATGACTCCCAACAGGACCTGCATCTCACAACTGTGTCCACCTAAGCTGTGCTCAACCTCCCAAAAGAGCACAAAACCCAAATTGAGTTCAATTAGATTTAGAAACCTCATCCTTTGCCTTACATGGATGAGTTTTTACTTTGGAAACTTAATTAGCATCATGTGTTTATCTCTGTACAAGACAGAGTTGGATTTAAGAACCTGGTTTGTTTTCCCTCAGATTCCCTTAATTCAGAGAGCCAAAGCAAGCAGATGCAATCATCCCATGGTGGTGTAGCACAGCCTCTTTAGGCTGTTCCTGAAACAGAAAAGCCTCAAACTGCACCCAGACTCCTCTGCCTTGAAATCCCAGCTCTGCCACTAACTGGCTGGTGAGCTCCAAGAAGCTCCATGACTTCTCTGTGCCTAAGGTTGCTCATCCATAACATAGAAATCATAATATTAACTAGCTCCCGGGTAGATAGGGGGATTAATTAGACTGTGTTAAGTTCTTTGATAAGACTGGCACTGTGTAATGGTTTATAAATAAGTTTTAAAATTTCCCAGATTCTTTGATCTGAGAACTGGAGATAAATTCAAACCCTGTCTTTTTCTCCAATTCCATCATTTTTCCTTCCTCTATCAAACATACCAACCTTTGAGTCACACTAATGAATATTTTTTCTTTTAAAAAAAAAAAAAAAGCTGTTAGGCCTGGTGATGCAAACCTGTAATCTCAGCTGCATGGGTAGAGGTAGAAGAACTTATTTAGACTCTATCCCTCTCCACCCCCCCTGCCCCCCAAAAAATTAAGTGCATTGACTCACATGTGTAATCACAGCTAAACAGAAGATGATTCAACATTGAAGGCCGGCATGGGTAAAGTGTAATATCCTGCCTGAAAAATGAACTAGAGGCAAAAAAAAAGTGGCTGGGGTGTGGTTCAAGTGGTAGAGTGAGTGCTTTTTTCTAACAAGCATAAGGCACTGAGCACAAAACCCAGTACTGAAGAAAAAAACACAAAGCTAGCATTTAGTAAACCCTATGCTTATGTGTTTGTGCCAGGCAATTACCTGTTAATTATCTCTTCCAATTCTCATAAAAATCTACGAAAGTGAGTGTTATTTTTATCCTTGTTTGATGAGGCATTGAAGCCAGGTGCCAGTGGCCCAGGTCTGTAATCTAGCTACTGAGAATAGGAGTATCACAGTTCAATGTCAATGTAGGCAGAAAAGTTAGTGAGATTCCCTTATTGACCCATAGTTGGGCACATCTCTCATCCCAGCTATTGCCAAAAGCCAAAAAAATAACTGGCCCACAGTCCAGGCACACACTTGGGCAAAAAGCAAGACTATATTTCAAAAATAACCAACAAAAAAAGAGCTTGGAGTGCCTGCCTAGCAAATAGAGGGCCCTGAGTTCAAATCCAAGTACTGCCAAAAAGAGCAAGAAAAAAGTGAAAACATTGTAAAAATCTAGTAAATTGTCCATGCTAATCCAGTTATTATGGAGCAGATCCAACATTTGAAATGAGATAGTACTGAGATTTGATTCACTGAAAAAAATATAATCATACAACCAAATTATTCCTAATGAATTTACCTTTTCTAAAAATCACATTTAAAAATCCACACTCCTCTTTCTTGAAGAAGAGTGTAGAGAGGCAGGGGGAGGAGAAAGCAGTCACAATATTCAAAGCATATCCTATGAAACTAAGAAAACTGAGAGGCGGGGTTGGGTTGGGAGGGATGGGGGAGAATTATGAAAGAGGTGACATCAATATAGGTGCATTGTACTTATAAACTGATTTGTTGAATGGTAACTCTTTTGTTCAACTACTAAAAGATAATGAAAATAAATTTAAAAACAAAATTTCCCTGCAACAGTCAAGCACACTGCCTGTACACGAAGGGCTAATCACCACATCCATGAGAGTAGATGATTCTTCTTTCAAGCCACTGAATTCAGAGCCGTCTCCCCTTAGAGCAAGCTTAGAGCAAAAGTTCACTGATATTCCAGTTGTTTTTTTATGCTTTTAATCAATAAAACCAAGTCAAATTGGAAAATTCTTTTGAACTATAAAACAAAGAAATGTGAAAAGCCTATATTTTTCTTTGGATCTGCATATACAGATACATGTACAAGTCTAAAGCTGTTTAACGCAACATAGAGCATTTCTTTAAAGAAATCATTTTTCCTCTAAATATCTAATATCTATGCCCATCTTTCTGCTTAAGACGCATTTCTAATCAACAACAAAATGATACTACAAATCTTACAAAAAGATCCAGGTAAGCTGGGTGCTGGTGGCTTGTGCCTGTAATCAGAGCTATTCAGTAGACTGAGATCTGAGGATCGCTGTTCAAAGCCAGCCCAGGAAGGAAAGTCTATGTGAATCTTATCTCCAATTAACCACCAAAAAGCTGGAAGTGAAGCTGTGGCTCAAGTTGCAGAGTGCTAGTCTTGAGCGCAAAAGCTCAGGGACAATGCCCAGGTCCCAGAGTTCAACTCGTAAAACTGGCAGGGAAAACAAAACAAAACAAAAAAACCCTTGATTTGTTTTTTGGTACATACCTGAAAGTAAAACCTAAACTTCGCTACCAATAAGAACAAATGAACAATTCTTTTTTTTTTTTTCACAATAAAATCCTATTTGTCTTTTTTTTTTCTAATCATATTTTGGTCCTATTTTGTTAAGTGGATTCACTTATAAAAGCCTTTTTTCTTTTCATTAGACCTAGTGATCCTCAGATAAGGAGGTAAAGAGGGCTTCCTCTCTCACATTATTCTAAGAGTTTCCAATAAGTAAGCCCATCTAAGTTATAAAGAGATTATAGCAAGAGTAATTGTGCTATCTGGTGGCAAAAGGCATAAATAACAGGAGCAAAGGACAGGATTGAGTATCAAACAATGAGTCCAAATCTTTACTGAATGACTGATTTTTGTCTAATCTGAACGAAAAACAAATACCTTAAATATTGTTAGAGAAGCAATTGCATTAAGAGAAAAGAAGAGTCATTAACTCCTATCTCCTGCATGGACATCAAGAGTTGTTTCTCTCTCTTTACTGGTTCTCCCTACTTTAGCCCTGTTATATTAAAAATAGAGCCTTGCTAAAACTTTCAAAAGCAAGAGTAAAGAAAAAGAAAGGATAAAATCTTTTGAATATTTTATGCTGTATACTATTGAGGCTTTTCATTCATTTTAAGAGAAAATTTAGAGCTCTAAAACCTTCCAGCCCCTGTAAAGAGCAAGTCTACCAAGCAATCCATCTGTCAAAAAGATAAGCGGGCCACTTTGCCATTATGATATCAACTCTTCCTCTTAGAATTGTACAAAATGAATTTCAGAGCCAGAAGAGAACTGAACATCCCGGTAGCTGACATCCTGATGTTACAGACGAAAAGACAGAAGCTGTAAGGGACTTATCTAAGACCACACACCGTGCTGCAGTCAGTGAAGGACAGAGAACCCAAATCACTCAACTTGAAGATGGGCGACATTCTCTTTCTCCTCACTGAAAGGTCCTTCTCCCCCCCACACACACACCCGCCCCAAAAAAGTGTCTCCAGTCCAGGTTCTAGTGGCTCAGGCCTGCTTCCCAGCTACTCAGAAGGCTGAAATTTGAGGATCACAGTTTGTAGCCAACTCTGTCAGGAAACTCCATGAGACTCGGATCTCCAATTAACCACCAAAAAGGCAGGAGTGGAGGTGTGGCTCTGAGTAGAAAAGGCCAAATGAGAGTGTGCGGTCCCGAATTAAGGTCCCACAACTTGCATGAGAAAGAGACAGAGACTGGCTTACAGGCAGGCAGGAAGGCAGAGTGAAGTGTCCATCAAGACCTGCTCCACCTCATGCAACTGAGGCTTGAGCCTTTTCCTTCCATTTGAAAACAGTGGAATGGGTATATCAATCGTGTTTAGTATTAATCTCCACATTTAAACACCACTGAGCCTAAAGCCCCAAATACAGGCTGCATGGGCGCTGGACAGGGCTGTAGGGAAGGCAGCCTGTGGATGCCATCCCCGGCACGCTTGTGGCAGGTGATCCAGTTCAGAGCCTAGCAACACCAGGGGTCTCCAAGCATGTTCCTCGGCAAAGCCTCTGCCTGGCCTGGTAAACTGTTAGACACGCCCAGTCTCCTGTTGTGCCCTGAGCCTCCTGGATGAGGTGCTCTGAGGACACAAAACTTCCCGGACAGTCATTGTTTTGAATTTGTCCATGTAAACCCATTTCTACCTTTATTCAAGGTTTAGGCTGGCCTTGGGGGCACACAGTGGTAGTCAAAAAGGAAGATGGGATAGGAGGCCCACAAGTTCAAGACCAGTCTGGGCTACACTGATGGCTGGGCATCAGTGGTTCACACCTATAATCCTAGCTATTCAGGAGGCTGAGATCTGAGGATCAATGTTCAAAACCAGCCTAGGCAGAAAAGTCACTGAGGGGCTTATCTCCAATTAACCACCAAAAAGCCAGAAGTGGAGTTGAAGCTCAAGGAGTAGAGCACTAGCCTTGAACAAAAAAAGCTCAAGGACAATACCAAGGTCCTGAGTTCATGCCCCAGGATCTATTAAAAAACAGAAACCTTAGGAAATTTTGTTCGATTTATCATGCTTTAGTCTCTGGTAATGAACCTTCGTATTGATGTAGAAATGTAGAAATGATAACAGAGGAACTTTCCAACAAACCAGAAACTAGTGAAAGTTGCATCTCCATTTCTCTCTCTTCTTTTCCCTTTTCCTCCTCCTTTACCTGAGCTCCATCTTAGCCCATCCAACCATGACCTTCTCTTCAACCGCTATTCCCTCATTTGCCTCCATTAAACACTGCTTGCTTGGCTTTTGTCCCTGATACTCCCCTACCGCCACTTCTCCCTCTTCCCTTCAGTTTTTAATGGTTATCACATCCAAGTTTTGACAGTTAAGTTGATTAGTATGCAATCTCTTCAGAAAACTTCATTTGGGGGCTGGAAATGTGGCTTAGTGGTAGAGTGCTTGCCTAGCCTTGAGCAAAAAGAAGCCAGGGACAGTGCTCAGGCCCTGAGTCCAAGCCCCAGGACTGGCAAAAAAAAAAAAAAAAGTAAGAAAACTTCATTTCCTACAAGAGACCCAGGTCTAAAACCATTCCAAAAGCAATACTTGCAAAACCATTTGGTGTAAACCAACTGTACAACTCATGGGGTGGGGGGGCAGGGGAGGCAGAAGGAAAGAGGGAGAAGGAAAGGGGGAGGGAGGGAGGTGGGGGGAAAATGAGGGAAGAGGTAACAAGTTGGATAAGAAATGTACTCACTGCCTTACATATGAAACTGTAACTCTGTACTTCACTTTGACAATAAAGAAAAAAAACAAAAAAGAAGAAACCCAGGTCTAGTCAGATCTGTCTAATACAAAGGAAGAAGAAAAAAAACCCTTATGTTTAGGAAAGTTAAATCAATTATTCACTGCTATGATCTTCCAATTAAATACAATGATGTATTTTTCTGTTAGGTAGATTTCTCACTTAAGTCCAACATTTTATGCCCTTAGAAATCATACCAAAGCTTGCTTTGGTCATTGTGTAGATATTCTGCCTTTCTTAAATTTACCAACAGATTTCTTGAGTCTGCCTCTTTCTGTGCTTTCAGCCTGGCTTAGTTGATAATAGTCAGAATCGAGTTTCATTTTTTTTCCGCTGTAATCACATGAGGGTCTTTATTGCAAGCTCGAGCCTGGATCGAGAGCCCCGACCCTCCATTCAGCAGGGTTTTTATAGGGTTGTAGGGAACATTCCATGTGTCACACCAACACACAGCAAATCATGTCACACCGCGGGAAATTTATAAAATAATTCTTAAGAATGATTGGCCTAGGGGCTGGGGATATGGCCTAGTGGCAAGAGTGCTTGCCTCGTATACATGAGGTCCTGGGTTCAATTCCCCAGCATCACATATACAGAAAATGGCCAGAAGTGGCGCTGTGGCTCAAGTGGCAGAGTGCTAGCCTTGAGCGGGAAGAAGCCAGGGACAGTGCTCAGGCCCTGAGTTCACGGCCTAGGACTGGCCAAAAAAAAAAAAAAAAAAAAAAGAATGATTGGCCTAATTAATGGTGGGGTTGGGCCTGGTGTGTTTTTGTGGGGTTTTGTGGGTTTGTTTTTTTTTTTTTTTGGTTTTTTGCCAGTCCTGGAGCCTGAACACAAGGCCTGAGCACTGTCCCTGAGCTTCTTTTCCTCAAGGCTGGAAGTCTACCACTAGAGCCACAGCCCCACTTCTGGCTTTTCTGTTTATGTGGTACTGAGGAATTGAGCAAGGGCTTCATGCATGTTAGGCAAGCACTCCATATTCCAAGCCCAAATAGAATCTTAAAGGCCTTAGTCACCTGAAACCTGCCTTCAGGATATTATTACCAAGACTGTGTTTCTCATGGTTATTGTGGCTCTGTCAGGTTTTCACTGTCTTGACAAAGGTATTTCTTCTTTTAGTACCCAGCAGGTGTCATGAACCAAGCATCCACAAGTTAAGAGAAGGGAGTGGAAGAGGAAGAAAGCTAGCCTCACCTCAAGTTCATATACCAGAGGCGAAGAGTCAACACACAAAATAATAAACAAAAAAATCCTATTATAGAATAAGTGCAGAGTGGAGAAGCCAGTGTACAGGGGAGGACAGGGTTTTCAGTAGTGTGCTCAAAAGTCACTGAGAAGGAAGCATTTTAATCTCTTTGGAGAGGCATGTTTTCTGGAGATGTCAAATATCTGTGTCACAATGGTGACTTCTTAGAAAATCTTTCTTAATTTCTTTTTTTTAATTTAATTTTATTGTCAAGGGTTACAGTTAAATATGTAAGGTAGTGAGTACATTTCTTGTCATACTTGTTACCCCCTCCCTCGTTTTCCTCCCACTTCCCCTCCCTGTAGTAATCCCCCTCCCTGAGTTGTACAATTAATTTCCAACATATTGTCTTGTGAGTATCATTGTATTGGTTCACTCTTTATCCTTTGTCTTCCCATGTTCCTTCTTGATTTCTTAAAGATTGCTAAAACCATTTGCTTTTAGGTTGCTGAAATATATATATATATATGTGTGTGTGTGTGTGTGTGTGTGTGTGTGTGTATATATATATATATATATTCTCTACACATTCTAGAATTTTGTAGAAGTTAATGTCAAACTTTCCCTTTATCTGAATTTGCCTTTTATTTTCTCAAAATCAATAGTGGCAAAGATATCAACAAGAATACACAATTTCAAGTACAACAAAAAACAAACCCTCAGATAGAAATTGTAGTGTCATATCTGCAGTGCTATTTGTTTCCCAACATGGAAAAAGACCATGGAAGTTACTGTTTACAAAATTTACCTTGCCCTTCTGTGCCCTTATCTACTGAAAGAAAAATATCAGTGTTTATTATTATTATTATAGCCAGCTTCGCAATCTACTAAGAACTCGGCAATAAAATGTGAAATGGCCACATAGGTAGAAAAGAAAAATTATGGGAGCAAAAAGGATGGACCTTTAAAATATCTTTTTCAGAGAACTATATTCACCTTTTTGTTCCAGTCTGAACTAGCAGGGACATAATTTATCTATCCGGAGCACCTCAAGTCAGTGCTGGCATTGTCCCAAGGATTCCCTTGCAATGCTGTTTATGGCTCGGTTCACACAGGAACAATAAATGCAGGCAATTCGGCCAAGGTCACATGGCAAGAATTTCTGGTTTTGGCTGTTTTAAAACTAGAGAACTCAATATGTTCCCTCTCTTATTACAATCACCAGAAATCCATTGCCTCAGAATTTATTCTCTGCCGAGTTTAGGGAGCTGGGGTGGGGAGAAGGGAACCCACTAGAAATCTTCAACTGCTTATAATTTCCTGAGTTCTTCCAAATTTGTCAGTTATACCAATTGCTTAGCATCCATGATAACATAAATGTAAAATATCCAGAAAAATGAGATACTGTTGTTTGAATTTAATATATATATATATATATATAGTGCAGATACTGATTTAAACAAACAACAAAAGCTTAATATAAGGAATCTCAATGAAAGCTGTTGGTCAATAGGGAACTGGGATTGGGGGTTAGACAAAGCAGCCACAGAGACAGCATGATTCTGAGCTCCACGGAATAAATACACATGTGAAATACCAGTGAAACTCCTCGATGCCATTACCACACAGGACACAACAAAACCAAATGACAAGACAGTAAAACAGACTCCTCTGGGAGGCTGGAAATGAGGGAGCAAGGCAAACAGCGAGGGTGACTGAGGATAAATATGCTTCACATAGTTCATTTAGAGGTATGGCAATAGAACAACAGAGCTGTTGAAACTGTTTTCGGAAGGTGACTGGAGTGGAGGAGAGTGAAAGAGAGGCTGAGGTTGATGAGGACACACTGCTCACACCTGTGGAAATGTTACGCTCATCCCCACCCCCATACAGCTAATGGCTGCTAGTATAATACATTTCAAAAAATGTGACACAGAGTAAATATTTTTCAATCAGGCTTCCTGGTGTCATTAGCAAAATTCTGATGACTTCTTCAGCTTTGTCGGGAGAATACTCCCAGTGAAAAATCAAAACCCTGAGCTACCCCCTCTTTCAAACAAGTTATGTTAGAGCATTTGTACGCTGATGGTTCCGTTTATACTTGCTTCCTGTTTACTGAGCAGTGCCTCAAAATCCTTGCTTCTGACTTCCGATGGGTTTTAGCACACCAAATTGAAACATTAACCTTTAGGACTCTTGCTCCACCCCTGAATTTTGTCTTTTTTTTAGTTTTTCTTCACCAAACTCTTTTCTTTTTTTACTAAAGTCATATTCCTTGGGACAAAAGTTTTATAGGATAATTATCCCAGATGTAGAAACTAAAAATAATTAAAATGAAGAAAAAAAAGTTAAGTAGTCCTATTCCTAATAACCAAAGATAGTTAATGGTTTGTGTCTTTCCAATCTTTTATCCTACAGATATGTATATGCTGATTTTTAAAACTTATATCACTAGCTTAATTAGTTCCTATAATGTCACAAACATAAAAAAAGTACAAAGATTAACGAATTTGTCACCAAGTAGACATACCCAATGCCATTACTCTTCAGTGGGCCTTTGGCTTAACCTTGACAGTGTACTCGAGTTCTAGAATTCAGCTCAGCCACTAGACTATGGAACACTGAGGGTTGCTTTGCACCCATTGAACAGTAATAGCTTTCACCTTTACAAAGATCAAATGAATTGGCATAACTAACTTACTTAGAATAATGTGAGGCCTACAGAACACATTCTTTCACAATTACACTTCCCCTCATGCACTTCTTGTGAAGAAACTTGGTTTATTCCTTTAAAGTCTTCTCTAGTTTCCTCATATGAAATTAGCTAGCTGGTGATTACTGATCAGTATTCTCATGAGTCTCCTGGGTCCATTTGAGATCGGGCTCCTCCAACCACCACCTCAACACTGCCAAGCTCCTTCTCACCATGTTTAAAAAAGTCTTTCCAAGGGGCTGGGGATATGGCCTAGTGGCAAGAGTACTTGGCTTGTATACATGAAGCCCTGGGTTCAATTCCCCAGCACCACATATGCAGAAAACAGCCAGAAGTTGCGCTGTGGCTCAAGTGGCAGAGTGCTAGCCTTGAGCAAAAAAAGAAGGCAGGGACAGTGCTCAGGCCCTGAGTCCAAGCCCCAGGACTGGCCAAAAAAAAAACACCAAAACATAAAAAAAAGTCTTTCCAAGCAAACATCCTTGTGTTCCCTTCTACTACCACTCCTAGGTCAAGCTATTCACTCTCTTTAAATACAGCTTGTTTAGGCCCAATAGCTATACCCTTAGGAACACATAAGATGATGCTAAGTGAAATGAACTCCATGTTATGGAAACAATTGATATATCACAGTTGTAACTACTTTCAACGTCCTAGGTGTAGGTGTAGTTTCTATTATTGATGATGCTCTTGTATCACCTTCCTATGGTTGTACCTACACTATCTCTGTAATCTTATCTGAGTATATTGGAAACCGTGTTTACTGGTATTGGAACTAGGAAATTGAAAGGGAATACCAAATTTGAGAGACACAGGGTAAAAAAAGAGAAATAACGACAAAAGCAATACTTGCAAAACTGTCTGGTGTAAGTGAACTGAACACTGGGGGGGGAGGGAAAGGGGGGAGGGAGGGGGGCATGAGGGACAAGGTAACAAACAGTACAAGAAATGTATCCAATGCCCAACGTATGATACTGTAATCCCTCTGTACATCAGTTTGACAATAAAAATTTGAGAAAAAAAAAATAAAGGATATATATTAACAAAGAAAAAAAAAAATACAGCTTGTTTTTCTGCCTCTGAATTTTGGCTTTCTGTCTTCCTGTGTCCTTGAACTGGCTTTTATTCTCACAGTTTTGGAATTCCTGAGTTTCCTCTAGCTGAGTGCCCCCTCATCTCTGAGCTCAGTCATCTCCACTGCTGGCAGGCACCATGCACTGCCTTAATAACATCGAAACAGTTGTCTTCCCACCTCCTAGCTTCCAAAAGGCTTTCCCATACAATCTCATCCCATCTGCACAAGATGATGAGAGGAACAAAGCTGAGTGCTGTCCCCACTTTACCATCAAGAAAAGTAACTTTCCATCATGAAAATACCTCCCATCCTTGCCTAGAATGAAGGCTCCTCCAATCCAAAGACTTAACTTTTAGGGTTTTGTGGTGTGATTTTTTTTTTTTTTTTGCCAATCCTGGGGCTTGAACTCAGGGCCTGAGCACTGTTCCATGGCTTCTTTTTGCTCAAGGCTAATGCTCTACCACTTGAGCCACAGCACCACTTCTGGCTTTGGTGCTGAGGAATCGAACCCAGGGCTTTGTGCATGCTAGGCAAGCACTCTACCACTAAGCTACATTTCCAGCCCCAACACTTTTTTTCTTTACTTTTCCTTTTCTCTTTTTGGGAGGGGGGAGAAGGTATGAACTCAGAGCCTCATGCTCTTGCTTACCTTTTTTGGCTCACAGCAAGTTCTCTACCACTTGAGCCACACCTCCAATTCCAGCATTTTGCTAATTAATTGAAGATAAGTGTTTCTTAAATTTGTTTGCCCAAGCTGGCTTCTACTGGGGTTCTCAGATTTCAGATTCATAAGAGCTAGAATTATAGGTCCTGACCACAAGATATATTTATTTTGGGATTGCTCTTCTACCCCAGTCACTGTGAACAATTAAAGTAATAAACTTAGCCAGGCGCCAGTGGCTCACACCTGTAATCCTAGCTACACAGGGGGCTGAGATCTAAGGATCACAGTTCAAAGCCACCTCAGGCAGAAAAGTGTCCCCTGAGACTCTTACCTCCAATTAACTACCAGAAAACCTGGAATGGTGCTGTGGCTCCAAGTGGTAGAGCCCTAGCCTTGAGCAAAGAGAGCTCAGAGACAGCACCCAGGCCGTGAGTTCAAGACCCATGACTAATAACCAAAATAATAATAATAATAATAATAATAATAATAATAATAATAAGTAGCTATCTTTTGAGTGCCTTCTGCATACATTTTTCATTAAACACACGATTACAGGTTTTGATTTTTGTTTTCCCCCACATTGGATGTTTGCCCAAGCCAAGCACTGTGTTCCAGGTGTGCTTGCTAGGCACCTCTTGGTCTGTATGCCTAAATTCAGGGCACAGGGTGTGTGAAAGAGCACTGGATGCATGTTGAAGGCCCTGCTGCAACTGTTGGCTCTGCTAGCATGGGTGCAGAGCCAAGGCATGCAACTGTAGACTTCACTTCCTCCTCTATGGAATTTAAACTCTGATCCAACCACATCCCAAGATTATTGTGAAGATAGTAAGATATACACATGAGTTTTGCTGTGTGGAAATATAAAAGTATCAATGCTGTGCAATTATTAAGACACATTTTCTACTCTTGTGGTCCTATGATCCAGTTGAGGAGATTAGAAATGTATGTAAGAAGGAAAAAAATCTCAGTATGAAAGAGTTTGTGCTAACTGACAGAAATACATGACATCTTAACTTTGACAGCATGTGAGGAGGTAAAGTTGGTTCTGGTGCTTGAACTCAGGGCCTGGTCACTGTCCCTTATCTTTTTTCATTCAAGGCTGGCACTCTACCACTTGAACCACACCTCCACTTCCAGCCTTTTGCTGGTCAGTTAGAGATAAGAGTCTCACAGACTTTCCTGCCCTGGCTGGCTTTGAACTTCAATCCTCAGATCTCAGCTTCCTGAGTAGCTAGGATAACAGGTCGGAGCCACTGGCACAGGGCAACCTGCTTTTAAAATCAAGAGTAAAGCATCATTCCACATCTTAGTTTGTCATCTATTTTATAAATGTTGAAATTGTGCAAATACTAATTCTGCTCATGGGAATTAATTTCCAACCAGATTTAGATCACCTAAGTGTTTTCAATGCTAGAATTACTACAGCATGACTTTATCTGGGATTGTTTCATTCTCTTATACTATACCTATTCCATTGCAATTGCAGGAGTTATTGCTCCTGACTTCTGAGGTAGAAAGAATAGGAGAAAATGTAAGAAAGCTGCCCTCTGATCTCCATATGCATCAATTACAGGTAATAAATTCCCCACAGTTGGAGCTAAGACAGAAACTCCAAAGCACATGGAGTTTTCCTATTAGAAAATATAAACCAAATAGCGACTATTTGTTGTTTAGATTTATTTTGTGAATAATGTAAGTGAAAAAACAACTTAACATTGAAGGATGGACCATTTTTAATCTCGGCACTTTTGCTACTGCCAACACCAGATAGAGTATCTTATTGCAATAATTCAAGGATTTCTCTATTAGTTTCTCTAAGCCCTTAAAGCAAATGAAGCTCTTATGATATAAAACACCTTCTTTTTCAATTTTTCCCCCTCAGCTCTCAAGCCTAAATGCATTTCAGGGTAGAATTTTAAATGAACTAGATAAATGAAATTCTATCTAACTGTATTAATTTTTGACACTCTTTTTATGATTCTTTTAAAAAGAACATAGAAACGAATTGCAGCTCTGACTGCGGTGTAGGCATGATGGATAGCATGCTACAAATAATATTTTTTTCAAACTTTCGAAAGAACAATTTCAGTTTTTAATCTCGTAGGTAGATTTACAAACACCCTCTGACCATAACTGACCAAAGAGCTTAGAAATGAGGTTGCTTACACAAAGAAAATCACGAGTTTATTAAAGGAAGCATTTTCCTACCTGATTTTTCCTCTCCTTACTGTATAAGCTTTCATTCCCATCACAAATATCTCTCACCTAGTTTTATCTCTGACCTTGAAGGATGATACAGCTTTATCGAGGCTTCTTTTTAGATCACAGATGACCTTCAGCTGATATTATTGAGCTCTGACCTGCCTCAGTGCTCAACTCACACAAAATACATATGCTGAACAGCGCTGGTGTGTGCAGTAGGGGTAAGTGAATTATTTACAAAAATTTGAGTTGACACCTTTTATCAAATGTGGAAAGATGAAGACAAAACAGCTGCTATTGCTGTCGTAAGCAATCTGCTGGTGATTGAATAAAAGTGTCAAGAAAATGGCTGCTTGATGGCCTTTTGTTCTCCCTCATCCAGCTTGATGTTAGTTTGAGCTGTCAGTTAGGAATCACGGCTGTGTGATTTATCAATAGACTGAGTGACCTTCTCTTTTCACTAGGGAGAGAGCTAAGAAGACAGCGCCCTCTACTGGAAACACATTTCCAGCATGTCCTCAAACTGTGCCTGGTCGACCGAAGGCCGGGGTGAAATATTTATTTGCCAAAAGTAACTCACCCTGGTAATAACAACACATTGCGAAATTTTGTCCTGCCTTCAATGCCTGCGTGCACTGATCAACAAGACAAGTATAAAGGACAAGAAACTTGAAGTATATGTCTGTACTTCCTAAGAGAACCAAATTAGAAAAATTAGTATTTGAGATCAAACCCTTCCTCCTTGCTAATTAAAGTATAGATTGAGTGCACACTACCTTGTCAAACTGGATCTTGAAACCATGTTTGCATTATATTGCTATTAGTAGCCCATCCGCATTGGCTTAAATTATTTTATGATCTCTATAGAAAGATGGACTTGGACTTATTTTTCTGCTATACTGTTGTGGCCAATTCAGGGGAAAAAATGTTATTATCAATCTGAGTTCTATGGATCCTTGAGAAATATGATACCATAGTGGCAGGACTTAACAAATAAACATTCCTAGTGCTGTCTATCCGGGAGAATTTCATGGTGTTTGTTACTTTCTTTCTTTTTAAATAAGTCTTTTTTGTTGTTGGTTAATAGCCATCGTGTGTGTGTGTGTGTGTGTGTGTGTGTGTTTTGTCCAAATGGAAAATAAAGTGAAAAGTAAAGTCTGAGAGTAAAGAGAAAGAGTAAAGTCTGATATTCTAGCTATTATTGAAAAAGATATATTAAATGTATTTAAAAGAATTAAGGTAGCATTATCTAATTTCAAGTAGCATACAGCCTTTGAGTATTCAGATAACATTCTATAATGTAAGGTAAATTTTGTTTCTTTCATAAACTATTAAACATGGCCTATTTCAAATGCATTTGTTTTCCCCCAGGCATTTCATACTAAGTTTTTATTTTAACTTTTTGTCTTGAGTTTTTTTAATCAAATGTAAAAAAAAATCACTAGGTAAGTATTTTGTTGGCTGTATCACAGGTTTAAATACTTCAAGACACATTGAGAGGACCATGCATTTCTTCCTTCTCTCTTAGATGGTGTGTTCTTTGCCCTCTAGGCTAGGGTGGACAGATGGGAATTTAGGGGGGAAAACTGTGCTTCTCTAATTCACAAAATTTCTCTCATATTAAATATCTTTTCCTCTCCTGTCCTAACTTAGATGGTTAGATAACTTCTCTCTCTCTCTCTCTCACACACACACACACATACACACACACACACACACTTACACGTGCACAGAAACACAGACAGATAAGAAGTAGGGTTCGGCCCTCACTTCCTTGTCTCTGGTTTGGCTTTTTGTTCAT
Source organism: Perognathus longimembris pacificus (assembly GCF_023159225.1). Taxonomy (NCBI): domain Eukaryota; kingdom Metazoa; phylum Chordata; class Mammalia; order Rodentia; family Heteromyidae; genus Perognathus; species Perognathus longimembris. Next base: position 24,699,466 of record NC_063163.1, on the reverse strand, counting down.
TCTCCATGCCTGGTTCATAAAAGCTCTGCTGCAAAGTTGAATAATATGTAAATTTTATGTTGTAATGAATTAGGTCCTAAGATCTTTAAAGGTCAGACACCTGGTATAATACATCACATTTTTTAATATCAACTACAAAATAACTGTAATAAATTTTCCCAACACCACATCCTCACACACTGTTACCCACAAGGAAGCAGCAAAGGAAATGTGTCATTTGTCAAAACATGCAGAAAAACTGGCATGTGTACAAGTCACTTTAAAGTAAGGCTCAGATTAGAAGTAGCTTTCCAAATGATATTTGGTGGTTCAACAAAGAAAAACACGCAAGTGCTTCACTGAGACCATCTCTTGATATGATAAAAGGGAGTGAGATAAAAACAACTAAAATTGTCTTTATATGATATAATGGTTTTAATTAGTTACAGGAAAATATAATTTATAGCAAATGCTCTATTTGATTTTTCTTTAGGTGAAAAATTCAACAGGCATGGAAATTCAACTCCGCAGAAATGAGTAAGATAATACGGAAATGTATACCCGAGTAACAGAAATTTGATAGGTGGTATTAAAACAAAGATATTTATTTCTCTTATAATGTTACTTGCAAGTTTCAATTACAAATGTCTATTATAAGAACATGCATATTAAACAAAGGAAAGAAACTCACCTACAGGGGCTGGGGATATGGCCTAGTGGTAAAGTGCTCGCCTCATATACATGAAGCCCTGTGTTCGATTCCTCAGCACAACATATATAGAAAACGGCCAGAAGTGGCACTGTAGCTCAAGTGGCAGAGTGCTAGCCTTGAGCAAAAAAGAAGCCAGGGACAGTGCTCAGGCTCTGAGTCCAAGGCCCAGGACTGGCAAAAAAAAAAAAAAGAAAGAAAGAAAGAAAGAAACTTACCTACAAATAAAACAGGCTATGGGGATTTTTTTTTAAATAACATCAAATCAATCAGAGTTCTCATTATTACCATCTACAGCATAGTCCTATTCTCTAACAATATATTTATTTAAGACATAAGTAAAATGAGCATATAAGCAGAAATGTCCATTTTTACCTTTTTCTACTGTGGATGCATTGCATCTCACTTGTTATTTTTCATGCTGTTGGAAGTTTCCTCTTACATATTACAAATGGTTATTCATGTTGCTGGAACCTCTTACATATTACAAATGGTTATTTTACATGCAACTTTCATTTGGCAGTGACTTCTCTGGTTAGCATGGAAGCTGCACTTGAGAGACAATCAAACGTGTCCAGTAGTTTAAATAATATTTGTGTTTTAAATTGGAATCTGCTTAGGGAACGACTGGGATCAGTGAACTCCACGCTCATTTCCCAGTGGATCGCACACACACATGGCAGTAGGCACCAAGAGAAGTGGGGGTTGTGCACCTCATTAGCAGGCACCCTGTGAGTCGTAAAATCAAAGCCAGCTTGAGTTGCAGTACTTGAAAGTTCTGGAAAGTTACCAAATTCCCACCCTCTTTAATACAGATACATAAAGTTAACTCCCAAATATTTATACCCTTTATAGCCAAACCTACAATGGACTTTCTAAGCTGAGAACAATGTGGTGGCATAAAACCATCCCTCCAACAAACAGGTGAACGTATGTGTTCTGGTACCCAACAAACCCAATGTGGAGTTCATTAGACAAACTGAAGAGATCAAGAAGGAATTTTTTTTTTAGCATTTTAATAACTTATTCAAAATGGCCAAGAGACAAAAAGGAATTTAAAGAACAAAAATGTATGGTAATCAGAAGGAAAATATTTATTAAATTGTCCAAAACAAAAGTTGTAGACTATGACTAACGCTGGCATGAAGTTGAAGTCAGAAGAATGTGCTCATATTTCACCAGTAGACATTTAAATCTCCTTGGCAGAATGACTCATTAATTCTTTCATTTAACAAAGGTTTATTGAGTGCTTGATTTGTGCCTCCCTCTGGGCAGAAAAGGCTCAACAATGACCACCCCTCCACCATGAGTTACATTGCCTTGTCCCTTCTTTTCCCTGACAGGACTATATAGTAAAACTCGATCTCAAAATAAATACATTTAACATATATAATTTTAAAAATATTATTTATAATAGAAGTATTTAGTGTATAGTCAAGGTTGTAGTTTGCACTTATAACGTTTTGACACATATACAGATAGATGATAGATATGCAGATAGATAGATTTTATATATATATATACACACACACATACATCTAATACACACACAGACACATATATCTATAAAAGAAGCCAAGGGTGGGTAGCTCACACCTGTAATCCAAGCTACTCAGGAAGCTGAGGTCTAAGGATCCCAGCTCAAAGACAGTCTGGGCAGGAAAGTCCAAAAGGCTCTCATCTTCAAATAACCACCAGAAAACCAGAGTGGAGCTGTGATTCAAAGTGGTAAAGAGCTAGCCTGAACAAAAGAGCTCAGGGATGGTGAGCAGGTCCTGAGTTCAAGCCCCACCACCGACCAAAAAAAGTAGAAGGAACTAAAATTGATGGTTCAGAAAATGAAATAATTACTAGCTAGGCATGGAACGACTAGACTAGGAGGGCTATCATAGATAACTATTTTATCTGAAGGCAAAATGAAACTGTCAGAAATTTTTGAACAAAGAAACCCTTGCTTCTAAAAAAATGGTATGAGTTATGTTTTAAGGAGATTTCTGTAACAATGTAAAGGACAAATTGGATTTTTTTTAAGAAGTCAGGACAATAGGGAGAAGAAGAAACATTAAAAAAAAATGTGACAAGAACACACTAAAGCCACCCGCACAACAATGTTCATCACAGCACAATTTGTCATAGCTAGACTATGGAACCAACACAGATGCCCCTCAGTAGATGAATGGATCAGGAAAATGTGGTACATATACACAATGGAATTTTATGCCTCTATCAGAAAGAATGACATTGCCCCATTCATAAGGAAATGGAAGGACTTGGAAAAAGTTATACTAAGTGAAGTGATCCAGACCCAAAGAAACATGGACTCTATGGTCTCCCTCATAGGGAATAATTAGCACAGGTTTAGGCTAGTCACAGCAGAGGATCACAAGAGCCCAATAGCTATACCCTTATGATCACATAAGATGATGCTAAGTGAAATGAGATCTATGTTATGGAAACGACTGTTATATCACTGTTGTAATTACTTTCAGCATGCAATGTGAAACCGTAGCTTCTATTATTAATGATTCTCTTGTATCCCCTTCCTATGGTTGTACCTACACTATTTCTATATCTTATCTGAGTACATTGGAAACCATGTATACTGGTATTAGGAAACTGAAAGGGAATACCAAAATTGAGAGACACGGGGTAAAAAGACAAATGACTATAAAAGCAATACTTGCAAAACTGTTTGATGTAAATCAACTGAACAACTCATGGGGGGAAAGGGAAAGGGGGAGGGGGGATGGGGGAATGAGGGAGGAGGTAACAAACAGTACAAGAAATGTATCCAATGCCTAACGTATGAAACTGTAACCTCTCTGTACATCAGTTTGACAATAAAAATTTTTAAAATAAATAAATAAAAATAAAAAATATTTGTGAGGTAGAATCAATTCGTAACTAATCAATGTAAGCCAATAAAAAGTTAAAAAGAGAATGCAACCAAGTACCTCAAGAATGCAATCAAGTACCTCAAGCTTAATAGATGATTTCTTACAAAAATGTTTGTAAATGGTCCACCAAGAAAATTCAGGCAATCTTCTTTTTCAGGTATTTAAGGATGAAATTGAGCCATCGTTATTTGGTAATTGAAAGCTTGCGGTTATAGCTCTGCATGTCTTAATTCCAATAGAAAAACAAACAGCAGACACAAGGTATATAGAAATAATGGATAGTATTTATAAGGTTTTAATCATATGCACGGTATTGTTATATCTTTCTGTATAGTCTTTATTTACATACAGAAATTTTTACATTCACCACTAAGTATACTATCGTTCTCTGCCCATGCTGTTTTCCAGTCATATATTTATGTCCCATCACTTACTTATGACAAGGATTTCACTTTGGAGTGAATTCATTACAGTAAAGAAACAATATGAGTTTACAGCTGAAAATAATCATAATTAAAAGCATAAATTATGGCTGCTGTCAAGACAACAGACATTAACATTGAAACTTGGAGCATAATGCAGAAATAGGTTAGGTTTATGTTACCTGAAATCATTGTGAACTTTGAGTGTTTTCTCTACAAATAATCTACCCAACAGTTAGCTCATCTTTTTAAACAAAGTAAAGAGGAATTGCCCTATATTGCCTTTTTTTTAGTTCTTGTCTTCTCCTGATACATATATACAGATATTACAAGTTGAGATATATTTACATAAACCAGATGTCATAAAAAATAGAGGTTATGAATATATGCATTAACAGAAATCTTCAATCTTGTATACATTCTAAGGATATTTATTCAACCTCTAAAAACATGATGGTCCAACTACCATCTGCTAAGTAAAATTGGAGCCATATCAGTTCTTTAATTGGATGGCATTTTGTCCAGGAAACACTTCCAGATAGTTTTCTTACTGGAATGACAAGCTCCACAAACAGAGACCATAGTAGATGGCTGTGTGCAAATAAAGAGTGGTTCGCCATTATATATGGATGGCAGAGGGACCCATTATTAATAAAAGGAGCTGGAATCGATGAGCTGTAAGACTACTTTCCACTTAAAGGGTTTCAGATCTACAGAACACAAAGAGAGAGAAAGACAGAGAGAGAGAGACAGAAACAGAGCACTGAATTCCAAAACCTCAAGTTTTGAGAACTTAACTTAGAAAAACTTTAATTTTCTATTACATGTGTATACCTATGTGCCAGTATCTACGTATCTGTAACTATATTAATGTGGACATGTTTATCTATAGTATTATAGTCATGTGTATGTGTATATATGCATGTATATGCCTATGGTTATAGACTTATATACCCATATGCTTTCTAGAATTTTGAGTGTTTGCATATCTGAATCAACATGAAAATTGGCAGAGTATATATATGTAAATTTATAATAGGTTATACACACATATGAAATAAAATGCTGCATACTGGGTCACTTGTGCTCCAGAGCCTTTCAATATACATGATTCTATAAAATAACATAAAATAAACATGTTTAAAGCATGAATTCCTAAACATATTAAAGTCTTCTTGCCTTTCTGGATATTAATTCTAAAATAGAAAAACTGTTCTGATATTTTCCAGTAGGAGGAAAGAGTGGGTTATAGAAGATTCACTTTTAGGAATATTTCAGTTCTTTTTATTTGGGTAAAGTAAACCCTACTACATGTTTCATAATTATTGAAGATCTTTACAAACCAGAAACTAAGAGGATTGATGCTATAATATGTTCCTCATGTTGAATAATAGATTATTTATTCCTATACTCTTAGTTCTTCACTGGCAAATCTGCATATGAGATACACAGGTGAAGAGTGATGTGTCATGTTTGCCAAAACATGAGGTCTAATTTCTGTTAAAATATTTTTCAATATTTTAATGAATTTTAATAAAGGTTTATCAGGCACTTGTTATGGTGCAGAACTTTTATTAAATTCTGTGATCCATAAAACGTTTTTTTTTGAATGACACATAGTTTAGGTTTTCATTTAGAGGCTATAAAAGTGTTCACAAAAGTTATGTTGAAAAAAAGTGATTGAAAGTGCTAAAACACTGTACAGAATATAAAATCCTTTCATAGACTTTTTATGACACATGAAACATGAGTCTTAAAGGTTTAATGTTACTGACTTTTATACAAGGCTTTTTAATTCTTGATTCCAGTTATGGTTCTGCAAATGAACTGTGACATTAAAAGGAATCAGGCTGGAACTGCCTGGGCTCAGTTTCTAGATGACTCTGACTGGCCATCAGAGGTTTTCCGGGACCCAACCCTGCCCACAGATAATTAGCACTCACTTGGTTTGGCAGAGCCAAATCGAGAGCCTGCCCAGCTCATTCCCTCCTACCTAAATTCAGTATTAATGTTGGGGAGGACAATAGATTATTAGCAAATAGGAAGTTTGGAGGATTATTATGCCTTCCCCCTTGTTTCTGTAATGCTGTATACCAGCTACTGCTGTCATTGCAATGTCTAAGTGAACTACAGAGCCCAATTCTGTGGTCCATTCCATCTAAATAATAATGGATAGGAATTCTTGTTGTCCCTACCTTTGGGAAACTGAAGCTAGTGAGCTGACCTGACTTGCAGAACAAAGGACATATACACTATTTTTCGTAAATGCATTGGATTGAACCAAACAAGTTTCCATTTTTTGTTGATTAAAATGTCTGAAACCTTCCATTTTTAATGGTTCACCTTACTTTACTGAGATGGTGTAAAACTTAATATTTTTAAGACCTCAATATGATTTGCATTAAGAGGAAAATAAAGTGATATGTGATGAATTAAGTCATCATAAGATGCCAACTTGATTAATTGAGTTTGGATTTCAGACTATATCTCAGCACAAAAGATGCTCAACATTGCATATCTTTTCTCAGCAGCATCGAAGTTTGAACTCCAAACCTCATGCTTGCCAGGTAGGTGTTCTGCCACTTGAGTCATATCCCCAATCCTTTTGCTTTCATTATTTTTTCAGACAGGATCTTGTGCTTTTCCCTGGGCTGGCCTCAACCTTTGACTTTCCTACCCTGCTTTCCACATAGGTATGTTTAGAGGTGGGCATCACCAGGCCCAACCCTACCTATTATTTACTATGTATAGATACTATTTTTTCTGGTAGTTCCCTAGAGAAATCACGTAAGCTCAGATTCCATCTATTGATACTGTTCTGTGAAAATCACTTAGGAAAGTAAGTACTTATAGAGGAAACCAAGTTCTTATTATTACAAAAGAAAGTGAAAAAAGATAATGCTGGATAATTATACATCATACAAATTCTGAATAACAATATTCATTCTGTAGTTTACCAAGACAGCGTTCTAATTACAGTAGTGGATGATAGATAGCATTAAAGACAGGAAGACTAAGTAGTCCTTGCTTGGTACTTCCCATGTACCAATAGTAATCCATGGACCTCCCCAACATTAATCTACGATAGCATACTCCAAAAGGATGAAATGAAAGATCTGTGCCACGAATGGTATCTTAATGCATCTGTTGGTTTTAATAAATATTGCTTTCTTATTTTCGAATCATTTTAATATTAAAAAGCCTTGACTTTTCATTTCTCAAAATGAGTCATAACTTAATATCCTGCATGCAAACAAACAAAAGAATAATCAAATACAGTAAAATTCTACTTCTTTGTAATCCATGATTTTCTAATATGAAGTATATGGTTCTAATTTAGCAGAAGTCATGAAATAAATTATTTCTCTGTGCATAGTAATACTAGATATTTTCAAATAAAAGCCCACAAATTTTACAATACTTTCAGTGTTCATTAGAAATTACTGAAAGACATATTTTTGATACATTGCTACACAGTACATTAAAGACTGTTTTCATTAACTTATATAATTTTATGTATTATCCATTTGTAGCTTAGTTTATTATATAAACTGTCTGTGAAACATTAAAATGGCATTTTAGCTAGAATATTCAGTTAGGACTATTCATTAAGACAGATTTGCTGTTCTCTTATGTATTCTAAATTAATAAACTTTCACTAAATTGCCAAATGATTTCTGTACTATATGATCTTTGAATGTTGCTTCTCTGTCTATTACCAAAGAGATAAACAATACAAAGTGCTTAGTCCACTAAAGCCAAGCACTAACAAGCAAAATCCTTCCTGAAACACAGGAAGTCTCCCGGAGGGAGAGAAGATTTTGAGATCTGTAGAAGGAAATCTCAACAAGCCAGAAGGGAAGAGAGGAGCAATTGCAAATTGTAGTAATCATAAAGACATTTTTAAACCATCAAAAACTGCTGATTAAGAATGGGGAAAGAGGGCTGGGGATATAGCCTAGTGGCAAGAGTGCCTGCCTCGGATACACGAGGCCCTAGGTTCGATTCCCCAGCACCACATATACAGAAAACGGCCAGAAGCGGCGCTGTGGCTCAAGTGGCAGAGTGCTAGCCTTGAGTGGGAAGAAGCCAGGGACAGTGCTCAGGCCCTGAGTCCAAGGCCCAGGACTGGCCAAAAAAAAAAAAAAAAAAAAAAAGAATGGGGAAAGAAACTTTTTTGTTTGTTTGTTGTATTTTTTTAAATTTTCAAACTGATATACAGAGCAGTTACAGTTTCATACTTTAGGCATTGGATATATTTCTTGTACTGTTACCTCCTCCCTCATTCCCCCCTCCCCCCTCTCCTTTTCCCTTTCCCCCCTTGAGTTGTTCAGTAGATTTACACTAAACAGTTTTGCACGTATTGCTTTTGTAATCATTTGTCTTTTTTACCCTGTGTCTCTCGATTTTGATATTCCCTTTCAGTTTTGGAGAAAGGAACTTTAAAAAGGAACTTTAAAAAAATCTAGCTTTTTTTGGGCTGGGGATATAGCCTAGTGGCAAGAGTGCCTGCCTCGGATACACGAGGCCCTAGGTTCGATTCCCCAGCACCACATATACAGAAAACGGCCAGAAGCGGCGCTGTGGCTCAAGTGGCAGAGTGCCTTGAGCGGGAAGAAGCCAGGGACAGTGCTCAGGCCCTGAGTCCAAGGCCCAGGACTGGCCAAAAAAAAAAAAAAAAAAAAAAAAAATCTAGCTTTTTGAAAAATAAACTCTATCCAAATAGGTGATATTTTCTTAAAATTATATTTGAATATTTCACCTGGTATTACTTTTTTCTTCTTTTAGAATATATATATGTATATGTATTCACATATGTAAATATATGTGAATATATATGTAAATATACTCATATATATTTACATACCTGAATATATACATATGTCCTAAAAGATAGATAGATATAGATCCTGGCAGAAGAAAATATATGCATGTGTGTGTGTATATATATATATTTATATATATATACATATACATATATATAGTGTGTGTGTGTGTGTCTGTCTGTGTTTGTTGCACGCACTGGTCCTAGAGCTTGAACTCAGAGCCTAGGTACTGTCCTGAGCTTTTGTGCTCAAGGCTAGTGCTCTAGCTTGTGAGCCATAACTCCACTCTGGTTTTTTCTGGTGTTTAATTGAAGACAAGAGTCTCAACGACTTTCCCACCTGGTCTGGCTTTGAACTGTGGTCCTCAGATCTCAGCCTCTTAGGTAGTTATGATTACAGGCATGAGCCACAGATGCCCAGTTTAGGAAATTTTTAATCTATCTACAGTTTGCTCTGTCACTAAGTCTTATACTGAGTGCAGGGTGGTTCTAAGGGACAGGTGACTTCCAGCAGACACATCAATGAAATGGAGGAACCCTGGTTCCATGGCTCTCTACATGGAAGGCAGCCCTGTAGAGTTGCCTAAACTACTTTGGAATTTCCACGAGAAAGAAATAAATCATGTGTTAAATCTCTGATGTCTCAGGCTGTCTCTGTTACTGAAACAATGTCTCACTCATCGTGACACTACCCTGTGGTGTCCGTTAGCCAACTTCATGCTGTTCTCAAACTCAAACTCTTACTCTTATTCACTATCACACACATGAATATTTAGTCTAAACTGCTCTTCTAAGGTCAACCAAGTTGTTATTATAATGGAAGCTATTATAATAATAGCTTCCTAATAATATTGCTTTCAGTCTTCCCTGCACATTAATACCCCCCCCAAATACCAACTAAATTGTCCTTCTACTGCTCAAAATTAAGATGGATTATACACATAAACAACTTTGTTAAATGGCAAAAAAAATTAATACATAGCCAAAAATTAAGTAAGGGAAAGAAAGGGTGAAATGGGAGGGGTGGGAGAGAATGTTGATGGAAAGGGTGACATTAATCAAGATGCACTGTATTCATAAATAGTTTTAATGAATGGCAATTCCTTTGTACAGCTATGTAAAGATAATAAAAATTTAAAAAAAAAACACAAAAACTACTAACTGAACCGTTCGTCTGCTAGTAAGCATTCCACAAGCTCGCTTTCACTCTCATTTCTTCTCACACCTTCCTGGATGTTCAACCAGAAAAGTCTTTCTCGTTTCCCTGACACCCTACACTTTTCCTGTCTCTGCTTTGAGTCTACTGTGGCCTCTGACTTACCAGCCCACCTCTCTCCTTGTTCTCAGTTTGGCAAACTCCTGTGGGAAACCACTTCCTGGCACAAACCTGGTGGAATGAATCATGCCTTCTGCGTCAGGCTCCTCAAATCTCTCTGCTATAATAATAGTAATAACCAATATTTATTGAGGATTTACTTTTTGTCAGGCACTTAAGCACTTTCTTCAGAGATGGCACCATTTAATTCTCTCTCTCTCTCTCTCTCTCTCTCTCACACACACACACACACACACACACACACACACAGAGCTATGGTGTGGCCTGTATGATGATGCCCATGTTATAAATGAGGACACTAGACTTGAGATAAGTAGTCAGGTAGTCATTCCAAGGTTTATATACAGAGGAGATAGAAGCAGGATCAGCATAGCTCACACAAGAACCACTTATGATTCCTGATCCCCATTCAGGTAAAATACTCCTTGATCAGACACATTACCTTTGCCTCTTTCTACCTTTCCTCCCTGTATCCAGCAACCTAGTCATGTTTGATGAGTACATGCTTAGCATGTTATCCCTTCATCTAAGAAAATCCTCCCTTGGGGAGGGGGGAGGCAGGGGGGAAAATGAGGGAGGAGGTAACAAGTTGGATAAGAAGTGTACTCACTGCCTTACATATGAAACTGTAACCCCTCTGTGCATCACTTTAACAATAAAGAAATGAAAAAAAGAAAATCCTTCCTTGTTTCCTTTGTTTGGTTTATTGTTTCCACATGTATTTTGTCCTCATAACTTCCTACATTGCTGTTATAGCATGGACCACCACCACCGCCCTGTCCCCTAATCATTCTTAAATCTTTGCCTTATTGTCTCATCATCAGAGAGGTATCTGAGGGCTACTCTTGCTCTCTATCCCAACACCTACCTGTCTGACATGCAGCAGGTGCTCAAAAATGTATTTGAAATGGGGTGCTGGTGGCTCGGGCTTGGAATCCAAGCTACTCAGGAGAATCTGAGAACTGTGGTTCAAAGCCAGCCCCGAAAGGAAAATCCATGGGATTCTTAGCTTCAATTAACCATGGAAAACTGAAAGTGAAGTTGTGGCTCTAAGTGGTAGAAGGCTAGCCTTGAGCAAAAAGAACTCAGAGACTACATGAAGGCCCTGAGTTCAATCTCCATGACCGATTTAAAAAAAAAAAACAAACCTTGTTTGAGTGAGTAAATGGTGATTCATACATGTAATCCTAGGTTCTTGGTAGGCTGAGAACACAAGGATTGCGATTCTGGGCCATCCTGGGCCAAAAAGCTCAAGCAAGAGACTATCAAGCCATGGCTGTACCCAGTGGCACATGCTTGTCATCCCAAACTACATAAGAAGTTGGTATTGGGAGGATCACGATTCCAGAATAGCCCCATCAGAAAAATCCACAAGACCTCACTTCCCTGGAGGCAAGCAGTCGGTGTTGTTGTATGCCACTGATCCCAGCAACAAGGGGAAGCTCGAAGTAGGGGGAATCACATCTTAAGAGTGTGTCCAGGCAGGAAGTAAAATGAATGACCAGGGAAATATAGAGCTGAAAGTGTGGCTCAAGTGGGAGAGCACCTGCTTAGGATGGGCAAAGCCAGAGTTCAAACCTCAGTAGCACACATACACACAAAACCTGGTGTTCCAAATTGTTAGCTTTTTATTTATTTATTTATTTATTTATTTATTTATTTATTTATTTATTTATTTATTTATTTATTTATTTTGGCCAGTCCTGGGGCTTGGACTCAGGGCCTGAGCACTGTCCCTGGCTTCTTCTTGCTCAAGGCTAGCACTCTGCCACTTGAGCCACAGTGCCACTTCTGGCCATTTTCTGTATATGTGGTGCTGGGGAATCGAACCCAGGGCCTCATGTATACAAGGCAAGCACTCTTGCCACTAGGCCATATCCCCAGCCCCAGCTTTTTATTTTTGAATGAAGGACATTTTTGTCCTTTCTTAAGAATGTCCTAATGAAGGATTCACTTTGTGAGGTATATGATCCCATTCAATATTATATTCTTTAGTTCATTATTTATTATACTCAAATATGAATGAGCAGATATATTTTACAAAACATTAAAGCCAAAAAGTAAGAATTAAATGTACCTTTTCTCCTAAACTTTTTATTTCAAAAGTTAATCTTAAAATAGAACATTTCCAGTCTTCTTCCATTGCCACTTCCAATCTAATTTTCTTGTCATTTCCTAAAATGTACACTTGTCATCTGAACAAATAATAAAAACAATTACTTAAAATCTCTGAACTTGGGGGGCTGGGGATATAGCCTAGTGGCAAGAGTGCCTGCCTCGGATACACGAGGCCCTAGGTTCGATTCCCCAGCACCACATAAACAGAAAACGGCCAGAAGCGGCACTGTGGCTCAAGTGGCAGAGTGCTAGCCTTGAGCGGGAAGAAGCCAGGGACAGTGCTCAGGCCCTGAGTCCAAGGCCCAGGACTGGCCAAAAAAAAAAAAAAAAAATCTCTGAACTTGGGATGGGAATGTGGATTAGCAGTAGAGCGCTTGCCTAGCATGCATGAAGACCTGGGTTCAATTCCTCAGCACCACATAAACAGAAAAAGCTGGAAGTGGCCCTGTGGCTCAAGTGGTAGAGTACTAGCCTTGATTGAAAAGAAACCAGGGAAGTACTCAGGCCCTGAGTTCAAGCCCCAGGATTGGCAAAAAAAATAAAATCTCTAAACTTGCTGGGCAAGTATCCCAGCACTTGAGACTGAGGCAGGAAGATCACAAGACCACAAGTTTGAAGTAAAAAATTGTAATACCTAAACTAATAGGGATCCCTAATGTCGGGGATGGGGGAGAAACTAGAGATGTTAAACTAAATCAAGTCAACAAACGTTCTTCAGACTTCCCAGATTTATTTTGACAAAGGGTGAATAAATAAATTAAATGGTCAGTAAATGCGCCTGGGATGCAAAGTAGCAATGCAAATAGCAATCCATTTTTTATAATTAAAGCTTAGCTAAACTATCATTTGGCCACGATGATAATTTTTTATAGAACTATAAATACCAGCAGAGGATTTGTAGAGAAAAATTGCCTTGCAGCATTTTTGAAAAAAATTAATGCATATTCAATATTGATCTTGATTTGTGCCTGTTAAACTGTGCCTCATCAAGTAAAATATTCTTGAAGAAGTCAATAATGTGCCATAATTTCATATGACACTAATAAAATAACAAAAATGACAATTTGCTTTTGTTTACTTGTCTATGACTTAATGGATGGATAAATTTTGTTAAAAGAGGGAGAAAAAAAACTAGGTGCATAGTAGGCATATTTATAAAACAATTGTGATTGATTTTTTGGGTCACTTTCCTAAGAGAGAAAGTGAGACAATCAATCTCATGGAATTCTTTCCAGAAAAGTGTTTTTATAACTGTTGATATATGTTATGAATTTCAGAGGATCATAGCCACATATATTAGGCACTTTGTTTTGCTCCCAAAGACATAATAGAGTAGTGATGGTGCAAATAAAGTCCAGGGAAGCTAAAATATGCAAAACGGTGCCATAATGACTTTGTATGTAACAGGACTAATTCTATTTACTCAAAATTGCTGGAATTAGTAACACTAAAGCTGTTTTCTTGTGCACAAGGGATGCTAATAATGAGGAAAAAAATAACTGAACAGTGAGATGGCCAAGTGAAGTTTTAGATTCAAGGAAGAATACAAAATGAGTAAGAACTATTTTCCATCTCATTCAATTTTGTTATCCATCCATTATGAGAAAGCGATGAATTAAGAACTTAACTTTGCTAGTGCACTAACAAGATTTGCAGTAACTGATTCGCTGGTGAAAATGCAATAATGAATCTTCAGAAAATAAAATCTGGTCTGGAGATTTCATTCTATGGTAGAACCCTTGCCTAGTATGTGTAAGATGTGAGTTCTTTCCCCCACAGAGACAGATAGATAGACCGATAGATAGACAGACAGACAGAAACAGAGACACAATAAAATCACTGTAAAAATTACTCAGAAACATTTTTCCTCTAGAGAAAAATATTATTTGAACATTGTATGAATTTGGCCATGATGTATATATTGTCCAGAGACGAAAACAGACATCAATACTTAAGAAATATTTCTGAGATATTTTATTAAATTTTGAAGCTACAGTGTCATCTCTCTTGGAGTAGTTTGGAAGTTTCTGAGTTGTACTAGCTTTTGAGGCTGAATATTAGTGAGCATTTTCATATATTTTAAACCAGCAAAACTTAAAGATGTAATCATTGAAACAAACAATTCAAATAATAAATGTTCTTTTGTGTATTACCTTTAAACCTCTTCTTTCTCAGATTTCCATAAATTCCAATCTGGATGAGACTGTTCATTAAAGTACCCACTGCTTGTGTTATTATTTATGGCTTAGATGTCTTTCCATTCGAACAAAGAGGCAGATTGTCTTCTACCAGAGACACCTGGAAAGTGCATGAAGCACAAAGGCCATGATTCAAAAGTCTTCAATGCAGTCAACAAGCGATTACTTTTGCATGTGATAGGAGACTGCCAGCTTCAAACAGGGGACATTCTTGGGGAAGATTAGTCCAAATTACATTTTATTACCTTGGCCCTCTTGAATGGCCTTAATTTCATCTACTTTGTATTCTAATGGAATTCCATGCAGGGTATTAATATATTGTTTATGACATGTTTGGAGTTCTTGTGTATCAGCATGCATTCATGAGAGAAGCTTCAAACAGTATCAGATAACAGTGAGCTGGATGTTGGATGTTGTACAGCACAGGGGATTTTATCATCTTGTTGAACCAGTGGCAGTGATTAAATTAAACTGTCTGAACAAAGCTTTTGCATGTCAGATTGTTGAATGGCAAAATGAAAGAGTGACATACTTCAAAGATCAGAGGAAAGGAGGGAAGACTACACACATAAAAAAAGAAACATGGTTAGAGGACTCCTTGTTTACAGCATTCAGAAACAAAATCAGTAGTTAAGAACACTTTCCACCTTCATCTTTCAACTCTTTCTTTGTTTTCCTAGTGATTTTCCCACATTTTTTCACATTAAACATTTCATTTTACTTGCAACATCGACTGAATGATGAGCTAGTTTAAAGGTTTTGTACTCTTCTCATGTGTCTTTGGGCAATGAGGGCTCTTTGTTTAATTTCAGATGTTTCTTCTACTTCAGCTTGCACTTTTCCCAGGGAGATTAAGATGTTTCCATAATTTATAAGCATTATTTTTTACTTAGAAAAACACAGGTTTAGGGGTATTTTCCCCTCCACTTCCAAAATGGAAGGGAGTAGTTCAAACAATAGGACACTTACTGAGCAATTGTGAGGCCTGGGTTCAATCCCCAGTACTGCAAAAAATACAAATAAATTAGTACAATACAACAAAACTAAAATTATTTTTGTAAATTGAAATACTATGAGAAGTTTACTAACAAAATTTATCTAAAAGCGATCTACATGTATCTGGCATACAAATTATCTTTATAGGAATCCATATGTTTCCTCTCTACAAGATTTTTAAATCAACAAAGCATTCTAACATTTCTGTTTTATTATCTCTGTTAGCTAAAAAATGGCTTTGTTAGCATTAAGGGGAAAAATGCGATATCATTACAAACAAAATAAAACTGCAAAAAAAAAAAATCCAGAAAAAGCAAATTGAGTTTTAGTGCTGTTTTCATTACAAAGCTCCAGTTCTGAATTATTAGCTAGATTGTTGGCTTTACTTTTATTTAAAACCCTAAGTGAATTATGCACAAATATTTTTAAAACTTCAGTCCATAATAGTAGTTACAAAAGGTTGGTTTTCAGATTCTAACACTCACTTTCAGAGCTACAAATATTGCCTATTTTGAAGAAAATGCTAGTCCTTAATCATGTGTCTTTATAGTTCAGTTTTGCATATTAGTTTATCATGAAAGGTGACAGCATTTTATAAAGATTCACAGCTCAATGACATCTACTAACATTTTAAAATGCATAATGATTTTAATGTAATTCCTTGAATAATTATTGGCAGGAAAAGAACAAAGTAGGGGAAAAGTGAGCAAACCAGCTCTGTAATCCTAGAACTCAGGAGGCTGTGAAAGGAAGGTTATGAGTTCCAGGCCAGTTCTAGCAAATAATAAAACCTTGTCTCAAAATAAAATAAAGTTAAAAAGGAAAAACAAATGTTATTCATACTTCTCTGTACATATCATGGTTGGGGGCGTGTGTGTGTGTGTGTGTGTGTGTGTGTCTGTCTGTGTCTGTGTTTGTGTGTGTGTGTGTATGTGTGTGGTTTTGGGGGATGTTGTTGTTGTTGTTGTTTTGTCAGTCATGGGGCTTGAACTCTGGGTCTGGGCATTGTCTCTGAGCTTTCTGCTCAAAGTTAGCATTCTAACACTTTGAACCACAGTTCCACTGCTGGTTTTCTGGTGGTTAATTGGAGATAAGAATCTCACACACTTTCCTGACCAAGCGCTTTGAACCATGATCCTCAAATCTCAGCCTCCTGAGTCGCCAGGATTACAGGCACTAGGATTATATGCACTTGAAAAATGTTCTTTCTTTTCCCCCTCTCCTGTTCTTCCTTCCTTCTTTCCTTCTTTCCTTCCTCCCTCTCTCTCCCCCTTCCTTCCTTCTTTCCTTCCTTTCTTACTCCCTTCCTCTCTTCCTTCCTTCTCTTTCCTTTTGAATTTGTGGAGAGAAAGCAGGGTCAAGGTTTGTAGTTAAAGCTGCCCTGAAACTCAAATCCTTCTACCTCCCAAAGGCTGGGATTATAGATGTGAACTACCATATGCAGATCTGGTTCTCAGTTCTTTCTTTAACCACTAATCAAGACTTGTTGTTATAAGTGTGGCTCAGTTGGTAGAGCGCCACCAATGAGTGAAGGTGTCAAGCCCCAAATTTGAGTCCAAAAACAGAAACAAAAGCAGAAAAAAGACAAGCTGAATGAGTGTAATAAATAAGCAAAATAAGCAATATTTAAGATAAACAATACATGAAAGCAGAGGATAAGTAGAGTTACATACAGATACAATCAATTTTAAGATAGTAATATGGAGTAATTATTTTAGTGAGAGTTGATTTAAAAGTCTGCAAGATAGCCAGGCACAGTGGTGCAACACTTGTAATTCAGGCCAATCAGTAGGCAGAGAATGTGAGGCCATGGTTTGAGGCCAATCCAGGCAAAAAGTTAGTAAAACTTCATCACAAGCCGCAAGCTAGACACATTCATACATATCTGTGGTCTCAATTACACAGAAGGCACAGGTGTAAGTATGGGCCTAGCCCCAACTGGGCACAAAAATAGTGAGAACCTATTGGGGGGAAAAAATGAACTAGAGCAAAATGGATTGTGGCATGGCTCAAATGGTAGATGCTTGGCTCACAAGAGCAGGACTCTGAGTTCAAACTCTGATATTATGGAGGGGGGAGTTATAAAAAAAAGAAGAAAAACAAAAAAGTGCCAGTGGCTCGTGCCGACTCAGGAGGCGTAGACCTGGTAGATTATGGACTTATAGTCCACCTAGGGAAAAAAAGTCTTTAAGACATGATCTCCAAGAAATCATTAAAAAGTTGGAATGCTAACCTTTCTGCACAACATCTTAATAACAACAATAAAATTATGCATTTAAAAAAATCCAATACTAAAAAGTTATACTAAGTGAAGTGAGCCAGACCCAAAGAAACATGGACTCTATGGCCTCCCTTATTGGGAATAATTAGTACAGGTTTAGGCAAGACATAGCAGAGCATCACAAGGCCCAATAGCTATACCCTTAGGAACACATAAGATGATGCTAAGTGAAATGAACTCCACGTTATGGAAAAAAGTGATTTATCACAGTTGTAACTACTTTCAACGTCCTATGTGTATGTGTAGTTTCTATTATTGATGATGTTCTTGTATCACCTTCCTATGGTTGTACCTACACTATCTCTGTAATCTTATCTGAGTATATTGGAAACCGTGTTTACTGGTATTGGAAGTAGGAAATTCAAAGGGAATACCAAATTTGAGAGACACAGGGTAAAAAAAGAGAAATAACTACAAAAGCAATACTTGCAAAACTGTTTGGTGTAAGTGAACTGAACACCTGGGGGGGGGAGGGAAAGGGGGGGAGGGAGGGGGGCATGAGGGACAAGGCAACAAACAGTACAAGAAATGTATCCAATGCCCAACGTATGATACTGTAACCTCTCTGTACATCAGTTTGATAATAAAAATTTGAGAAAAAATAAAATAAAATAAAAAAAATCCAATACTGGGCTGGGAATATGGCCTTAGTGGAAGAATGCTTGTCTCCTTAAAAATCCAGTACTGCTGAGAGAGAGGAGAGAGAGAGAGAGAGAGAGAGAGAGAGAGAGAGAGAGAGAGAGAGGGAAGGAGGGGCATTGAAGGGGGTGGGACAGAAGGAAATGGGAGAGGAAAGGACTGAAGGAGGGAGGGAGAAGGAGAGAAAAGAGATGAAGAAGGGGAGCAAGGAGAGGAGAGAAAGGTAGAGAGAATAAACAAATATAAAAAGAAATAAATGTGGTCATGCAGCTTTAAAAATATATCCTTTTTCCCTAGCAACTTTTGTGGTAATTTTTTTTTTTTTTTGCCAGTCCTCAGGCTTGAACTCAGGAACTGAGCACTGTCACTGGCTTCTTTTTGCTCAAGGCTAGCACTCTACCACTTGAGCCACAGTGCCACTTCTGGCTTTTTCTGTATATGTGGTGCTGAGCAATCAAACCCAGGGCTTCATGTATATGAGGCAAGCACTCTACCACTAGGCCACATTCTCAGAACCTGGTAATTTATCTTACAAAAAAATTGAAGATATAGTCAGTCAATGCAGTCAATTTTCACTATAGAAAACAAAGAGAAGTAACTTATGTTCCTTGGTGAAAACAATCACAGTACAAACACCATATGATCTAATAATATGTATTAAGAGAAGTTAAACACAGGTAAACAAAGCCCAGAGGCTTTGTTCAATGGGGAATTAGGGGAGGGAATCAAGTTACAGAGTAGTAAGAACAGCATGATCAAAATTATGATTTGAAAAATAAGGTGAAGGAGGGTCACGGATGCTGAGATGGGCCAGAAGAAATATCCACCTATCTCCTAACCATGATTAACTCTGCAAACTGGAGCTACCTTCACACAGGTTGTTTCCTTCCATCCAAAGCAGATCTCTCTCTCTCTCTCTCTCTCTCTCTCTCTCTCTCTCTCTCTCTCTCTCTCTCTCTCTCTCTCTGTCTTCGCCAAACATGGAAAAAAATCTCTTTTACGTGTAGAACATTCCACCTCTGGGTCATTTAACTGCTGGTGGTGTATAATTCCCCTTTCCCCCTTGATTTCTACACCTGGATGTTTAAGTCTGATTACACATTCAGATGAGACATTTTGGTAAAATATAAGCAACTTTCTTGGGGGAATAGGACTACCAATTGGGAGAGTGTGATGATATTTACTTTCTCTGATACATATTTCAATATTATTTGGGTTTTACAGTAAACAGGGTGTGTGAAATCTTTTTTGATAAGCAGACATTTGCACTGTTACAAAAGACATTTAGTAGTATGACAACTGTGTACATAAGGAACAAAGCAAATTACAAAGGAAATAGATCTTTCTTTTTAAAAAGGAACTATATTTGTTGCATGGAACTTTGTTCCACAAATCATAACTGTGCCTAAATTTTGTTAAAATGATGGCAACAACCCATGACCTGAGATAGTACTAAGTATAAAATTCTATACTAAGTAGTACAGAAACAACATAGTGTTTTTATTGTGTAGACTTGTAAGTGAATAAATCAATACACACAAAAATATAGTTAGAAGTTTTACCTTTATTTTCAATCTAGATTTTGTTAACTTTTTGTTAAAAAATTATATAAATATATCTCTATGTCAACTGGGGTATGCAAATCATATTAACCTACTTCAGCAGTTCTTACAGATGAGATCACTTATGGGAGGACTGAGCTCTGGTCATTGCAACTCAGTCCCATATATACTCTTTCTAATTGCAGAGATTTGTGGAGCCTTAGAAAGAATGAATACATTAAACAATAAGCATATAAGTGTATGTGTGTGTGTGTGTGTGCATGATCACATATAAACACATATGCAGGACATGCTTATAATGATGGAAGGGTAAGAAAAAGATAATGTTAGAGGTTGAATGATGCAAAAATGCATTTTAAGCATAAATGAAGATAACAAAATGAAACTCACTGAATGCTCTTGAATAATAGGGGGAGGGAAGATATGGAAACGTGACTGTAGTCACTTGTACTAAAGTGACTGAAGTACTATAGATACATTGTGAAATGCCATGGTGAAACACCTTTGAACAATTAGCAAACCATTTAAAAAATGAATGGCGGAAATATAAAACAGGCCATGTCTAGGTTGTGGGCCACTTGTAAGGTGAAGTGAATGAAGAGGGTGAAGAAGGGTAAATATGGTAAAAATATTTTATGTCCATGTATGAACCTAGGGCAGAGCTTGTTGTGTTTGGGAAGGAGTAAGGGAGATGAGGAAAGGTAAAAGAAGGGGTGAATCTGCACAAGGTATATTATATGCGTATATGGATGTGTCAAATGAAATGCCCTGGGATTCTCTGAAAACTTTTAAATTTCTCCTTGTTTTATTTTGGTTTTCTTTGGGGTTTTTTGGCTGGTCATGGAGCTTGAACTCAGGGCCTGAGTGCTGTTCCTGAGCTTTCTCACTCAATCCTAGCACTCTACCACTTGAGCCAAAGTGCCACTTCTGGCTATTATGAAAAGTGTATTAGAGATAAGAGTCTCACAGGCTTTCCTACCAGGACTGGCTTTGAACTGTGATCCTCAGATCTCAACCTTCTGAGTAGCTAAATTTACAGCCAAGAGCCACTGGAACCCAATTAAATTTCTCCTATTTTTCCAATAAGCCCATCATTCGGCAATTGATTGCTCAGTCTCTATGAGTTTGTAGTTTCTTCTGCTGTTAAGCTCTAATTTTACTCTATTATGATTTGACAAAATACAAGGGGTATTTCAATTTTCTTGTATTTGCTGAGACTTGTTTTATGTAATGGAATGTCTTCTATTTTGCAAAAAGTTCTATAGGTTGCCAAAAAAATATGCATTCCTCCGATGCTGGATAACAAATTCTGTAGAAACTGGTTAGGTCCAATTGGCCTACAGTGTGATTTAAGTCTAAGATTTTTTTCTTGAGTTTTTGTCTGAGTGACCTATGTCGAAATATTCAAATATCATTGAGTTCAGGTCAATGGATCATTTAAAGTCCAATAGCGTTTGTTTTACATTCTCCAGAATTTGATTCACAGATGTTAAGAATGGTTATGTCTTATTGATATAAAATTCCCTTTATTAATATGAAATAACAATCTTTCACCCTAAGCCATTATTTGCTTTGTTAGGAATGTGTGTTTCTTGTTTTTTTGCTGTTGTTGTTTTGTTTTGTTTTTTTGCCAGTCCTGGGCCTTGGACTCATGGCCTGAGCACTGTCCCTGACTGACTTTTTTTTGCTCAAGGCTAGCACTCTGCCACTTGAGCCACAGCGCCACTTCTGGCCGTTTTCTATATATGTGGTGCTGGGAAATCGAACCCAGGGCTTCATGTATACGAGGCAAGCACTCTTGCCACTAGGCCATATTCCAAGCCCTGGAACGTGTGTTTCTTATAGACAACAGATGGGTGAGCCTTGCCTTTCTATGTTTTGATTTGAGAATTGAGTAAATTAATGTTAAATGTTAGAATTGAAAGACATATCATAACTCCTGCCATTTTCTCCAATGTTAGTAAGTTGTATTCTTTCCTGTTCCCCCTATGTTTGTCTACTTATCTAACATGGTTGTTCTCTCCAGTTTTTCTTTTTCATTATTTACATTGATCTGTGTACAGTACGTTTTTCAATGTATTATGTAGTGTGATAAATTTAGTGGTGATAAATTTAGTTTTTTTTAAATCATGGAATATATTTATCTTTCTGTTATGAATGATAGCTTTACTGAGTAGAATATTCTGAGGTAGCAATTGTGAACTTTCAGTGTTTAAACACATTATTCTAACCTCTCATTGCTTTTTAGGTTTCTTTTGAGAAGTCTATGGTTATTTTATGGATTTCTTCTTGTAAGTGACATGCTTTTTCTTTTGTGTCTTTCAATATTATTTGTTATCTATGCTTGCTGTACTAACTATAATACATCGTGGAAAAATTGCTTCCTATGTAGTCTATTGCATGTGCTAAAAGCCTCCTGTTTTTAAAGATATTGGAAAGCTTTCTGTTATTACTGTAATAGGTTTCCTGTGAGTTTATTTATGACCTCTTTACTTTCATATATGTCTATAAGATGTAAATTTGGTCTCTTAGTAGTAGAGTCCTAAAGTTCTTCAAATTCCTTTCTTATCCTTTTTCTGTGCATTTTCTTCTGCTTTTTCTGATATACCCACTCTATCAATGTGCTTACGATGAGCACACTACCACTTTAGCCATAGCACAACTTCTTGGTTTTTGTGTGTTTTATTAGAGATAAGAGTCTCACAGACTTTTCCTTCCCCAGGGTGGCTTCTAACCATGATCCTCACATCTCAGCCTCCTGAGTAGCTAGGATTACAGGCATGAGCCACCAGTGCCCTAGCCTCTCTCTCTTCTTTCTTTAAATTTTTAATCTTGGGGGCTGGGAATATGGCCCACTGGTAAAGTGCTCACCTCATGTACATGAAGCCCTGGGTTTGATTCCTCAGCACCACATATATAGAAAAAGCCAGAAGTGGTGCTGTGGCCTCAAATGGTAGAATGCTAGCCTTGAGCAAAAAGAAGCCAGGGACAGTGCTCAGGCCCTGAGTTCAAGCCCCAAGTCTGGCAAAACAAAACAAAACAAAATAAAGTTTTAATCTCCAGGACTTTAGTTTTTCAAGATTACTATCTCTTAACAGAGATCCTTTTTCATGTCTTATATTAATTTCCTTACACTTTTTATTTGTTTATATGTGTCTTTTTTGGTCTCTTTGTGTTTGTGTAGTTGTCAATATTTTCTTTCATTTCAATGAACATCCTTATCATCATTTCCTTGAACTCAGTATATGAGGCTCCTCTACTTTGACACATTTTGAGCCTTTGTTATATAATTGTTGATGTTTCCATGCTTTCCCATATTTCTTGAATCTATGTATCGGGCCTGACTCATTTGAAAGCCCTTTGTGATTTGAGTTTTTAGTTACCTGATGTCTTCTCAGTGGGTTAAACTTTATCACAAGACTAGTTGTAAGGTTAGTTGATGAACCATTCCTCACTACTTCCATGATGTTGCATCTGAGCTCTAGAAACTTCTCTAATTCAAACCCCAAGATATTTGCAAAAAGTGAGATACTGTTGATACCTTTATCTACACAATCACTTTCCCTATATAAACTGGGGGCTGGAGGTTTTGTGTGATACCATACAGGGAGCTATATAGAAGCTAGAACTGAACTATTAAGAACAGGGAGGTTAAGTAAAGAGACATAGAGTAAGGAAAGGAAGGGGAGAAAGGGGGAAAGAACGTGATGGGTCCATGTACTTAATATACTCATGTGTAGGTTATAGTTTAGTTGTTGTGAGAGGGGTGGTACTATCAGGGATTGAAAATGAGAAGAAAAGATATGAATAATAGGGTAATAAGAAGGGGCAGTGGGGTAGACAGTGCAAGCAAAGAGAAAAAAGAAAGAAAACTAATATGTTTTTCTCTTCCTTGGTGAGGGTAAGATTGACTGGTAACTAGATTGCCATCAAAATGGATCAGCCTTTGCACTCTCGGATCCTGCTCTTGAACTTGGTGTGAACAGGCATATCACTGCTGGTGGGAGAGAGAGCACTCTGCCTCTCTTGAAAGCCACTTTGCTCTGGCCAGGGTATGCTCTGTGGATCCTGGCAGCACCCCAGCAATGAGGTAAAACATAAGGGAGTCTCCAACTCTGCCGTCACTCACAGGGCACCTTTCATGGTGACATCTATAAAAGATGAACCCCCAGGTGGGGAACTTCAATCTGCCACTGGATTTCTCCTATGAGGACAGAGACTCCCCAAGTTCGGGGTGTGCTGGGAATGCTCCCTGAAGTAAAATCTATGAAATTACGAAATGTTTCCAATCCGTGATATTTTGTTTCCAACCCATGCCAAGTGTTTAGGGGGGCTGCAAACTAGCTGCAGTCTTTCAGAGCCTTGTTGTATGTGGTGCTCTCCACAATCACTGCAATTCCTTGCTGAACTCACACATTCATACTCACTGGGTCAGTGTGGGCAAGGCATCCCAGGGGTGAGGTAAATTATAAAGAAGTTTGCCTGGATTTTCCCCTGCTTTGATGGGACACAGAATTTCACCACTGCCATGCTACAAAGCACTCATCCACCATGGATTTAGGCACAAAGTTCTTTTCTCAAACCCCTTATCTGCATTCCTCTTGTAAAGACATGGATCCTGGATTTCAATCTTCCTTTTGTGTCGAGCTGGTATAGGACCCTCAGGTCTGCCTATGGTTTAGTGCAGGACTAAACAAAACACGCTCAATTTTTATTTAAAAAAAAGATTGTGTGTATATAAATGTATTGTGTGTATATAAATGTATGTGTTTATATATTTAATGATGTATATGAATAAACAAAAGAGGAGACTAATAAGTACCTGTTTGTTTGCATTGATTATCTCTAGGGATTGAAATTGGAGCGATCATTAGTCATCGAGTGTTGTAAACAAATTATTCCAAAACACCAAAGCTGAAGACAATAAACATTTATTATTTCACAGTTTCTATGGTTCAGAAACCAGTGTACAGATTAGCTGAGTGATTCTGGAAGTTGCTTATCAAAGTCAGATCAAGGTGTCAGCTGAGACATTCAAGGATTGTCTGGGGAAGACCCATTTTCGGTCTGATTTACAAGATCAGCTTTCTTTCTGTTTTATTCTTAAGTGGATTATAATTGTATAAATCTGTGGGGGTGCCATGGTATATGTGTCAATATGTGTATAAATTATATAATGATGCCAGACTCCAGTGGCTCATGCCTATAATCTTAGCTACTCAGGAGGCTGAGCTATGAGGATCACGGTTCTAAGCTAGCCTAGGCAGAAAAATCCGCGAGATTCTTGTCTCCAATAAACGACTCAGAAAAGGCTAGAAGTGGCACTGTGGCTCAAGTGGTAGAGTGCTAACCTTGAGCACAAAGAGGCTCAGGAACAGTGTCCAACCCCTATTCAAGTCCTATGATTGTCTAAATAAAAAATTAAAACTAAATAAATCTAAAATGCTAATCAAGATAACTGGCATATCCATCATGAGCTCATGCATCACCCAGGGCCTCAGCACTGCTCATCACTCCCATCTACTCTGACATCTCTTCTCCAGGTGCTCTCTCCAAGGCTTCCTTTTCACATTTTTCTAAATTATTTTTTCCTTTTTTCCATTTTAGATACATAGTAAAATTAAGGGGAAGGTACAGAGATTTCCTATACACCTTTTGTCCCATCCTGACACAGGCATAGCCTATTCCATTATAACATCCTCAAACACCCAAGTGATGCATCTGATGCAATGATGAACTTGAACTGACATATTAGAATTGCCCAATGTTCATAGTTTCAATTAGTGTCCACACTTGAAGTTGTACACTTTGTCTTTGGCCATATGTGTGATAAATGTCTACTATTGCAGACTAACACAATATACAGACTGTCTTCACTGTACTCCCAATACTCGGTACTCTACCTCCTCAAAGCTCCTCCTCCCCCAGCCCCTGGCAATCACCCATCTCCACAGTTCTGCTTTGTCCAGAAAGTGATTTCGTTGGGAGGATGTGAGTCTGTCCATATTGGCATACAGCACTTAGAACTACACATTCAAGGTCCTCCCTTGGCTTCCCAAAACTCATTAGCTCCCTTCTCTGCCATGCTGAACACTTTTTGTCACTAGTTTGTCCTTTCCTTTATTCAAGGACATCTTGCTTGCCTCTGCATTTGGGCAATTGTGAATAAAGCTGTTATAGAAATATCCATGTGCAGGATTTTGTGTGGATGCCAACTTTTCAACTTCTTTAGACCAGCAATATTGCTGGATTTTATAGTGGAAGTATAGGGCTGTTGGTTGTTTTTTTGTTGGTTTTTTTTTTTTTGGTAAGGACCTCCATACTGTCTAATAATGCATTTGCAACACTTTATAAATTTATGTGACCACCTAGTCTTATATACGTACACAGAAAATTTTTAATGACAACAGTCATAAGGTATCTTACACAAATAGTTTGCATAGTTCCCAAATGTCATAGTATGATTAGTGAGTGATTTGCATTATTTGGGGGCAAAGTGAGATGAATGAACATCTACCACATAAAGTATGATGTATGTGCAAAAACCAATTTAGGACAAACTTCTTAATCATTTCCACTACTATAAGAACATTACAATATTATTAGTGATTATTAGTATTAGGGAGATTGCAACACATAAAGAGAAGTTTTCTTCTTTGGAGAACTTAGAAACACTAATATATAATTGTCTCTCTGTCTGCTACTCCTTTTTTTTTCTCTATCAACATAGTGTCTGACTAAGATGCAATTGTTTCAAGCTGCCTGAGATGGCCTTTCAGCTGGCACTTGACAGCCAGAAGTGCCCTGGGCTCCAATTCCAGCCCTCTATTTACCTTGGGAAAGTTATTTACCTGGCTTAGTTTTCTCTTTCATAGCATGGGAGTTGTTATAGCAATTCTCTATAACATCAGAAGGTTTTTGTGAAGGACTAAGTGACTGAATATGCACAAAAACCTTGGAATAATGCCTTGCATGGAACAATCACTCAGTTGTTGGACATCATTATCCTTTATACTTAGATCTACCTTCTGAAGAAGACTGACATGAGCACATTTAACTCAAGAGCAGTTTACAAATCATAACCCATTGTCCCCAAAGAAACAGTATTGTCAATAATGGATGAAATCCATGGGGGAAGCCTACCAATATTCCTGTTGCCCACGATGTGCCTGAGATAATACTGACTATTCTTCCAATCTCTGTATTTGTTGAGGTTCTCAAAGTTCTTAAGATCAAGTTGTAAAGTGTGCTAGTCATTGAGGTTGTCACCAGCTATATCAAGAAACTGAGAAAGTTTCAGAGAAGGTTTAGAGGGGGACCATAAAGTGAAACATGGCTCCAACAAAGAGAGAAAAGAGATCTTTCTGTTGCTTGAAGAACCTTTAAGGATTGCCAGATGCAGCATCTCATGACTGCAACCACAGCTATTCAAGAGATGGAGATCAACAGGATCACAATTAGAGGTCAGACTCATGAGGGGCTAGGGGAACAGCAAACCCTCATCTCAAGCAACAAGCCGGGTGTAATGATGCATGGCTGCAATCTCAGCTATGTGAGACCATGGATCATAAAATCAGGATCCAAGCTGGCCCAGAAGTGGGGGAAGCAGGAATCATGAGGCACTATCTGAAAAACAGCTAAGGCAAAAAGGTCTGGGGCATGGCTCAAATAGTAAAACACCTACCTAACAAAGACAAGCTCCGAGTTCCAACCCTATACCACAAAGAAAAAAAATTGGAAAAAGGACCTTTAAGGTCTGTGAGTCTAACAGATAGGTTAGTTTTTTTTTAAAGGCTCTAGATTGCAATTATTGTAGCATATCAAATGACTTTTAAATATACTAAGCTGTGTGTCAGCATTATAATTTTCAAGACAAGAAAAGTTAGGTACCAAATGGCCCAGTGAGAATTATTTTCTATTATGGATAAAAGAAGGATCTGCCTAAATAGCAGTAAGTGAGCAATTGGTCTGATAGCAACATAAGTCTTACAACTGTGTGGTGAGTAGGGGAAAAAAGAGGCCAAGTGTGAACTGGAGGAATGGCTCAAACACTACAGTGCCTGCCTACCAAATGTGAGGCCCTGAGTTCAAATCCCAGCACAAACACACACATGCATATGCACACACACACACACACACACACACACACACACACAACATCACACAGTTTAGATGGATGCTGGTGACTCATACTTGTAATCCTAGGTACTCAGAAGGCTGATCATGGTAAGAAGAAAGCCCAGAGCAAAAGAATCCCTGAGACTCCATCTTCAATTACTTAGTAAAAATGCTAGGCGTGGGGTGTGACTCAAAGCACCAACCATGAGCAAGAAAGGCTGAGTTTAAACTCCACCACCACTGGAAGAAGAAGGAAAAAGAGGTAATGTCCAACAAACTTGTATGTTTGGCACGCTGTCTTCTTAACATTACAAGGTTAGATACGTGTCCTCCTTATAGACCTGTAGGCTACTTTGTCTATTTCTCTCTGTCTTGAGAAGAAGTGAGACAGATGAAAAGGACAGAAAATGCAGCCTTGTGAAGCATACGGGCCTTTGTACATGCCACTTCCTCCATCTGGACTCTTTTTCAAATCACCTTGAATATTGCTTGAAATCACTGGCCCCAAAAGATCACAGTCAAGACTTCTCCCCAGCAGGGAGGTGTTGGGACTGCCACGCCAGTCTCACACTGATTTGAATGACTCAATAGTTCTTATTCATTTATGAGCCCCTCGAGGATGGAGAAAACATCCCCCTCCTCTCGATATGGACAGTGCCTTGTCCGTGTCTTGTGTAAAGGAAGTGCTCAGTGAGTACTGGTTAAGTAAATGAACGAGCAAAAGCAGGCCCTTCTGGGAGGTACACAGGCAATCAGTCCTTCAGTCCATCTTCCTTCTCCTCATTTTGATCCACTGGAAAGTGAGGGAAACTGGATCCTCTCTCCTTGCAAGATAAAGTGAAGTTTCTGTGAAATGGAGAGGAAAAGCATGCAAAAAGCTGGCTGGGAAAAGCCATGTAGGCTTTGCGGTCCCTGTGTTATCTAGACAGGTTGACAGAAACAGGAGCTGAGAAGCATCAGAGCAAAACCTCTAGGAGGGACAAGCTGGGCCCAGTTAAAAGCAAGCTCTGCACTCTGCATCTCTGTAAAGAATGTGGTTGGGGGGGGGGGGTTGCTGGTAATATGGCATAGTGGTAGGGTGCTTGCCTCGTATACATGAAGCCCAGCACCTCATATACAGAAAATGGCCAGAAATGGTGCTGTGGCTCAAGTGACAGAGTGCTAGCCTTGAGCAAGAAGCCAGGGACAGTGCTCAGGCCCAGAGTTCAAGGCCCAGGCCTGGCCAACAAAACAAAAACAAATCCAAGAATGTGAGCAGATGGTTGAGCAGACATTATGGACTGTAAGTTTCTGTCCTGTCTTTCCGATGTCTGTTGTGTGAGGGTCTCAGGGCCTGGGGTCATGAGAGCAGGAGCTACATGAATAGTTAGTAAAGCCCCTCTAGCTCTTCCCCGTTCTATTCGGGTACAGTGAGTGTGCACTCCCAAAAGAACCCTCATCCCAGCTCAGCCATGCTGGCATCCTGAGTTTAGCCTTCCAGAACCACAAGAAATAGATAATGCCTCTTGTTCCTAAGCTTCCCCCAGGCTCTAACACTCTATTCCAGCAGCTGAAGACAACAAGGCCCACAGGGAACGCAAGTCACCCTGGCAGAGGGAAGATCTGCCCTCCATTTCACACACCCCCCCGGAAGTAAGGGAGGGGGAGTTAAAGAAGGAAAGAGCTTTAGAGCGGAGTGCTGGGTGCTCTGGGTTAAGTGCTCTTCTCGCCCACAAAGCAGGCCATCTGGGAGACGCATCTGTGGAAGTGTGCACATGAAGTGGCCGGGAAGCTGTCCATCCCCATGCTGGCTGTGAAAAATTGCCTTGGGTCACTCAGTATATTTATGGAAGGAGCTGGTCTCAGTTTAGACATCAGCAAAGAGCACCAGGTTCCATTTATGGAAATTAGAGCCCTGCTGGTAAATGCCACTGAAAAAGAACCCATTTTCTAAGTTAACAGGACTAAGGAATTCTGAGCTTTGTAACTCAGTTTTTATCAGATGGAAATAATACTACAGAAGGGGAAGATAAATGCCAAGCATAGGATCTTCTCTACGCATAGTAACTCAGTTGGCCTCAGTACGAGCCTGGTACACTGTGGTACCATAGTGTTATCATGAGGAAGCTGAGCAGAGAGCAAGTTTGTTATTTCAGTGTCTCAGAAACAAGCTGGTCATGTTGTATTCACAATCTTTCCAATTCCAGACTGCTGGCACTACAGGCATGAACCTCTGTACTTGGCTGCTACTATGTCTTGATATGCTTGAGATCAGTGGCATCTGTGTTATCCTCATCTTTTTTTACCTGTGGCTTGAATTGAAGGAATAATAACTAGACAGGCACTCACTCTATCGCCAAGCCTCACTCCTAGTTCTCTTATCTTAAACTGAGTGTCTTTGGCCTTCCTTTAAAACTTCATAAGGAAACAACTCTATTAAAATGGCAAAGTCTAAAATACTATTTAAAATACAGAATTCACCAGTCGCCAGTGACTCACACCTGTAGTCCTAGATACTTAGGAGGCTGAGATCTGATTATCTCAGTTCAAAGCCAGACTGGGCACGATAGCCCATGAGATTCTCATTTCCAATTAACCACCAAAAAGTTGGAAGTGGAGCTGTGGCTCATGTGGAAGAGCACCAGCCTTGGGCACAAAAACTCAGGAACGGCACCCAGGCCCTGACTTCAAGCTCCAGGACTAGCACACATTCATATACTTTGTGTGAGTGTGTGTGCTAGTGTGTACACACACTCAAAACAGAATTTCTGTACACCACAGACACTTGCAAGAAATGACTTGTTCCTTAAATACATTCATGATGGGCATACTTATTTGACTACAGACATATTCCCATATTAGATATTTTTCTTCAAGTATGGAACTTCATTATGTTTGCCATTATGGGAAAATGTCACTTGTTGGATTTGGTTATATTTTGTCATTCTTTTTCATAGCACAAGGTGCAGTCAATTCTCAAACGTAACCTAAAAGTAGGAGCTAATGTTCAACAAATAATAGTAACATGAGAAACTATAATTATGATCACTTAAACACCAACTAGCCCTCCTGCACACCCTTATGAACTTAGAATATAATCTCACCACCTCTGTTGTCAATCCTTAACTTTTTCCCTATTCAATATAATTTGTTTAGCACATTTTCTCAGTTCCCTACATGTGGCATTGAGAATGAGTATAAAATGACCTTTACACTGTAGGAAATGGGCTATGTTCTTTACAGACAGTATCTTTTCCTCAAAATCCTCATAGGCAACTACTGTTAGTATTATTTCTACCTAAAACAAGAACATAGTGACTGAGTTGAAGCTATTTATCCAAGTTCACACATGCAGAGTATTCAGAGGCTGCCTCTCCACTGTGTATACACCAGGCTACCCTAAATTCTTGGTTCTGAACTTAGCCATAAAATCTGCTTGGTTGCCCAGAATGCTAATAGACCTGACATGTGTTCATGAATGTGGCTTTTCTCCTGGTATAAAAATATGTTTTGATAGATTCCCCTTATCTTGGGGCACATAATGAAATTATCAAGGCAGAACCTAAGAGAATCTGTCTCAAAAAATAATAAAAAAGACACATATATATCTAAGTTTAAGTTGCAGTTTTAGACCGAAACCTGGCCAAGCTACCTTGCCACTGACTTATAAACTTGTGGACTTGTGAGCCCCAAACCAATCATTGCTACCTGATGGCTCTAAGTTTGGGGGTACCCTCTTGCTGTGGAATAAATGTCTATACCCCCACATCTCTCAACTTTAGTTTTGATGCCCTAATCCTTAAGGTAGCAATATTTGGAGCTAAGGCCTTTGGGAAGTAAGTAGGTTATGAGGGTGAAGTCCGCTTGAATACGATTGGTGTCCCTACAATAAGAGACAGGAGAGACAATCTCTTTGTCCTCCTTCATTTAAAAGACTAGAGACTACTTCTGCAATATTTTCACTCTTCTCAAGGATCTGGAAAACCACTTGTGAATTGGAAGGTAACAAATGTTCAAACATAAGAGGGTCCTTTTAAAAAAAATAGGGATATCACTTTCTGATGAAACAGGGACCCAGAAATTCACAATAATGGTTTCCATTAAAGAGCATCCTCAACATTTTTTAATGGCAAAAAAATAAAAAATATCTTTTGGCAAAATTCCAAGCCCAGCTGTTCTTGCTCCTCCCATGACTTCAAATGTCATTCTTGCTTTCTTTCCTAAAACAATATAAGGTTTCTATGAATGCCAGATTCAATTCCAGAAGTCAGTGAGCCATGGTCTCTCTTTTCTTAATATCAGAGCTTCTTACCATTTTAATTAACTAATCATTATAAACCAAAAGTATGAAAGGAAATATGGTATTTATAATGTTCATAACAACTGACTGTAATACTTAAAGTCAGTAAGATCATTAGGGAGATACATTAGAAAACTTTCTAGCACTCCTCCAGTCAGTCCTTTTGTTATTTTAGGAACTGACGTTCCTTTTCCTAAGGAACTTCTGTTGCTAAGTCTGCACTTCAAGTTTGTTGGACACAAGAGTAGATTCACTTTTGAGCAAAAATGAATGAACCCAGATTTTATTTTGCGTTTGGATTTGAAATTCATTAAACTTATAAACTATGATTTTTAAGTGCATACCCTTCTTTGGGTCAAAAATATTTCTCTAATTCATTGTATTAGTCAGGGTTCTATATAAACAATATCAAAAGGAGAGATGTAGAGATATAGAGAAATTTATTCAAACAGAGGCATCAGAAAGTCTGAAATGTTCCAATAAGTTGGAAATTCTGGAAGGAATTGCTGTTGGAGTTTTCAATCTGATAGTCTAGAGGTAGATTTTTTTGTGTGTGGGGGGAAGGCTATATTACAGTTTGAGCTCAAGGTTGTGTGCTTGCTGGGCAGGTCTTCCACCAACTGAGTCACATTCCCAAACCCTCTTTTTTCCCAGTAATTTTCAAATAGAATATCACATTTATGTCTAGGCCAACTTGGACCATGATTCTCCTATCCATGCTTTCCTCATAGATTGGAAGATAGGCATGCACCACCACACTCGGCTTTTATTGACTGAGGTGAAGTCTCATGAATTTTTTGCCTGGCCTGGCTTTAAACTATGATCTTCCCAAACTCCATCTCCAAAGTAGCTAGGATTACAGGTGTGAGCAACTCTACTTGATTACTTTACTTCTGAATGACCTGTCTTTTCTCTTACAGCCTTTAACTGATTGAATGAGACCCACACTCATTACAGCTGGGTAGTTTGCTTTACTCAAAGTTTACTGGTTTAAACCTTAATCACATTTTGTAAAAGCCCTTCACAACAACATCTCTACTTGTATTTACCAAAGTAACTAGGTACTAAAGACTAGCCAATTATGCCACACAATCAACCATTACTGTTATTGAAGACCCAAACAGGAAATACTCTATGCAATAAAAAGACACAAGGAAAGAAACAAATATAATTTGGTTTTGCATTTATTTTTATCCAAAAATTTTTATCTGCATCAACAGTTAATGCACAGAATGATAACAATACCACATATACTCAATGGGCATATAAAATGTCACAGTCCAGAGCAGTATTTACAGTATCCTGTAGGTTGAGTGAGTGGGTGAAGGTAGAAGAGTCATCTAGAAGAGGTTACATTTTCACATTTACCCTGGGTCATTGTGATCAAGTTAATGATGTCTGTCCCCTTCCCTTAAAGGTATTCATGTCTTAATCCCAAGAACTGGTGTTATCTTGCTTGGTGTCATTTAGTGTATTCCAGATAAACAGAGCCAAAGGGCTGGGGATGTCACTCAATGGTAGAATGGTGGAATGAGCAAAGACCTGGGTTCAATCTTTAGCACTGTAAAGAAGAAAGAAGGAAAACAAAAGGATCAAATGTTATTAAAAAATGTAGTTATAGATAAGGATATGGAGACATAGGCATGAATAAAGATACAGACTTTCTTTTTTTTTTTTTTTTGGCCAGTCCTGGGCCTTGGACTCAGGGCCTGAGCACTGTCCCTGGCTTCTTTTTGCTCAAGGCTAGCACTCTGCCACTTGAGCCACAGCGCCGCTTCTGGCCGTTTTCTGTATATGTGGTGCTGGGGAATCGAACCTAGGGCCTCGTGTATCCGAGGCAGGCACTCTTGCCACTAGGCCATACCCCCAGCCCAAGATACAGACTTTCTATGAGGAATTGGTTCATGTGAATTTGGAGACTGGAAAAATTCCCAATTACTACCTGCAAGCTAGAGGCCCAGAAAACCCAAAGCTGGAATTAAGTCTGAGGTCAAAGGCCTGAAAACTAGGGGAACCAATGGTGTACATAGCAATTAGAAGGCAGGACATGAGGTGAAATGTCCCAGCTCAGGTGATTAAGCAGAAAAAAAGAAAATAAAATTTTCTTTATTCTACCTTTATTCAATTCACATTCAACATACTGCATAATGCCATTCTCTTTGGGGAGAGCAAGCAAGTTTACCCAGTCTAGGATTGAAATACCAATCTTCTTTGAAAACACATTCACAGACCTACCCAGGCACGGCATTTAATCTGGACACCTCATGGCCCAGTAAAGTTGACACAGACAATTATTCATCATATGTAGCAAAAGAAATTTTATAGCTGTGATTAAGGTAAGGATTTTAAGATGGGTGGGAGTTAGATTATAGATTCCCAAACAACAAAAGTTATTTTCATTGCAGATATAATAAGCATATTAATACACACCTTCTATGAGCTATTATTTGTAGCACTTTGCAAACACTAATTTCATCCTTTCATTGCTGTGAACTAGACACAATATTAAACTCATGATATAGATGTGGAAACGAATTTGCCCAAGGTCATACAAGTGGTCACAAAACAAGGTCACATAGCTCACCATCCATGTCAAACCAGGATTAAAATCTAGGCAGTCTGACTCCAGAGAGCTGGCTCCAAACCTCTAAACTGTGATTCAATGCAATTCTCACATGAGTAGAAAAATAATGGGCACTTGGCACATACTTCAGTAAGTGAAACAATATACAAACTGGGTTGTGTTTCTAAGTTATGCATATTTTCTTAGAGTTTAAGAGGGCAAAAGAAATGATAGGGTAACCAAATTGTAATATGCTTAAGCACAGAAGTTGAGAATCCAGCGATGGGCTTCACATGAGTGTGCCAGTTCTCATGCACCTGGTTGCCTAAGAGGGAACTCTCAGATGATGAATGGAGAAGAGGACAAAAAAGTGGAATCCAAACCAGTGGGCAGGTTTCCATATCATTATAGCAGTATTTTGTAACAATTTCTTTGGCAACTGACAGCCAGCATTTAAATCAGTTATTTTCTCAACAAAATTCCCCTGCAAAGAATAATAATGGCCTCTGCAACTCTGAAGGAAATGTAGCCCCTACTCAGGTACAATCTTATCTGGTATTCATCATAGCTGTCATGGCCCTGAGCCCATTCAAGGAGTGCTGAGTGTAGATCCACAGAGTTGTGTGCTCTGAGGCCCATCTCATATTCTTCCTGAGTTTAAGTGGGAAGACAAAACCATTCAACAAGTTGGAAGCACAGTCTCCTCAGAGATGGACAAGTAAAAGAGCCATTTGTTCAGCTCCCAAGAAATGGCTCAGGGTATAGATTTCTAAGGACTCCTAGTGGGGCATCAATGAGAAGGGCAGAAAGAAGAGTGAATTTATGCAGGAATCCTGGATACCAATGTCTTTAATTGAAGAGCAATAGGAGAGCTGAAGAGTGCTAAGGGCATAGCTCAGTGAGAGTGAGGAAGCAAGCAAGCAAGAGAGAGGAGAAAAGAGAGGAGAGAGAAGAGAAAGAAGAGAGGACAAAGGAGAGAGAGAGACAGATCTAAAAAGAGTGGGGTGACTGTTGGCTGTGAGACATTGCATCTGAGTTCCTTCTCATTTGTTATAGCAAGCTGCTATAGCACAGTAAAGCTGGAAATTGAACACCTTAATGATACATAAACTGAGAAAAAGGAGCACAGAGATATAAAGTGGCTGACCAGGAATCCTCATTTCATAGATATCAGGACTTAAAAGTGCTTTGTATGGAGCCAGTGGTTGTGGTTTTTGTTGTTGTAGTTGTTGTTTTGTTTTGTTTTTTTAATGTGGCTTTTAAAAGAAATATTCCTGTGAATCTAGCGTAATTTATCTCAGATTAGGTTCTTTCTCTCTCTGTCTCTCTCTCTGCCTCTGTCTGTCTGTCTCTCTATCTCTCTCTGTGTGTCTCTCTGTCTCTCTCTGTCTTTGTCTCTGTCTGTCTGTCTGTCTCTGTCTCTGTCTGTCCTGTCTGTCTGTCTGTCTGTCTGTCTCTCTCTCTCTCTCTCTCTCTCTCTCGCCAGTCCTGGGGCTTGAACTCCGGGCTGAGGCACTGTCTCTGGGGTCTTTTTGTTCAAAGCTAGCACTGTACCTCTTGAGCCACAGTACCACTTCCGGCTTTTTCTGTTTATGTAGTGCTGAAGAATCCAGGAATCCATGCATGGTAGGCATTCTAGGCACTCTACCACTAAGCCACATTCCTAGCCTGTGAGACTCATCTCCAATTAACCACCAGAAAACCAGACGTGGCACTGTAGCTCAATGTCACTAAAAGATAATTGCTGATGAACAGCAACTAACAGAAACAAATGGAATATTTTAAAAGTAGGATTATTAGCATGGTAAAAAAAAAGTGTATAACTTCCTTTAAGTTTTGTTTTATATAAGTAGTACATATAGTTTTTATTCTTTTTCTCTAAGAAAAAGAAGATTTGGGGCCTGGGAATGTGGCTTAGCTGTAGAGTGCTTGCCTAGCATGTATGAAGCCCTGGGTTCGATTCCTCAGCATCACATATACAGAAAAAGCTGGAAGTGGCACTGTGGCTCAAGTGGTAGAGTGCTAGCCTTGAGCAAAAAGAAGCCAACGACAGTGCTCAGGCCCTGAGTTTGAGTCCCAGTACTGGAAAAAATAAAATAGAAGAAGAAAAGCAAATTTTAATTTATAATAAAAGTTTTGTCATCATTTTCCCTTATATATCACCTAAAATATATCATAATTTAAAATCTCAATTATATACCTAATTCACGTGTAATTAGTAGATAAACTTTAAATAAACTATTGTTTAGTTAAAGATCCACACTAAAAGAGAACATGGCAGTATTTTAAAACACACAAAATTCCATCACTAATATCTCATTAGAGATGTGTAGACATAGGAGAACCTATGTAAACACAAACTAAAAGTTTTCTTTGAATTTTAAGCTGATAATGTTTACATTTGCTGTAGAATAATCAGTTACTTTATAATCATATTCCACTATTTTGAGTGAAATGAAAATATACCTTCCTTTAAAAAAATACAGAGTTAAGTAGATGAAAACAGATGATAATGTAATATCCTTTACAAGAGCTTTTCCTGCCATCTAGTGGAAAAATGAAACCTGTGAGGATTTGTAATTTACATGTTTAAATTCTGCTGTCCCCAAGTATTTAGCAAAGGCTCATTTGAAATATGAAGAAAAAGAGAAAAGAAAGTGTGATTACCACAAGGGTAGGCACATACATTAGATATCTTTCTAGCCTGTGATATGCCAGGTGTTGAAAATATATTCATTTATTTGAACAAGATATACTTTTGTATATCTTTTTAAAAATAAGAACTGAAACACGAGCAGTCATTTCTAGCCTTAGATATTTTGGAGTATATGCATGCAAGTACTGGGATGGGATTCAATCAAGCTTTATATCCACCTCATCAACTGTGTCGTATATATTGACCACGCTGTGCTGTTGAAAGTACCAAGAAGTAGAAACCGTTGTGTAATGAAAGCTTTGTTGATGGCCCTTCTTTTTCCACATCCCCACAATGATCAGCAGCCTTCTATTCTGGTACTTTCTCCTCATACTGATGAGCTCCTTGACAATGGGAGTCTCTCTTATTCATTTGTATACTCAGCAGTTGACTATACACCCTATACTATGTGTTATGTATCAGTTGTTCAATGTTTGCTAGATAAAGAGTTATGAAAGATACAAAGCATTGTAAGGAAACAAAAAGAAGCATTATATATGGTTTCCAACTTAAGGGGTGCACACAATATTTAGGATGATTACCCAAGTATTCTGACTATAATGCCCTATACATAAGACACTGAATACATTTTTGTTGTATTAATAAAGAGAGCCAATTTATATTTCCAGGAAAAAAGCAAAATATTTATAAAGCAACAAAAACTATCATCTTTACCCCTTAGGGGATTATAACTAAGTATGAAGTAATAAAAACATTCCCCAATACTTATACTACTCAGTGGTCTGTATTTCCTGTCAAATGTTGGTATGGTTAGAAAGAGCTTCCCCAAGAGAAAAGTCTTTGTTGAGAACTGTTAAGTGTTTCAACAGCTTCAAGATGAAAAGCTGCCTTTCCAACAATGGTCATAGTACTTTGTTTCTACCTTGTTTCCAATGTAGTATATTTGTGTGGAAGAAACCTACCAGGCTAGATTGTGACAAAGTGAACAGGCTGCAGAGACCAGCATGGAGTCTGCAAGGAAGAAAAGTGAATTACATCAGACATGGGATGAAGACAAATTTTTCATGAATCATGAGATGAGTTTCAGAGGATGCCAAGAGCTGCTCTTAGATTGGTCTGACTTAGGAAAGTACAGTATCCAGCAGTCAAACAAGAGGGACCTATAATCTCTTCTCCCACCAATCTCACCCCAACCTACCAGCCTGTGCCGCCTTGCTAACTGCATTCCTAAAGTTAAATAATATCTCTAAGACTTGCTTTTCTCTGGAAAGGAAAACGTTATTTGAATCGAGCATGGCATAAAATGCTAAAAATGAGATAAGACTTGAGAAATCCCAGGTGAGATGTTATCTTATCTCTTTCATGAGTTGCCTCCCCTCGTGGTTCCCTGGTTAACCAGATTTACTATTAAAATCTCCAGAGAGAGTCTCAGACCTTTCCAAACTCCTTACAGTGACAGACAGGGTCACCATCATCCATCACACCATCTCTTTCTACACTGGTAAAGTTACTGGTCTCTGCCTTAACTGGGGAGGTCTATACCAGTTTCCCCAAAGCCCCCAAAGCCCACAGGAACCCTCCCCACCAAGAGCTTTGTCCCCTAGGTTCAATATAGCATTTTTGTGAAATTTTTTGTCTTCATTCCACATGAAATACCTGTTTGTGAATTTGACCTTGATAAAATCTTTTGTATTTCTCTTAGGTAAACTTGGTGAAAGCAGGAATGCCTAGCCAGTGTTTAAACTTTACAAAGTGCTCTCTCTCTCTCTCTCTCTCCCCCTCCCCCTCCCCCCCTCCCTCCTCCCTTGCAGCTATCAGGAGACTTCCAAGAAAGCTTTTCATTTTGCCAACTGTTTGCTCCTATTTTACTTGATAGTACTCAGTGTTTAATAGAAACAAAGATCATTGATATTCCCATTGAGTTTATCACAAGCAACTCAGAATAATAAGCTTTTAATGTAGAAAACAGAGATTTAAATTTTATTCATAATCTTTACTTTTCCTTCCCAACACATTCTCATCCCATGGGTCCCTTTCTCTAATTAGTGATGCAAGTTTTTTGTTTTGTTTTTTTTGGCCAGTCCTGGGCCTTGGACTCAGGGCCTGAGCACTGTCCCTGGCTTCTTCCCACTCAAGGCTAGCACTCTGCCACTTGAGCCACAGCACCACTTCTGGCCGTTTTCTAGATATGTGGTGTTGGAGATTCAAACCCAGGGCTTCATGTATACAAGTCGAGCTCTCTTGCCACTAGGCCATATTCCCAGCCCCAGTGATGCAAGTTTTGACAATAAGATTTAGCTACATATGGATTTTTCATTTTTATTAGTATCGTGTCTTGGTTTCTCTCTATATGAACACACCATAACAGTTCTATTTAAATACATTTCTACTTTCCAGAAACTGTGCCTAAAAACACCTCCCAAAGACAAGTTTGTTTTCATTGGCTGTACTGCCATTTCAGTCACTTGGCTATTTAGGAAAGTTGCTAGGTATGTCCAATTCACCCAAAGGATAAGCTCCTACTATGTGCCTAGTGGCTTACTAGTGAGTTTATGTCATCTAGAAGTACTTACTCTTCATGACACGTTAAATGTTACCCTCATCCTACGGATTAAGAAACAAAACTTGAAGAAACCACCCAAACCTCGAGTCTATGTAACCCTAAAGTTAGAAATGCCAAGTAAGATTAGAACCAAAGGAGTTTTTAGTATAATCAAAGCTGTTTTGCAAAATGCAGGTTGGGCTCCAATATAGATGGTAGGTAAGATATTGCATTTAAAATGCATTAAGTGCTAATGTAAAGACCATTTCTCCTTTCTGAAACCATCAGGAGGAAATTTGGTCCAGTGTTATGTATGTTTCTAACATGTTCTCATCTGCCTTTCTACCAAAGGAGTTTTTGCAGGGCTGGGTACCAAACTCACAGTCTCACATCTAGTAAGGGCTCTGCCACTTGAGCTGTATCCCCAGTGCTGGTATTGGGGTTTGAAGTCTGGGTCTCATGCTTTCTTGGCTTGTTTGGATGATGTACCATGCCTCCAGCCTGACTGGAGATGCATAGGCTCTACCATCAGCTTACCTGGATTCCAGCATTGCTTCTTGTACTTCTACAAGCAAACTATTGGTTTACCACTTTGTACTTTCACTTCATTATCTGCCATGGGCTGACAGTATCTCCTGTAGTTGCTGGCAGCCTAAGGAGTTTGTATTTAGAGTACCAAAACCAGTGACTTGCCTGCTGAGTTTTCAATGTTACTTTCAGCCACATGTTCAATGTTCTCTTACATGCCCAGTCTATCTATTCACCATTCAGAAGTTGGGATACATGAATAAACGAAACTAAAAAACTTTCCTACCCTATGGGGCTTTCTCAGATAAAAGTACAGGAAAAAGTACAATACTAAGTTGTATACTGCTAAGGGTAGTAAATGCTGCAGGACAGAAATTATATGTAAATAAATCTCTGGATTGGCAAAGAGTGAGACTTAACATATATGTTAAGTGTTCTATTCCTAAAGCAAAAATCATTTTTTCAGGAAAATTGAGATTTTTATATATGGTTTTGCTGGCCCCAGGACCAGGAAAAAAATCGAAATAGGGTTTTTTTTTAGACATGACAAATCACTTAAAATCCAAATTTTAGTGTCAGTTGTGGGGCTTGAACTCAAGGCATGGGTGCTGTCCTTAAGCCTCTTTGTGCTCAAAGCTAGCACTCTAGCATGTGAGGAATAGCACCACTTCCAGGTTTTCCTGAGTAGTTTATTGGAGATAAGAGTTTCAGACTTCCCTGCTTAGGCTGGCTTTGAACCACAATCCTCAGCTCTCAGCCTACTAAATAGGTAGGATTACAGGCCTGAGCCATTGGTACCCTGCTTCTGTGTAGTTTATCTTTTTTTTTTTTTTTTAAATATCCAGGTTTAGAAACTTAGTCACCCTAAGTTTTCTCTACCCCTTCCCAACTCCTCCATCAAATCCCATGTCATTTTGAACAAGGAAGAAAATTCAGATATATGTTACATGGATGAAATCTTGACAGCATAAAGACAAAAGGTAGAAAAGAATTTGGCAGGGGATGGAAGCAGGAAGGACCAGGGAATTACTGCCTAGTAAGTACAGTGTTTCAGGTCAGGATAATGACAAAGTTCGAAAGACGGACTGAAGAAACAAAAGGAAATAAATATCCTTATTGCCACCAAACCACTCAAAGTCTAAAATGGTAAATTTTATAGTATGCATCTCTTGCTATAATAAAATTAATGAGACTAAGGAAATGAGGTTTTAGTTAAATGTCTAAAAACTGGCCATTTGATTTATTGGAAATTATTTATGTACATTTAGAATGTGTATATAAAATTCATATGATCCATTATGCAAAGAAATTGTTTAAGTATAGAAAAACAGAATCTTAGACATTTTAAATAGCCAACTTTGTTTTAAAGCCCACATTATAGACTATATAAGAATGCCCATTAGGCTATATTAATATAGCTCTCTTTTCACTACTAGAAAGAAGCTATATTAATATAGCTATCTCTTTTCACTACTACTTTATACCCTGAGCTTAATTTTTTTTTCTTCTTTATTGTCAAAGTGAAGTACAGAGGGGTTACAGTTTCACATGTAAGGCAAGTATATTAACTTAACTTGTTAGCTCCTCCCTAATTTTTCCTCCATTTCCCCCCTCCCCAATTCCCTTCCCCACCATGAATTGTACAGCGGGTTTATACCAAATGGTTTTGTAAGTAACACGTTTGCAATGGTTTGTCTTTTTATCCTTTGTCTCTCATTTTTGGTATTCCCTTTCCCTTCCCTAGTTCCAATACACATCTATACTGAGGTTAATTTAAGTTATAAATTAACCTATCTTTAGTCCTCAATCATACATTTTTTTACTTTATAAGTGCCTTACTTTTTGGGCTACCTTCAGAAACACAATTGAATTTATAAAAAATATATTAAATTAAAAGTACATGCCAATACTACCAAAATGATTTTATTTTTGTCACTGACAACATGCATGACATTTCAATTATATGGTTTTGTTGGTTTCTTAAATATTACTTAGGTATGCATTAAAAATATATGTTTACATTTAAGAAATGTGACACAATATTAGAAGTCTTCTATAAACAATCCATTCTCAATATATTTTCCTACTTTGTTTCATACAGAAATAACTTAATCTACAAAATCATAAATATGACCATCAATTCTCATGGCCTACAAGTACAAACAAATTTAGGAGTTTGAGAAAAGTATTCTCTTTGATTGTATCAGTAACATGTAGTACAGTATTTGAAATGGTTATTATCAATAAAACATATCAAAAGTTTTATGATTTTCCATCTTGTTTGGCAAAAAAAAAATGGTTAAAAGCTGAGATTATGTGTTATTTTTCAGGTAGGTTCTCACTATGTAGTGAAGGCAGCTTCAGACTCGTGATTTTTGTATCTCAGCCTGCTTAGTAAATGGAACTACAGGCTTGTACCACTGTGCCCAGACAAAATAGCATTTTTGTTTTTAAAAACAGAAAAAAGTTATTTAAAAATCAATAGATCTGGGCTGGGAATATGGCCTAGTGGCAAGAGTGATTGCTTCATACACACGAAGCCCTGGGTACGATTCCTCAGCACCACATATACAGAAAACGTCCAGAAGTGGCGCTGTGGCTCAAGTGGCAGAGTGTTAGCCTTGAGCAAAAAGAAGCCAGGGACAGTGCTCAGGCCCTGAGTTCAAGGCCCTGAACTGGCCAAAAAAAAAGGTGAAATCAATAAATCTTACTAAAACCACTTCCATGTATTTGAACAAAGAAACATGCCATGGAAGAAGGAATACTTGTACCATCATTTAAATGGTATCTAAAAAAGCTAAATAAAAAATAATAATCATATTAAAACCATGTTAGCCTTGCAAAACAATTCCACTGAGATTCTGCTACAGGAGCAGAACCAATAATATCTTCAGGGGGCTGGGAATATGGCCTAGTGGCAAGAGTGCTTGCCTTGTATACATGAAGCCCTGGGTTCGATTCCCTAGCACCACATATACAGAAAACGGCCAGAAGGGGCGCTGTGGCTCAAGTGGCAGAGTGCTAGCCTTGAGCAAAAAGAAGCCAGGGACAGTGCTCAGGCCCTGAGTCCAAGCCTCAGGACTGGTCAAAAAATAAAAAATAAAAATAATAATAGTAATAATATCTTCAATTTCCTAGAAATTTTTTTTAACCATCCTCTGCTGAATTAAAATTTAAAGGGTAAAAATGACAACACAGAAAATTATTCTAGAAAACCATACTTAAAATTCCTGATATACACTTTATTATTTTTTTTAATGACTTCAAACCATCCTTTAGGAAATATCATATAACTGCTAAACACATCACCTATGTAGTGATTTGTTAAATAACTACTCAAGATTTATTAGGTAAGCATTCCAATTACTTTTCTAACAATAAAAGTAAAAAGGAATTTTGCATATTGGATATTTTTTATTTAATACATAATTCTGTAGGCCTTTGTAGAGTATAAAACTTGGAAAGAAAAATATCTCCAACTAATATTCTCATTCATTTTAAATGATTCAAATTGCAAATACTAAGTTAAACACTTATATTGCTTCTAAAAATCTAAGTGTCTAGACGTTTTATACTTTGCTCAATGCAAAAAATGCAAAAATGATCTGATTCACACTATTATCAACTGTTTATAAAACTAAATATTCTCTGTTTAATTACAGATTACAAGAAATGTCTTCTATGCTCTGATTTTTAAAAACAAGACTGGCTAACACATAAAGAGTCTAAATCAAAACTCACAAGAGGTGGCTGAAATCATGTCAACTTTCAGCTTGACAAAACATAAATCCAGTTATTATGCATAAACAATTCAAAATTAAAGTTTATAATGGAAATGTCAACAAGTCGTAACTACTACACATTACTAGAGATGGGTTCCACTATACTTCAAACAGGCACAGCAGATGTGCACATCTGATAGACAGATTGCTTAGAAAATTAAAGCTATCAGAGCTATAAATA
Source organism: Perognathus longimembris pacificus (assembly GCF_023159225.1). NCBI lineage: Eukaryota > Metazoa > Chordata > Mammalia > Rodentia > Heteromyidae > Perognathus > Perognathus longimembris. Next base: position 24,654,855 of record NC_063163.1, on the reverse strand, counting down.
AGGAATACATAAATATGAACATAGCAATGCCAAAGCAGAGAGACCATTAAAACAAGTTAATAAGATGTGATATGAACACATATGATAGTTCATCATGTAAGCAACTTTCCAATGATTTATAAAGCTATGGTTCTATAATTCTTTTAAGAAGGAAAAAAATTGCTACACAGCTTCATGTAGTAATCTAACTGGACATTCTTGACTACACTGTAATCTTCAAATTATCTTCAAGAGCTGAAATCTCATCAGAATTTCTCCAGAAAATCAGCTTGTCATATTTTCAGTAGCCTACAACAAAAAGAAAAAAAAATCATTGTTTAAAAAACAAAACAAAAAAAACCTCTTGAAAAGATACCGAGATATATTTATGAATACTATACTGTATTTAATAAACAACTGTTCTCCCATATAAAAGCTATTTTAATCAGGATAATAAACAATTCATTGTTACTTGAAGAATTAATATACAATAGACCTTGTTCTCAGTCTTCTTTGGTTACTTTCCTGTGTTAATATGGTATAGAAGGGAATTAAGAATGGAAAAAACAACCACCTTCCATGCTATGAAGTAAGGAGAAGAAGAGAGCATCTGACTAATCTTGTTTACCTAACTCCCAACTACTATACTCAGATTACAATAAAAAGAAACTCACAGGTTGGACAAATGGGACTGCATCAAACTGCAGAGCTTCTGCAGGGCAAAGGACATAGCTCGCAAGATAAACAGAAAGCCCACAGACTGGGAGAAGATCTTTACCGGCCATTCAACGGACAAAGGCCTCATCTCTTTTTTTTTTTTTTTTGCCAGTCCTGGGCCTTGGACTCAGGGCCTCAGCACTGTCCTTGGCTTCTCTTTGCTCAAGGCTAGCACTCTGTCACTTGACCGTTTTGTATATATGTGGTGCTGGGGAATCAAACCGAGGGCTTCATGTATATGAGGCAAGCACTCTTGCCACTAGGCCATATTCCCAGCTCGTCCATCTCTAAAATATATGCAGAACTAAAAAAATTACCTTCTTCCAAAACAAAACCGCAAAGAACCAATAGCCCCCTCATCAAGTGGGCTAAAGACCTACAAAGAGACTTCTCTGATGAGGAAATGAGAATGGCCAAGAGACATATGAAAAAGTGCTCTACATCACTGGCCATAAAAGAAATGCACATCAAAACAACATTGAGATTCCATCTCACCCCAATAAGAATGTCATATATCAAGAAAACTAACAATAACAATTGTTGGAGGGGATGTGGCCAAAAGGGAGCCCTACTTCATTGTTGGTGGGAATGTAAACTGGTTCAGCCACTCTGGCAAGCAGTATGGAGATTCCTCAGAAGGCTAAATATAGAATTCCCCTATGACCCAGCAGCCCAACTTTTGGGTATCTATCCAAAAGACCACAAACAAAATCACAGTAATGCCACCAGCACAACAATGTTCATCACAGCACAATTTGTCATAGCTAGAATCTGGAACCAACCCAGATGCCCCTCAGTAGATGAATGGATCAGGAAAATGTGGTACATATACACAATGGAATTTTATGCCTCTATCAGAAAGAATGACATTGCCCCATTTGTAAGGAAATGGAAGGACTTGGAAACAATTATACTAAGTGAAGTGAGCCAGACCCAAAGAAACATGGACTCTATGGTCTCCCTTATTGGGAATGATTAGTACAGGTTTAGGCAAATCATAGCAGAGCATCACAAGAGCCCAATAGCTATACCCTTATGAACACCTAAGATGATGCTAAGTGAAATGAACTCCATGTTATGGAAACGATTGTTATATCACAGTTGTAACTACTTTCAACGTCCCATGTGTATCTGTAGCTTCTATTATTGATGATGTTCTTGTATCACCTTCCTGTGGTTGTTACCTACACTATCTCTGTAATCTTATCTGAGTATATTGGAAACCGTGTATACTGGTATTAGAAGTAGAAAATTGAAAGGGAATACCAAAATCGAGAGACACAGGGTAAAAAAAGACAAACAACTACAAAAGCAATACTTGCAAAACTGTTTGGTGTAAGTGAACTGAACACCTCAGGGGGGGAAAGGGAAAGGGGGAGGAGAGAAGGGGGTATGAGGGACAAGGTAACAAACAGTACAAGAAATGTATCCAATGCCTAACGTATGAAACTGTAACCTCTCTGTACATCAGTTTGATAATAAAAATTTGAAAAAAAAAAAAAAAAAGAAACTCAGGGGGGAGGGGGGAGGGAGGAATGAGGGAGGAGGTAACAAACAGTACAAGAAATGTATGCAATGCCTAAAGTATGAAACTGTAACTACTCTGTATATCAGTTTGACAATAAAAATTAAAAAAAAATAAACAAAACAAAACAAAACAAAAAAGAAACTCACAGCCATTATATCATTCATCAATGAATGCTGCCAGAGAGTATTTCCTTTTTTTTCTCTTTTGTTAGTCATGAGAGGCTTGAACTCTCCGCCTGGGTGCTATCACTGAGCTCTTTTTGCTCAAGGCTATGCTCTACCACTTTTTTTGTTTTGTTTTTGTTTTCTTTTTATTGTAAAGGTGATGCACTGAGGGGTTACAGTTGCCTAAGTCAGGTAATGAGTACATTTCTTTCTGAACAATGTCATTTTCTCTGTTTTTACCCCTCCCTCCCCTTTCTGTTGCAAGTTGTATAGTTCATTTCCAATATAGTGTCTAGTGAGTGTCACGGCTGATTCAGTCACTCTTTGTCCCAAATCAGCATCACTTCCAGCTTTCTGGTGGTGGAGATAAGAGTCTCATGGCTTTGAACCACAATCCTCAGATCTCAGTCTCCTGAGTAGCTAAGATTATAAGTGTGAGCCACCAGTGCCTGGTTTTACTGAGTGTATTTCTATTTTTAGTCTCCCCAAATCATTTTTTAATGCATGCCAATATAAAAACAAAAGATTTAATTCTAGATATGTTAGATTTTAATATACTTATATTTTTACTTCCTAATTAAAATTTACTTTTATTTTGGTCTGAGTTCTTTTATGAAAATCCTGTGAATTACTAGGAAAATTATAAATACTACAATCTAAAATAAGGCTGAAACTTTCTCTTTGCTAACAATATAGCTGACTTTGTTTCCTATAGTAGAGTCAGCTCACAGACCCATTCAACAAGACTTTCCTTTCTCTGAATTTACTAAAGAGAATGTTCTAAAACATTTCTAATTTCTTTCTATCCTTGTAGCTTCTGATATTAAAGTTTTAACTATGTACCCTGTATGTATCCATAGCCTCATTCTCAGTATTACCTATTCAGAGACTTGAAATTACATAAATAGCATATCTTAATTCAAATGTAATTTGTCTTGTCTAACTCCATTTTCATATCAATTGTACAGATTCTCTGATAGGAATCAAGTATTCTCATTTTAAGCATTTCTGAATAACTCATGGTATACAATTGCAGAACTTTCTACTGAAAACTGATGCAGAAACATTATAAAAGTCTAAAGCTACTGGTTTACAATGTGCAAGGATTAGCCTAGATCCTTTAGTGGTTCTCTCCTCTTTCTAACTTTCTGTTCAGGGTAACTGGTTACTCTCTCCTGTGGGAGGATGGTTGGGAACAGGAGATTTATTTAGTCTTTCCTTCTTCTCCAATTCCAATATCCTAATGTTGGAAATGTTCCTACACAATGAGCAACACACCACAGATGTACCCTAAGGTTCTAGTAATCATTCAAGGACATCCAAAATAGAAAAGGCTAGGTTTAGGTCACAAAAATGGGCTAGTTACAGGATAATTCAAGGTGTCAAAGCACCAAAGAGATGCTGAAAAGGTGTGTGTGTGGGGTGTGTGGTGTGTGTGTGTGTGTGTGTGTGTGTGTGTGTATGGCTTTGAGAAATTCTGGACAAAAACTGTTTGTGCTTCTCCATGTTGCTAGGGATGGATGACAGCCACACCTCATTGTGGTCACTTATTATTTTCCCACAGTAGCTGGAATAACAGGCTTGAGCCACTGCACTCAGACACTGGTTGAACCACTGGTTTTGTGCCCAAGCTAGCCTTCATCCACAATCTCCCTATAACTTACTTTGCTAAAACTGCAGGCTTGATCCACCACGCTCAGTTATTTCTTTTTATTTTTCTCACCAGAATTATGAGAGAATACTGACTGACCCAAGGAATTTACCCATGTCATAGCTGGCTCACACATTTTTTGTTTTTGTAGGAAGAAACAGTATTTAAGTCACTAACTCTGAAGTCAGAGAGCTCGCATTAAAAACCTAGCTCAACCACTTACTTAAGTACTTGGGGTAAGCCGGCTACCACAAGGTTCAGTTTCTTAGCAGTGCACTATTAACAGTAGTAATATACAGCACTGTGTGACTGATTTAGAAGAAATCATGCTAGCACAACCTGTAGGGTCTAGCACAGGAAAGGACTCATGGTAATATTAGTTATGCTAACTAGCCAGTTCTTCTTCCTGCTATGACAGCCATAAATAGGAGTATAGAAAAGACAGATGACACAGAAAAATAAGCAGGGGATATGAAACACAATACCCACAAAAAGGGATGATCAACAAAAGAGGCACATGGCTTCCATGGAAAAGTTCTTTCCCTCCCTCTCTTCCTCTGTGTCTCTCTCTCTCTCTGTCTCTCTCTCTGTCTCTCTCTCTCTCTCCCTCCCGCCCTCCCTCCCTCTCTCTCCCTTTCTCTCTCCTTGACACATTTTGGATACTTCTCTATGAACTAAGCCTTTCTTCTAACAAATTCTGCAATTTTATTTATTCTTGGTGGGTGGTAGGATTTGAACTCAGGGGCTGGGCACTGTCCCTGAGCACTTTTGCTCAAGGCCAGTGCTCTACCACTTTAAGCTGCTGCGCCACTTTCAGTTTTCTGATAGTTAATTGGAGATATGAGTCTCACAGACTTTCCTGCCCAGGCTGACTTTGAACTGCGATCCTCAGATCTCAGCCTCCAGAGTAGAACCCTGAAAAGCCATACAATGTTTAAAATGACATTTTTCTTTTTTTCTATTTGTCTTCTTTCCTTACAACTGAAGGCAAGATCATCACATTCCTCTCCTCATCCCCCTAACCACAGGAGTGAAGGAACATTCAGGACAGCCAGGAATACAACTCTAAATTAACACCAGTACACAAGAGATGTACAGGCTCAGGGTGCTACATGGCCTGAAATCATGCCTCAGCACACACATTCAGAAGCCCATATGTGTGGGATTAAAAAAACACACACACACAAAGTCCTTCACTGACCAAGATGCACCATTAACAAAAATTGACATACTGACTTGAAATCCCTCTCTATATACAGCTATTTAAAACAATACAAACAACCCACCCTCCCCCTTGGACTATACTTGTTTCCTTGAAATCACAGTGTATTTACAATACTCATTTTGCCTGGCAAAATTAGTAAGCCTTTTTATTTAACAAATCCCTGCTCTTATTTGTGAAATGGCATTGGGATCAGGAGACCAATTTTCCACCATCACTATGAGCTGGCAAAAGGCAACTCTGGACTTGAGGCGACAGCAGTCTTCCCAGTCTCTGAACCACTCATGGGGCTTCGTCTTAATTTGATTACATATGCATGGATATTATACCCAAACAAGGTCATATTCATCAATAACCAGAGGTTAGGGCTTGAACATATATTTTGGAGGATAGACACAATTCTATTCACCTAACAGAAAAATTCTAAAACCAGTCAGGCTTCTGGCAAAAGATAATAGGGTCTATAATAGTCATGTCTGTGATTTGATCATATGCCACAAATCCTAGTCTTCAGAATTCCCAATGCCAGTTAAATTAATCTTGTTTAACTAGGATCTTTCATAAAACTTCATCACTAATCATTTTCTAAACACAAGTATTCTTATTTTAAACGAACTAATGCATGAATATCTAACCTTGAGTGCTTCAGTAGCCTTGCGAAGTTCTTTAATAACCGATGATAAGGCTTCTGGGTTAATTCCTTGTTCACAAAGCCGTACACAAATAGACAGGGTTTCCATATCTAAGCCAGTATTCAAAATTCTTGAAATCTCAAGAAGAACTGAAAAGATATAAAGAAAACTTAAAAAAAATCTTACAGTATTTAAATATGTACACCATTTGTTTTTAACTCCTACATACCTACCCAACATCAGGAACTTTGCATGGCTCAGGATTTAGAAAGCAGTACACCATGTTGCTTTGCTTGTCCTGTTTTAGAATCTCAACGTCCTTTCACAGAGCTGCCTTTTATACTACTCACTGAATACCAGGACTGTTCTAAACACGTCCCTATTTTTAAACTCTTAAATCATAGTGCTCAATTGGCTGTATAAAATGTCTCTCCGTCACCCCATCTTAACAGTCATATATCAGGGAGATCATGCCCCTTTGTTTTCTGTGTTCTAGGCTTGTCTCCCTTTTGTTCAAGTTCTGACCATTTCCCTGTGAATAACAATATTTTACCATTCCTAATCGCTATGTAGTATTCCATTGTGTATAGGTACCATATTTTTTGGATCCATTCATCTGTGGAGGGGCATCTGGGTTGTTTCCATATTTTGGCTATTGTGAATTGTGCAGCGATAAACATGGAAGTACAGATGTCTTTTTGATATCTTGGGACCTGCTGTTCAGGATAGATGCCTAGGAGTGGTATGGCTGGGTCATAGGGTAGGTCTATATTGAGCTTTTTGACAAACCTCTATACTGTTCTCCAAAGTGGTTGTACTAATTTACACTCCCACCAACAATGGAGAAGGGTTCCTCTTTCCCCGCACCCCCTCCAGCATTTGTTGTTGCCTGATTTCAGAGTACAGGCCATTCTAACTGGAGTAAGGTGGTATCTCAGGGTTGGTTTTTTTTTTTTTTTTGGCCAGTCCTGGGCCTTGGACTCAGGGCCTGAGCACTGTCCCTGGCTTCTTCCCGCTCAAGGCTAGCACTCTGCCACTTGAGCCACAGCGCCGCTTCTGGCAGTTTTCTGTATATGTGGTGCTGGGGAATCGAACCTAGGGCCTCGTGTATCCGAGGCAGGCACTCTTGCCACTAGGCTATATCCCCAGCCCCTCAGGGTTGTTTTTATTTGCATTTCCTTTACTACCAGGGATACTGAACATTTCCTCATATGTTTCTTTGCCATTTTTATCTCTTCTCTTGTGAAGTCTCTCTTTAGCTCCTTTGCCCATTTCCTAATTGGGGAAACACCATTGTTAACTTCTCTATTTTAAGAGTGATGGTTGCTCTTAAGTTTCCCCTGTTAAAATTACACAAATACTTTTAATTTTATATCATTGGGATAAATTTCTAGAACTGCTCAGCCAGTAATAGATACTTTTAAAGCTTTAAATGTTTGGAAACTCTTGCAACAACTTAGATTAATCATATGTATTTAATAATAAAAATGAAACTTCCTTCTTACATTATTACATTTTAATGTAGTTTCTGAAAGGATTTGCTTTGATATGAAAGAAGAACATTAACAAAGAGAACCCACTTTAGCAAACTGATTTTCCAGGAATCCCTTTTATTACAGGACATAAACACAAGGATTCCACTGAACTTGGTGTAATAGTGGCTGTTTCTCAGTATATTCACCAGTATTACCTTTCTGCACCTGAAATTTCATTCCCCCAACTCTTATACATGAGTTCCCATAAATGAACTATCCTTCAGTCACTCAATTTTTAGATACCACCTTTATCACAATAAAATCTCATACAGATCTCTACCATATTTTATACCAGAGCAAAACTTTTTAATTTCTAACTTTATAGTGCATGTAGTAGGTTACATTTCACATATACAAGCACTTTTATTTGGAGTGAATTTGTAAGTTTCATCCATTTCAAAAACAAACTTCATTTGTTTTTCTATTTGAATTGCATGAAGAAGTTCATATTGTTTGGGGAGGAACACATAGGATAACAATACTGAGTCACCCAGTACTTAAGGCCTGAAATTTTGTAGTATCCATGATATTCATGCCACCTTCATTCCTCTTTTTACAGTAGACCTTTATCTTCATCTCTGTGAGTCTGATTTGTTGAAATGCCTTCCCTGTTTGTTATTTTTTAACATATGGAGTTTTATTGCTCTTGTCTAATTGTCTATATTAACTGGATGATTTTTTTTCTCATCATGTGCCATATTTTTTTCCTGCTTTGCATACCTGGTCATTTTCAGTTAGAAGCCAGATGTCAAACTTTGTTAGGTGTTATTTTTACATTTCTGGAGATAACCTCATAAGCTTCTTTTCAGAGAAGGTTATAATATTAAAAAGTATGTACATGTTACTTTTGTACACATTCCTACACGTGAAGGGATTAGCATGGCTTAGGATCTAGAAATCATCACCCCGAATACTGTACTTCCAAGTAGTCTATCCAATGTCATATGAATTAGGTTTTCCATTCTGGCGTGGTGCAATGCTCAGTACTGTGTCAGCATGTACTCTTCTCTAACCTGGACATTCTTACCTTAGCTTTCTGGGTATTTTTCTCACATGTGTACTATCAATGTTGTGAACATTCAAGGGAGATTCCTCTACATATCACCAAACTTCCCAGTGAAGTTCTCTCCTAGGTATTCTGTTTTTTGTTTTTGTTTTTGGCCAGTCCTGGGGCTTGGACCCAGGGCCTGAGCACTGTCCCTGGCTTCTTTTTGCTCAAGGCTAGCACTCTGCCACTTGAGCCACAACGCCACTTCTGGCCATTTTCTGTGTATGTGGTGCTGGGGAATCGAACCCAGGGCCCCATGTATATGAGGCAGGCACTCTTGCCACTAGGCCATATCCCCAGCCCTCTCCTAGGTATTCTGTCCTGTGGTCTTGGTCTCTCGCTCTCTATCTGCTCGTGTCCACCTCAATTATAGTTCGTTGATGCTCAATATCAGGTGTCTTGAAAACCTTGTTCTATATGTTTCACACATATCATTCCCCCCAAAATGTGTAAACCGAGTCACCATTGCTCTATCTTTTTTTTTTTTTTTTTTGCCAGTCCTGGACCTTGGACTCAGGGCCTGAGCACTGTCCCTGGCTTCTTTTTGCTCAAGGCTAGCACTCTGCCACTTGAGCCACAGCGCCACTTCTGGCCATTTTCTATACATGTGGTGCTGGGGAATCGAACCCAGGGCTTCATGTATACAAGACAAGTGCTCTTGCCACTAGGCCATATTCCCAGCCCCCATTGCTCTATCTTGACTGGAAGCTAGTCATTCTCATTTTCAATACTTTACTAATACTTGCTTTGCTACAGTATTCAGTCTCATAATCTGAAGAATTTATTTCAGTAACTGTATTTTAAGACTTCAATTTCTGGGCTGGGGATATGGCCTAGTGGCAAGAGTGCTTGCCTCGTATACATGAGGCCCTGGGTTCAGTTCCCCAACACCACATATACAGAAAATGGCCAGAAGGGGCGCTGTGGCTCAAGTGGCAGAGTGCTAGCCTTGAGCAAGAAGAAGCCAGGGACAGTGCTCAGGCCCTGAGTCCAAGCCCCAGGACTGGCCAAAAAAAAAAAAGACTTCAATTTCTGTAATCACTTGTTTTTTTTTCACAAGAGCACGTGAGTGGATATAGTGAGGATGATACTTGGCACACAGTACTCAATAAAAAGGCTGCCTAATCCTGGCATCAGTGGTTCAAGCCTGTAATCCTAGTTACTTGGGAGGCTGAGACCTGAGGATCATGGTTCAAAGCCAGACCGGGCAGGAAGGTCTATGAGTCTCTCATCTCCACCCCCCCCTCCACCCCCAAGCCAGAAGTAGCTTTGAGCAAACAAAGCTCAGGCACAGTGCCTAAGCCCTGAGTTCAAGTCCCAGGACCAGCACAAAAAAAAAAAACAAAAAAAAGGGGGGGGGCTGGGAATATAGCCTAGTGGTATAGTGCTCTCCTCGTATACATGAAGCCCTGGGTTCGATTCCTCAGCACCACATATATAGAAAAAGCTGGAAGTGGCACTGTGGCTCAAGAGGTAGAGTGCTAGCCTTGAGCAAAAAGAAGCCAGGGACAGTGCTCAGGCCTTTAGTCCATGCCCCAGGACTGGCAACAAAAACAAAACAAATAAACAAAACAAAAAAAAAGAGCTACCTACTATTCTGTCTTTTTCATGTGACAGGTGTGATTCTTCACTGAAAACTCATCTTGAATAGTTAACTTTTCTTGCATGTCCTAGATTGCTGACATGTTCTTAGATATCTAAGTCTCACCCTGGTCTCAGCCCTTGGGTTCGCCCTCAGCCCTATGTAGTACGTTGACCTAGACCACCAAACACATGGATGGTGCTTCTCCATCTCTGGTAGTGGCAGATGGCACATTGCTGACTCTCAGGTTCATTCACGCAGGGCAGAATGCTTTGTCAGGTTCTATTCCCAATTCCCTGCTGTGGTTCCCATCTGCTTTCTTTTGCTTTGCTTTCTATCGCACTCTTTCTGATCAATGGAAACTTCTTTTTCTTGCTTTTGAACATAGCTATGTTGATAATTATACTGAATATTATTTCCTATCACATTATATGCTTTGAGTATAAAGTTTCACCAAGTGTTCAACTAACCATAATAAAACTTTAACTTTTACTAATAGTTTCCTCTCCTTTTCAATAATCTTTTTTTCCCCCTTATGCCATGCTACTACCAAATTCCTTAACTGGATATTTTAAAGAGTGAAAATCAGATGTCCAAGTTTATTTGGAATGTGCTTAACATTATTAGCATTAAACACGATGTTGGTTTCATATAGGTCTCTTTCATTATGTCAATATACCACTTTCTTGCTAAGACTCTTTTTTATTTTTTGCCAGTCCTGGGGCTTGAACTCAGGCCCTGGACACTGTCCCTGGGCTTCTTTTGCTCAAGGCTAGCACTCCACCACTTGAGCCAGAGCCACTTCAGGCTTTTTCTGTTTATGTGGTACTGAGGAATCAAACCTAGCGCTTCATGAACGCTAGGCAAGCCCTCTACTACTAAGCCACATTCTCAGTCCCTTGAGCCTATTCTTCAATTGGTACATACACATTCATGCATACACACACACTGTGCCTATTTATGCTAGTGCTGGAAAGGTAATTGTGAAAAAAATATAGCTTTTACTTGACTGTGTTTTTTTACTCTCTATCATTTTCTGTTTAGACCAAGTTCTCTCAGAAAAATATTGGTGATCCAATCCGTTCAAACTCTTAACTTTCATCTGTACTTCAGTAGGTCCACCAGACATAAAATAACAATCTTCCATTCAAATGGAACCTTACTGGAAACCTATGGTCATATTAACTAGCACTCTAAACACAGGTTACAAAATAAAATGGCTTCAAGTGAGGCCTTATACTTCCCATTCTGTTAAGAAAAAACACAACTCAAAAACAGAAATAAAACACTGGCTTCTAGGATACAATAATGTTATACACACACAAATTCCTTATGTACTTCAGCAAACTCACTTTGTAAAATAAAACGAGTTAGCTGTAAGACAGCAAGAAGGTTTAAAGAAATAAGGTAGATACAGAAAACTACCTAAGTGGATGCCACTTAAGTTTTTTTTAAAAAAAATGATGGCAAATAAGAGAAGTAATTCTTTGAAAAGGGAAAGCAGCAGGTAGTGAAGGAAAATCCAGAAGCCTTTATCAGAAGCTCTCAGATGAAGTGGCTACATAAAGGGAGTCTTCAGTGAATGGAGACACAGCTTGGCAGGCTCACCTTCCTAGTGGAAAGTTGTTATTATTTATTTTATTTATTTGCTTTAGAGGGTTATCCTTTAACAGAAATAAAGGCTGGTGAGGTAACCCCTGGAAACCACAAGGATTGCAATGGCTAACATCCCACCAAACACTTATACAGAAGGAAAGAAAATAAAGACAGAAAGGTACTCGCAGATGGCATGACATCTAATGTCATAGGAGGGAAAAAAAATTCTGTGCCAGTGGCTGAAGCTTGTAATCCTAGATACTCAGGAAACTGAGAACTGAGGATCTGGGATGGAAGCCAGCCCAGGCTAAAAGTTCCCGGAAGGCTCTTATCTCCACTTCACCAACAGAAAACGGGCAGGGTTGCTGTGGCACAACAATAGGGCTGTAGCCTTGAACAAAAGAGCTCAGGGAAAGAGCCCAAGCCCTGAGTTCAAGCCCCACCGCCAGCATACATATATGTACACATATATATATGTGTATACACACAAACACATATGTATATATACACATATTACTTTTGATATGCTTTTACTGGTTGTCTTAAATATTCACAATAACTCTGGGAGACATGGTTTTATTTAACATAAGTCTCAAAGGATGTCAAGTGATCCATTCACGGCCGACACTAGCCGGTATATAGGGTACGTCAGTAAGACTGGTCTACGACACCCACCCCCAAGCCTAAGAGGTGGAACTCAGCACCGGGCTGGTGCCCCCGACCCGCGCCAGAACAAAACTAGGGCAGTGAGGATGCAAGGGCGACTCATTCCTTTGCTAAATAACTTAAAACTGCGTCAGGGCCCGGGGACATGCGGGTGGCCGATCAGTACCCGCGCGTGCACGGGCCTGGCAGTCGGGGGCGGGGGGGGGCACGCACTCAGCGGGGACGCGACTGCGCGGGAAGACAGGGGCGGGTCCCGCGAGATCAGGCGCGAAACGGGGGAGCGCGCTCAGAGGATGCAGTTGGGGGGGCGGGGGAAGAAAGCCAGTAGACAGGGGGACCCGAACGCCTCTAGGGATGCGACCGTCGTCCTGGCGGCCCAGGCGGGTCCCCGCCCCAAGACCTTCGAAGATGTCGCGGGACGCCGGCAGCGGAGAGCACCCCGTTCCAAGACAGCCCCATCCCGGAGGGGTGCCGGGCCAAGGTAAAATGAGGGGGACACCACGACCACTCACCGTCCATGGTATCCCTCACTGCATTCAGGTTCGCCGCTGCTGCCGCCCCGGCACCGCTGCCGCTCGCCATGGCCAAGGCCGAGGAAGGCGGGAGCAGCAGCGCCTGACCCGGAAACTGGAGCGTCTTCCTTTTCTCCCGGGCAACCGCGCCGCGCGTCCCCGCTCACGCCCGCCAGGCTCCGCCCCCTCGCGTCCGTCGCCGGCGTGAGGCTGCGTTGATTTGAATTTCGAGCCTCGTTACACTGCGCGGAACGTAGAGTGAGGAGTTGGCGTTCGAATTCACTCTGCCGCTTCGATGTGATTGGTCGGTTCGCGGACAGCGGCGAGCGGTGATTGGCCAGTCGCCCCGTGGCCTGGTTGGTCGAAGGTAGCGAGGAAGCGGGGAGTTAAAGAGTCTGTGACTGCCTGCTTGTCGTGTGTGCCCTCCCCGGTCCCCTCCTGTGACCCCTGGAGTGATATTGGGGGGCTTCTTTTTTGTACACACTTGTAGGTACGTTCGTTACGGTTCTTGGGCTTTTCTCTTTTTCTCGAGTTGCTGTAGACATGCTTTACCTGCTCACCTCGGGGTGAATGGGAACAGCGAAAGGGGTCGCTTTGCCAGGAGAGGGGCGCTCTGCAGCTTTGGGGGTGACCTCTCTGCTCTTCAGACGAGGAAGCCTGATGTGCTTCGGTTTTTCAGAAGTAGATTTTGTTCTCTAGTTGTAGCTTCCTTTGAATGAAAGTAATACAGTCTAGCCTCCAATGGGTGCGGAGGGCTTGATCCAAGAGGCCAAGGGCAGTTAAGCCTGTCACTCTTCTCTAGCGATGGCCATGCACTAACTTCTTCGTCTCTTACTTCAATGCTACGAAGAATTGTTAAATAACTTTAATTCGGTGAGGGAATTACCAGTTTTCCTGAAAGATGATCAGAGCCTTGAGATAATGAGTTTAAAAAACTACCAGTAGGAATCATAGGATTGGAAAGTTGTTCGTGCCTACTGTACTATTTAATCAATATCTCAAAAGCAGAACTGAATTCATTTAAATTCGGTTGACTCTTATTTGGTATAAGACACTTCCCTGAGTTTGTTATATCTTCTGCCAAACAATAGCGCTACTGGTAGTAGCTTTCCTGCCTAGCTTTCAAGGTGATTTTGAGGATCACTGGAGAAAAATGTGTGATGCTTTTTTTTTTTTTTGGTTAAACTATGAAATGACCCCGTGGGTTAGATGTTGAATTAATTTCTTTTGGTGAAATTATTTATTGAATATATCTTAAGTTGTCAACATGAATGTCTATGATACTTTGTAATTTTAATATGCATATTTCTGATTTATTTTAGTTTGCTTTCTGTGCTATGGGAGATGTCAAAGAATTAATGCAAATAACACCAGAAACTCCAGGAAGAATCCCCATTTTAAATCCTTTTGAAAGTCCTAGTGATTATTCTAATCTACATGAACAAACCCTTGCCAGTCCTTCTGTTTTTAAATCCACAAAATTACCAGTAAGTTTTTACTCAGCACACTACTTACAAATAATTTTAAACGTAATTTTTTTTACAAAGTAAGAGCATCGTGGAACATATAAACGCAATGTGCCATTTAAGTTGTTTTTATTTCAGCCTAGTGATTTGAGACAGTAATAAGTTAGCAAGAAAATGATGTTAACATCTGCTTTTTAAATGTTTTCAAATTAATTGATATGTAAAAACATAAGAACTGTACGTATTTATGGATAGCCTGTGATATTGCTAGAAGTGTGTATTGTGTAATGTTTGAATCCGGGTAAAATGCCTTAGCTCTTCATTTATGGTGTAAATATTCAAAATCCTAACTTTTTAAAATGCACAATTTGTTATTATCTGTACTCTGCTGTTCTGTGGCACACTGGAACTTACTGGTATCTGGCTTTTTTATTTTATCTGGATCTCTGTATTTCATGTGTAGCTATATATTGTGTTTGAAGAAGTTCTGTCCTCTAATTATGTAGTCCCTAAGTTAGGAACTTGACAGGAAATACCTAGGCATTACATGTCATCAGGGTCACAGTTAAAGTACTAAACATCTTCTTTGTATTGAAAAAACAGCCATGGTTACACAGATGAAAACAATGTGTCTATGTCCAAATAAAGCTTTATGGACACTAAAATTTGAATTTTATGTGATTTTTCATATCATAAAAAAATACCCATTTGGATTTTTTTTTTTTTTTTTTTTTTTTTGCTGTTCCTAGGTCTTGAACTCAGGGTCTAAGTGCTGTTCCTGAGCCTCTTTGTACTTAAAGCTAGTGCTCTACCACTTGAGCCAGGGACTTTTCTGCCAGGGCTGGCTTCAAACTGAGATCCTCAGATCTCAGCCTCCTGAGTAGCTAGGATTACAGCCATGAGCCACAGTGCCCAGCTCCATTTAGATTTTTAGCCATTTAAAAATATTGAAACTGCCCCACATGCCTCTGTGGCTCATGCATATAATCCTAGCTACTTGGCTGGCTGAGATCTGAGATTACAATTCAAAGCCTGGGCAGGATAGTCCATGAGACTTTCATCTCCAATTAATCACCAAAAAATCAGAGGGAAGTAGCCCTCTACTTTAAGCACAAAAGCTCAGGGACAGTGCTCAGGCCTTGAATTCAAACCCCAGGACCAGCACACCATCCTCCCCCATAGAATATAGATAGAGAGAGAGCTAGATATAGATATTGAATATATATTGAAACTATTCTTAGCTGAAAGAAGCTATTCCAAATAGAGGTATGGCTTAAGTGGTAGATTACCACCTTTGAGTGTAAAAGCCAAGCAAGAGTGTGAGACCCTGAGTTCAAGCCCCAGTACCAACTATATATATTTAATACCAAAGTCAGATGGTGGCACAAATTTATAATCCCTTCACTAGAGAAGTGGAAGGAAGAGGATAACAAGTTATAGGCCAGGACTACATTGTGACACATTGTCTGAAGAAACCACTACCCACTAAGAAAACCAACCTCCATGCTAATGGCATAGACACGGTTAAATATGCAATTTCCAGGAGAAGATAGGTGCTGTGATGAATACAACGGTGATAAAAAGAGATTGTGTTCTTTAGGATATTAGAAAGGTTTTAGGACTCTTATTTTATGAGTTTTTTGGAACTATTTCTAGTTAGTACTTCATTTGACTTTGATTCATTCTCAGAGTAAAGGCGCCTGAAATTGAATAACCCAGATTCTATTTTCACATGGGCATGACCTACCACTGTTGAGTGTTAACTGGAATTTCTATATCTATTTTACTCTGTACAGTTTTTATAGTGTATCATTTTTTAATCAAATGACGTTGTAAGAGATATAGTTGATTTAGTGTGATTTGATGAGCATTTGCCTTTTAGTAGAAAAATCAAAAGTAAATTACAAGCTTTAGAATTAAGTATTCTCATAGCCATTTACATTGTTTTTTTGAAGGTGACATTGGCTAGCATTTTGACAAATTATTTTAGTTTGTTTTTACTTATAAGCTCACTTTCTTTTGCTAAGACTCCAGGGGAATTTAGGTGGTCTATTGATCAACTAGCTGTAATAAATCCTGTAGAAATAGACCCAGAAGAGATTCATCGTCAAGCGTCATACTTAAGTCATTCTCGGTAAGTTTTCCTTTTCTGTAACTAAATGTAGTTAAATGAAGAAATTCAGGAAATTGTAAAAATTGAATATTTGGATATTTAAAATACTGAGGAGAAAAATAAATGTGGATTTTTTTTTCCTATCTCAATGAGTGAGTTCAAAGAACTATATCTTGAAAATTCTCTGGATAATCTTTCCAGATCTAGGTAGAAATCTTTTTCTGAGAGATAAGCTCCATCTGTTGCTTATGAAACAGCTCCCCAGTACTTGGGGAGAGAAAGGACATTTTAGAATCGGTACCTTTTTCCATTGTGTGACTTCTGACTTGTTCTTATTTATATCTTTTGGTTTCGGTGTTGGTGTTTGAGGAAAAAGCAAGATTCTATGTTAGGGAAAGCCTAGAATCTCCTTTACCTGTTATGACACATTGGCTCGAAGAAGATTCATTAGCAGCAGAGAACTTTTTAGATATCATCTAGTCATTTGAATTATACTTCCTTGAATTCTGTATAATATCTACATAGTTTTAACTTTTTTATTGATAGATAGTGTGAATTTCAAGGTACTGATGTTCCTCACACGTTGTACTGCTTTGATTGAGTGAGGCCCGATGTAATTTTTTTCTTCCAGTACTTGGACTTGAACTCAGGGTTTCCCACATGCTCAGCTGGCCCTCTGCCATTTAGCTGCTGTGCTTTTTGCTGATTAGTTTAGAGATATAGTTCTGTGGACTTCTCTGCCCTGACTGGCTTCAAATAGTGATCTTCGTGATCTAAGCTTGTGGCCTAGATTAGAACATGGACTTCCTTAGGGGACCAGAACTAGCTAGCATTTGATTATACATTATAGGTGATACTATTTACAACTTGAGGCCTATTGTTTTAGTATTTTTTTTTAATATTTGAAAAGAATCAAATGCATGGCATGACCAGCTTTTAATTTTCTGTCCTGAAGTAGAGGTGTTGTCAGTGTGAAACAGCAGGATCTTTTCCCCTATGACGTTTGAATTCATTCACACACAGATGCGTGCATGTGTGTATGTTCTTACAAATACTTTCCTGACTTCTATTCCATCTTTTCTTTGCTAACTTGATGATTAATTATAGGAGTGGAATTGAATGGAGATAAAGCATAAGATTTTAAGTCAAATTTAAGTTACAGCTTCAAGAGAGAAGATAAAATCTGTTTATCTAAAAGCAAAAAAGCCAGTGCTAATCATTTTTTTGTCTCCCAAGCTATACGTTTTGTCATTTTGCTTATTGCTACAATATGGTGAATCACGGTCACCTGTTCACCCAGCTGTGAAGAGGCATTTACTGAGTATTATGAAGCACTGTGAGAAACAAGAACACTGAAAAGTATATTATATTGTATAATATTATTTCTGCCCCAAAGAACTGATAGATAAACCGAACTTGTCTTCACTTATAATAAATTATGCATTGACCGGCTGTCTTCTCATCTGCCCCTAATACTGGGACTTGAGCTGAGGGCCTCCTGCTTCATCACAACACCTGTATGTATTTACTGTTTTTATTTTTAGATAGGGCCTTATGTTTGTAACTTGCTCAGCCGTGGACAACGAGCCACCTACTTTTACCTCTCCAGTAAGCTAGGATCACTGTACCTGGCTTTATTTATTTACTGTGCTGGTACTGAGGCTTGAATTCAGACTCTGAACTCTGCCTCTTAGCTTTTTTCCTCAAGACTAGCAGTCTACCACTTGAGGCACAGCTCCACTTCTGGCTCTTTGGTGGTTAATTAGAGAAAAAAGTTTCAACTGCTTGCCTGCGCTGGTTTTGAACCCCAATTCTCAGATCTCAGCCTCCTGAGTACCATTCACAAGCATGAGCCACTGGCACCTGACTGGCTTATTTTTGAGGTGATGTTCCACTAACTTTTTTGCTCAGTGTAGCCCCATCAAGATCCTCCTGGTCTTTGCCTCCTGAGTAGATTACAGATGTACGCCATCACAGGTAATTCTTCCCCCATATGTTTTTAAAGAGAATCTTAGTGTATTTCAGTAAATAGTTTTGTCACAGAGAATGGAGTAAATAATACTAATTTACTCAAGTAATTCAATGAATGTTTATGAATTCTGCTGAGGATAGTGGAAATACTCTTCATGTGTTGATTCATCCTTAGAAAAAAAGCAGTGGCTTTTAATTTAACTACTCAGAACTACCCACTTCAGTTTTTCCCTTCCTTGTCATGCACACACAGAGAATGAGAAGTGTAAAATACTTACTGGCATGAACAAATGAGTCATGCCCACACAGGTGGTGACTACTCTTGAAAGTTTTCTCTCCCTCTTCCCAGGCACCAACACTCAGGTCACATGTTACCCTTGCATTTCAGTGTGGTTCAGTGATATGCTGGTCCAGGTACTCTGACTTCTTAGGACTTCTCATCTGGCTCTACAGTACTTGGCTACCTGATTTTTACTACTTTCAATCATCATTTGAAAATTTACATTCTTGAAGTCCCTCTGATGAACTAGTGGGAAGTTTCTAAGTAGGGCAAAGCTAGGTTAGTACTTACATATGCCAAGACAGTTATGCAGTGTCATTTTGATCTGATTATGACCATGATCAGGTAAAGAGAACTGAGTTATATCCTCAAAATGGCTATCATACCAGCTGAGATACATGGATTATCACCATAGTTTATTTCATCCTAATTCTTTTACTTGAGAAAGCCACGATTTCAATTTCTGAAATGTGTATATTTTCATATAACCTTTGGTAAGCCAGGAACAAATAAATGCACAAATAGTATCTGAGAGAAAAAAGTTATTAAAATTATTCTTTTAAAAATGTATGCTAGGGGGCTGGGGATATGGCCTAGTGGCAAGAGTGCTTGCCTCGTATACATGAGGCCCTGGGTTCAATTCCCCAGCACCACATCTACAGAAAATGGCCAGAAGTGGCGCTGTGGCTCAAGTGGCAGAGTACTAGCCTTGAGCAAAAAGAAGCCAGGGACAGTGCTCAGGCCCAGAGTCCAAGCCCCAGGACTGGCCAAAAAAACAAAACAAAACAAAACAAAACAAAAAACTTTTGGGGCTGGGAATATGGCCTAGTGGCAAGAGTGCTTGCCTCGTATACATGAGGCCCTGGGTTCGATTCCTCAGCACCACATATACAGAAAATGGCCAGAAGTGGCGCTGTGGCTCAAGTGGCAGAGTGCTAGCCTTGAGCAAAAAAGAAGCCAAGGACAGTGCTCAGGCCCTGAGTTCACTGCCTAGGACTGGCAAAAAAAAAAAAAAAAAAAAAAATGTATGCTAGGGCTGGGAATATAGCCTAGTGGCAAGAGAGCTTGCCTTGTATACATGAAGCCCTGGGTTCGATTCCCTGGCACCACATATATAGAAAACGGCCAGAAGTGGTTCTGTGGCTTAAGTGGCAGAGTGCTAGCCTTGAGCAAAAATAAGCCAGGGACAATGCTCAGGCCCTGAGTCCAAGCCCCAGGACTGGCCAAAAAAAAAAGATTATGCCAATTTCTGAATGAACTACAATCATTCTGGCCTTGAAGGCTAACTGCTGAGATATTAGCAAGCTTAGGCCTTGTCTTTAGACCTAATTTCTTTTTTCTAAATGTAATAGCTGAGGAATTTATGATACTGTAATCCCTTACTGTATCAAAGTTAAAGAATATGCACAAAATGCTGTTTTATGTCTGAATCACTGTTTTTGCTATTTATCCATAACCGTAAAGATGATAGTTTTTCTTCCATTTCAGAGTAAAAGTTTATCCTAAAATTACCACTATAATAAACTTGCTTTAACTTCAGAGAGAGAATTTGGACAATTTTTAGATTTATGTCAAATGAAATATTTCTTCATTTCCATTGATTATGGAACAGACGTTATTGAAATTTGTTTTGCTGACAGTAATTTAAATCAATAGAAACCTTTAAAAAGAAATTTCATTCAAACTTTGAATAGAAGGAAGGGAAGTAAGCCTGATAGCTACACACTGAATCGCAGAATACTGCCATTAACTAAATGCCAATTTTTCTTTTAAAGTGAGCTTAACAGTTGTCAGTTTGCAATGGAGGGAAATTTTTCTTTGAAAGGTTATTATTTGAACTGTTAAATAAGCTGAAGTAATAGCCTGGTTATTTTTCTTCTTTATCTCTGTATAGAATAGATAAAGATGTGGAAGACAAAAGACAAAAAGCCATTGAAGAGGTAACTTAACACTATGACTGATGTATGATAAAGCCAGTTAAGGATTAATTCTGCCTCTGTGTCACCTCTTTTAGGAAATCTTTCTCCAAGTACTTCCTGTCTGTTTCCCCATGAGTCTGTTTCCCTCTCTATGTTAAGTATCCTTCTGTGCCTTTGTCAGACCAATGATGTTCAGTTATCTTGGTACACCTCTCTTAGCACTCCTATATTATGGCAACTATTGTCTAGTGCTTCTCTTCCCATGACTTTTTTCACCAATATTGTGCCACTGTCATCTTTTCATGCTTAGGGCCTGATAAACTTTGTCTTCTCTGTGACTTCAGAGTATGGCTTGCACAAAATTCCACTTGAAGTTGGAGTTTATGTAAGCAAAGTTGAATTCTTACAGGCCAAAAATCTAGATTAACATAGGTAATTGTTGAGTCTTTTGTTGTTAATCCATGGACTATTTAAAACAATATAGATCATGAAGTAAAAAAAGGTCATATTAGTAAAGCATAAATGTAAGCTTTTTGTTTTGTATAGGTTTTTAGTAAACATATTAAACTAAATTTTTCACTTTTTGCCTTTTCCCTCCCCTGAGACTGGGACTCAAACTCATTATCTGACACTCTCACTTATCAACTGGTGCTATACCATCTGATCCATGCCTCCAACCCCACTTTTTGTGTTTTTGATTGCCAAATACTCTCTCATTGAGTACAAGGATTATCTGTCTTTCCCCCCCCCCCCCCCCAGAAAGATGCTATGCCCTGGCAAGTTTGCTCTTTATCCCGATTCCCCCACTCTACCCACCTCTTCCCTTAGGTATATTTGGCTTTCCTTTTGCTCAGTAATCTTTTTTAGATATTTTTAGGTACACATAAAGATTTTTGTGTTTTGGCGGGGGTTTCTTTGCCAGTAGCAATGCAATAGCCCTGGCCCATGTTGATCTCTGTATTTTGTGTGCTGGCAATGGAGCTGAGCCCGAGGCTTTGTGGATTTTCAGTTTTTATAAATATTACCCTAATGCCCTCCAAAGGCACTGCACCAGTTTGCACTCCTGGTTCATTTTAATATTGTGCATTTTTTAATCTGCAGTACTAATAGCTATCACTTATTTTAAGATTTATGCTTTTGTTATTTCAAGTAACATCTTACTTAAATTTTTATTTCCTTAATTTTGACTTTGGGACTTTTCTAACTTTTATTGTGTGTGTGCATGAGTTGTTTATATCAAATCTTTCCCATTCCCTTTTCTTTTAGATCTTTTCCTCATACACTAAGAGGTAGTTAAGGAAATTAAAGGGTTGGGAATATGGCCTAGTGGCAAGAGTGCTTGCCTCGTATGCATGAAGCTCTGGGTTCGATTCCCCAGCACCACATATATAGAAAACGGCCAGAAGTGGCGCTGTGGCTTAAGTGGCAGAGTGCTAGCCTTGAGCAAAAAGAAGCCAGGGATAGTGCTCAGGCTCTGAGTTCAAGCTCCAGGATTGCCCCCCCCCCCAAAAAAAGGAAGTTAATTCTTTATCATATCTTGAAAAGTAAAATATTGTGCCCTTAAAACACAGGGAAAGGAAATTGCTGCATTGGGAATGAAATAAGAAATGTATCCAAATGTTCTATCTCCATTTGAGTATACTGGCTAGAACTATACTCAAATATTTAATACTTAAAACAACGCACAAATGTTTATACTTAAATGATTAACAACTAGCTGTCTTCTTTTGTAAGAGTAAGGCTTGTGGGGACAGTTGCTATACATAGTGTAAATACTCTAGCCATAGCTAATTTCAAGCTATTGATGTCACCTAACTGAATGGGAAAAGTAGAATTACAGATCAGAATGTATAGGAATTCCACCACAGAGGTGTAAAGATGCTGGAAAATGTAGTGAAATAGTCAGCAACTGAAATTTGAATGTTTGTAATATATTTCATAAGTTTATTTTTATAACTGGCTTTAACAGTTGTTACATAAAATTTGGGAAGTGTTAATGACCAGATCCAGTACAAGCTAGCTTCAACACAAGATTTAGATTGAGTTGTGTACTTCTCTATCTTTGACTCCTTCCCTTTTGATCTTTTCTTTGTCATGACCAACTTCAAACAGTCCAAAAAATTTAAAATAACTTCTCTATGATTAATTCTCTTTATGGTTGATTAATTTCTCTATGAGTAAACTTAACTTAGAAATTTTGAATGTAAGTGGTTGGTTTTAAGTATTACTTTCTCTTTTTATGTACTTTAGTCATTAATATTTTTAAAAATTAAAACCTGGAACTAAGTTGGGAGCTGGTGGCTCATATCTGTAATCCTAGCTACTCAGGAAACTGAGATTTGAGGATCATGATTCTTAGCCAGCCCAGGCTCAAGAAAGCCCATGAGACTCCTATCTCCAGTTATGCACCAAAAAAGGTGAAAGTAGAGCTGTGGCTCAAGTGGTAGAGCACTAGCTTTGGGCAACAAAGTTCAGGAGCAGTGCCCAGGTCCTGAGTTCAAGTGTCAAGACAAGCACACACAAAAAAAACTCTTGAACTAAAATCATAATATGACGTGATTGATGGCTATTTGAAAAATAGAAGTTCCCTTTTGAATTTTGGTGGATGTATATGCCTGATTGTATGACTTTTAATTTTCCTAGTTTTTCACTAAAGATGTCATCGTCCCATCTCCTTGGACTGACCATGACGGGAAACAACTTTCAGACTATCATTGCGGTAAATGTGAGTGCTAAGAATTGTATGAGTTACATCAAGAGAAATAATAAAATTACAAAAGAAAAATGTTAAGTTTTAGTGAATGTAAAGCAACATAATAAAGTGCCAATGTATCTGTTTTGGTAAGGAGTTTGCTTAAAATTAAATTGGATATCAGAATTTAACTCAAGATCAAAAGGATTAAATATGTTACCTACCGTCCGTGTGTGTGTGTGTGTGTGTGTGTACACCATTCTATTTTTTTCTTCATGACCACTGTGAACATTAATAATGACCTTTGGGAAAGTGTATTCTAGCTGTTTAAATACTAAATTATAGGGAAATCGAAGGTGTCATTGGCCCTTGAAATGTGTCTTCTGGCCACTGCTCATCTTCCATTTGCTTTCACTGTCCTTCCAGTTGTGAGCCACACACACTGGTATGTGTGTGTGTGTGTGTGTGTGTGTGTGTGTGTGTATCACTGCTTTGGAGTTACCCACTCTTTTGTCTAGCATCCATCAGTTATGCTCCCAGGTTAAGAGGGAGTGATTATCAAAAAAAACAAAAAACACTTTAATAATAAATAAAATGTTTAGGCACTTTTTCTGTCAAGACAATTGCTTTCAGTAATTCTTTAAAACTCATACGAGGTTGGTACAGTTACTGACCCCATTTTGCAGATGAGAAAACCTCATTTTATAAAGAGTACTTACCCAAGTTATAGAGAGGGTGAAAACTGTACAACCTGGATCAGATTCTTGCCTTGAGTATATAGTGGCCTGCTGGATTCAAGTCTCAACATAGGAGGAAAAAAAAAAAAAAAAGCCAGGCACTGTGGCTTATGCTGTAATCCTAGTTACCCAAGAGGCTGAGGTCTGAGGATCATAATTCAAAGCTGGCGTGGACAGAAAAGTACCTGTGAGACTCTTATCTCCAATTAACCACTCAAAAACTGAAAGTGGTGCTGTAGCTCAAGAAGTAGAGTGCTAGCCTTGAGCACAAAGACTCATAGACAAGTACCCAGGCCCTAAGTTTAGGCTCTACAACTAACACCCCCCCCCAAAAAAAAAAAAAACCCAACCCAAGAAAGAACAACAACAAAATATCTGAGATACCTTATATATTGCAGTTATATTGGTTTTAAACAGCTCAAATCTCTTTCTCCTCTAGTCATATCTATAATGTTCGTTTTTTATATCCTTGATGGAAAAGAAATCCTCATTTTGGTATAATCAAATTTATTGGATTTTTTTACGTATTTGACTGGAGTCTTAAACTTGAGCTTCCCAAAGAAGTCCTCTTCAGGAAATAAAATGAAAAAGCATTATGGTAATGTGGCTATATACCTGGAGGCATTCTGATTGTTAGAATTTTAAGTTTAATCCTGAACTAGCTAAATTCAGGGACTGGAAGCTAAGGCAATTCCTAGATGTGGAAAATGTTGTTTTTTGTAAGGTTCTCTCAGATAAATTATGTGTATCTGAAAGACAATTGTGCTAGAAAATGGATTAGGGTTTGAAGGGCTTACTAAGACATAAAATATGTAGGCTTCATCCTAAAACTATCATAGGATTTCAGGCAGAAGAGAGCTTTGATTACTGAAAGAAACTCACATTACTCAGTGACCATAACATCAGAATATAAATTGTTAGTTTTCATTTTATTTTTTACCTGTCCTGTTGGTATTTATTTAATAGAGGACTTGAAGTCATTGGTGTACCCACATACTCCCTCACTCGTTCTGGTGCTGTTAAACCAAGTAATCCTAGACAAGACTCTTTTGTCATTTTATTTCTAGTTTTTGGTGGGTTTTTAAATTCTTTTTCTTTTGCTTCTATTTATTACCGTTCAGTTTTCTTAAGCTAGTAATTTTTGTAAAACCGCATACTTAAAAACATTGTGGGGGCTGGGAATATGACATAGTGGTCAAGTGCTTGTCTTGTATCCATGAAGCCCTGGGTTGGATTCCTCAGCACCACATAAACAAAAGGCTGGAAGTGGCGCTGTGGCTCAGGAGGTAGAGTGCTAGCCTTGAGCAAAAAGAAGCCAGGGACAGTGCTCAGGCCCTGAGTCCAAGCCCCAGGACTTCCAAAAAAGAAAGCCTAAAACAAAAATAAAATTGTGGTTATATTTTTGACTTAAGAAAACAGCATAATTCTATTGACCAATTTTCAGGCCTTGTCGAAATAATCTGAGATTTAACCCATTTTATATGAACTCATTTTATGAAACTTGACATACTCGAAGGTTGTTGGGAGACACTGGGAATAGCTGAGATGGAGCCCTTAGCTTTCAGGCTGACATGGAAAGAATTACGGCTTCATTTAAACCATGCTTCCAAAATAAAAAATAAAAAAATAAACCATGCTTCCCATGCAATACCACTTGGGTGTATGGATCTAAATTATTGTGTCTCTGTTCCCATGTTCAGGGCAGCAGTGCCCTCAGTAGCCTACAGGTGGAATCAACTAAGTGTCCATCAACATGGGAGGAATAACAAACACCTGTGGTATATATTCACAGGGAATGTTATTCTCCCTTTAAAATGAAAGGGAATTTCGTGATTTGTGACAACTTGGATGAATCTAGAGGACTCTAAAAGTGAAATAACACAAACACAGACAGAAAACATACAATCTTACTTATATGTGGAATCTACATAATCAAACTCAAAGAAGTAGAAAGTGAGGGAGGAGGGCACTGGTGATGAAAAGGAATGAGGTTTCATTTGGACTGTACAACTAAGTTATAGTGGATTGTTGTGCAGCAGTGTTTATTTCAAAATTGCTAAAAGTAGTTTTCAAATATTCTTAACACGTAGCAGTATGTGACGTGATAAGATAGTAAATTGGCCTTATTTGCTGATTCCACAATGTATACGCCATAACATTTACTGGAAATGTGTATAATTATTATTTTCCTTTTTCAAAATTGAAAAAAGATTATTTGACACATCCTTATTTGTTATGAGAGTTATCTTTGTACTTTAAAGTTGAAAAAAATAACCTAAAAGATATTAGAATGCATGCTTAGAATGCAGACATTATTCATAAAGACTAGTGTGTACTGTTTTTTTACCCATGATTTTTTCCACTTAAAATGTTCTATAGGTATTAACATAAATAGTGACTCTCCCGCTGGAAAAAAGCTGAGCCCTCATATTGAGAAATGCAACAGTGAGTATGAACTCAATCTGAAATGGAATCTACTGAATATTAATCTATATTTGATTCGAACCTAGTTCTTATAGTCACATGATACTTGGGAACTGAAATTCTTTCCTTTTTGTGTGAGTAATCTATAATAACTGAGAGCTCATTTTTAAAAGAGAATGTTAAAACAGACATATTCAGCCATGTTTTAGAAACAGCAGTAGCATGTTCTTTTTTGTGCAAAGTGTGAACTGGCTTCTGGTTTTACAAAACATTCCTTTGAAAGTTTGTTAATATAGGAAATCTCTCCTAAGTAGAGGCTGGCTTTCTTCTCATTTCCAAATGCCAGCCCCACAGCTAGGAGTTAACCTTTACTATTAACACCTTTCCACTGACTGGTAGAAACTAGACTGGGGAGGAAACTAGAAATGTGTGGTGTCTAATAAATGTGTAAATGGAGTAATTCCATTTGCTAGACCATCATGTGGTCTAGCAGTAGTGGGTTGAGAAGTATGTGCAGAATTGTGCTTCATGTGCTCTCATTGATTTTACCCATTTTTTTTTTATCACTTGCTTGCTTCCAGCTGCTTGTCAGACATTGCTGTCTCTTCCTGTGGATTTTAATTTAGAAAATTTATTAGGTAAATATTATGTTTCTTAAGCTTTTCATAACTTAGAGATTTTGTTTTGTTGGCTTTTTGTAAATGGGACTTTGTGGTGACGCCTTCTCTTAAGTGGGGAAACCATCCTGAATCTTTTTTCTTGAACGCAGCCTAAATTAGCCATGGACAATGAAGTTTATATGGTTCCTATGCATAAACTATAAACATCTTATTATAAGCATAACTATTAGCATATTAGTATAATAGTAACAAAGAACCACTCCAGTAAGGGATAATATGAGATTTTCACTTACATACACAATTAAACTTTGCCTTCTGTTTTGAAAAAAAAATTAAACGTGGTTTCAACGTGCTGTTTTATAAAGAATTAGGTAACACAGCTGGCTACTAGCACTCTAGAAGCTAAGGCAGCAGGATCATGAGTTTAAGATCAGCCTGGGCTTGGGCTGGGAATATGGCCTAGTGGCAAGAGTGCTTGCCTCGTATACATGAGGCCCTGGGCTCGATTCCTCAGCACCACATATACAGAAAATGGCCAGAAGTGGCGCTGTGGCTCAAGCGGCAGAGTGCTAGCCTTGAGCAAAAAAGAAGCCAGGGCAGTGCTCAGGCCCTGAGTTCACGGCCTAGGACTGGCCAAAAAAAAAAGGTCAGCCTGGGCTACATATCTAGCCCTTGCATCAAAGAGCATTAGCAAAAAAAAAAAAAAAAAAAAAATCATTAGCATCAGGAACAACAAAAATTTGCTTTTCAAAACAACTCAATTTTTTTCTGCTATTGTTTAATACAGGTGACTACTTCAGAACTGATGAATTTGTCGATCAGTCTCCTGGAAACCTCAGTTCTTCATCTCTCAGAAGAAAGCTTTTTTTAGATGGCAACGGGAGCATCTCTGACTCCTTGCCTTCGGCTTCTCCCAGGAGTCCTCAGAGCAGTGCTCAAGCATCACTTGAGGTGTTTTATGCAGTAGATGTATCTCCTGTGCAGTGCAGGAGCCCCGTGCAGACACCTAGCTCAGTAAGAAGTATTCTACAAGTGGTGGCTCTGTGTGTTCTCTGTGTACTTGGCTCTAGATGCTTAGATTGCACTGAATGGGAATAATTTTTGGGGATTATACATCATGAATGTTAAGCCAGCTTATATAGTCTCATTGATCACCAAAATGGTTTTCTTTTTGGTTGTTTGTTTTTGCCAGTCCTGGGGCTTGAACCCAAGGCCTGGATGCTGACCCTGAGTTTCTTTTGCTCAAGGCCAGCACTCTGCCACTTGAGCCACAGTGCCACTTCCAGCTATGTGGTACTGAGGAATGGAACCCAGGGCTTCATGCATGTTAAACAAGCACTCTACCACTAAGCCATGTTTCCAGCCCACCAAAATGTTTTTATTCAGACTCTTCAACTCTAACATAGGGTATTTACCAAATTATGAAGTAGAACAACTGGAATGGCATTAATAGAATAAATTATTTAAAAATTTTTCATAGACATGTGCTTGGTGTGAAATGTAATGGGTTACTTAAGCACTATGCATTTCTGTTGTGGCCGCTATACACTATTTCAGAATTTTTGGAGCAGTCTTCTTAGTTGTCTTCTCCAATATGCCTTTTGATAGTTTTTATATACAATTCCTAATTAGTGAGTGTGTTCTGAAGACAAAAGAGCATGTAGTGTAACTATTTAGAAGGATAACGATATAAATACATTGCACTTGCTTTTCCTATAGGGGCAATTTTCTTCTAGCCCTATTCGGGGAAGTTCAAAGAGGTACAGTTTGGGAAGTGTAACAAGTCCTTCGGCCATCTCTTCACCCACTTTTTCCCCAGTGACACTCCAAGTAGGAAAAACACCACTCTCAGGTATGTTATAAAATATTCCAGGAACCAGTGGCTCACGCCTGTAATCTTAGCAGAAGGCTGAGATGTGAGGATCATAGTTCAGAGCCAGCCCTGGTAGAAACGTCCATGAGACTCTTATCTTTAATAAGCTATTCTTTTTTTTTTTTTTTTTTGCCAGTCCTGGGCCTTGAACTCAGCACCTGAGCACTGTCCCTGGTTTCTTTTTTTTTTTTTTTTTTTTTTTTTTGCTCAAGGTAGCACTCTGCCACTTGTGCCACAGCGCCACTGCTGGCTGTTTTCTATATATGTGGTGCTGAGGAATCGAACCTAGGGCTTCATATATACAAGGCAAGCACTTGCCAGTAGGCCATATTCCCAGCCCCTTTAATAAATTATTAAAAAAAAAAAAAGTAAGTGGAGCTGTGGCTCAAATGACAGAGTGCTAGCCTTGGGAAAAAAATCTTGGGGACTCAAGCCCAGAGTTCAAGCCCCAGAAGCAGCACCAAAAGAAAAGCCTAATAAAATACCTAGTGAAAATGTTTATGTTTTCAGTATTTGTTACTAAAAAAGCCTGTATTGCAGACTTTATGATTGATATAGTCTCACCTTTGGAAACTTTGTTTCTTTTTCAACAAAAGAAAGAATTTACCTTAAAAGACTGGAGTTCTCAGTAAAATTTTACTCTACTGGGCTGAGAATGTGGCCCAGTGGTAGAGTGCTTGCCTTACATACATGAAGCCTTGGGTTGGATTCCTCAGCACCACAAATACAGGAAAAGGCAGAAGTGGCGTTGTAGCTCCAATTGGTAGATGCTAGCCTTGAGCAAAAAGAAGCCAGGGACAGTGCTCAGGCCCTGAGTTCAAGTGCCAGGACTGGCAAAAAAAAAACAACAACAACAATCTACTCTACTGTAAAATAGTTGGATTATCCAAGAGCTACATTAAACACTTTACAAAACAAAGATGACAATTTTAGAGACAGGTTTGTTTTTATATACCATCTTACCTATAAGATGAGATGTTGATATCGGATAATCATATATTTGTATTTTGTAAAAAGAAAATGGATTTGGTTAAAATTCTTAAGGAATTTTAATGTATAAGAATGTGCATGTTTCTCTTTGAAAAAATTGTGCCACTTGAACACTATGTCATAGCTTAGCTGGGTGGCTCATGCCTGTAATCCCACTACTAGGAATGCAGATCCGGTGATTGTTCTAGAGCAGTCCAAACAAAAAGAAGTTTGCCAGACTCCATCTCAATCAATGGTTGAGTATGGTGATGCACTGGGGAAGCCCAGTGGCTAGACACAGTGACACAGTGGCATGTGTCTATTATAACTAGTGACATGGGAAATACAAACAGGAGGATTACAGCTTAGGTTAGCCTAGATATCAAGGGAAACCCTAAGATGAAAATAATCATTTCAAAAAGCAGATAGTGCCTTTCTAGCAAGCTCAAGGTCTTGAGTTCAATCCACCAATAACAACAGTAAATACGCCCCAAATGAAAACTATTCATACTAAATAAAATTGGGAAACTAAACTTTATTTTGTCACGCTATACTTATTTGGTTACCTATCTGAGTATAAGTAGTGGGTACACCTACATGCTGCTTTTTCATAAAGCTTTTTTTTTCATAAAGCATTTTTCTTTCACACCTTCCTTTTTCTCTTCCTCCTCCTCTTCTTTCTTCTCTTATACCCTCTCCTTTAAATTTTTTTTTTCTTTTTCTTTTTCTTTCCTGTTTGCTGTGTTGGAAATGGAAACCCAGCCTTATGTATCTGGGCAGACACTAAGGGCTGTCCCAGCCCTTTCTCAAAGCATTTTCTTATGAATGTTTTCACAGGTCATGCAAGTTCTTTGTCATGTCAAAACTGTGGTTTTGAATCATCTCTTGTATATTTCACTTCAGTCTTGCTTTGTTTTCTGGTGTTGGGCCCAAACATTCCTGCCAAACAAGACTCCACAACTCAATCCCAATTATGTTTTTAACCACTGATATGCATTTCACCTGTGATATTTTCATCACCAAACTAATGATCATCCTTGAATACATAGTATGTTGTACATATTTCCTTAAATTTTCTTTTTTTTTTTTTTTTTTTTGGCCAGTCCTGGGCCTTGGACTCAGGGCCTGAGCACTGTCCCTGGCTTCCTTTTGCTCAAGGCTAGCACTCTGCCACTTGAGCCACAGTGCCACTTCTGGCCGTTTTCTGTATATGTGGTGCTGGGGAATCGAACCCAGGGCCTCATGTATACGAGGCAAACTCTCTTGCCACTAGGCCATATCCCCAGCCCCATATTTCCTTAAATTTTCAGGATTGGAATTATTTGGTCAGAAGGGATGGATATCTTTATGGTTTACAGGAAATCATTTCTTTTTGAAGAAATGATAGGGTTGTGATAAATTTTGCCAATTGTACTACTTTGATACATAATAGAAAGCTGTTTTATTGCTTTAATTATTGTATCTTGGCTCATTAAGGATATCGAACTTTTCTTGTTTGTTGACCATTGTATTTTGGAGAAGTTGTCAATTCAGACTTGAATGTTATTAAGTGAATGGTGCATCCTTTAGTTTATCCTCTCATTTTCATACTTTTTATTACTCGTGATTGAATATTTTTCCTGCATGTTTGGTAACTATTGGCTGTTGATAAATGTTTGCCAGGTTTTTAGACTTTCATTTTTATGAGCTAATGAAAATAGTGAAAGTTTGAAGCTTTAAATCATTTTTATTCTTTTGATTTTTATTAGGTGTTTAATTGTTGCAAATATTATTCTCCAGTTTTTGTTTTTTTTTTGTTTTTTTTTGGCCAGTCCTGGGCCTTGGACTCAGGGCCTGAGCACTGTCCCTGGCTTCTTCCCGCTCAAGGCTAGTAGCACTCTGCCACTTGAGCCACAGCGCCGCTTCTGGCCGTTTTCTGTATATGTGGTGCTGGGGAATCGAACCTAGGGCCTCGTGTATCCGAGGCAGGCACTCTTGCCACTAGGCTATATCCCCAGCCCTATTCTCCAGTTTTTGTTTGCCTTTTAATGCTTGCTTAAAGTGCTTTTGCACAAAATATACTTTTATGCATTTAATTTACCACGTCTGGCTGTCAAGTTGTAGCTTTTTGCTGATTTGCTAGGGGTCTTCTCAATAAGAAGAATTTTGGTACTCTAACGGTATGCTTATGAGAAAATAATTCTCAGGCAGTAAAATATTTTAGTTAAAAGAGAAAATGAGCCCCCAAAAAGGTATTTTTGAGTTTCATTTACTTGACTGTTTAACACAACAACTCTACTTTAGTAAACACAAATGTTAGCAGAAGTCCATTTTTATGTTTTTTTTTTTTTATGATGTCATTTTTACCTCCCATCTTTTAGAACAAAGGAAGTTTCCTTTTCACTCTCCTGATGTTTCATCTGGAAAAAATTCTAATGGAATCACTAACCCGTGTATTAGGAGTCCCTTCATAGACGGCTGCTCACCAATCAGAAATTGTTCTCCGGTGAGACTGGAGATGTGTGGAAGTACTCAGCATCAGAGCTCGCTCATTCACTTGCCCTTTGACCTGGAGACTCACAGCAAAGAGCAAGCGGAAGATGATAAAGAGAACATCCCTTCCATCCTCTCATCACCAGTCACAGAGACCGGGAGAGGATGGCCATGGTCACTGAAGAGTGATACCTCTGCAGGAAGCCCACGTGTACTCTCGATGGCCATGTCCATGACGCAGAGCCAGTCCAGTGCTTCTGAGAGGGAGCTGGCACTGCTGGAGGACATTGAGAGTGTGAGGGAGAATGACACTGTGGACATGGCCGATCCCATAGAGACAGTGGACGAGAGCACTTGGATTAAGGAGTCGGGTGATAATGAGAATTCACCCATGACTGATTTCATGAGTGGAATTGCCTTCAGTATCGAAAGCTCTCACATGTGCATGTCGCCTCTTGCGGAGAGCAGTGTGCTTCCTTGTGAAGGCAGTAACATTCAGGTAAGGTATCTGAACATCTTGTAGCTCATTACTCACTGGCTAGTGTGAGAAGCATCATGGGTTCCATGTGGGGAATTGTAGTATTTCATAGTTCAAGAAATACCAACACCAAGTGAGACCAGGATGCTTCGTTTCATTTAATTAGGAGAAATTCGTATGCGTCTGGAAGACCCTATCTGAAAAATATATCTAAAGCAAACCAGAACTAGAGATGTGGTGCAATGCTTTCTGATCATATGCAAGGTCCTGAGTTCAAACCCCAGTGTCGCACAAAGAAAGAGAGAGAGAGAGAATAAAAGCAATTATCACCCTAGAATACCCCTTTGTCATCATCCTGGAAATTGCCTTAACCTGTCCTGTTGTTCTGTACCCTCCCGTTTTCTGTTTTGTGTTCTTCTCTAGCCCCGATTACTTCTGAGTTTACTGCAGCACGTTTTCCATTAGCCTTCTAAGAAAGTATTAATTTTAAAACATTACATGTTTGATGGTATCATGTTTCCTTCACATTTGAGTTTAGAAATTGTTATCCTTAACAATTTGAATGTATTGCTTCATTGAGTTTCATCACTGCTGGGGAGAGATCTGAAAGTCCTAAAACCTAATGTGCAGATAACTGTTAGCTTCCCCATTCCTGGACTGCTACATAGGACATTTTCTTTGTACACGATGGTTATGAATGTCACTGATATTCTTGGGAGTGGGCTAACTTTGTAGCACTATGCTGCACACTTAGGATGCCTCATGGTCTATTGTGATTTATTTTTATTGAAATTGTTTACTTATTTTTATGCCAGTACTAGGCCTTGCACTCAGGGACTCACAGGTTTTTGTTTGTTTTTTAATTTTATTGTCAAATTGATGTACAGAGAGGTTACAGTTTTATATGTTAGGCCTTGGGTACATTTCTTGTACTGTTTATTACCTCCTCCCTCATTCCCCCCTCCCCCTTTCCCTCTCCCCCAATAGTCGATAAACATGGACTCTTTTTACTTTTTGCTTTTTTCTCCCCTCCCCCTAGTACCATGGCTTGAACTCAGGCCCTCTTTCACTTGGCTTTTTCACTCAAGGCTGGTGCTCTACCACTTGAGCCACATCTCCACTTTTGACTTTTTGCTAGGTAATTGAAATTAAAGGATTTTTTGGATTTGCCTTCTTCCTGAGGCCTCTTCTGAACCATATTTTTCAGATCTCAGCTTCCTGAATAGCTAGATTATAAGTATGGGCCATTGGTGCTCAATACTTCTGCATCTTGAAAAAATAAATAAAGCTTAGATTGCTCCTCTACTATTTGTACTATATTGTTTTTCATTTCTCTAGTTTTAAAAGATCTTTTAAAAAATCTGCTTGTTCTAATCTTGTTTGCTTCATCTTTATTTTTGCTTTTGGTATCTATAATATGACTGGCAAGGCTTTACATGGTCTGACATTTGACATACTGTCCACCTTCATACGGTTCCCTTTTATTTTTCTTGTTTCAGACCCACTGGCTTTTCAGAATTTTGATTAATCATGTTCTCACTGTGAAGAATTTCTCTCCATCCTACTCTACCTAATAAACTGGCTTTGGTTTTTGTTTTAGGTCACAATTTACTGCTCACAACCTCAATGCTTTCCCTGATCACTAACCATGCCCCACCTTACTTAGGCTTTTGTGTCCAAGTCTACATTTACATCTTAGATATTGGCCCAGCTATTTTAATTTTATATTGTTGTAGGACTGAGGATTCAACTTAGGCCTGACATGCAAAGCAAATGCTCTACTGAGCTGCATGCCTACCCTTGATCATGTATATTTTCATCCAAATGTTTATGCAAAAAAATCCAGCCATATAGTATGTACTCATAATGTAGTGAAAACAGAATAAGCACTTAGGTGAGCTCAACCAGAGGGACTTTGACAGTGAAAACAACAGATCTTTGAGGAAATATTGAGGGGAAGAAAGCAAACAGCTTCCAAGAGAAACAAGTAACAGCTGAAGAGGCTCACTAAGAAAACATAGTGTAATGGAGCACCTTAAATAAGAAAGAATGATTTTTTTTTTTTTTTTGGTCAGTCCTGGGGCTTGGACTCAGGGCCTGAGCACTGTCCCTGGCTTCTTTTTGCTCAAGGCTAGCACTCTGCCACTTGAGCTACAGCGTCACTTCTGGCCATTTTCTGTATATGTGGTGCTGGGGAATCAAACCCAGGGCCTCATGTATATGAGGCAGGCACTCTTGCCACTAGGCCATATCCCCAGCCCCAGAAAGAATGATTTTTATACTGTCAAAATAAGAGCAAGGAATATGTGTCTTGAACAGTGGCTTTTGGAGTAATAACAAAAGGATTTAGTAACTGGACAGCCTTAAGGTGGGAAGGTGAAAGTGAATAGAAGGGAAGTTGGAGGTGAGACAGTGAAACCAGGTATATAAATAACTCTTGGAAGAATCTTGGTTGTAAAGGGAAAGAAAGCTAGAAAATATCATAGTCCTAAATTGTTTTGTAGTTTGGATTTTCACTTTGTTTTTATTTTAGGTGGGAAAAGCAGCACATTTTAATATAAACCCAGATCCTTATTTAATATTAGGAACTGGTCAGGATCAATACCGGTAATCCTCCTATAGGAGAGAAGGTGGCCAGACCGGAGGAACAGGGGTTCCAGTATTTGCAGTTTTGAGGGCAGCATAGAATATGGGCTTGGGAAAATCAAAGGCTGAGGGGCTGGGTATGTGGCTTAGTTGTAGTGTGCTGGCCTAGCATGCATGAAAGCCCTGGGTTCGATTCCTCAGCACCACATAAACAGAAATAGTTGGAAGTGGCACTGTGGCTTAAAAGGTAGAGTGCTAGCCTGGAGCAAAAAGAAGCCAGGGACAGTGCTCAGGCCCCGAATCCAAGCCCCAGGACCGGCAAAAAAAAACAACAAAAAAACCCTGCTGAGTTTGCTTTAGAAATTTCAGAAAGTGACAACTTTTTTCAACTTGCTAGCTGTTAGAGGATAAAAATAAGATAATAGTGATTGGGTAACATGTATCTGAACATGCTCGTTTTCAGTAGGTAGTAGCGGGAGGCAAGGTCCTGTGAGTGGGGAGCAAGTGTGAGAGATTGAGCATGATGACAGAAGGGCTCACCTGCTGAGGAGGCCGGGGTTCAAGGAATGCTGCAGACCCTGAACCAGTGAAGGTTTTATAGAGCAATAACATCAGACTTCTGTGGTAGAAAAATAAATTTAGTGGCAAAGTGTGTGTACAGTGACTTAGGATACAACATTTAAAAGTAGCTATACGAACAGGAACTACATATTTGAATTCTTTTTTTTCATTTCCAGGCTATGAAGCCTTAAGCTGGGATTTTTATAACAATGAGTAGATCATGATTAATATTTGTTAGCATGTCATTTTTCTCGGCTATAAAATGATACCGATGGCTGCCCTCTATGCCAGTAAGGAGAACAAACCAAGATGATTTGTCTTATCTGGTTGGTGCATGGTGAACATTGACATGGGTAGTGGCCTAGATCAGAGACAGGAAGGTCAACCGCCATCTTAATGGGCCACCCATTGATCTTCCTCTTTGTATAAACTCTCAGATTCCCTGTGCCTGAAATATTGAGTTATAAGACAGTTATTTGACAGTGATGAATTTTAGAAAGAAGCTTAATTGGCAGATAATCTGGAAGCAGTCAGCATTTACATTTTTTATCAAATTATTATCGAATAGTAGAGCAGGGTGTTTCCCTTGAGACATAATGTTAGATTCTGTTTTACATGTCACAAGATTTCTGCTCTAATGAAACGTGACTTCTAGTATTAAGTAAATACTCATCCTCTAGGAACATTTTTTAAGGGTTATGAGTGCTGAACCATTAGGATACACTTTCTAGGCTATTCTAAATGAGGAGAGCAAAAATAAAATCCCTCTCCTAGTTGCAAGGAAGGATTAAGTGCTAGGTAGAGCCTTCCTGTGTAATTTGCTTTGGGGTTCTGCATTTTTCAAGCCTTAGGCAATGGAGCCTCCAATCTTCACCTAATTACTGTAGGACAGCTTGAAAGCTAACCTTGTTGAGCCTTAACTTCCTCATCTGTAAAGTGCTAGGGATGTTGAAAAGGGAAAATAAAAATAGCCTGAGAGAATGCCACCTAGAACCTAGAATTTCCATTCAGTAAATGTTTATCACAGTTAACTTCCTTCTCTACAATTCTGCTTTTCATGATTTTGGTTCCCCAAGG
Organism: Perognathus longimembris pacificus; assembly: GCF_023159225.1. Taxonomy (NCBI): domain Eukaryota; kingdom Metazoa; phylum Chordata; class Mammalia; order Rodentia; family Heteromyidae; genus Perognathus; species Perognathus longimembris. Next base: position 24,617,785 of record NC_063163.1, on the reverse strand, counting down.
TCCAGAAATATTAATGGAAAATTCAGAAAGTTAACAATTCATGTTTTCAACTAAATTATGGCATCCTGAATAGCATAAAAGTTTGCAGTGTCTCTTACCAGGCTGTCCTGGATACTCCGTATCTCTTTGGCTAGTGTGTCCACACTATAAGCTCCCCACTCAAGTTATTCCTTGGTTTTCAGATTAACTGTCATGATACTGCAGTACTTGGGCTCAAATGACCCTTATTTTACTATGTCCCTGATATGCAAGTAATGGTGCCAGAAATTTGAATACACCAGGAAGCAGCCATGAAGTACTTACTTGAACAGGTGAAGATACCATGCTAAGCCCAACATGGTAGTTCACACTTGTAATTCTGGCCTTCAGAAGGCTGAGGCAGGAGGAGGATCACAAGAAAACCAGCCTAGTCGAGATTAAATCTCATTTATAATGCAGGGGCATGGAGGAAACAGAGAGAAAGCCAAGTATGCATATGAGCTAAAAATGTTTACTCCATTAGACTAATTAGTTAAGCCTTGCCTCAAAGAACAAACGTTATGTAATTGTTTCATTACTGATGTGGCTAATTTCATATCACATGTAAGTATAGGGAAATACACTGTGTACATAGGGTTTGGTACCATCTGCCATTTCAGGAATTCACTAGATCCTTGAATGTATCTCAAGTAAGAAAATACTGTAGGTTTGAAACTACAACTCTCTTGAGTTGGAATAGTATAGTGTCTTACGATGCAACAGATTGTAGGACATCCAGAGCCACACATGTGGCATTATTATTCACTTAGTTGTATGAGAAATAAGTAGTCCACTTTTTTCTTTTTAATGTATACTGGTTTTCAGTACTCTGGAAGGTACTTTCCTTTTAGGTAAATTTTCTTTAGAGGTACAACCAACCTGTTCAGAGACAAGCTTGGGAAATAAGTTGGAAAGTGAAAGTGATTATAATTGTCATTTTCAATTACTGGGTATGATCTTCAAGGCCAGTTCTTGCTGGCTTGTTCAGTTTCTAAAGGAAATTCATCAGAAGGAATTGTAAAGTTGCATTGACAACAGTTCTATATACAACTGTCTTTTAGGTTTATCAAATTTGTCAGTATTACCAACCCTAAATATTACCTTGTATTTTCAGATGTTGTGGATGATAGTATAGTAGTGACTCATAAATTAGGAAAAAGTTGTTTGCAGTTTTATCTTTAGGCTTTTTTTTCTGTCCTTTTCTTGCCAGATGGATAGTGGGTATAATACACAGACGTGTGGAAGCAATATTATGGACACAGTTGGGGCAGAAAGTTACTGCAAAGAAAATGATGAACAAACCTGTGAAGTGGAAATCAAGTCTAAAGTTTGCATTTCAAAGGTATGGAGCAAATAGAGTAGCTATTTACTTAAGATGTGTTTTCCCTCTCTTCTGTGTAGTCTGGTTAATTATATTTATGCCTCATCCTGTCCTGTTCAGCCAGCTGTGGAAGATGTTTGTTTTTTTTTTAATACAAACATTGCAAGTCTTTATGAGCTCCATGGAGAGAAGAGTTTGTAAAAGGGAGAATTAGCTGTACTCTGGGGGGGATCCTTGTAATTATGGGGAAATAGGCAAAAAATTTTGCCGTCTTTGGAATGTTATACAGCCTAGCATAAAGAATTTTGGTTAGAAAACAGTAGAACTGAGATTGTACATCAGGCTAAAAAGACCTAAAGGACTTAAAACCCAATAGCTTTTAAAGAATAGTTTTGGGGAAAAAAAGTATCTGTCCAAAGGTGGATATACCTTTGACTCAGATTTTTGCTCATCCTTGATAAGATGGCTATAAAGCTACTTATATTTGAAATCTACCAGTTTTTGGTATGAGAAGACAGTATAGTCAATTTTATATGCGTTTATTAGATATTATAAACATCAAATATACAACATAACTCTCCAAATGAACTTTAACAGGAAAGCCAAACTTTTTTTTTTATTTTGCCTTCGTTGCATGTGTTCTCTAAACAAGTCTAATATTAACTTCAACCAAGTTGATCGTGATTTAACACTCCATTTCAGAGAAAGAATTATAATTATCCATCTACATGTAAAGAGGCATTAAGAGGGGCTGGGAATATGGCCTAGTGGCAAGCATGCTTGCCTCATATACATGAAGCCCTGGGTTTGATTCCCCAGCACCACATTTATAGAAAATGGGCAGAAGTGGCGCTGTGGCTCAAGTGGCAGAGTGCTAGCCATGAGCAAAAAGAAGCCAGGGAAGTTCAGGCCCTGAGTCCAAGGCACAGGATTGACAAAAAAAAAAAAAGGCATTAAGATACAAAGACTCTTTCTGAAACAATATGGATTTAAAAAACATCTTCACTATCCCTTTTAGCTAAGGAAATCTGCGTTCAAGCTTTAAAGACCAGTATATGTTAAGTTGCATCCTTGACTGGTGGATGGGTCCTGTTGAAACTGAAAATGTTTTTTGTTTTCTTGACAGTCAGGCCACACAGCAGAGAGATGCTGGATGAAAACAGCAAGTTCAACTCAGTATAGCAGTCCGTAGATCCCTTTATCAGGACAAGAGACTATGCTAAACTGCTTCTCCTTTGTTTTCATGCACAAGATCAATATGTGATTGATGGTGATTGAGGAGAAAAAGCTGCCATAAGAAACATACTTCATTTTTCTTTCTCTCAATGTGAAAAATCAAGATCTTAATTTAGTGACATAGGAACAGAAAAACTCCAAGTTGTTGAATTGCAACTTTATTTTTTACCAATAAATATTTTTACTTAACCTTGATTGATTTGTTTAACCAAAAAAAGAAAAAAAGGACACTAGGTAGTAACAGGCTTCTATCCTACAGAACCAGTGAACTTCGCCTTATCGACAGTACTGAATTTAGCAGTAGTTCCAAGAACAAGAAAAGATGTATCTGAAGACACTACGTATTTTACATTAAAAACTTCTGGACACAGATGAATTAGTAATGACTTCTGTGAAGGAAATCTTACTAAGATATAAAACTTACAAGACAGGAAATTGTATGGGTCTTCGGAAAAATTTGAATTCCATCTCTTCGTTTCTGTAGGAAATTTTAGTCTCAGTGTTAACTGTAATTAGTACTTTGGAAAGTGTAAATACTAGAAAGGTAATACTAACAGGAACCAAAAGCTCTGGGATAAACGTGGGAGGCCAGAATCAAGTACGCCGCCATTCCCCAAGCAGGAGCCTCCTCTGCAGTCCACACGTGGCTACAGAGGAACGGAATGCAGGAGAAGCAGAACCTCTGCAACAGAACAGTGGAATTCCTGTTGGGCTTAGAATTATGAAGTAACAGTTATACAGCTGGGCAAGTACATACGTAAAATGCCAATTATTTTTTCTGAAGTAACATATATTAGCAATAGATCTAGGTTTACAACATGTTTGAAAATACCTGAGATTGTATTTTGGAATTTAGTGACTATCTTTAAGAAAATTTGTTAAAAAGAAAATACAAAAAAAAGCAGCCCTAAGTAATAAAATATATTACCGTGTCATTTTCTTGTAGTCTCTATTACTCCATATCTGGTAAGCTTATTACTAAACTACAAACAAAGGTTCATTCCCCTTACCAACATGAAAGCTATTAGCCATTTTGTCCACTGTTGAAGATGCTGAATTGAGTAGATGTGTACTTAATCTTTACTTAAACTACTATCCTTGTCCTAAGTGTAGGAGCATCCCTGGTTACCATGTTTTAATAGCACTAAGTCAATAAACAAGGCCAGGCACCAGTGGTTGACATCTTTCATCTCTGCTACTAGGGCAATCAGGAAGATGACAGTTTGGGGCCAGCCTGGGCAGTTTACCAGACCAATCATTGGGAACAAATGGTGCATTTCACCAACTCAAACTAAGTAGGAGGCTGAAATCGGGAGGAATGCAATTCCAGGCTAGCCTGGACACCGCCCCCTCAAAAAAAAAATGTACAAGACTATCTAATCTCTACAGAGAGCTGGGATCATGGTGTTATACCCAGCTGTTACCAACTATGGTGGGCAAAAAAAAACCCATCTTAAAAATAACCACTTTAAAAAAAAAAAGACTGGCCAGGCTGCAGTAGCTCATGACTGTAATTCTAGCTACTTAGGAGGCTTACATCTAAGAATTGTGGTTTGAGGCCAGTCCAGACAGAAAAACTACCTGGGACCCATCTCCCATTAACCACTCAAAAACTGGAAGTGGAGCTGTGACTCAAAAGTAGGGCTAGCTTTGAGCAAAAAGAACCCCTAGGGATAGCACCCAGGTCCTGAGTTCAAGCCCCATGACCAACAGAAAGAAAGACCAAGGTGTTGCTCAAGAATTACAGTACCTGGCTAGCATTCACAAAGCCTTGAGTTAAAAATAAATAAAACCTAGATTGAAATCCCATCCGTTTGCTTGTTTTTCATGATAAATGAGAACATTTCTTAGGGCTTTTTAACTGCAGTGCAGCCCTGCCTCAGTGTTCATGGGTTACTGGTGCCAGGACACTCCAGGGATTTGAAGACTCATGCTCATGGTCCTCAGGTTCTCCCATGTGGGATATAAACATACCTGAAACACCCTTACCTGATTTGGAGTAAATGTCATGTAAACAGCGGTTACACTGTTAAGGAATAGCAAGAGAAGTCTATAAATGCTCAATACAGAGGTGATTTTTGTATCTCTAAATATTTTCAGTGTGTAAATGGAGAGCCCAGATATGGAGATACAAAGTATAATAATGCACGAGGAAGTAAAGAAGCCACTCTACCAAAGCAGTCTGCAGGGGTTGTAACAAGGCTTCTGATCATTCTGATCAGAATTGAGTAAAACTACATTACTGAGGAATAACAGTACAAACGGGAAATGGTAACAGACACCAGGCTTTACTTTACAAAAAAGTTCTTTCCCTCTGCTCCAGATAAACTATGGTCCGTAGGCAAGCCATTTAACAGAAGTTGCTAGGGGATAATTACCTACTTTGATATAAAAACTCTATGAGGTATTAGAACTAGGAAACTGAAAGGGAATACCAAAATTGAGAGACAGGGTAAAAAAAAACAACTACAAAAGCAATACTTGCAAAACGGTTTGGTGTAAGTGAACTGAACACCTCCTGGGGGGAAAGGGGAAGGGGGTATGAGGGACAAGGTAACAAACAGTACAAGTAATGTATCCAATGCCTAACATATGAAACTGTAACCTCTCTGTACATCAGTTTGATAATAAAAATTTAATAAATAAATAAAAGAACCAGCAAAAAAAAAAACAAACTCTATGAGACTCTATGGAACACAACACATACTGTCCCTGGTTATTTAATTGCACTATAATGAAGCGGACGTGTTACAGCTGACGTTACGGGGAGGAAATAAAACATGTTTTATACAAGAGAGGTTAGTCACCTCTTGCTCTAGTGTCGAGACACTCATTTTATGTGGAACAAAGACTACTCAAGTCTGTCTTCCCTCATCTGAAATAAGTCTGCACTAATGTATGGATGTTTTCCTCAGGAAGTGTGAACTAGAAAAATTACTACTGAATGCCTGCGTGGTTCCAAATATTGTAATTACACTCACTTAGAAATGCTGACTTGCCAGTTTTTCCCCCCACTGTTCTGCAAACTCTTCAAAGGCTAAAACACTCAACTGATATATTTAAATGTCACTCTTTTTGTAAAAAATATCAATGTAATAATTTGTGGTTAGCAAAGCAGTCAATCTGGTATGCCAAATAAAAAGATACATTTTTAATATGCCCTTAACACAATATGCTCTCCTATATAATCTGATCAAACTTTTTTTTTGGCCAGTCCTGGGGTTTGGACTCTGGGCCTGAGCACTGTCCCTGGCTTCTTTTTGCTCAAAGCTAGCACTCTGCCACTTGAGCCACAGCGCCACTTCTGGCCATTTTCTGTATATGTGGTGCTGGGGAATCGAACCCAGGGCCTCATGTATATGAGGCAGGCACTCTTGCCACTAGGCCATATCCCCAGCCCTGATCAAACTTTTTTTTTAAGAGTAAAAAACCCTCATTTTAGAACTGCTATTTAAAAGTCATTATTATTTTATAAGTAATTAGGTATAAACATTTAAAGTACATTTTTTTTTTTTTGCCTGTCCTGAGGCTTAAACTCAGAGCCTGGGCACTGTCCCTGAGCTCTTTGCTCAAGGCTAGCATTCTACCACTTGAGCCACAGTGCTACCTCCAGCTTTTTCTGTGTTATGTGGTACTGAGGAATAGAACACAGGGTTTCATGCATGCTAGGCAAGCACTCCACCACTAGGCCACCTTCCCAGCCCTAAAGTACAATTTTTATTCTTTCTCAGCCCTAAAGCCTTATTTGGGGATGTCACTATAAAGTCAAAGGTAAAAGGTCAAAGGTATTTTTACCTGTTATCTACTATTTTCTCAATCAGGCCAAAATATCTTATTTCTTGTTTTTATTTTATTTTTTACCAATTCCCAAATATTTACACTTGTTAATGGGTCACTAATTAAATGTGAGATACTTTTTAGTCCAGCGAGAACACTTAATTTAAGTAAATGATAATGACGTGAGAGATATAACACAGCTGAAGATTTAGAAAAGACCATTCTTTGCTTTTAAAAAAGTTCTACGGGTTTGTTTTCCTACCAATATTAAATAAAGTACTTATACGAAATTAGACTGCTCTTCAATGAGCAGGTGAGTCCTCCATTTAAATGATCTTTACAGATCCCTGAAGTTGCTATCTTGTCTCCATTTAAGTGATGGATGTTCAATTGAATTTTTCTGCATAAATAGTTCTGTTCAATCTAGAGACAAAGTAGTATGATAACACAGTCAACAGTTCAATAAATATGCAAATTTTTAAAGTTATTAAAATGTACCTAAAAGTAACACAAGCCATCACACACAAGCTTAGAAGTATTCTCTCTCTTCTTTAATAAAAAGTTTTTATTGTTGAATGTAGCTACTTTTCAAATTTCCTCTTCTTTTTTCCTGGTTCATTAAGGTCATTTGAAGTATCTGCAGGAACACTTATTCCTGGTATCTAAATTAATGCAAATAAGAAAAATAAGGTGATTAAGCAAGAATTTCGCCTCATATCTTCTCCTTCCATAATGTTACTTTCAATGCAGAGGTAGAGGGTAAAGGTAAGTTATACACGAAGTACACTTACTTTCCACATGTGAGGAGTGAATGTAAGGCCTAGACTCAGTGAGAAGCTTGTCCTTTGGGCAGTGTCTTTGTTTTGTGTTTTTGTGCCAAGTCCTGGGACTTGAACTCAGGGCTGGCCTGCATGCTGTCCCTGAGCCCCTTTTTACTCAAGGCTAGTGCTCTATCACTTAGGCCACAGCTCTAATTCTGGCTTTTTTTGGTAGTTAATTGGAGGTAAGAATCTCATGGACATTTCTGTCCAGGATAGCTTGGAAACATGATCCTCAGACTTCAGCCTCCTGAATAGCTAGGATAACAGGCCTGAATCAAAGGCACACAATGCACTTGGCATTTAAAAAAGCAGACTGAAAAACTCAGAGAAGGTTGAGATGGGATAACTAATGTTTTCATTTTTAAGACCAACCTCCTCAGAAAAATCTCAGATGTCTAGCCACCTTGGGAAATCGGTGAGAAATAAGACTTGCTATGAAAAGAATTGGAGTATACACTATTTATAGGATTCTAATATTAAGTAGAAAAGCATAACTAAATCTCATCTTTCACAAAGTGTACACTGTGTATTACATAACACTAGAAAAATGAATAAACTTGATCTCACCTGTGGTTCTACGAGAGCCATTCGGATTTTCTGATGCTGAAGATTGGACGAATCTAACATGATTTTCACTTTAACTTTATCAAACACATGGAACATGGTACCTTCTATTTTAAGTGAAGGTGTCTAGGAAAAAAAAAATGTATTATACTCAATTGCTTCTTGCACTTGAAACTGTTCTAATTCTTTATAGTGTATCATTATAACCAGTTTAAATTTAAAAATAAGTCAAAATTAACCAATTGCAAAATTAATATGCATCTAGGTATTCCACATAACAAAATTATTTTCTGTTGGTCTCACATAAGTATGACCTATTTTGTGCATACGTTATCCTTTCATTATGGTGGACTCAAAATACATATATTCACCTCAGGATTCTCACCACTAATGAGCAATTTTATTGACCAAATAGAGGACAAAGAACTCGGGCATGGATTACTGTTTCTTCTTTCACAGACTTAATTCTACTAAGTTTCAGGATATATGAAGTACATGCAAGTAAATTAAAAAAAAAAAAAAAGACCTCTGAGCTGTGAGCAGCCAAAATTGTTTGGCTCAGATCTGTCTATGTAGGATAAAACTTTCCACACTATAAAAAATTAATCAGGCACACCATTTATATATAAGAAGATACAATGAGGTCAAAAACTTGTGAGTGAAACCACAGATTTAGTTGGCCTGATTAAATGTGGAGCTTCTGATATTTAGAGATTTACAATAAATTCCATAGAGTACAGAAATTATTAACACTTTACAGACATCATTTGTGACCTGGCAAAGAATTAGTGCCTCTCTCCCCAAGAAGGAAAACAGAAATACTGTACCTCATCGTCATAAACAAGCTGTGGCTTTGGTTTGTCTTTTTCTTCAAAAAACACTGTACCTTCTAAGCCATACTTTGGAATTAACACCACAATAGCATTCTTTCTCACAAATAGAATATAGGCTTCTTCACTTACTATCCCTTTGCTTTTGAAAAATAACTGCAAAATAACATACAATCATATAAACCATTTGAAATTAAATAAAAATAAAATGTTTCCTGAGATCACATAGAAGGCTACCTGGGTGTGAAAGGCTACAGATGCACGTTGAGCATACTGAGCCATTTTGTGCCGGAAATTGAGATTTTTACATATATCTGCAAGCTTGTGTTTGTCTGTCAACTCAGGGTAAGTACAGTCTGCCTCAATAGCCACAGCCAACAGCCGGTGAACAATTATATCTGCATATCTAGGTATAGAAAGGACAAATAAGAACCATGGCAAATTAGTATTAAAGCATCTTTTTAACATTTATAATAAACTCTTTTATCTCCTGTAGTTTTATAAGGAAAAATACCTTCTGATGGGAGAAGTGAAATGTGTGTAGATTGGGGATGCTAGGCCATAGTGATGAAAGTCATTATCCATTCCAGAGCAGAAGTACACAGCTTGCATCATACAGCGAGTGGCTAAAATTCTCAACAGAGTGTTTAGGTAGGGGAAAGCAGGAGATTCAGCCTTGTCCAAAGAATCAGCCAAAGACTTGGCTGTATCAGTTTTAATTTCCAAATTCTGTGAATAAACCACAGGGGAAAAGCACCAAATCACACATTTCTAAGTCAGTTCTATCATGTCTGCAAAACACAACTAAACAGACTAGACAAACATAGCAAGGTTGTTTTCCTTTAATCAGATAATCTAGACTAATACCTTTCATTCTTTGCTAGGAAGACTAAAAATAACTTTAAAAGCAAGTAGTGATTGTTTTGTAGAACATTAAACTTTAACATTTCCTGAATGCATTTGAATGTACCAAGTATGAAGACTGTCAAGAGGCTCCAAGGGGAAGAAGAGAGGTGGTAATAGTAGTGCTGAGTCAATGCTTACTAATCTCTTTGAGGGTAAAGAAAGTAAGTAGATAGGGATTCTTTTAAGCATGTTTTCATTTTTCTCTGCAGAGATCTTTCACACAAAGTTGAAGGCCAGCAACTGAAGTTTAGTAAGAACAACGTTTTGATACCTCTAGCTGCTTCTTTCTTAGAGACTTGTATCAAAAATATTTAACACCCCCTTACTCTACTCAAGTATTAGGAAAAATAGGACAATGCAAGAAAATCCAGTAGTTTGAATGGTAATCCTTGGAGCAGAGAATCTGGTTCAGTCCTGATGGATGGTTAAGGATAAATGCAGTAGGAACATCTAAAACTAACACCACCCTACTAGAATAATATCTTGAGATCCAATGCTGTTCCTTTCCAAGCTCTTTTCTAGACAGGGAAGATGGGACTGCAGAATGATCCAAGGAAAACCAATGTGAAAAGTAATGTAAAATGTACACATTAAAAAAATATTGAAAGTACATCTAAAAGCTTATTAATCAGAGGTAAAGGTATACAGCACTAAAAAAAAAGGTTCCCCTTCTAGACTCTTCCTCTTTTCATGTATGCCATAAATCACCTTTTATTTTAGGGTCATGACCTCAAAAGGACTTAGCTGAGTTGAAGTAAACGAAATAATTTGTAAATCTCTAAAGTTGAGAAGTTCACAGAAGCCACACATAAAGAATAGATATAGAAGAGCTTTTTATGTCCAGAACACTACAAATAGCTTAGACAAGAACAGTTGCCTTTATCACTGTTTCTCAAAGACCTTAAAGGATTTTATTAAATATATGTCAATGAAAATATAGGAGAACATACCCATCCCTAAAATAAGTGATTTCTGAATTTCATCAAAATCACTACTTATCGGTGCTGGGGAATATGGCCTAGTGGTAAAGTGCTCATTTTGTATACATGAAGCCCTGGGTTTGATTCTTCAGCACCACATATACAGAAAAAGCTGGAAATGGCACTGTGAATGAAGCCCTGGGTTTGATTCTTCAGCACCATATATACAGAAAAAGCTGGAAGTGGCACTGTGGCTCAAGTAGCAGAGTGCAAAAGAAAGCCAGGGACAGTGCTCAGGCCTTGAATTTAAGGCCCAGGACTGGCAAAAAACAAAACCAAACAAAATCACTACTCATCAAGATGCATTGTATTCATAAATTGACATGGTGAATTGAAGTCACTTTGTACAAGTACTGAAAGAAAATAAAAATTTTAAATAAAAGAACTACTGGCATGTTTTTTTGTTACCAATCCTGGGGCTTGAACTCAAGCCCTTGGCACTCTCCCTGACCTTTCTTGATCAAGGCTAATGCTCTACTACTTAAGCTGCAGCTCCTCCTCTGGCTTTTTGGTAGTTATTTGGATAAGAGTCTCAAAAATTTTCTTGCCCAGGCTGGCTAGAACCATGATCCTCAGATCTCAGCATTGTGAGTTCCTAGGATTACAGGTCTAAGCGACCAGCAATGGCTATAGTTTTATAACAATATATAACAAAGCTATTTTTAAGATGTGAAAAATTCTACACTGTAGTGGGCAGGCCCTAACACAAATATATGCAATTTTCAAAGTATAGAATCTTACCTTAGACTTAGCTGCCTTAACAAGAATTTCGTAATTTGATGGAGGTGGAGCAGGATGTTTGCGAAGGAGCGCATGTTCAGAAAATTCTTCATAAATTTTTTTAGCAACAGAAATGTTAGCAAGTAACATAAATTCTTCTACCATGGAATTTGTTTCTCTACCAATGGAAAAACCATCAGATAAGAATCTGACACTTCTATGTAACACATTTATTCACAAACTTTATTTTTTCTATCCACAAGATAAAAGCATTTCCCTTGTAAACATTAATGTGTGTAAACACATTTTTTTAATAATGTGTCTCTCATTTCTAAGCTATTGTAAGATTATTAATAGTCTTATTATGCATGCACTGAGTAAATTTTACCTGCTAGGTAGCAGACCTTACAATTGCACAAGAAAAATGCAAGCTTTACTTTTTTTACTTTACTTTTATTCATATAAAACTCAAGCATTTTCATTTCCTGTACATATATCAAAATATGATTTTTAAGTATTAAGAGTACTAAAATATTTTGGCTAAAAAATTTTAAACAAAAATATACATACATCAAATAAAACTGAGTCAAAATCTTTTCATTAATACTTTCCCAGTTTCATACAAGAAAAACTAAAAAGATCGTATCTGCTCATCTAATAAGAAAATTTCATGGTAATCATAATTCTTATCGACATATTTTGATTACTGTTTTGGTTACTAGCAAATGGATATTACATTTAAAAACAGAATCTTATTTATTGTCCTACAAAAACAAATTACATACCTCAATTCCTTTGTCTGTAGATCTATTGGGTCATGAGTTTCACTGTCCATATGGAACCGAACTTCTGGTGAAGATAGAGTCAAAGCCCTGAATAAAAAGGAGAAGCAAATTAGTCATATGAGCTAATTAGGAAGAAAATTCTAAAAGTAATTCCTATAAAACAAAATATGTCAAGTGAATCAGAGTTGTTCTTCGAAGGCTACTAAGTGTAGGGTGGTTTTATAAATAACTAAATATTTTACAGGTAAGAATTTGTAAATATGGGGCCGGGGATATGGCCTAGTGGCAAGAGTGCTTGCCTTGTATACATGAAGCCCTCGGTTCGATTCCCCAGCACCACATATACAGAAAATGGCCAGAAGTGGCGCTGCGGCTCAAGTGGCAAGAATTTGTAAATAATACAGCACCAGTACAACAAAATGTGAATCCCTATGTTCCTATTTAAATATTTTCTTATACCCAAACAAATTTTTACTGGGTCATATAAATTTCCAATCACTTTTTTTTTTTTGCCAGTCCTGGGCCTTGGACTCAGGGCCTGAGCACTGTCCCTGGCTTCTTCCCGCTCAAGGCTAGCACTCTGCCACTTGAGCCACAGCACCGCTTCTGGCCGTTTTCTGTATATGTGGTGCTGGGGAATCGAACCTAGGGCCTCGTGTATCCGAGGCAGGCACTCTTGCCACTAGGCCATATCCCCAGCCCTCCAATCACTTTTATGAATGAGGAAATAACTGGTAGTATTTTATGCAGTATGAAAGATAATTTATGGAGGTGGAAGACAATGGGGAGGGCAAAAGGGCACTGCTATTAGTAGATTAGTAATGTCAGGAGTTGCATAGGTCTGAAGTATATTCAACCCTAAAATAGAAGATAACTACCATGGATATGTTATAAGTATTGATGGCTATTAATTTTGAGACCTATGTGCAGATAATGGACAAAGCAAAGAGCTTTACATGCATGAGTCACTTAATTGACAAGTTCTTTGAAAATTAAATTCTCCATAGGCACTGGTGACTCATGCCTGCAATCCTAGCTACTCATGAGGCTGAGATCTGAGGATTGCATTTAAAGCCAGCCCTGGCAGGAATGTCTGTGAGACTCTCATCTCCAATAAATTACTCACAAAAAGCCAGAAATGGCACTGTAGCTTAAGTGGTAGAGCACTAGTTTTGAGCAAAAGATGCTTGGGGACAGCGCCTGAGGCCTGGCACAAAACAAAAAAAAACAAAAAACAGAAAGGCAAATTCTCACAAGTCTAATGTTTTTTCATCAAGTGATCTCCAAATTAAACTAAAACTACTGAGGCTTGGATAATCTTGGATTAAAAGAAAAAAGTTCATGGGCTGGGAATATGGCCTAGTGGCAAGAGTGCTTGCCTCCTACACATGAAGCTCTGGGTTCGATTCTCCAGCACCACATATATGGAAAACGGCCAGAAGGGGCGCTGTGGCTCAGGTGGCAGAATGGTAGCCTTGAATGGGAAGAAGCCAGGGATGGTGCTCAGGCCCTGAGTCCAAGGCCCAGGACTGGCCAAAAAAAAAAAAAAAAAGTTCAAGAAAATAGACAGGAATAAAAAATAGTGAGATAAGTCAAAATACTAAGATTCTAGTCCTTTCCTTTCTCAGTTCTTCACCTGTATAACCAAGGTTCCAGGAAGGATCCTACAAAAGATATTTGGAAAATGTTTCTTTTGTGCATGCATATATGCTGGTACTGAGGCTCAAACTCAGGAGCCCTTGCGGTTGACTCTGCTTTTTCACTGAAGGTTGATGCTCTACCACTTGAATGATACTACTAGTTCTGGCCTTTTCTGCTGGCTAATTTGTCTGCCTAAGTTGGCGTCTCAGCCTTCTGAATATCTAGGATTATAAGCATGATCACCAGCACAAGTATCTCTTTTTAAGTCATGAAGTACTTAGAAAGTTCTACATCAGATGTACTATGCGTTTACTAATATAACTTAACTTAAAAGCAAGGCATACTAATCACGGGGTTTTATTTGTTGTTCTTATTTATTTTGATGGTACTGGGGTTTGAACTCAGAACCTTGTGTTTGCAGCTCCACTGAGCCTTGCCCTCCTTAACAATATTTTGATCATTTTTTTGTTCACACTATGTAAAATGTTATTTCAATCCAAGAGAATTAAGAAGCGAAGAAGAAAATGTATAATCTCTTTAACTACTGTTATCTCAAGTCTAAGAAAGGCCAAGAAGATTCATACCATCTTTTAGTGCAACAGACTGCTTACTTCAAAAGAAAAAAATACAGAAAGTTTTTAAAACTAAAAATCACTCCTGTTTGAGAATCTATGTTACAAATGCAAATTTAGATCTCTGACTTTTAAAACTGCCAAATAAAATATGGCTTCAATTTGCGTCATATTTATTTTGCTTTTATTATTTTTTATTTTTTTTGCCAGTCCTGTGGCTTGAACTCAGGAACTCCAGCTCTTATTTGGCTTTTCCACTCAAGTCTGGCACTCTCCCTACCACTGAAACCATACCTCCACTTCCAGCTTTTTTCTGGTTAGCTAGAAATAAAGAGTTTCACAGAATTTTCTACCTGGGCTAGCTTGGAAACTCAATCCTCAGATGTCAGCTCCTAAGTAGTTAGGATTACAGGTGTGAGACACCATAGCCCAACTTTCTAGAACTCTTAAGAAAATTTTGCCTTCATGTAATTTCTCTAAGATCTTTAACTCAAAGACAACCAACCATCAAGCTACTAATCAGAATCAAGCTACTAATGTTTAAAACAAGATAGAAAATAGGATATTTCTACTTAAGTGTCTATTCAGCTTA